>NC_138770.1:183171301-183878801 GCF_965119305.1 Pelophylax lessonae
GAGGCTTCAGTGGGGAGGAGGGAGCCCCAACAACAGATGGCCAGGTTAAAGAGGAGTTCTGCCCCTCAGGAAAAAAATTAAAAGTCAGCAGCTACAAATATTGTAGCTGCTGACTTTTAAATATTAGAACTTACCTGTCCAAGGTTCCCGTGATGTCGGCACCCGAAGCCGATTTTCCTACCGGCTCTCAGGCGCTGCTGCCGCCATTTAGGGTAAGGGAACCCAGCAGTGAAGCCTTTCAGATTCAGAACTGGATCCCTACTGCACATGCGTGAGGCGTGCTGCGCTTTTTAACTGGCCCAGCGGCAGTGGAAGGAGGAGAGGGCCGAACTTCCAAGAGACAGTGCCACGGCGCCGTCCCCCGGAAGTGGGGAAAGGTACCTGTCAACAACAGGTACCCGTTCCCCCCTTCCCACTGAAAGGTGCCAAATAGCTGTCCGATTACGTCACTTCTGGTGACGAAATGCGTCAAGTTGATACGCACGTTGCCTCGTTTTGGAGCTTAGCCTGGAACGCACGCCGCACTAGGAAGACCCGGAGCGGTGCGGTTCCCCACACAGTGTGCGGGCAACCCACATGGGAAACCCCAGGCTGGGAGACTGAGGATTTTTTGTTTACTACCATAGTTTTGCCATTTTAAACTTTTAATAAAAAAACTGGAGAATTTTAAGAATCCTACACTATAAGGGGTCTATCTCTTGTGTCCCAATATATCCATTCATAGGACCACCCACCTCAAAGCACGCACGGACCGTTGGATAAAGACCACGGGGATCTCTTAAGTGCTATTTGATCTTCTTTGCCATATGGCAAAAGAGATCAACAACATCTGGTGAGTTTGCATTCTTTCCAAACTCCTAGCACACAGAGGGTGTCGCCATCACTAGTGGTTCTGGCAGACAGCACTTTGCACCTTTGAAAAGGATTTATGTACCTTTGCACTTTTGAGAAGAATTTATGCTGTTTGGAATCCACAGAAAAAATGGCATTTATTGTAGGTGCACTTTCTATACATTTGGACTGATTTTGCACTTTATTTAGAACTACACAAATTTGGATTAATTTTGCACGATCTGTTCCATATTCTTTACATATGTATACATTTATTGCACTTGAGCACTTTATTTATGTTATGTATTTTGCACCTTATGAAGTCACACAGGTTATCTATTGAGGAATTGTGCTGCTAATAGTTGTTTGGTTATTTCACTCCATCTTTCCTAAACAGTTTAGTTAGTACAGGTGTGAGGAGGGGGGGGGGGGTTGGCAGTGTTTTTAAACTTATTGCAATCTCTGCATTAAGGTAAAAAAATCTTTCAAAAGTTGCTCCCCACCCATCCCCTCTTGAACACTTACCTGAGCCCCATTTTGATCCAGCACTGTGCCTATCTGCAGCAGCTCTTCTCCCCTCTCTCGTCAATGGAGACCCGGCAGCAGTGGGAGCTTTTGGCTCCTGCTGCTGTCAGTTAAAGCCTGTGGGTAGGAGAGGGGAGCGGGGATGACCTGCGCTTGTTTGTGTCTATAGATGCACACAGACCAGTTCCAGATCGAGCCTGAAGTTTGTTATGGGGGCAGATGGAGAAGAGTAGACAGCGCCAGTGGGGGACCCGATAAGAGGAGGATCGGGGCTGCTCTGTGCAATACCACTGCACAGAGCAGATAAGTATAACATGTTTTTTTTTTTTTATATCATTTACAATCACTTAAGGATTACTTAGGGTTGTCCAGGTATTGTACTTTCAGGCTTAGTTTACCTTTCTGATTATGTTGTATGTTACACTTCTATCTCAGTTTTAACAAAAAACATGGTCACATTCCCAACCCCTAAAAATTGACTGAACAGTTGAGCCCAAAAACTAAAAATAGATCAAACTGTTGAGCCCAGAATCTAAAAATCTAAAAAAAAAAATCTAAGGATAAAACTGTTGAGCTCAGGCAGGATTTTAAAGTGTTACTAAACCCACAACAGTAAAATCAGCCTGTATATGCAGTAAAGCATGCTTGTTATACTCACTGTATAACCTAAGGGGTTAATCCTCTGCATTATGTAAAAAGGCTGTTTAATCCTGTCTTCTCTGATCCTCCCCTTCTTCCACTGTCCCCAATATGTCTCTTAACAGAACAGAGCCGTGAGGGCACTCTGCACATGCTCAGTTTGGTGTGTATTGCTGGAGAGTTTTTTTTTTCTTTGGAGAGCGCATGCGATCAGCACTGTCCAGACAGAGGGTAAGGTGTCCTGCAGCCTCATAGGACAGTCAGAGGAGAATGAAAACTCATACAAGCTTTAACCAGACACTGATAGATGTCACAAGACTGCTAAATATTCGCATTTCCAAGCTCTGTGCACCCTGGGAGATCAGCAGTGGCGGCTGGTGCTCCATGGGCCAGGGGGGGGCGGCAGACGGACCACACCAGGCCACACACCATACCCCCCCCCCCAGGACCACAGCAGGACCCCCGGCACACTCACCCTGCCTGGACATCTGGGCATGTGCAGCAGCAGGTGGCGGCGGCGGCTCCGGTACTTCCGGCATCTTCCCCCTAAGTCTTCTGCGTCTCCTCCCTCCTCCTCCATGCCCAATGGCATGGCTTCTCCTTTCGGGCAATGGGGAAATGGGTCTCAGGACCTGCTTCCTGATTGGCCAGGAGGAGGATCCCTGTGACAAAAGCAAATATTCATTCGCTATTGTCACACAACTGGGTGGGCTTGGGGCGAAGCCCACCCTTTTTATTTAGCTTATTAGAGCCTCTGGCTCTAATCACATGGTTAAAAAAAAAAAAAAGCCCCATTGAACTCTATGCGTCCGCCGCCCTACATGTAGATTATGCACCAGCTGCCACTGGAGATCAGATATAGTAAATGCAGGCTCCTGGGTTTAGTAACACTTTAATGCTGAAGACACATACTAGGATTGTGAGACACAATGCTACAGATTGTGCGCTTCGTGCATACAGTTGCTTCAGAATTTAGTAAATGAGGAGAAGCTGCGATAACTTCCATCATCCAATCATGTGCAAGCAAAAATGCTGTTTTTTTTTTTTTTTTTTCTTGCATGTGTTTGGGTATTCATTAAACTCTGGAGCAATTTGCATATAGTAAATCCCCCCCATTGATCATGGTCACAATGCTCTGCAGGCTTTTATGTAAAGATCTAGCACATGCACACGTTTTATTTTGTTAATGTGGGTGTATTTATTAAGGTGGACTCTACCTTTACCTGCATAAGACCACACTCTGAGCTCCAAACCCTGCAGGACTGTTCCACAACCCCACATCACATGTGTGTACACTGACCGCCATGTATGACCCCACTTTACTGGAGGAGGGGCAATCAACCCTCAGCATGGCCGCCCGCCGCCATACAATGACCCCACTGTACTGGAGGAGGGGCAATCAACCCCCAGCATGGCCGCCCGCCACCATACAATGATTCCACTGTACTGGAGGAGGGGCAATCAACCCCCAGCATGGCTGCCCGCCGCCGTACAATGACCCCATTGTACTGGAGGAGGGGCAATCAACCCCCAGTATGGCCGCCCGCCGCCATACAAAGACCCCACTGTACTGGAGGAGGGGCAATCAACCCCAGCATGGCCACCCGCCGCCGTACAATGAGCCCACTGTACTGGAGGAGGGGCAATCAACCCCCAGCATGGCTGCCCGCCGCCGCACAATGACCCCACTGTACTGGAGGAGGGGCAATCAACCCCCAGCATGGTTGCCCGCCGCTGTACAATGACCCCACTGTACTGGAGGAGGGGCAATCAACCCCCAGCATGGCTGCCCGCCGCTGTACAATGACCCCACTGTACTGGAGGAGGGGCAACCATGGCTGCCCGCCGCCATACAATGACCACACTGTACTGGAGGAGGTGCAATCAATCCCCAGCATGGCTGCCCGCCGCCATACAATGACCACACTGTACTGGAGGAGGTGCAATCAATCCCCAGCATGGCTGCCCGCCGCCGTACAATGACCCCACTGTACTGGAGGAGGGGCAATCAACCCTCAGCATGGCTGCCCGCCGCCATACAATGACCACACTGTACTGGAGGAGGTGCAATCAACCCCCAGCATGGCTGCCCATCGCCGTACAATGAGCCCACTGCTGATTCTGCTGACATAGGACTATTCCATAAGAGAATAAAGAACAATTATAGAGGACTTCTCCCTGTATTAACCCTTCACACTGATCACTGAGCTCTCCCTCTATTAATAAAGGCATCTGATCAACCACACCACCACCAGGGTTACCACCTCATCCCTTTATTCCAGGACACATATTAATTATACCGGTCCTGTGGCTGATTAAGGTGGTAATTAATCTCTCTTATGTGCATGATATCAGCCTCAGAACCTGTGTAATTATTATGTGTCCAGGAATAACGGGAGGAGGTGGCAACTCTATGCCAGACAGCCTTTAAGTCCCTTTAATTTAACCAAACGGTTCCTTTCCTTCCCTCCCGGGGTTCCCGTCCTCACCTGGCGGATAATACCGGAGCAGAAACCTTCTCAGCCGCATCTTTCTACCTCGCTGCCCGAACTCTGGTTACCATAGATACAGGAAACATTGCTTCCACGCAGGCGTGGTGTTTACTTTTCAAAACGCATGCGCACTTGTAGAGCAATTAGTAACGAGCGAGGTGTGGAAGTAGTGGGACTCGGGAGAGGAAGGTTGTGTGTAAAGAAAAGGTTCAAAACAGAAGTAGCTACAGTTAAAAGAAAAAGTGCTAGCACGTGTATAATAGTGATGTCAATCATAAACTGAATAAATGGTCTGCATGAAACAACAGTATTGATAAATATTCAGAATAATCTTCCAGATAAGTGTCACAAGAGTGCACATTGATACCTGAGGGCTCCAAAATACCTCACAGCTTCTGTCATGTCCACCATTATGGGATGAAAACAGCTTAGTACAATACATTACATTACAGGGCTCATTCACACACATGTGCCTTGGATGAACAGAGGGCTCATACAAAATACACTATAAGGCCTTATTTACAAGGGCGCTTTAATCCATGCCCCGGGCAGGGCCTTGTGTTACTGGCACAGGGAGGCACAGGTCAGGTGTCCTGTACATTGCCATGGGGGGAGTGCCATAGCTGTCTATTGGGATGGGATGCAGCGGCTGCATAGACAGCGATACACTGCCCCCGATGTGACACCTGTGTAACGTTCAGGGTCCTGCACCCGTACCCACATGGATCGCATTATGGGACACAGCAGCGGTCTGCGTTTACCTACTGTGCCCCAATAGGCATAAATAGCACTGCCCGCACAGGGATGCCCAGGACAACTGTGCACCCCAATGCTGGTAAATACAGCCTTACATGAGGCACGGATCACATCGCCCTGTGTGAATGGGGCCTAATGCTGCACTGGGTTGCATAAAAACACAGCACGTCTACATTTTTACACACCGCATTTAAACGCACCACGTCATAACACACTGCAGGGTTTCATAAAATAATTGCTGCCAGATATGTACCACATCCAGATATTTTATAACTCAAAAAAAGGAAATGGACTTCACTGGTACCAAGGATGAGTAACCTCCTCTATATGCAAGAAAAGGGTCCTGAGGAAGCATTTTTGTGAAACGCGTTGACCTTTTTGGATTGCTACATTTTGGAGTTATGTACAATGATTTCATTTACATTATCAGAGATTAAGCCCCCGTTCACACTGGGGCGACCTGTGAGGCGACCTGGTTGCCTCACAGGTTGCCGCAGGTCGCCTCCCATAGGGAAGCTGCGGACCCGTTCTGATAGGAGCGACACAAGTCGCTCCGACTCAGAAAAAGGGTCCGGAGCTTCTTTGGGGCGACCAGGAGGCGACCGCCATAGACTTCAATGTTATGAAGTCCGTGGCGGCCGCTCCGAGGTAGCGGCGCGCTGCTCGCACCGCGACCTCGGAGGTCGCGGTGCGAAGTAGCGTCGCCCCAGTGTGAACGGGGGCTTAACCTTGTTTCCCTGGGTAGTTTTTATATATGTATGTTTTACATTTTTTAAATAAAGTTCAATGACATTTTTATGTAATTGTGTCATCCCTGGTTCCAGTAAAGTCAGTTTCCTTTTAGGCTTCTTTCACACGGTCCGCCTCCGCAGGCGGATCCGTGTTGCTCAGCGGGGATCGATCCGCGATCCCCGCTGAGCCGGGCGGATGACAGCTCCGTCTCCGCTTGCAGAGCGGAGAGGGAGGTGTCTCAGCACCCGCTGCCCTCTATGGGGGATCGGAGGAGAGCGGACCGCTTGTCCGCTCTCATCAGATCCGCTCCGCTCCGATTACTGAACGGATGGAAAAATAGGGTTTCCTTCCGTCCAGATTTCAGCACAGGATCGGATGCGGATGGCAGCGGGTGTCAGCGGAGGTGACCTCCGCTGACACCCGCTGCCCCATAGAGCTGCATGGAGGATCCGATCAGATCCGCCTAAAAAACTGACAGGCGGATCTGATCGGACCGCCCGTGTGAAAGAGCCCTTACTCCTTTTTTCAAGTAACACACTGCAGTGAGCAGACTGGAATGAAGTGTCATTTTGTGACACACCAAAGTAGTAAAGAAACATTGTTACAGTGTATCCCCCCACTGCCCCTACACAATGTACTATATACACAATGTGCACTGCATGTCACCCCACAGTAGTGCAGTGCACTGAGCTGCTGAGCAGAGACTTTAATGAGGTGACACTATGTAACACTTCAAATAAAGTTGAAAAAAAAACAAACAAGCAGTGTGATGCGCTGCAGCATGCGTCACACTGCTTCCTGCCAGAGCCGACACTGACACACTATCCTTCACACCAAAACACTGCCATCTTATGTGTATCTAAATCTTTAAGTCCATCTGCCTTCTTCACTGAATAACAATCCAGCTGTCAAAGGGTGGCTATATTGCGCAATCATACTGTAGATACAGTTAAAGCGGAGTTCCGGCCTCAAAAATGACTTTGGGCCATCCGCTTGCTGACATTAACCTGAAAAGTAAATGGATACTCCAGATTTTTTTTTTTTTGTTTACTTACCTTGTTTTTGAAGAAAGCATACTTACCTTCCTTCTACTTCCTCTCTCTGCGGCCACGGCCCGTGCCGGGACTTCCTGCTTGCGATGACTCCTGGGAGCTGAACGTCATCGCTCCCAGGAGTCAATGCACCTGCACTGGCCCCGCTCGTCACTTCCGGTGCAGTCGCTTCATTTACTGCTAAACAGCTTCTGGGCATGCCCAGAAGCTGTGCAGGGATGACGCGCCTGCCCCAGAAGTGACGAGCGGGGCCGGCGCAGGGCATTCTGGGATGAAGAAGACACGGAAGAGGACACCGAAGAGGATGCCCTGGCTTCAGCTGCCCACACCTGAGATGGCAGCGCTGGACAAAAAATGTTCAAGGTAAGTATTTCTTCTAAAAGGTAAGTGCGACCCGGGACAGTTCAGAGGCTAGCCATTGTGGAATGCACTAGCCCTGACTGTCCCGGGGATATTTTATTTCTAAAAAACTTTTTCGAGGCCGGAACTCCGCTTTAAGGAGTAAATGTAGGCACCCTAAAACAGGTGGTGTGTTACTGGCCGATGACCAGATAAAAGGAATAAAAGCTTGAAAAATAAAAAATAATGCAGCCACCCACCCACATCCAGTGATTGGTAGGCTACAATATAGTACATTTTGGGTTAAGTTACACTTTAATGGGTGATCAGTGGGCGATACTGCTCAGCGGGTAACATCACTGAGAATGAGGTGTCAATCCACAGATCACCCATTCACTTCCTAATTGGTTGCAGAAATAAACACATTGATTATGTGATGGCTGCTTACCTCTGGCACTAAGGAAACCTTACTAAGGATTGACATGCCCTCTGTACTGGGCTCCCAGCGATCATTCTGGGGGAGTCAGGGTCTGATTAGACATTTGGATCTCCTGAGATTTGGACAGCACCTGCTGGACCCAGAAAGGATTTATATAATCCCTGCTGAATCAGTCTGGGATGCCCACAGTGTGGGGAGCGCCAAGGGGGTGACAAAGTACTGGATGATTAGGGAAAGTTAGGATAAGTGCAGGTAAAGGTCCCTGACAGGCAGGGACAGTGTAGGGATTATTATTATTATACAGGATTTATATAGTGCCAACAGTTTGCGCAGCGCTTTACAAAATAAAGGGAGACAGTAAAGTTACAATACAATAAAATACAAGAGGGTCAAGCGGGCCCTGCTCGTAAAAGCTTGCAATCTAATAGGGTGGGGCAAGTGGTACAAAAGGTTATAACTTAGGGGGATTGCTGATAGAAGTGATAAAAGTTCAAAAAGTTCAGTTATTTGGAGGCTTGATAGGCTTCCCTGAAGAGATGAGTTTTCAGGGATCACCTAAAGGCAGCCAGAGTAAGAGATGACAGGACAGATTGAGGTAGAGAGTTCCAGAGCATGGGAGAGGCTTTGGAGAAGTCCTGTAGATGAGCATGGGAGTAGGGGACAAGGGAGCTTTGAGAGCAGGACAAAGGCGTAACTAGAACCTTCAGGGCCCCGGTGCAGGAAACCATGAAGGGCCCCCTGGCCGGGGCCCTTCTCTTCAAGCCTGGGACTCTTCCCACTGATCCTGGGGCCCTTTACTTTCGTTGTGGGGCCCTTTATTACGGTCCCGCAGCGGGACCCTTTCACAAGTTCTGCAGTGGGCCACCTTCCTGCCATGTTGGGGCCTCCCCACAGTGGTGGAATGCCAGGGCCCGGTTACAAGTGTGACCTTTGCGATCCTGGAAGGTCACCCACTGGTGTCAGTCGTTTTTATTTTTTTGGTATTTTAAATCATTTTATTTTATTTTTTTACAATGTCACTGACTATGACTGTCCATTCAGAAAAGGAAGGAGCTGGCTGGTAAATTACCTATTTACCGACCCCTTCCTGGTTCTGACACATCCCCTGCAGCAGCCGGGAGGAGAGGGTAGGGAGCACAGTAGGGGGGGGCAGCATAATGGGGGGGGTGGGACCAGCGGAGCACACAGGGGCCCAGAGACAGCAGAACACAAGTGAAGTGGATAGGAGGAGTGGCAGGGGGAGCATACCGAGGAACCAATCTCCTCCATTTTCCTCCTGCAGCTACAGGAGGAAAAAGGAGGGCAGTGATTTCTCTACATGCTGCCCCCGCCATCCACCCGATCCAGGTGTACAGGGGAGCCGAAAAGGGCCCCCTGGAGCATGGGGCCCGGTTGCAACTGCAACCCCTGCAACCCCTGTAGTTACACCCCTGGAGCAGGAGGTTTTGAAAGGAGCAGAGAGGACAGTTTGGGTGATATTTGGAGACAAGGTTAGTGATGTAGCTCAGGGCAGAGTTGTTAATGGCTTTGTATGTTGTTGTTAATATTTAGAATTTAATTCGCTGGGCATATAGAAGCCAGTGAAAGGATTGACAATGGGGGGTGGCAGGCACTGAGTAGTTGGTAGGATAGATAAGTATAGTGAGGGTCTGAAATACCTCTGGAGACTGCTGCAAGTGTGTGGAAAGACCCTGTTCCAGCCTGCATATTGCCTGACACATTTGTGCATCCTGTATCACCAACACGACACCCTATCGTGAGGCCACTTAATGCCAGCCAGGAGCACTCCTTGAGCACACTGCTACCTGTAAGTTCTACACACTGGTGGCCTTGTTACAGAACTGTAAGGTGCTTTATTGCACATATGGATATTAGGGTGTTAGTAGGTGCAGTCAGCTTATCTGCCACTAGGTGGCTCTGTTTCCATTATAGTCTGGTACAGGTAGTGTTTAAGAAGGTGTTAGGTTCCTTATAGAGAAGGCCTTCCCATAGTGATGTAATGGATGGAGTTAGTGCCCATCGAAATTCCAGGAGAGGAGATGTCTTGTGAGATGGGGCATGGGAGCCAATCACCCCAGAAGCCATAAGGGTGTAGTCAGCTACTGGCAAGGGCCCTTAAAAAGATTGAAGCCCCTGGTTAAGGTAGTTTAACACAGAGAAGAACCAGCTGTAGTCACCCTGACTCTTGTGACAATCTGAAGTGGACTGTGAGTGGGATGCAAATGGTCTTTTCAGCAAGGCTAAGTCTTCTCTGATGTGGGTACTAGTACATCTGGGAGAGAGAAAGTAAAACCAGGGAGCATGCCCAACTGGGCAGAGCTAAAGTATGCAGCTAAGAGGCAGAGAGACAGGTATACTGCAGAAAAGCAGCTTGTTAATCTTGGTTTGACAGAAGTTAAATGCTGCAGAATCTAGTATACAGGGAGATAGGTCCCAACACCGTGGTGCTCCCAAAAAGAGGAGAGAGGCGATGCTTATGGAAGATGGCTTATTAATGATGTGCTGGCCAACTGCACCTGAGTGACTACTACTTGATGTCTGCTTATGCCTATGGTGTTTTGTGCTGATGAATTCTGAATTCTGTATGTCAGTCAATGTGATAAAAAATAAAACTATCACATCTAAGAATTGGTAGGCTGCAATATAATAAATGTTTGCTTTTGGGTTGTATTTCTAACTCTTAACCTAATTCTTAAAGCGGTTGTATCCTCACAACAAAAAAAAACCAAAATAAAAAACCTGCAGGACAAAGGCATAATGAGCTAGTATGCATCACATACTAGCTCATTATGAAATACTTACCTTAAAACTAAGCCCCGACACAGTCACCCAGACATCGCTGAGGGAGCTGTCGTGTTCCCTCTGTGTCTCTGCCGGGTTCGGCGGCTTTGCCACTATGAGTGCCCGGAGCCGTGATGATGTCACTCCCACGCATGCGCGCAGGAGTTTACTTTCCGGTAAGGAGTCGGCAAAGAGCTCTGAAGGTCCGCCGGACCTTCAGAGTGCATACGCCGCTGATATTAGCGGCTGCATGCAGGGCGCATATCTCCTAAACCGTGCAGGTTTAGGAGATATTAATTTTACCTACAGATAAGCCTTATTATAGGCTTACCTGTAGGTAAAAGTTTAATGGTGGAGTATACTACCGCTTTAAAGTAAATATTGAAGCCTAGTTGAACTTTTGGTTCAGGAACTAAATCAACTAAAATGCTGCCTCCAACAAAAGTGTGCATAATTCTACAGTTTTGTTTCTCTAGAAAGCAGCCACAGCTAGGGTACATAAGCTTTCCCCTGCCAGCATGTTGTAGAGATGGACCCTTGCTCTATACAGTGGAAGCAGCGGTTTCTTTACAGAGGTCCACCTCTGTTAAGTCAAAGGTAAAGTTGCCAATCAGCTGGGAGCATGAGCTTTGCTAACTGCAAAGCTATTGGTCTGACTCAGAAGGGAGAGTGTTGGACATCTACAGAGAGTATGGGCCTGATTCATAGTACGGCGAATTGGCGTTTCGGCGTGATTTTGCGAAGCGGCGATTATTTAAGTCTGAAATTGGCATTCAAAGAACGGCGGGCGGAAAATAGCGCCTAGTGTGAGATTCATTAAGATGCAATATGGTCAGAGCGCGACTTAAAACCACGCCAGCTAAAAGCTCGACTAAAGTTTAGCCAAATTTTCCCCTGTACCCCCAAAAATCCCAAATCACTGTGGAAGGTGTGGAAGTCAATTTGGAGATGACTTGCGTTTAAAAAATCTCAAAAACTGACTTAGAAAGAGAGATATCTGCGAAAGTGTGGAAAGGTTAAACAGCTCCTCCAGCCGCGAGCTGCGAACTCGCGAATGTGCGCATGCGCAACGTCAAATTGGCTCAAAAAATTTCGCCAGCGCGATTTTGGGTCAATTTTTTTTTGAATACCGCTTGCAAATCCGCTGTCTCGCCCATAGAAAATGGCAAAAACCGGCGGAATTGGAAAAACATGCACACTTCCAACAAGGGATCCTTTAGTAAACACCATCACATTCCATACACCTTTCCTGCTAACTCCGAAATCATAGCAGTCAAATCTACAGTGTTTATATAGAACCTCCACATTCTCTGAAAAAACCCACAAAATATTACATTGGGGAATTGGTCGTCAGATAGAAAAAAAATAGATGTAAAACATATTTCAAAGAAAGATTATTAGCAGTTCACACATATCAAGGAAATGTCACAATTTTGACAATATTTTATGTGTTTCCAAAGAATGTTTTTAGAAATATATTGCAAATACTACCTTTTCTTCCATATGGGTATGGCCAAGTGTTACCATTTTACTACACATTTAACTGAAGGTATATATATATATATCCCTTATACTTGGCTAATTAGCAAAGTATGCCCAACAAACAAATAGAGCTTTAGCTCACAATATTGCTACATATTGACTTTATGGGGCATCTTTTGTATTTTGTTCATGTCTTTGGATTAAAAGTTTGCTGATACACATGCCTTTTTCAAACATGAACAAAATTAATGATGTCAACATTTGGAGGATTGGAGATATCCAAGTGTTGCCCATACAGAGGGCACCTTCCGGATTCGAACTTACAAACCTACAGCAGGAAGGCAGACTCCCTAATCATTGTGCTATTTCTCAGTGAGCGTTGGGTGTTTTCCTCATGCCGTCAAAATGCTCACATGGGAACAGGGGCCATTGAACTGAATAGGATTGGATTTTTTGCCTGTTTTGGGAGCTGATCCTTGAGCTGGACAAATCCCCCTCAAACGCCCCCAAACGGGCTACGTTCACATGTACGTGTTTGTGGTCTGTTTTTGGGGCTTTTGTAGGTGATTTCATATAACAATGCCTGCCCAAAAAATGCATGTCAAAACGCCTGTGAAAACGCCAGCCAAAATGCACATAAGAACGCCTGATATAATTGCCACGCCAAATTTAGGGATGTTCATGAGTGATGAGTCAGATTGTTGGCTTACATATCTGGTCAATCGTCACAATCTCACTTCTCAAATCCCAAAAGGTGTGTTTCAATTGTTTCCCTAAATATATATTTCTCTCTCTCTCACGTAATTGTATATATATGTATGTATTCCTGTATCTAAACATTCTAAATAATGACTAGCAAACTTCAAGAGAGAATTTTTTCAATTCACATATACTATACACACCTACATACATTTCTATTCCTCATTTCTATTTCCCTTGTTTTGGCAACTGAGCATGCTCCAAAACACACAGGATACACACAGTTAATTTTTGGACTGGGCGTTACCATTCTGGGTGTGTTTGCTTGGATTATATATAGCTCACTCAGACATCAGGAAAGATTTGACCTACGAAGAGGTCCAATATATTTGTGTGTCACATGTTTTATGGGTAACATTTTTGGCCCTTTGTTATTTATGGAGGTGAGATTTGGCTGTGTTGTGTGTTGACTCTCTGTAAGTATTTATTGCTGTTAACATAATTCTGTCAATCTGCACATGCATCTGTTGATTATGGGCTCTTTGTCGATGTATATGGTCTAAATGTTGTACAAAGGTTGTTTTGGTTTGAAAAATACAAATGTAATAAACAGCATGTTTCCAATTTTTTTTTTAAAATGTCTTCATGTGTCTAAATAAAGTTTTCTGGTGTCCACAAATGTATGTATTTGTATTTCTTTTTCTAAGTTAAATCTGCTTAATGGTTGTGTATGTTCACTATTCGCGAATTCGCGAATATACAAAACCGCGTTCTCACATTTATACATGAAACCGGAAACGAAACTTTTGCTGCGTGCACACGTTTCCGGAAATTGTCCAGGCCCTGTCGTAAGTGTGCATCATGGCTCCTGCACTGTTTACAGCCGAAATCATGGCATTTGTGTGTAAGGTAAGGAGGGGGTGTGAGTGTGCAGGGTGCGGGATGGGGGATGGGGGATGGTGGCTGGGTGGGTCGCTTATCTAGCGGGTGTGCAAGAAACTTTTGGTCTGCTGATCTGCGCATGCACTTTCTGCCTATTAGACGTGATCTAGAAGCTTCCTGTTATAGAAACTTCCTAGATGTGAACCTGTTCCCTATATATATATATATATATATATGTATGTGTGTATATATATATATGTGTATATATGTATATATATATATATATATTATATGTATATGTATATATATATATATTATAATATATATATATATATATATATATATATATATATTATATGTATATATATGTATATATATTATATGTATATATATATATTATATGTATATATATATATTATATGTATATATATATATTATATGTATATATATATATTATATGTATATATATATTATATGTATATATATATATATATTATATGTATATATATATATTATATGTATATATATATATTATATGTGTATATATATATAGATGTATGTATGTGTATCTAAAAAATATATATATTAGACAATATATATACTATGTATATATTATATACAATATATATACATTAGATACATTATAGAATATGTTATATACCATATATTAGTGTATATAATAGGGAACAGGTTCACATCTCTGAACTTTCTATATAGATATAGATAGGCATACCCTGCTTTAAGTACACTCACTTTATATACAATCGTGAGTAAGGACACAGCTTGTTCAGCTTGCCATGACACTGCTCACAAACCATAAGTGACAGGGATAACAAACTTAGGGAGCAACGACAGGGTACCCAGGTACCCAGGACTACACCATATCCATTTTGTGGCTGGCCAGCTTGCCTAGGTAATCTATCATGTCATAGTCCTGGATCCCCTTAACATGCTCCCACATGGTTTGGGAGTAAGGCTATGTCAATGTGGCCAAAATTTACAATGGAGCTGGTGTATTTTCATGCATCGAGAAAAGAAAAAAGGGATTGCTTCACTTTAAGTACATTTTCAGTTTCCATACATGCCCTGGTCCCATTGTGTACTTAAAGTGGGCTATGCCTGTATATAGATAGATTTGATTCGTTTCAACTTTTACACAAAATGAAACCCAATTATCTGTGACAGATTGCTCTGACGCTTTGGAATCTATCTAGATAAAGACAAATGTATTGACCCTTTTCATATATGCAAGATTAGAAACATTATATTCCCTAAATGCATAATGCCAAAAATTATTGCCTTACATACATCCATACACACTGCAAGCTCGGCCCCGTTTGTCTTGTCTGACACTCTTACCATCATAAGCTGGATCTGCACACAGCAGCTAATTGGTTCACCTGAGATGGAATCAGTGATCACAAAAATCTGGAATGGTCATGTCTTCAAAGGATTGCCTTGAACAAATCACCTCTAAAAGAAACACATGAGTGTATAATCACTTGTCTCAATGGATCACATTCCCAACACACCCATCTCACACTGCCATATGATAATGAATGGGGGTGTCCATTGCAAGTTAAATACACCCCCAGATCACATTGCTTTGTTAATTTACAGATCTAACTGGAATATGATGGCACTGCTGTGAACCACTATGCCATCAAATTCTGCTGGTGACCTTTAAAAAGGATTATGTGTGATTGTGTGGATAATTATGCCACCTTAAATTTGCATCTCCCACATACCATGTGCAACTCTTGCAGGAATTGTGAATCAAGGATAATTCAGCACAGCTTAATGAACAGACACATTGAGGAGTGTAGGAACACACCGTCAGATTACCCGATCACACTATGGGGTTTTAACTCCTCCATAATTTTGCCACTTTGGAAACCAAGTGCTTACTTTATGTATACTTTTTAGACGGAACTACAATTTCTAGTAGGGTGATATCATTGCATGAGATTTTCCCTCACTTCCTGTCTTAGTGTCACCAAGACAGGAAGTGAGGGGAATATCACTGTGGGGAAATAGCTTGCAATTGTTGCCTTATAATGTCCATAGTATATATAAAAGGAAAGAATTGCTGGCTATATCCCCACGGGAGATTCCCTCACTTCCTGTCCTGGTGACACCAAGACAGGAAGTGAAGGGAAATCTCCTGCAATGATATAACACTGTTACATGTTCTAGTTATGTAGCAAACTTAAGAATATACAAAGCAAACATCTTTTTTTTTCCATTTTGGCAAAATCATGGATTAATTAAAAAACTATCTTTGTTTGTCCCGTGGCTTGCAGGAAAAACATTTTGCCTTGATTCCACCATCAACACAGACAGGGGAAACCCTCCTGCGGAGCCATTGTGTTCTCCTGGTGCTGCCCCTGCCAGGAAAACACAGTGATTATTGCTAGTGGCTACAAGAGATGCTAGCGATAAGTGTGTGTAAAATCTGACAGACTGGTTGTACGTTGTCCTCCAGGTGATCGACCAATCAACTTGGGTACCTTCAGCCTGGCCATACACAGTTTAAATCTGCATCTCAAATGAAGCAATCCCATTTACATATAACACTCCATAAAGGAGAATTGAGGGGCTTATCAGGTCTGCGTCAAAAATTAACAGCCACACCCAATCAGACAGCTCGTGTTAAAAGGGACCTGAAAAGCAATCTGCATGGCTTGCTTTTCCAAGCATTGGCTAGTTTAGTGAGCCTGGACTAATAACAGTCACTGTAATGCTACCCATACTGCTGTCCTTTTAACATGGTGACAAAAGTTGATACCTATGCTACATGTGTGTAAAGTTACTTGCACCCTGCTAAATGGACAGCAATAAGGTTGTAAATACAGTGACTGCCTGTCCCCCCCTGATGGCGGCCCTGGGTGTGTTATGAAAGGCCAATTGAGAAAATGGCTATATCATGTAGAGGAAATCACCAGTGTGGGGCAACCTATGTCATGGAGGTAGATTTGGACATCGATGTATATGTATCACCAGAAATGGAATTCTTTGTTCTACAATATCTCAAAGACGACCTAGCATGTTATTTGAAGACTGTACTATTTTGGACATACTTGGACTCAAACATACACTGCTCTTTCCACAGCTCCTCCTCCTCTGGGGGTATGATAAAGTTTATACGCATCTTCACCAAAAGCACAAGATGATGTGTCGTCTCCGGATGAGGCTGCAGCGGAGATTTCAGTTTCTGCCTGAGATAGTGGATCTGCAGCGGGCCTGGAGTGATGCCAAAAGGCGCTCACCCAAGCTCCTGCTAAAGGCTGTGGAGCAAATCTCCGGTAAGTAAAAATATACATTACATGTGACCAGATAGGTTACAATTTTTTGGGTAGGTGGACATGTGTTTAGCTATGCAACAACACTAATACCAACACCCCATCAAGTGTCTCTTCACAACCTTTAATACTACTATGTACATTCGTATTTTTTATGTTTTTTTTTTTTCTTCTGCTTCTAGCCAAAGCGGACGGACGGCACCCTCTTGTGCTTTTGGTGAAGAAGGGGAGGAGGAGGACGGCCACACTCCAATATGCAGTCAGAGGCAGCGAGCCATTTGAGCAGCTGAAAATTGTGGATCGTAAGTAGAAAATAAAAATGTTAGAAATTTCTAATCTCTAATCACATTTTACAGAGCCCCCTTTACATCGGAGTCTCCAGACTTACTACACTGTAAGAGGGAAGTGTGAAGACTCTGATATAAGGAGAGTTTGGGAACCATTATTTGAGGGGGGAAGCTGGGGACTCTGGTGTAAAAGGGAACTCTGTGTTCCCCAAAGCTCCCCCATACATCTGAGCTTACAGAGACCCTCTTACACTTCCCTTCCTCAGTCCACCACAGTCAAGGGCACAACAAGTCCCACTGCAGAAGGCTACCTGCTTGGACTTGTAATCCTCTCTGTAGGGGAATGAGGAAATACTGCCTGCTATGCTAAGACTTGTAGTGCCCTCTGTTAGGGACTAAGGATTCCTCAGTCCTCAACATTCTAGGGCACTATAAGTCTCAGCATAGTGGGCTGTCATACCTCAGTCCCTCACAGCTCGGGTCAAAAACAACCCAGTTAAACATCTAAAGGACAACTCCAAACAAAACTACCAATAATGGACAGAGTCCATATGCTCTATAATGTCAAAGACCCGCTACCACTCACCTTCCACCTCTGGTGCTGTCATTGTGTAGGGCAAAGGGCTCCATCTACACCATGTTTGGCTTTCATGTCAGATAGGCAGGACTTGCTCAGCTCCACTCTCTTCCTTGGCAATTGACTCTGGCGTCATTGTGGATCTTTCCTCCTCTAGAAAACCCCCAGGGGCCCTCTCCTTGTCCCCCAGCCACCCAGGGCCTTCTTCTCCTCCTCCTCCACCAACCATTTTCAGACTCTTCCAACTTCCCTGGGGCTACTCAACCACTTTGCATAGTGGACACAACAAATCTATGACCAGCCTGCAAAATATCAAGTCTGGGCCTGGTTACCTGTATGTTCCGGGTCCAGGGCGGAGCTCTCCTCCCAGAGCAACAACTGATGATAGCAGAGTGAGTTGACCGGCCAGTCACTTCCTACTGGTGCAGGTACACACCTACCGATTCCTCCACATCTTAGGATAACATGATCAGACGGCCAATCCCCAGGCAGAGAAGGAGGAGTAAGTGTCAGCGGACAACAGACACCTGGCAGACGCAGTGAAGGGACTGCAGCACACTGCTGCAACTTTTTGATCCGAGGATTGAAAGCAATCTTTTACTTGGGAGATTTCCCTGACTGCGCCCTTCGAAATGTTGGTGCTCCGCCACTGGCCGCAAGGCCCCTGTAGGTGCGAGGCCTTAGGCGCCCGCTTAATTTGCATGGTGCCCTCCTGTTTTAAAACATGGTCAATGCATCTCATTGGTGTAAGTGCACTTCTATGTTCTGAATTGTAGGGGCATTGAGTATGGTGCTAGCATGATGAGAGGTTACTGCCTATTTGTGTCCATAAATAATATATAATGTTTTTCTTTTATTTTAGAAACCAGTGATCAGGATGTTGCGGCTCAGCCTTCTCAGGCCCCCTGTAAGTAATGTGGATGTGCTGGTGTGTTGTGTATTAGGTCGAACTTGGAGGAATGATTGTTTGTTTTGTTTTCTTTTGTGGTTGATGTAACTTCAGCAAGAGAGGAGCCTCAGGCAGGGCCAAGTCGCCTGGATCCGGGCCAGGAACAAACTGTTGGCCAAGAAGAGGCCAATTGGTCCGACTCGGATGAGGACCTGGGCTCTCCTCAAAGGGGAAGTAAGTATTCTACATGTGTTTGTGTGTTCAATGTGTCCTGGTAAATATAAGGGCTGTAATATATATATTTTGACATTGGGGTTTTGTAGCAGCTGACATTGAGGATGTTTGTTGTGGAGGACTGGGGAAGAGGGGCCACTGCTTACCCAGTCCACTGTAACTACTACCTTCAATGTTTCCAGACTACTTTCTGTGTGCCTTTATCAAATAGCTTTTGTTCAAGGATTGTATTTGTGTCTTTGTGTTTCTAGGAGATACAACGCCATCCCCCCATGAAGGGACACCATCCCCCCATGTAGGGTCTCCCCCATCCTCCCCCACTCCAGGCTCCCCTGAACTAGTCTGTAAGTACCTAAAATTAGATTCTCACATGAATTGTGTGTGCTAGGATGATGTGTATCTAGGATAATCTAAGTTGGAGTCAAAGCAAGTGTAGTTTTGCTATATGTGACAGGAAGGTTGGTCATGAAACACTCTTGCTTAACCTTCATGTTTGAAAGGTGGTTTTGGGGAGCTTTACAGGACATGTTATCTTTTGTAAGTTATCTCAAGCCACCCTATTCTAAATTGGTGTTAGTTTCTCTACATTGGAAATGTGTGCTTTGTACTTGTAAATTTTTAGGGGACATTGTAATTTAATCATGTCCTGATTTAGTCAACACTGAAAATGTGTGTTTGTCAATCTTTCATAAATACTCTTCCTCGGTAATGTACCACATTCCAGTTCACAATTTGTGTTCTTTTTGTGCAGTTTCTCCAGAGCCAGCCACGCCATCCACTTCAGGGGCCCCAAAAAAACCTGATGATGGTAAGTTGTGTGCTTTTCCAGTAATGTGTCTACTTAGTAAGTGGAGAAATGCTAACTGTGTATGTCCCCGCTCAGGCTTCAAGTTGTTCTAAAGGCAGCGGGTTCTTTATGTGAATGCATTCTATGCATTAGTATTCCAAGTGATAGGTGTGCATATTCCCCCTAAGACTTACTGGGACCATTTTTTACGGTCCAAATTTTTGCACTAATACTTGTCTGGAACAGACTCCCCCTCCTCCTTAACTGAGGTGACAGCATGCCAATATTGCCTCCTGATGCTGTCACTCCTAATCATTGAGACCATTGGAAGGGAGGGGGGCAAGGCTGGCTCACAGCCTAGTGCCTGAACAGGCACAGGGTGCTTGGCTTCATCTCATGTGCCTCCATAGCAAGCTGCCTGCTGTGGGGTCAAACAACAGGAGGGAGGTGCCTAGAGGTGTGTACAGGGGCCATGTAAAAAGGAGGATTGTTATTTCTCTTGTCCCCAAAAACCTAGAGAGTGTAAGTCTAACCTGATTAGTTTTCCGCAGCCCTCCCAAAATGATATGTTTCTTACACTTAGAACAGGCAGGGCTGAGGCACCAAAAACATCAGAAAAACACAATCAGCACAAAAGCAGGGAGTACGTATCCTTAACGCTACAAGCTTCACCCAGAAGAATGACGCTTGCACTGTACAAATCTGCATCACCACCATATCAATGTCTAAATAAAACTTTCAGGGAAATGTGGAGGGGTAATGAGTGGGTGTTAGAGCGTTTTCATGACTGCGTAACCTACAGTTAGCGTGAGTCCATTTGTTGATAAACTTTTTCTTCTCTCTTAACACAGCTGGGATGGCGGAAAGGAGATCAGGGGAGCAGACACATCTGCTCCGTCCAGAACTGGCCCTCAAAATTCCTAAGGGTGAGTCTCTACTATGTGTCAGGTTCAATCTATAGACAGTAAGAGTGAGAGAGAACGCTCCACAGATTCCAATGGTGATAGAGATAAATGTGTGCACATGTATCGTGTTGACCAATTGAACCCAAAACACCTTACATTCTTCAAAATGATTGCTTGTGTTTACATGCAGAAAAGCATTTTACTTAGCTTTGGTGGAACTGCTACTAACATTCCAAGCCATCTTATGTAACCTTTTGAACAATTTGCTGTGAAAGTTTGAGTTTAAGGTTTACAACAGCAATTTAGCATATTTGCTTCAGAGTGTTGATAAAAGCCAACCAATAGACTCCTAAGCATATTTGTTGAGGCACATTAATTACAATCCTTGTTTGGATCATTTTGCCTAAAACTAATTGTCATGTTTTTTTCTACCCAGGGCACACCCACCTCACCTACGAGGTCCTCCTGGATTATATGAGGTGGTGCGGAGACCGAATTCTCTATTTGGAACACCTTTGTGGCGTGGATCCAGACCCTAAGGAGCCATTCGTTAGGAATGTCACACCTTTAAAAAGATCCTAGTATTTTTTTTTGGTTGTTTGTTTACTTATGTTGCACGTTGCAACACAAAGAAATGTCACATTTGTAATTGTTGCCCATTATAAACAAAAATCTAACAAAAAAATCAAAAACAGTTTAAAAAAAAACCCTTTTTTTGGGACCCAAAAAAAAAAAAAAAAAAAAAAAAAGCCTTGTTTTTGGCAACCAAAAAAAATATAAAAATTTATAAAAAACCCTTTTTTTGGGAACCAAAAAAACCAAAAAAAAACAAAAAAAGCCTTGTTTTTGGCAACCAAAAAAAATATAAAAATTTATAAAAAAACCCTTTTTTTGGGACCCAAAAAAACAAAAAAAACAAAAAAAGCCTTGTTTTTGGCAACCAAAAAAAATATAAAAATTTATAAAAAACCCTTTTTTTGGGACCCAAAAAAACCAAAAAAAAAAAAAAAAGCCTTGTTTTTGGCAACCAAAAAAAATATAAAAATTTATAAAAAACCCTTTTTTTGGGACCCAAAAAAACCAAAAAAAAAAAAAAAGCCTTGTTTTTGGCAACCAAAAAAAATATAAAAATTTATAAAAAACCCTTTTTTTGGGAACCAAAAAAACCAAAAAAAAACAAAAAAAGCCTTGTTTTTGGCAACCAAAAAAAATATAAAAATTTATAAAAAACCCTTTTTTTGGGAACCAAAAAAACCAAAAAAAAACAAAAAAAGCCTTGTTTTTGGCAACCAAAAAAAATATAAAAATTTATAAAAAAACCCTTTTTTTGGGACCCAAAAAAACAAAAAAAACAAAAAAAGCCTTGTTTTTGGCAACCAAAAAAAATATAAAAATTTTGAAAAAACCCTTTTTTTGGGAACCAAAAAAACCAAAAAAAAAAAAAAAAGCCTTGTTTTTGGCAACCAAAAAAAAAATGTTTACAAAAAAGCCTTGTTGTTTTTATGGCAACCGACAAAACCAAAAATGTTTACAAAAAAGCCTTGTTGTTTTTGGTAACAAACTAAACCAAAAATGTTTACAAAAAAGCCTTGTTGTTTTTGGTAACAAACTAAACCAAAAATGTTTACAAAAAAGCCTTGTTGTTTTTGGTAACAAACTAAACCAAAAATGTTTACAAAAAAGCCTTGTTGTTTTTGGTAACAAACTAAACCAAAAATGTTTACAAAAAAGCCTTGTTGTTTTTATGGCAACCGACAAAACCACAAATGTTTACAAATAAGCCTTGTTGTTTTTATGGCAACCGACAAAACCACAAATGTTTACAAAAAAGCCTTGTTGTTTTTATGGCAACGGACAAAACCACAAATGTTTACAAAAAAGCCTTGTTGTTTTTATGGCAACCGACAAAACCAAAAATGTTTACAAAAAAGCCTTGTTGTTTTTGGTAACAAACTAAACCAAAAATGTTTACAAAAAAGCCTTGTTGTTTTTGGTAACAAACTAAACCAAAAATGTTTACAAAAAAGCCTTGTTGTTTTTATGGCAACCGACAAAACCACAAATGTTTACAAATAAGCCTTGTTGTTTTTATGGCAACGGACAAAACCACAAATGTTTACAAAAAAGCCTTGTTGTTTTTATGGCAACCGACAAAACCACAAATGTTTACAAATAAGCCTTGTTGTTTTTATGGCAACCGACAAAACCACAAATGTTTACAAAAAAGCCTTGTTGTTTTTATGGCAACGGACAAAACCACAAATGTTTACAAAAAAGCCTTGTTGTTTTTATGGCAACCGACAAAACCAAAAATGTTTACAAAAAAGCCTTGTTGTTTTTGGTAACAAACTAAACCAAAAATGTTTACAAAAAAGCCTTGTTGTTTTTGGTAACAAACTAAACCACAAATGTTTACAAAAAAGCCTTGTTGTTTTTATGGCAACCGACAAAACCACAAATGTTTACAAATAAGCCTTGTTGTTTTTATGGCAACCGACAAAACCACAAATGTTTACAAAAAAGCCTTGTTGTTTTTATGGCAACGGACAAAACCACAAATGTTTACAAAAAAGCCTTGTTGTTTTTATGGCAACGGACAAAACCACAAATGTTTACAAAAAAGAATTGTTTTTGTGAAAACCTTCCAAAAAATGATGTCAAAACATAAAAAATGTTTAAAATGTTTATCTAAATTAAATTTAAGTATGTTGCTCTTTGCAACACAAATGTTACATTGGCAATTTAGTTCATTCTATTATATATTGTAATATATTTTTTGTACGCTACAGTTGGTAGACACCCACATGTGTTATTAAAACATTTATTTTATTACCCAAGTTTTCTTTTTGGTGTACACATCGAATGTCTTTTGTGTTGTATTTGTTTACTTGAGTGGTGTGGTCTGTAATTGTTAGTATGTTGGCTTTGGTTTATGTTAGCCTTGAGACTTGTTTTGAAGCTACATTTGAAGGGAGACCTTTTCTTGGGTCGTTATGTGAACATTGAGTTATCTAAATTTACATGAAATCATATGTTTGGAGATAGAGAAGCACGTGTGTATAAATGCCTACATTAACCAGGGCCATTACTTGGCCACCAACACTCCTAAAAAACCAAAGAGCAAACACAAACTAATCATTTTGCATAAAATTTTATTTCATCCCCAAAAGAAGCACTATAATAAATCATATTGTGCCACCCTCAAATTAAAAAAAAAATGGCCCAAAAAATTGGCCAATGTAAATCATTAACAAAACTAAACCAAATTAAACAAAAAAACAAAAAATCAAGTTGGTGGTCGTGCCTGAAGCAGTGTGGTGAGCATTGTTAAGTTTCCTGCCATCAAATGGTGTGCCAAGAGTTCCATCTGGTCTGGGGTTAACTGTAGAGTTGTGCTCAAGTGGCCCATTAGGATCATATCTTCTGTCTGAGGCTGCTGATGATGCAGGGTGTTGAACGTTGGAAATGTCCCAGACAGAAGATGTTCGGCCAATAGTGTCATCTGCTCTGGGGTCAGCCTAAGCATTTGGGCAACGTGTGCCATTACCATGAGATGGGATCGTTGCTGCTCCAAGGCTATTTGATGCTGCTGGTGGTGCAAGGGTTGTGAAGATGTGTGGGGAGTGGTGGTTGATTGTTTGTTGTGGTCCACGGTGCGGGGGCAAACGACATGTCGCATTGGTGACAAAAAAGAAGAACGGCCTGGGGAGGAGTGAAGTGATAAAGGTGTGGAGGGAATGTAGTCAGGTGGAAGGGGTACTGTGGAACCAGTGCGCATTGAGGTTGTGCAGGAGGATTGCTCATTGAGGGGTGTGGGAGTCCGAACGGAGTGTGAAGTGCTAGGAGTGGCTACAGGAGGAATTGTCCCATCCCCAGCTGCCTGACAAGTGGCCAACACTGGCATTACCCTCCCACTACCACAACCTGCAGTGGCAGGTGAGTGAGATGTTTGGGAGGGCTCTGCCAATGGGGCATCTTCAGATCCAAACAGGCATTGGCGTGTGGCCAGCACCTGAGTGTCAACACTTTGCCGATCCCGTTGATGCTGGTCTGCTAAACTTACCAAGCTGTTACGCATATCCTGTTGAACCTGTAACATATCCTGGTGAACCTGTACCATTGTTGCTACAGATTCCTGTATGAGCCCGAGCAGACGTACTGCCTCAGTAGATTGCTGAGTACGCCTCCTTAACTCATTTTGGACCTGATACTCATCAAGCAGCCTCTCGGCTACATCCAGCATAGATGGACGAAGTTGGGTAGGTGACAATCCCTCTGCATCTAAGGCTACCTGAAAGCAGAAGAAATAGACCAAATCATTATCAAACATCATGACTAAATATTTCAGATTAGTTTGACAACTTAACACCCCAAGCAGAA
Source organism: Pelophylax lessonae (assembly GCF_965119305.1). Classification (NCBI taxonomy): domain Eukaryota; kingdom Metazoa; phylum Chordata; class Amphibia; order Anura; family Ranidae; genus Pelophylax; species Pelophylax lessonae. The sequence continues at coordinate 183,196,312 of NC_138770.1, forward strand.
CGTTGAAAAGTTTGATGTGCTTCTAATGAGTACTTGTTCATTGTAAGATTATCCAAGCTAGCAACACTTCTGATAATGGGTACATATTATATTGGTGTGACTAATATGACAAAGGCAAAAAAGATTCAACATGAAGGTGTTCCCAATTAACCCTGGTGTGGTAGGTTGTTTATGCTTTTGGTAAATCTGTTACTACACCAATGACTTTATACATCTACGTATGTTGTCTAAAATCTTGCCATCAATCGGCTACAGGACAACCCAACCAAACGATACCCATGATTTTGGACCTGGAAAATCAAAGACGGGCCGGACTTTAAAGATCCTGGATGTTTTTGGAACATTAGTGGCACACCAAATTATAACATAATTCCCTGATGTTCAAGATAGAACTCTTGTTGTGCTGGTGCATCGTCAGAATGTCATAGCACTAATTTAACACACACAATGTAAGCCACATCTAGTCCAAAATCAATGCTACCATTGAAATGTTACATGTGCACCTTGTTCCCTTATATCACATACCACAGCACTGGATGCAGAATCGTCGCCAGCTCCTGATCCAACTCCAGCTGCAACGTCAAGAGGGGCCTGATGTTCTTTTAAAAACCAAAAAAAAAAAACATGTTTAGTACATAACCTTAGTCAGTAATGATTATGGCCAGATTGCCCTCCTAGCTTCATGAATGAAGCATTGAGGCCAAACATTCAAAAGTGCTTTCCTGGGCTCATAGGACACTTGCTAAACCCTCCCAAAGGTTAAGAAGGCTTGGTCTGCCTACTAATGACGGCACCCATTAATGCTGTCAACTGTGTTTTGCAGGGTAAACATCTAAAAGGCAACACTCTTTCCTAAGAAAAAACATGTGTGTTAATGGGGTTAATAAGATTCAAAAAAACATTATTTGACTAGACATACCAACACCTTCCTCCAGGCCTAGCTGCACTGGGTGTGTTCCCTGCTGCGGATCTTCTGTAAAGGACATAGCAATATGAGCTATCTTGGCAAAAAAAAAACATCTACATTGTTTGGCACAGTATGATATTGGACCTACCAGGAGGAGGGTCAGCACTGATGTCAACACCTGTGAGTCCGTCTGGTTCGCCAAGCTGCATGGGCTGTGGAGGGGCTGAGATCCGTGCTACAGATGAACAAATTGCAGGTTGGGGAAAACAAAAAAAGGACAATTGGAAGGGCAAGTATCACATTCTCTTAATGTCACACATAGGATAGTAGTTAATCTTTTCCAAACAACTCACACAATTGACATCCAAGATAATATCCTACCTCGGTGCAAAGCATCCGAATCTAAGTCCTCTCTGGGAAAGATGGTATCGGGTCCTATGATGTTCAAGAAAGGTAATTGATAATCCCAGAGAGAACTTCGTGCACGTTCATCCAGCCGACCTTGACGGTCATAAAGACCCTCCGCAGCCCATGCAATTAGCTTCTTCCGAACGGACCCACAGATGTCGTTGACCTTCTTCCGCACACTGTCACGGTGGCGAGGTGCTTCACCCAGTGCATTTACAGCATCCCGGATTTCATCCCACAATCTGTTCTTCTCTGTTACTGAGTAAGACGCGGCCCTGGTCCCATGTATCGCCTGATATCTGGCCATATAGGCGTGGACCAGGGCACAGCACTGATTGTGGGTGAAACGGGGAAGCCGGGGTAATGTGGACAAGCTGACTCTGGTGGACGGACCCGCTCCAGGACTACTGTCAGAAGAGCCAGCTTGTCCACTTGGTGTGTTAACACCTCCCCCGGCTTCCTCCTCCGGGATGGGGATGGTGGACTCCCTCATGGATACAGCTGGAGCCTCCCTCACACCAGAGCCAGACGATCTGCCCACCCTGCCCCCCCTGCCCCCCCTGCCCCCCCTGGCCCCCCTGGCCCCCCTGGCCACCCTGCCCCTTCTCATCCTTCCAGTGGGTGGGGCCATGGGAGCACGAGGTGGGCAGAGAATCTGGCTGTCCAGCAGCAGCAAAGAGCCCCAAACTCCTAAATCTGAAATGACAAAAGAGAAAACAGAAAAAACAGGATTTGCAGATTGCTCTTCATATACAGTATAATTAGTGAACAGTTACAGAACACACTTACCTAATGGCACAAACAGACTTGGTCGTGGTGGTGGTGGTAGTAGTGGGCAAAGAGCAGAAGAGGCTGCAAAGAAAAGGAAAAAAAAAAAACACATAAGAAAACGCATATGGGTACAAATCACACGAGGCCCTCCAAACACTTACCTAATGGCACAAACACGGTGGTGGTGGTGGTGGTGGTGGCAAAAAAAGCAGAAGAGGTTGCAAAGAAATGTAAAAAAAAAACACATAAGAAAACGCATAGGGGTACAAATCACACGAGGCCCTCCAAACACTTACCTAATGGCACAAACACAGTGGTGGTGGTGGTGGTGGTGGTGGTGGTGGCAAAGAGCAGAAGAGGCTGCAAAGAAATGTAAAAAAAAAACACATAAGAAAACGCATAGGGGTACAAATCACACGAGGCCCTCCAAACACTTACCTAATGGCACAAACACAGTGGTGGTGGTGGTGGTGGTGGTGGTGGTGGTGGTGGCAAAGAGCAGAAGAGGCTGCAAAGAAATGGAAAAAAAAAACACATAAGAAAACTCATAGGGGTACAAATCACACGAGGCCCTCCAAACACTTACCTAATGGCACAAACACAGTGGTGGTGGTGGTGGTGGTGGTGGTGGCAAAGAGCAGAAGAGGCTGCAAAGAAATGTAAAAAAAAAACACATAAGAAAACGCATAGGGGTACAAATCACACGAGGCCCTCCAAACACTTACCTAATGGCACAAACACAGTGGTGGTGGTGGTGGTGGTGTAATCCTTTATAGGCAAAAGGAGGCTGCAAACATTAAACATACATGAGAAATCACATGACCTACATACGTGCACATAATAAATTACAGTTATCAGGAAAGCAAAAATGGTGTCTTTGGAAGCTGGGAAGGTAAGGGGGCAGGTTTAGATGCCAAATCTAGACTGCACACCTTTAACAAACATGAGAAAACACATGTCCAAACCACATGCACATGGGGCCAACTGCCAATGATTAAAAGACACTTGAGGGGTTCCCAAGCTATTGTGGGTTGGAGGGGATTCACCATAGACAACTTAAGCACACCCAAGATAAGTACAAATTGTCTCCTTCCTTTTTTTTGGGAGAGAGAGATACAATTGTCTTACCTCCAGATAATGTAGGTTGTGGGTCACAGGGTCTTGCTAGCACATAAGAAACATCGATCTATAACATCCAGCAGCCATATTGGCCATGTGCTCCTTTTATAGCTGGCTCACAGGTGTGATAATTAGCGGCCGTTTCTATATATATCTGCGCATTCGCGAATTTGCGCGTTCAAAATGGAGGACGATATCCCAGACGCATTAGATGGTGCAATGCTGGCATTTATTGGTGCCTTGTTTGAGGAAGCCCTGGCACAGGAGGCAGCAGAAGGTGGGGAAGCTGCAGCAGCAGCAGCAGCAGCACCTCCAGCAGCAGCACCTCCAGTCCGTGTGCCCTTACCTCGCCAGCCACGCATTTTTGCTCCAAGGATCTATTTGGACAAGCTGCGGGATTCTGATGTCAGGAGGAAGTTCCGGCTCGAGCGAGGAACTATTCTACACCTCTACCAGCTCATAGCAGAGAAAATTGACCCGGACACACAGCGCGGCCATGCGGTGCCCGGCATGGCCAGATTGCTGGCCACTTTGTATATTTTAGGGCGTGGCAGCTTCCAAGCCACTTCGGGAAGTATCATGGGCATTAGCCAGCCCACAGTTTCAAGGGTGTTCATGTTGGTCATTAATGCCATAGTGGATATAGTGCCCAATTTTATCCACTGGCCACAGAATGAAAATGAGTGGAATGAAGTCAAGTTGGGTTTCTACCGGCGGGCACACATGCCGCAAATCCTAGGGGCAATCGATGGCACCCACATAGCCATTAGGCCCCCAAGGAGCCACGAAAGTGAATACCGGAACCGCAAGCAGTACCACTCTGTGAACGTCCAATTAGTGTGTGACGCCAAACAGCGCATCATGAGTGTCAACACTGGTCACCCAGGGTCGTGCCATGATTCCAGTATGTTAAGAACAAGTACTCTGTACGAGGTGTTTGAAAGTGGACAAATGCCCGAAGGGTGGCTTATTGGTAAAGTATTTTGTCTTAACAACATAAACTGTAAGATTACATAGACATAGGAATAAGCTACATCGGTGTACACCCTGATTTAAGCAAAGCCTACCTAAAATGGATGTGTTATTAGTTGTCAGGCTGTTCACACACAACCAGATCAGCAGCTTAGCAGCTCACAAAAGAAAGATTTGCAAAGTTGTCTTTGAGTCCAATGAAGGTGGTTAACCAATGTGTAAATGGTGTCCTCTAGCCACCCAAAGAAAACCTACAAATGATTCCAATGGTATTGCCATATCCCCAAAGTACTTTGCATAAGTGAGTCAATATTGGTTTCCTCACTCTAGTTGCAGATATATTCCAGAAGTAAGACCTAGGCTAATGTAATAGGAACAAAATAGGGGCCAAGTTGGAACTTGCAAGAGAAACCCACCACTTTGTGTGTCCTTTTTCCCATTTGTATTAGTGATTTAGGCAGTTAGACAGAGTTGAGATGTTTCATATGATTTTTTGCAAACAGACGAGCAGGTTGTTTAGTAAAATGCCTAATTGTCTCCCATTTTGAGGAGTCATCTAAAGTCACATGATAGGAAGAACTAATGTATATTTTTCTTATTTTTCAGGGGATGCTGGTTACCCGCAGCTGACGTGGCTGATGGCTCCAATCAGGTACCCCCAGGGCCCAGCAGAGAGGAATTACAACAGGGCCTTGCGGAGAAGCCGGAGTATCATTGAGTTGACCATAGGTCTTCTCAAGTCCCGGTTTCTCTGCTTGGCCCGGCCTGGGGGTGAACTCCTGTACTCTCCTACAAAGGCTTCCAAGATCATCCTGGCGTGCTGCGTGTTGCACAACATGTGCGTTGCCCGGGATGATTCTTGGGAGCTGACGGAGGAGAGGGAGCCAGAGGTCCGTCAGCCGGCGGCCCCCAGGCGGCGGAGCACCGCTGCCGGTATGGCCACCCGGAATACCCTGGTTGCTAGCCACTTTACATGTAAGTACTGTAACCGGTCAAGATAGGGCATGTGTATTAATTAGCTAGTTAGCAGAGGTGCCACTCACAGGGAGACAGAGGGTGATTATCATCTGCCAATGACACTTGCCATTGTAGATAAAGTGTAGTCAACATTGGTAAAATTGTGTTACTTGAGCAAAAACATGCACCTCTAACCATAAACATGTTGGTATTGTGAATAGTGTAAAGGGCTGAGAAGAGCTGGCAGGTGTTTATTTGTGTCTATGCCACCTGTGTAGTTATTGATAACATGAACGGCTGCTTGGTATCTTATGGTGTTGTAATTTTCCAGAACATCAACATCTTGGAATCATGGCACGTACCATGGGAAGCCTGTGGTGATGGGCTGTCTGGCGTCACAGGTGTGTATTCAAATGTTTACATTAATGATTTCTGGTTTGTGTAAGTTGGCATAAAATGTGTTATTTCACTCGTGATGTCGAAATTAAATGAAGTTCAGAATGAAGCAAACAGGCATTAAGATGTGATTTTCATAATGAAATGTCTTATCCTTTGTTTTATTTTTCCAGGAGTGGTACTGCTTGCGGGTGTAGGTGGTAGAAACCCACCTTGATGGACTCCACTCATTTTCTTTTGTGGTCAGTGGATATTTGGTAAGGCACATGGCCAATGACCAACATGAACACCCTGGAACTTCGAAAGTGGCTTGGAAGCTGCCCAGCAACCTTGCCATGCCTGTCCCCTATGAGCTGGTAGAGGTGCAGAATGGATTCTGAACTCTGCCGGAAGTTGTGGAAGACATCAGAATCCCGTAGCCATGGAGCAAAGATCGTGGTCTGGCGCTGTAAAGGCACACGGACTGGAGAGTGACAATATTCTTTTGCTGCATCCCTCCTTCTGCTGTCATTCTCAAATAAATAAATACATTAGAATTGAACATGTGTTTTTTTGTTTTGTGTGGGTGCCTACAGACAAAAGGGCCATCCACACTGTAAGATTTAGAGAAGACTTTATCCTTCCGATTGACATTTTCTATGTAGTGCAAGGGCCTGCCTGATTGCATCCAAATTGAAAGTGTTGAGGTTTGAGCTTCTATTATATGGTTTGGTTAAGTCTACAGGAAAAAGTCTAGACAAATTGTTAGTGTATGGCCCATTAAGCTGCCAAGGCCGGAGTTTTGCACTTTGCATGCTGCTTGTACTGGTGATGTGAGGGGTTGTAATGTAGAGTAGGGATGTGACAGTGTTGTGTTGAGGTGTGAGGCAAATGTAGTGTTGGACTATGAGGGCCTGTGTTGTTGAAATATGGAGAGAGTCCAATATCAGACACCTATGTTTATTGGTCAAGAAATTGTAAGAACCATGGTAAATATGTAAAGAATTGCATCTCGATAAAACTAGGACCACACTCATAAAATCAAAATTGTGTTGTTTCCATTGATGTGCTTGAAATTTGGGTAGGACACCCCCCTCCCCCCCCAAATTCAAGATAGTTTAAAAAAACTGTTTAAAAAAATGAGAGTGAAAAGAGATCCCAAGTGTAGTGATGTGATTTGAACCCATGACGTTGTGAACTGCAGTGAAGTTGCAAAGCACTTAGCTATTGTGCAGAATAAAGCTGTATGGTGGAAAAAATGGAGTGTGTTAAGGCTAAAAAGCACATATAGCTAAAGAACTAAACATTGTATGGAATGTGGGAAGAAGACCATGGTAAAATTGTGAGGTTTCATCTTGCCCTGAATTAGGGTAGGGGTTTGGTCACTTGCCTTTGGTACTTTCCTTCATAAGATCGATTCGACACACAGACAAGATCAAAAAAACACTTAAAATGGTGTAAGCTTGCAAGCGCTTCTGAGTGTAACATTATTTAGCAATATATATGATGTAATCCGTTACATTTTAGCAATATAAACAAAAAAAGAAAATAAAAAAAGTAGGTGGAGATGGTAAGCCTCGAACCTACAGCAGAGGGAGATGAATTACAGACATGTGATGTGTGCACTAATCCACTAGCCCACATCGCTATGTGAAACTGCTATAAGCACGAAGACATAAGTTTGCGAATTGGCGAAGCCGCGATCGTAAGTGAATCCCGCTGACGGCGGAATTCATTATTGCTGTTTTACTCGCCAATTCGCCGCAGCGCCAGTTAATTGATTTGAACGCGGCGAAACTGAAACACGTCATAGAGGTTTGAAGCTGCAGTTTCTTTAAATCCGGCCCACTGTGTCCTTCTGTGCAGCATGCTGGCAGGGGATAGGCTTTTCTACCCCAGCTGTGACTGCCTTCTAAATAAAACAAACAGTAAGATTTTTCACACCTTTTGTTTTGATGCACCTAAATATATAGTATTTGGCTGATATAAACTATAAGTTCAAACCCAAAAACATATTGCAGCCTAGCAGCCCTTGAATGTGATTGCTACTGTATATTCCCTTTTTGCTTTTATCAGGCTTATTTTCCTGATCTTGCCAGTAAGATGTTCCTATTCTAGGGGGACAACGGCTTACTTCAGAAGATACAGTATATTCATATTAGGGATCCTGCTTTTGAAAGTGAGTTCTTCCAAAAATGGGGCTACTCATTAGGCATTAGGAGTTCACATACTGCCTTATAAGAGGTTTGTCCCAAATGTTCAGTGAATGCTATTAGAAAACCAACAAAACAGAAGATACAAAAAAATTACCTTTATTGGCCTTCAAAATAATTGCCATTCTTCACAACACTCTTTTAGCAACGTTCATAAGGGCTCTTTCACAGGGGCGGTCCGATCATATCCGCCTGTCAGTTTTTTAGGCGGATCTGATCGGATGCCCCATTCAGCCCTATGGAGCAGCGGATGTCAGCTGTGACATGTCCGCTGACACCCGCTGCCATCCGCATCCGATCCTGTCCGTGAAATCCGGACGGATGGAAACCCTATTTTCCATCCTTCCAGGGGATCGGATCGGATGGGATCGGATGAGAGCAGACAGGCGGTCCGATTCCCCATAAAGCAGCGGGGACTGTGACACCTCCCTCTCCACACTGCAAGCGGAGATGGAGCTGTCATCCGCCGGCTCAGCGGGGATCGCGGATCGATCCCCGCTGAGCAGCACGGATCCGCCTACGGAGGCGGACGGTGTGAAAGAGCCCTAAAGCTTCTGGAAACTGTCAGCAAAGGCTGTAATACATTCTTGGATTGCCGCCACGTCTGCAAAACGTGTGCCTTTCATGACGCTCTTCAGTCTTGACCTTGGACTTTTGCAGGCGACTCCTTTTGGGTCATAGGGAAGGCGGTGAATGCTATTCCGTCGATTGCCGCTTGGATTCCAGATTGAACTGGTAATGCTAGTTCTCACCCCTGTGATGATGTTTCACAGAAAGGATGGATCCTGGTCACACATGGTAATGAACTCTACAGAGGCTTCCATCCGTTTTGCTTTCTGTGCATCTGCCAGCTGGTGTGGCACAAATGTGGAACCGATATTCCGCTTACCCAAATCTTTGCGGGCGATGGGGCGCACCATGTCCTTGCTAATGCCCAATTTCTCTGCCATCAATCGTAGAGTTAGTCGCAGATGATCTCGTGCCAGCATTTGTCGCCCTCGCTTGATCATGTCTCCGGCTCTATTTGTCGAAGGTCGACCCGAACATGGCCCATTCTCAGTCGTTTCCTTACCGTGGCTAAAGCATTTGAACCCGTCGTAAATAGAGTTGGGCGAACGTTTCGGCCCGAGCATGAGTTCGGTTGGTTGTTTGCCCGTTCGATGAACACCCGAATTATCAGGGGGGTTTGACCGTTTGTTCGGCCCATTGAGTGACCATAATGCACTGGGCTGCCGCACAGTGCTTCCAATGGGGCTTCCAATGCATTGCGCCACCAAATGCATTGGAAACCCTGGTTGGCTGAAACAATAAAAATTTTGTCCAATCAGGGCACAGAGCACTGTCAGAGCCATGACTGAAAAAAGTAATGATGACTCTATCCAATCATGGCTCATTGCTCTTAGTCCTGCCCCACACTATAAAAATATTCTCCGCAGATCGGCCATTTGCAGTGTGATATTGCCATGGAGAGATAGAACAGGAGTCTGTTCAGTGATACTAGTGAGTTAGTGTGCTATAGTGTGCTATTGTGCTTCTATTGTCAGTGTAGAATATCAGTTTAGTGTGAATCTAGTTATAGTTCAGTCTGAGTGTAGTGTCAGTTTTGTGAGTGTAGTGTGACCATTCATTTTTTCTAAAAATCTAAATACTAGTGGTTACACTCTGCCTGTGTCACATCCCTAATGAACTATACAAAAATTGTTTCACCTGAATACTGGGACTTTTTAGGCACTTTTATGTTTGATCATACCAATGAAAAAAATGTTTATAAAAAATTATATATTTTATTATTACATGTTATAAAATTGGTTATTACATATATAAAAAATACATGGCAATGTTCACACGACACAATGTATGCATATTACGATGGACCGCAAATACACCAACTGCGAAGGATGCAATGATAAAGTTGTAACTTCCTCCACAACTTACAACTTCATCAACGCATCCTTCACAGTTGGTGTATTCGCAGTTCATCGTAATATGTATACATTGTGTCGTGCGAACATTGCCACGTATTTTTGGTATATGTAATAACCAATTTTTTAACATGTATTATTAAAATATATAATTTTTTATAAACATTTTTTCATTTGTATGATCAAATATTATACATTTTTACTAAAGTGTCTGTTTTGTGAGCGTAGTGTGACCATTCATTTCTGCTTTAGTGTCAGTTTAACTTGTCAGGGCAGGTTTCCTGCAGTCTATATCAGTGCATTACTGCACATTTAACACAGTATATATCCATGCGTTACTGTACGTTTAACGCAGTATATATCCATGCATTACGGTACGTTTAACGCAGTAAATATCCGTGTGTTACTGCGCGTTTAATGCAGTATATATCCAAGCATTACTGCATGTTTAACGCAGAAAATATCAGTGCATGACTGTACATTTAGGGCATTATATATCCATGCATTACGGTACCTTTAAAGCAGTAAATATCCGTGTGTTACTGCGCATTTAATGCAGTATATATCCAAGCATTACTGCATGTTTAACGCAGAATATATCAGTGCATGACTGTACGTTTAGGGCAGTATATATCCATGCGTTACTGTATGTTTAATGCAGTATATATCTGTGTGTTACTGTACGTTTAACACAGTATATATCAGTGCATTACTGCATGTTTAACGCAGTATATATCAGTGCATTACTGCACATTTAACGCAATATATTTCCGTGCGTTACTGCACGTTTAAAGCAGTATATATCAGTGCATTACTCCACATTTAAAGCAGTATATATCCGTGCTTTACTGCATGGTTTACACAGAATATTTGAGTGCGTTACTGTACATTTAACACAGTTTATTTCAGGGCGTTACTGCATGTTTAACGCAATATATTTCAGTGCATTAGTGCAGGTTTACCACAGTATATTGCAGTGAAGTCAGTGACGTTTTATTGTAGTGTGTCAGTGGAGTGTGTCTGTGTAGTCAGTACTCAAGTTAAAGTGCACCAAACACCACTTTCTATTGATTAAAGTGCATCCACATACACACTTCCACATGTTTATTTCATGTTGTTATTCGCCCCCCCTCCCCCATCATGTCTGGAAGGCCAACAAGGAGAGGCACTGTGAGGAGGCCAGCAGCGTATGTGTCCACAGTCAAGGGTGGACGTGGTCAGTCCTCAGGCAGGGCATAATTTCCTCTGTTTAGTCATGTTGCTTGTGTTATCCAGCCACAGCATGCAGAGGAGGTGATGGACTGGCTTACTAAATCATCATCATCCTCCGTCACCCAAGCAGAGACTAGGGATGATCGAACGGTTCGGGTCGACCATCGGTTTGACCCGAACATTGGGTGTTCGAGGTTCGGCCAAATTTAGAACTTTTTGCTGAAAAAGTTCGGAATTCGGCAACCAGAACCGACCAAAATGCAATGGGACAGGAAATGGGCTTTAAAAGCCCATGATTGGACCAGAACCATTAGTAAAAGCCAATTGAGGGGGCAGGAGAATGCTAGGAATGTGATTGGAGTGACTAGGGGGTCCAGAGGCCAATTATTAGTGAATACGCCCCCCAGTATATAAGATAGCCCCGCCAAATTCCTAGCATTTTAATACAGGGACATAGAAGAGAGTGGAAGCAGTTCTGTTACTTCTGCTTCAAAAGTGTCATTTAGCAATTATTAGTGTGAGGAAAGGGATATCTAGTGTAGTTAGGGTGCTATTTTCCACTATAGTTAGCTTCAAAAATCAAGTTTCTGTAGGGAAAGTGTTAAGTGCCAGGGTGACCGTAGTGTAGTGTAGGGTGAACTGACACTGACTGCTATGGCAGGGTGACCAAACCCTTCCATTTCAGGGTGACCGCTATAGAGAAAAGATTGTTTTCTCTTATGTGACTTACAGAGCAGCGATATGGCTTCTCTCCGGTCAGCCTGCTTTTTGCTGCAGGCGTTTATAGGGACATGTTTGGAGTCAGGCATGACATCTGAACTTGTGTATAGGGGTATATATACACACACATGTATGTATATATACACCTACACATATATAGGTGTGAAAAGAGCAGAACACTATGCTTGCGCTAATGAAATAATTAACAGGCATATGGCTCCGCTCCTATCACACCTATATGTGTGTATGTGTATAATACATATAAGTGTGTGTGTATATATACCCCTATACACAAGTTCAGATGTCATGCCTGACTCCAAAGACCCCAAAAAAATGCCCAAAAAAACGCCTGCGCCAAAAAAAAACGCCCAGGTGTGTTATTGCAGGCTTTTTTTTTTGGGCATTTTTTTGGGGTCTTTGGAGTCAGGCATGACATCTGAACTTGTGTATAGGGGTATATATACACACACACTTATATGTATTATACACATACACACATATAGGTGTTATAGGAGCGGAGCCATATGCCTGTTAATTATTTCATTAGCGCAAGCATAGTGTTCTGCTCTTTTCACACCTATATATGTGTAGGTGTATATATACATACATGTGTGTGTATATATACCCCTATACACAAGTTCAGATGTCATGCCTGACTTCAAAGACCCCAAAAAAAGGCCCAAAAAAACGCCTGCGCCAAAAAAAAACGCCCAGATGTGTTATTGCAGGCTTTTTTTTGGCATTTTTTGGGGTCTTTGGAGTCAGGCATGACATCTGAACTTGTGTATAGGGGTATATATACACACACATGTATGTATACCGAAGTTCGGGTCCCATTGATTTCAATGGGGTTCTGAAATCTGGGCCAAACTTTTTGGAAGTTCTGGTTTTCTGGTCAAACTGAACTTTTGAAAAGTTCGATTCATCCCTAGCAGAGACTAGTGCACAGTCCACTGAAGCTGCCAGAGTGGCTTATTCTGCTTCCTTGTCCGCAGCTACTTCTTCCATAGCCCCAGTATTAGGCATGAAGGGGTCAGCTGAGTTATTTGAACACAGTGTCAGGCTCTTGCTCCTTGATGATGTTCAGCCATTACTTGATTCAGATGTTGGTTCTGAGGTTGAGGAAGGTAGAAACATGAGCCTACAGAGAGGGGAGAACACTGGTAAACAACAAATTGGCAGTCATGTTCCCCCAGCTGCAGTGTATTGCCAAGTTGTCTCCAGTGATAATGAGGATGGAGGGGATGAGGATGATGATGAGGTCACTAAAGCGATTTGGGTACCGGATAGAGCAGAGGAGAAAAGTGAAGGTGAGGCACAACTCCAAAGAGGCAGCCATCATGGAAGTGAAGAGAGCAGCCACCCTATTCCACCAGATTGTGGAGCTGTTATCTCCCAGCCCCCTTCCCACAGCTCAGCTGTTTGGGCTTTTTTTAGCACATGTGCAGCCGATCGCATTGTTGCAATTTGCAAACTTTGCCTCAAGCACATCAAGCGTGGCAAAACACCAGCCATTTGGGTACCACATGCTTGACAATGCATTTAACCTCCCACCACTCAGCCCGCTGGCAAGAGCACCTAAAAGCCACACAAAAGGGACGCAATTCTGCTCCTCCTCACACCTCAACTTTCCAATCTACCCTCGCTATACATCATGACCTCTCAGCAGCCTCCACTGACAGGGATGATGGTATAGCGCAGGATGTCCCAGATCCTTGCAGCACATCTGCCAGTAGAACACCACCAGCTGTAGACTATAGCAGGCAAATGTATCTGCCCCATCTGCTGCAGCGAAAAGAAAATACAGTCACTGCCACAAGGTCCGTGTTACTGCTGACACTTGGTCCAGCATGCATGGTCAGGGACGATATATTTTGTTCACAGCGCACTGGGTAAGTCAGAAGGATGCAGGACAGAGTTAAGTGCTGCAGCTTGTTGTGCTGCTACGTACCCATACAGCTAGTGGTGATGATGCAAGATTTGTCAGCTCCAACCCCCCTCCTCCTCCTCCTCCATCCCCGCCTCTCCTGAATTATCCTATGAACTACAAGTACCCCCTAAGCATTTAAGGAGCTATTCAATGAGTCAGGCTGAAAAGTGCCATGCGGTGCTTCAGCTGGTCTGTTTAGGCCACAGGAACCACACCGGAACAGAGATTCTGGCAGCTCTGCAGGGGCAGGCCCAGAGGTGGCTCACACTATGGCAGCCGGAGCCAGGAATGGTGGTGTGCGATAATGGCACAAACCTCCTGTCCGCCCTTAGACAGGGAAAGTTGACACATGTGCCATACCTGCCATATGTACTCAACTTGGTAGCATTTTTTAAATAGGTACCCAGGGTTAGAAGATCTGCTGAAGCAGGCCAGAAGAGTCTGTAGCCTATAAACGCCTAAATTTATGACATGCCCACCAGGTGAAACTCATCTTTGGCAATGCTGCAGTGGCTGCACATGCATCAGAGGGCCATCAACAATTACCTGTGTGAGTATAGCACAACGACAGGCTCAGGCTGGTTCGGCTTTTTTTTCCCATGCCCATGGCAATATCTACTGATAAAGGATGCATGCACTGTACTGTCACAATTTGAGGAGGCCACAAGGATGGTAAGCCATGACAATGCATGCATCAGTGACAATCCTTGTTCTGTACCTGCTGGAGCAGAGCTGCATGACATTATGGACAAGGCAGCGGGAGGAAGAGGAGGATTTTCTTTCCTCTCAATGCCCGCTTTATGCAGACACCATTCTTCCTACACCACGTAACACACAATAGGAGATGGAGGAGGATGATTTTGGCAGCTTTGAAGACATTAACGCAGAGCAAGACATAAGGCGCCCCAGGCGACGTCAACCTATGACGAAACGCCTCGGGCGGAACCAGACTTGATGTCACCACAACCCCTTTTAGCCAGCTTTGTGTATTCTATGAGTGTGGAGACGCCACCGTTCTTTCTACTATCAGCGGTTATATCATTTGACATGCCTGATCGGCTCTGTTTACAGCGAGTGCACCTATTTTTAATAAACTTGATTGCAGTTTTTATACAGTATCACGCTATGTGCCTTTGTCATCTTTCTTTATCCATATGGCTCTTATGCATCCTTTATGAGTGTATCCTATCTGAGATCCCAAGGACTGACACCTGGCGTTCCTGTTAACCCTTATGCCAAGTGTTTTTGGCCTCTCCATTAGTTTGAGTGGCCATAGCTGTTATACCTGAAGGGTTTCACATGTACTGTTTCTTTAAGGCTGGCTCCACCCAGGAGTGATGACAAGGGTCAAGGGGCAGAGTGGCCATCTTAGAGACATGTAAGAGATGCATTGATATACAGAGCTGTCCTGTAATGCATGTTGTAGTGTACAGTGAGTCCTGAATAAACATCCGTTGTTCCAGACCAGAGTCCTGTGCCTCTCACAACACAGAGAATATAACAGTGGCGACGAGGATGGGATTTACAAGGTTACTATCCGTGTGAGAAAAGAAAGAAAGAAAAAAAAACTCTGGATTGTCAGCTGGATACAAACACCCACAGAGCCAAGCAGGAAAATGTCATTGATTGGGACATTAAGTGAATTTGATGGAGAACAGACAACCTGGAGTTCCTGGATTGAGAGACTGGAACAGTATTTCTGTGCAAATGCCATCCCAGGCGACAGGCAAGTAGCAGTATTTCTGACAGTGGTTGGTGCTAGGACATAAGACACTCTTAGGGATCTCCTTTTCCCTGAAAAACCAGCAACTAAGACTTTGGCAAAGCTCCTGACACTGTTAGGGAATCACTTCCAGCCTAAACCACTAGAGATTGCAGAGAGATTCAGGTTTTATCAGCGACAGCAGCAGCCGGGTGAAGATATTAAGGCTTATGTGCTCGCCCTTCGCAGACTAGCCTCAACCTGTTCTTTTGGGGAGTACTTACCGACTGCACTGAGGGATAAGTTTGTCATGGGACTAAATAGTGAGTCTAGCCAAAAGAGACTGTTAACAGAGAAAGACCTTACCCTTACAAAGGCAATTGAGATAGCTTCAGTGATGGAAATGGCTGTGAAAGATACAGAGGCATTGAACCCCCAGAGCAGAAGGGAAGAGGTTAAAGAGGAAGTTTTCAGAACAGCAGTCAAGCCAACTGCAGCTAATTGTAAATATAGACCCCCACCAACCCGGGAGTCAGCTTGCTACCATTGTGGGAATACAGACCATGATCACAAAGTCTGCCGGTTTAAGGATCAGTTCTGTCATAATTGTGGTAAGGCAGGCCATCTGAAACGAGTCTGCCGTAGTAAGAAGGTGCGAAATAAACAACCTCTAAACACCAGGACAAAGGCATATATGGTGGGAAGATATACATCGTCATCGGAATAAGAGGATGAGGAAGTGCTCCACAGATTAGACATACATCATATGCATTCAGCACCCTCAGCAATGACTGTAGAGGTAACCGTGGAAGGAAAGAAACTCAAGATGGATGTAGACACAGGAGCAGCAGTTTCAGTTATCACCCAGAAGCAATGAAGAAAACTTCTGATCCGAACAACTGTCTGTCCAACACCAATCAAACTGC
This sequence comes from Pelophylax lessonae, assembly GCF_965119305.1. Lineage (NCBI taxonomy): Eukaryota > Metazoa > Chordata > Amphibia > Anura > Ranidae > Pelophylax > Pelophylax lessonae. Next base: position 183,212,446 of record NC_138770.1, read on the forward strand.
AGACATACTCAAAGCAGATACTCCACCCACTGGGGTACCTGAAAGTACAGGTATCCTACAAGGGTCAGACGAAGAGAATGCCATTATATATCCTAGAACATGGGGGACCCTCTCTCTTTGGGAGAGACTGTATTGCTCACTTTGGCATGCCAGACATCGCCATTAACCCCTGCAACACTGTGACCATCCCATCAGGGGATGAAGAGGGATGGGTGGAATCCCTGAAACAGCGATTCCCACAAGTCTTTGATAACCATTTGGGGAAAATAAAGCATGACTGTGTGTGACTCAGGCTGAAACCCAACGCCCAGTCTAGGTTCTTCAAAGCTCGGACGGTACCTTTCGCACTCCGAGTAGGTGTGGAAGCTGAACTAAGCCAGCTGGAGGAACAAGGTGTCATCTCAAATGTAGAGCACAGCGAGTGGGCATCACCAGTTGTACCAGTAAAGAAAGCGAATGGGGACTTACGTATTTGTGGCGATTTCCACATGGCACTAAATTCTCAACTGGAGATAGAACAGTATCCCCTACCCAGAGTAGATGACATTTTTGCCTCTCTTGCAGGAGGTCAAAAGATCACCAAGCTTGATCTCAGGCAAGCTTATTTACAGTTTGAGGTCCACCCTTCGTCCCGCAAGTTTCTAAGCATCAACACTCACAAGGGACTGTATGAATACAATCGGATGGTGTTTGGTGTAGCCTCCGCCCCCGCCCCTGCCATTTGGCAACGCAAAATGGATGACATTTTGGCGGACATTCCTTTCACACTGCCTGTTAGATGACATGTTCATCACAGGCCTGACGGACCAGGAACACAAGTGTAATGTGGAACTTGTGTTGGCGAGACTCCAAGAGCAGGGTCTAAAAGTGGACTTGGCGAAATGCCAATTCATGGTACCTAAATTGGAGTTTTGTGGCCACCTTGTGGATGCAGAGGGTATACACACCATGGAAGCCAAAGTTGATGCTTTAGTAAAAGCTCTAGCCCCAACCAATGTCCAACAGCTGCGATCATACCTGGGCTTGCTGAACTATTACCACAAATTCCTGCCAGATCTAGCACACACTTTGTTTCCGTTGAACAAGCTTTTGGAGAAACACTCCAGATGGAACTGGTCGGCTGCATGCCAACGTGCTTTTGAAGTTTCTAAGCGAAAGCTGTTGGCATCACGCATGCTCGTGCATTATGACCTCCAAAGGCCTCTCACCTTGGCTTGTGATGCCTCACCCTATGGTCTAGGGGCTGTGCTATCTCACGTTTTACCAGATGGGTCAGAGAAACCTGTGGCATTCGCCTCCAGGTCCTTGACAAAAGCAGAAAGCAATTACTCTCACATTGACAAAGAGGCTCTAGAGCTCATATGGGCAATTAAGAAGTTTCATCTTTACCTGTATGGTAGGGAATTCACCCTACTGACTGATCATAAACCACTCCTTCAGATCTTTAGCCCTGACAAAGGCATCTCCCAGACGACTGCGGCCCGTCTTCAACGCTATGCCCTATTCTTGGGAGCATATAGCTACAAAATCCAGTATTGCAGCCATGATGCCAATGCTAATGCGGACGCCATGTCCTGTCTGACAAGGACATTAACAGACTCTTCTCCACCAGTCAAGAGTTGTCGTTACACCAGCCTGTCCTTTCTGTCTTCTGGGGAGGTAGCAGCCCATACAGCCAAGGATACCTTCCTTAAGACAATACTCTCCTGGGTACGGTACGGTTGGCCTGCAACTGTCACACAGGATTATGAACCTTACTTCGGTAGGCATCTGGAATTAACTGTGGCTGGCAACTGTGTTTTATGGGGAGACTGAGTGATCATTCCACAGACCCTCCGGAGACACATTCTGGACTTGCTATATACTGGTCATCCCGGGGGCACACGTATGAAACAAAAGGCCCGAGGCTATGTGTGGTGGCCGAACCTAGACTCAGATATCACGACATATGTGAATGCGTGTGCTGGATGTGCACAAACTGCAAGAGACCCTCCTCGAGGGTGCGTCCAGCCCTGGACTTGGCCCACGGTTCCCTGGTTTCGCCTACACTTGGACTTTGCAGGCCCGATCAGAGGACACACCTTTTTGATCATTATTGATGCCCATTCAAAGTGGCCTGAGGTCATTCCTGTTAACCAGCCGACGACTAAGGCGACGATTTCCATACTGTTACATCTCGCTGCTATGTTTGGATACCCCAGAGAAATTGTCACAGACAACGGTGCACAATTCACAAGCCAGGAGTTTCAGAGTTTCCTATCTGCCCACAACATCAAACACAAGTTGACCGCACCTTACCACCCGGCTACAAATGGTCAAGCAGAAAGGTTTGTACAGACCTTCAAACGCTATTTCAAAGCTACTGTAGCTACAAGTAAACAACAGTCCCTGTCACCCTAGCAGCTGGACTCCTTCCTTTCTGCTTACAGAACCGCACCACATGCAACCACTGGGAAAACTCCAGCTGAACTTCTTTTGGGTCGGCAGTCATGGACTGTTTCGAACATGCTCCGCCCTCAAACGGTCCAGGAATATGTACGGCAGTCCCAAGACAAGAGGGTCGAACACGACGAGATTGCCCGGTTTACAGCCCAGCAAAAGGTATGGGCTCGATCTTATGGCGCTTCCAACACTCGTTGGCTTCCTGCTATCGTCGCAGAGACTTTGGGACCCAAAATGTATAGGGTCTGCCTGGAAGATGGTTCCATTTTCAGACGGCATGCGGACCAATTGCGTCCTCGTTCTCAGCTGCCCGAATCCCTGACATCGGCTGCACCTCCAGTGTCTCAAGGATCTGCTCCTACCGGATCAGAAGGCATTGAGATGCTTGGGGGGACTCTGAACTTTTGAACTCAGCTCCAACAGAGCCCTCCAGCCCTGGTCCAGAGGTCTGTTCACCCTCTGAGTTAGGGGATCCCCTCTTGGCCCCGCCGGTGTCCATTCCGGCCAGCCCTGCTTCCTCCGGCCCCGAGGCCCTGGGTGCCCGTCCTCAACGACGCTGTCGCTCTCCTGACCGGTTTCAGCTGCAAGACCGGTTACGAAACTATCGACGGGCCCGCCGAAGGTGATCTGCTGCTATTTTCTCCCCGTAGCATCCCTGGAAGTTGTTCTCACATCCGGATGCGGAAGAAGCCATGTAAATCTCCTGAGTTGGAGGACTGCATGGGACAATTATTAGTTACTGTTTTATGCCTGTTCTCGTTTTGTTGTGTTTTTTTTTTTTTTGTTGTTGTTGTTTTTTTTTAGGGATGGATGGAAGGTGTTATACCTGAATGGTTTCACATGTACTGTTTCTTTAAGGCTGGCTCCACCCAGGAGTGATGACAAGGGTCAAGGGGCAGAGTGGCCATCTTAGAGTCATGTAAGAGATGCATTGATATACAGAGCTGTCCTATAATTCATGTTGTAGTGTACAGTGAGTCCTGAATAAACATCCGTTGTTCCAGACCAGAGTCCTGTGTCTCTCACAACACAGAGAATATAACAATAGCGATTTGGTAAGCTGCCATTCAATGTGCTCTATTCCACGGGTGATTCTATATTACTTACTGTGTGCTACATGCTGGGACTTGTGGTTCCTCTTCATTTTCACACACTTTTCCAGTGAACTCTCTGTTATTTAAGGACTTTCATATGGACTTTTCATGTTCTTTATTCACTAATATGCACATTGTTTATGAATATTGATTTTATGTCACTTTTTATGGTCAGCGCCACACGTTTATGCACATAAGTCAACCCTTAACAGATGGTTTTTCATCCCCAGACCCCTTGGGAGTAGTACGTGGCTGGGGGGAAGCAGTTCCAGATACTGTAATCCTCAGCGACCCCAAGGAGTCTGCTTCTCATACCTCCGCAAACTTGCGGTGCATGGCATCCCTCATTCTTCAAAGCCTGCAAAAGGACCTGAGAATACGCGAATTGGCAACCCTCCTTGACCACTGTTACATGGGGAAAGTCTCGGAACTCATCCCATCACCACAGACGAAGCTGAAGATGAAATCTCTTGAGGACACCTTTATGAAGTTCATGTAACACCTTTCCCGACTAGTAGGTTATTATTTGGTGGAAAACATTGTTTTGAGGCTTCTGTTGGTCAAGAGAGGAGCGGTGGAGAAGGGGGCTGCCTAAGTGATGCCTTTCAAAATTTTTTTAGTTCCCGGTGCTCAGGGCTGTCAGCTTCCACATCCCATTGGCAGCGTCTTCATCCTATGGTGGGAGAATATCTAGGGATGAAAACAGATATGGAGAGCTTTCCGGTTGACGATCCACTGGGTTACTGGGCAGACCACTGGCCAAAACTTGCCCAGTATGCAATAGAGCTGCTTGGCTGCCCTGCATCCAGCATTCTTTTCGAACAGGCATTCAGTGCTGCTGTGGGCTTTGTGACAGATAAAAGAGCCCGTCTGTCCATAGACTCGGTGGACCGGCTGACATTTATCAAAATGAACCAGTCCGGAATTAGCAGGAGCTATCAAGCTCCTGATGCCGATATGCTGATTAAGTGCTTTCTGGATCTTGAATCTCTGAAAGACTGTCTAGGCTGCCTAGCTTTGTGGGTGTTAATTTCACCTGGAAGAATTTATTTGCTGTAGGTTTTAAAGAGCACAATTAACACCCAAGGACCAATTTTTCTCACGCCTTTTTGACAGGTGAATATCATTTTAATTTTTGACAGCAAGGCCAATTCTTGCTTTTAACAAGAGTACCTCTATAGGGTTACGGTGTGAAGGCACCACCGATACCCAGAGTCTAATTTAATTGTAATTATTGCTGCAGCAGGCTCTATACACGGTACAGATTACAGGTACCTTAACGGGACCCTCCGGGCACTATATTTAATCACTTCTGGACCAGAAGGATTTGCCCCCTTGATGACTAGGCCATTTTTTGGGATTTGGCACTGCGGTACTTTAACTGACAAATGCGCGGTCGTGCGATGCTGTTTCCAAATAAAATTGATGTCTTTTTTTCCCCACAAACAGGGCTTTCTTTTGTTGGTAATTGATCACCTCTGTGGTTTTTTGATTATGCGCTCTAAACAAAAAAAGTGCGACAATTTTGAAAAAAAAGCAGTATTTTTCACTTTCTGCTATATAACATTCCCAAAAAATAAAAAATGTAAAAATCTAATTTTTTCATCATTTTTGGCTAATTTGTATTTTGCAACATATTTTTGGTAAAAAATCCCAATAAGTGGATTTGATTGGTTTGCGCAAAAGTTATCGCGTCAGGGGAAAGATTTATGTCATTTTTATTTATTTATTTATTTTTTTTACTAGTAATGGTGGCGATCTGCGACTTTTAGCTGGACTGCGACATTGCGGCAGACAGATCAGACCCCTATCTGACATTTTTGACACTTTTGGGGGGACCAGTGACATTACTACAGCAATTATTGCTAAAAAAAAAAAGCACTGTTACTGCAATAATGACACTGGCAGGGAACGGGTTAACACCAGGGGCGATCAAAGGGTTAATTGTGTACCTAGGGAGTGATTCTAACTGTGTGGGGGCCAGACTTGGTGGATGGAAACAGGGCACATGTGTTCTAAAATAACAGGAACACAGGAGCCCTGTTTCAATCAGTGACAGATGAGCAGTATGCCGTGTTTACAACAGCACACCGCCTTCTGTCAGTCCCTTCAGCGATAGCCGGGTTCCTGGCAGTCATCGCAGGTGCCGGACCCGTTGCTTAGCTGCAGGGCTATAGAGCGGGCACGGGTTCACGCGGGCAGCCGTGCATGTGCCCGAGACTTGCTCCTGTGAGCCGTTGGACAGGTACAGGGGTTTGCGCAGGAGAGCCAACCTGCCGCAGTATATCTGCGGCGGCTGGTCTTTAAGCGGTTAAAGGAATACTTCCTTTTTATTATTATTTTTCATTGTAATGGTTTTACTTTAAGCATCAGTAAGTCACTGCTCATTTACAAATTATGTTATTACAAACTTCTTTTTCATTGATACATGTCCCCTAGGGCTACCCAACTACTTGCATATAAACCTTCAAAATAGGCACTTTTGATTTTTCCGGTTACGGTCCCACAGACTTCAATGGGGATCGTTATTCGGGTCCAAACTTTTGCGATGTTCGAAAGTTCTGGGGGTACACCATGGCATAAAGGGGTGGGGGGGGGTTGGTCAGGTAACAAATATTTATGATGGGAGAAGTGATTTGGTTGGGGAAATAGAAGGATATGTGCTGAGTGCAATTTGGGAGAGAAGAGGATTTGTGCTAGTGGAAGTGGAAGATTGGTGTTGGAAAGGGGGATTGGGAGGATGAAGAGCATTTGTACTAGAGACAAGATTTGAGAGGGGGGAATTGTGCTAGAAGTGGGGAGAGGATTTGTGCTGGGATGAAAGATTGTGGGAAGGAGGATATATGCTAGAGGGGTTTAAAGGGGGAATGGGGGGGGGGGGCGAGGGAGAAGGTTTGTGCCAGGATGGGGGGGTTTGGTGGTGGAATAGGATTTGTGCTGGGGGAAATTGTGCTGGGAGAAGGAATTTGGAGGAGCAGGGATTTTTGCTAGGAGGGGCAGTATTAAGAGAACGAGTATTTGTTCTGAGGGGGGTGATTAGGGGGAAAAGGCTTTGTGCTGGGAGGGGAGATTTGGGGTAGGATTTTTTTTTTGGAAGGGGGAGAAAAAAGATTTGTGCTGGGGGTTTGGGGTGGGGGCAAAAGATTTTTGTGTTGGGAGAGGTGAGTATGCAGATTAGTGCTGGATATATTTTTTGGAGAGAGGGGGGATTTTTGCTGAAAGGGTAAAGTGGGGGAGAGTATTGCTTGTAGGAAGCATTTTGTGCTCTTCTGCCCCCTGCACTGTGCGTTATGCAAACCTGCACTCTTTTCAGTTTGTACTCCCAGCCCCTATTGTGCATTACATACCTCTGACCCTGCTCTCTGTTTGTTATATATTCCTAAACCCAACACTGAATGCAGCACTCCTGCATTATGTACTTATTATGTACTTATTATGTATTCCTGACCCATTCTGTGCATTGCACACCCTGGACCTCTGCATTCTGTCCTACAGACTTCTGCAATATATACACTGTATTGTATTACACACCTACACTATATATATTATGCTGTACAGTATATGCCATACTTCTCATCAAAGTGCTTGTTGTATCAACAGCTGCTGGTTGCTTAGCTGTCCCTGAATATTTTAATACATTTTTCCTTTAAAGAGGTTGTAAACTTGTTTAAAAAAATTTTTTTTTTTTTACAACCTGCAAGAGAAAGACATAATGAGCTAGTATGCATCGCATACTAGCTCATTATGAAATACTTACCTTAGAACGAGCCCCCGCCGTGCCGTCCGCTTACCTGTATGACGGGCGACATGACATGTCGCTCGTCTTCCGGGATCGCGGCATCCGGTCATCTGATTGGCCGGAGCCGCGGTGACGTCACTCCCGCGCACGCGCGCGGGAGCCGACGGTCACGGCACGGGGCTCTGAAGGAACGGCACGATCAGCCGTTCCTTCAGAGCGCATGCGCCAGTGACGTCACTGGCTGCATTAAAGGTAAATATCTCCTAAACGGTACATGTTTAGGAGATATTTACAGTACCTATAGGTAAGCCTTATCATAGGCTTACCTATAGGTACAACTTCCTGAGGAGGGTTTACTTCCTCTTTAAGGTAGGCTCACACAAAGTGTTAATTTTCAGTTTGCACAAAACCATATGTAATAGAAGAGTCTCATTTTTTTATTATTGATTGTGCTGAGGTTTTTATGTGTCTGTGAGACTCTTGCTTGTGGCACAGAAGTCAAAGCATATTTTATGGGCAGGCACATGGAAGCCTGGGTTTTGTTTCACCACTTGCTGACCGCCAGGCGCAGATATACTGCGGCAGGCTGGCTCGGCTGCGTGAACTGCTGTACCTGTACGACGGTTCGCATGAGCTGAGATTGCTGCCAGGCACCTGCGATCGCTCCCCGCTGAGAGAGAACGACGCTCTGCTGTTCTAAACACAGCAGACCGTTGTTCTCTCTGGAATGAACACAGAGAGCCTTTGATCCTCCTATATATGATCACAGGTCTCTGTGTTGATTCCACAAGTCCCTCCCCCATACAGTTAGAAAACACTCCCCTAGACCCACACCTAACCCTATGATCACCCCTGGGTTAACCCCTTCCCTGCCAGTGTCATTATTACAGTAACAGTGCATATTTTTAGCACTGATTACTGTAGTAATGTCACTGGTCCCCCCAAAAGTGTCAAAAATGTCAGTTAGGGATCTGATCTGTCCGCCGCAATTTCGCAATCCCTCTATAAATCGCAGATTGCCGCCATTACTTGGTAAAAAAATTAAAATGACATAAATCTTTCCCCTAGTTTGTAGATGCGATAACTTTTGCGCAAACCAATGGGATTTTTTTTACCAAAAATATGTAGCAGGATGCAAACTGGCCTAAAAGAATGAAAAATGTTGATTTTTACATTCTTTTTTTTTGGGAATGTCATATAGCAGAATGTGAATAATATTGTTTTTTTTTTTTTTTCAGAATTGTCGCATTTTTTTGTTTATAGTACAAAATAAAAATTGCACAGGTGATCAAATACCACCAAAAGAAAGCTCTATTTGTGGGGAACAAATGGACATCCATTTTATTAGGGTACAGCATCGCAAGACTGCGCAATTGTCAGTTAAAATAACGCAGTGCTGAATCGCAAAAAAATGGCCTGGTCATTAAGGGGCAAAACCTTCCGGTCCAGAAGTGATTAAGCCCTTCCTACTGTTAAGTGTGGCTGTTCTTTGCCATCCTAAAAACTGTTTTGCTTTGCTGTTTAGTAAACTGCAAGTTACATTTACTCTCTGTCTGATCACTTGGCCAATTACTCATTGTGTAATACAGCAATAAATATGTAATAGGTCACTAATCATTCATGGATCTGACCAAAATGAATAAAAACTTTGGCCTTCACATACACCTTAGTAGAGGAGTATACAGGTAAGGGATCTCTTCTTCTTAGGAAAACATATGTCTTATGTCTGTCTTCTCTAAAAATTAAACAAGGCTTCTAAATTGGTTGCTATGGACAACAGTCGTTTTTTTTCCCCGCGTCTATATTTTGTCGCACATAAACCTCTCTTTTTCTCTCTTATGTCTGCTTGGTCTTACAACATTTGCATAGAGAGGATTGCTATCTAAAATCCCAAATTACTGTTGGCTAGAAGCTTTGAACTCCTTGGCAAAGTCTTATTGGGCATTCGTGCTCCTCCCATAAGATGTAAGACAATGTACTTTACCCTCCTCAAAGTACTACACCTTCAGCACAAAGCAGATTGCTCACTGTGAGAGTGGAGGCGTCTGAAGAAACTAGACTAGTCAGCAGGGAGCCGGTCATGGGATTATGTAGCAGGCAGACTCCGGCTGGGTGGATATACCCTACTACCCTCCTCTGCATCTATGGATTCTTCACCTACATGAGACCCTCTGAACCTTTCCTGACACCATATCTCACAGGACCAGTGCACAACCTGACACTTGAACAGGTAAGTGAAGTTAAATCCACAAAACTAACTTGGGGTTTATTGAATTTATATGGTATGGGATTTTTAATAATGCCCCAAGTGTGAATCTTTTAAAGCTAATCCCAACAGGATACAGAATTGTACACCATACATTTACTGTATGCAAAAAACACTAGGAGATCAGACCACAGATACTGTACTAAATCTTTACATACTTAACCACTTCTGGACCGGAAGATTTTCCCCCTTAATGACCAGCCCATTTTTTGAGATTCGGCACTGCGTTATTTTAACGGAAAATTGACGCTGTACCTAAATAAAGTTGATGTCCTTTTTTTACCACAAATAGAGCTTTCTTTTGGTGGTATTTGATCCCCTCTGCGGGTTTTTTTTTTTTTTTTTTTGCGCTATAAACAAAGAAAGACTGACATTTCTGAAAATAAAAAAACAATATTTTTCAAATTCTGCTATATAAGATTCCCGAAAAAAAAAAAAAAAATCAAAATTTTTCATCCTTTTAGCTCTATTTGTATTCTGCTACATATTTTTGGTAAAAAGTAAATCGCAATAAGCGTATTTTGATTGGTTTGCTCAAAAATTATTGTGTCTACAAACTAGGGGAAAGATTTATGTCATTTTTATTTATTTTTTTTACTAGTAATGGCAGCGATTTGTGATTTTTAGCGGGACTGCGACATTGCGGCGGACAGATCGGACCCCTAACTGACATTTTTGACATTTTTGGGGGCACCAGTGACATTAATACAGTATTCAGTGCTAAAAACATTATTATTATTATTATAATACAGGATTTATATAGCGCCAACAGTTTGCGCAGCGCTTTACTATGTGAGGGAAGACAATACAGTTACAATACAATTCAATACAGGAGGAACTAGAGGGCCCTGCTCGTAATATGCACTGTTACTGTAATAATGACATCAGCAGGGAAGGGGTTAACCTAGAGGTTATCAAAGGGTTAAGTGTGAGTGCCTAGGGGAGTGTTTTCTAACTGTGGAGGGAGGGGCTTGTGAAATGACCATAGAGACCTGTTATCCTATATAGAAGGATCACAGGCGCTCTGTGTTCATTCCAGAGAGAAGAACGGTCAGCTGTGTTTACAACAGCTGACCGTCCTTCTCTCTCAGCGGGGAGCGATTGTGGGTGTCAGGTGGCAATCGCAGCCGCCGGCCCCGTGCATTTGCATCCCCGCTGCCGAGTGGGGGCAGGAGTGTGGTTAATGTGGTTAAAGTGGTTTAAGGGTTTCATCTATGCAAAATAATTTTGGCTTCTAAAAACAGCTATTAATGAGATGTGCAAATATATATGTAAAATGTACAGGAATGTATCAGAAGTGGAAAGTTATACAATAAAATGATTAGTACATTTGTGCCAAATGTCTGCCATTGTATTGGTAGTTTTTGACACAGAATAAATCTGTGAAAAAGTATCCCTCTAACCTTTACCCTACCGATGCCTTAGAGTGGAACTACACTTTACCTGAGCACCACAAACCAAAAATGCTATTTAATTCATTTTTAATATTCAAAGCAATCTCCCCCTTCCATCCATGTCTCTGTGCTTTATTTTTATTGAAAAATCACTTTGAAAAACAGCCCTCTAGCATTTCTGGCTGTGGTCAGATGATTAATGTACAATTTACTTCCAGGAATCCTCCTGCCCTTAGCTCAGGCATTCAAGCAGAAGAGGGTGTGCTTAGCTGAGAAAGTCCCTCCTCCCCTCTTCCCCTAGCGAAGACTTCTGGGATGTATGGCATGATTTGCCTAGGCATGGAAACCAGGAAGTGGTTTAAGAAATGTAAAAAAAAAAGTTTAAAAGAAGCAAATATGATAAGCATTCCTATCTATTTACTAATGCTAGCAGCGTAAGGATTAAAAATAATCAATGTAAATTGAGAGAGTGAAGTTATAATTTAACACCTACTCTACCACTTAACCACTTACCGCCCGCCCGCCGTCATATCACCCCATCAGTCATTGTCACCTGTCACCCCAGTCATTGTCACCTGTCACCCCATCAGTCATCGTCACCTGTCACCCCATCAGTCATCGTCACCTGTTTGTCATATACATGCAATCACTTACTGACCGCCTAACGACTATATGCGTCGGCCATTAAAAGCTAAATACTGGGGTTATGGCAGCAGATAGCCCCCATAACCCCGGTATTTTTTGAAACGGCGGGCGGTCGGCTTTCAGATAAGGGTGGTCCCAGTGGCGGATTCGCCGCGGAATTACCCTTACGGTGCAGGGGAAGAGGTGCCCCCCCCCCTCCTGCCGCGTCCCAGACGTTTTCCCAGCTTACCGGACCCGCCGGCAGCGGGGAAAACTATCCGGTCCCGGATCCTCAGAGACAGGAAGTCGAGTGAGGGCAAGATGGCCCTCACTCAACTCTATGGTCTTGGAGGACCGGAGCTACGTCAAAAGACGTTGCCTAGCAACCGGTTTAAAGGGCCGCTTTTTTTTTTTCTTTTTTTTTTTTTCCTCTTTCAACAATTTTTTTTTTCTTTTCTTTTTTAGTGTAGTTGTGAGGTGTGAGGTCTTTTTGACCCCAGATCTCACAATAAAGAGGACCTGTCATGCCTATTTCTATTACAAGGGATGTTTACATTCCTTGTAATAGGAATAAAAATGATCAAAACATTTTTTTTTTTTAAACTGTGTAAAAATAAAAAAATAATAAATAAAATAAATAGGAAAAAAAAAAAAAAAAATTAAAGCGCCCTGTCCCCGTTAGCTCGCGCGCAGAAGCAAACGCATACGCAATTCCCGCCCACATATGTAAACGGTGTTCAAACCATACATGTGAGGTATCGCCGCGATCGTTAGAGCGAGAGCAATAATTTGAGCCCTAGACCTCCTCTGTAACTCTAAGCTAGTAACCTGCAGAAATTTTTAAAATGTTGCCTATGGGGATTTTTAAGTACCAATGTTTGGCGCCATTCTGTGAGCATGCGCAATTTTGAAGCATGACATGTTGGGTATCTAATTACTCGGCGTAATATTATCTTTCACATTATGGAAAAAAATTGTGCTAAATTTACTGTTTTCTTATTTTTTAGTTAAAAAAAGTGAATTTTTTTCAAAAAAATCGCATCTGGAAGACTGCTGCGCAAATATGGTGTGATAAAAAATATTACAACGATCTCCATTTTATTCTCTAGGGTCTCTGCTAAAAAAAAATATATAATGTTTGGGGGTTCCAAGTAATTTTCTAGCAAAAAAAATGATTTTAGCTTGTAAACACCAAGTGTCAAAAATAGGCCCAGTCTTAAAGTGGATAAATGGACAACTTTGTGTAAAGCGCTACTTGGATGTTAGGCCTATGTGTGTGGCCAGGCTGTGAAAAAGTGTTACACATGTGGTATTGCCATACTCAGGAGGAATAGCAGAATGTATTTTGGGGTGCAATTTTTGCTATGTACATGCTATGTGTTAGAAATATTGCATAAATGGACAGCTTTGTGTAAAAAAAAATGTGTTTTCATTTTCTTTCCACATTTTCCAAAAACTTGTGGAAAAAAATGACATATTCAAAAGACTCATTATGCCTCAAAAATTATACGTTGGGCTGTTTGCTTTCCAAAATGGGGTCATTTTATGGGGGTTTCCATTGTCCTGGTGCTCCAGGGCCTTCAAAAGTGCGATAGGTTGTCAGGAAATTATATGTGTAATTTGTGCTCCTAGAATGCCGGACGGGGCTACTTGAATGTTAGGCCTCTGTATGTGGCCAGGCTGTGAAAAAGTCTCACACATGTGGTATCGCCATACTCAGGAGGAGTAGTAGAATGTGTTTTGGGGTGTAGTTGCAAGTATACATGTGCTGTGTGAGAGAAATAACCTGTTAATATGGCAATTTGTAAAAAAAAAAAAAAAAAAAAAAAAAAATCTTCATTTTGCAAAGAGTTGTGAGAAAAAATGACAACTTCAAAAAACTCTCCATGCCCCTTATTAAATACCTTGGAATGTCTACTTTCCAAAAAGGGGTCATTTGGGGGGTATTTGTACTTTCCTGACTTTTTAGTGTCTCAAGAAATGAGATAGGCCTTCAGTACATCAGGTGTGAGCAAGTGTGATCAATTTTCAATGATTCGCACCATAGCTTGTGGACTCTATAACTTTCACAAAGACCAAATAATGTACACTTACTTAGGTTATTTTTACCAAAGATAAGTAGCAGTATAAATTTTGGCCAAAATTTGTGAAGAAAAATGACTAATTTGCAAAATTTTATGACAGAAACAAAGAAAAATTCATTTTTTCACGATATTTTCACTCTTTTTTTATTTATAGCACAAAAAATAAAAAACCCAGTATTGATCAAATACCATCAAAAGAAAGCTCTATTTGTGTGAAAAAAAGGACACAATTTTTGTATGGGTACAGTGTTGCATGACTGAGTAATTCTCAGTCAAAGTGTGAGAGCGCTGAAAGCTGAAAATCGGTCTGGGCAGGAAGGGGGTGAAAGTGCACTGTAGGCAAGTGGTTAAACTAACTCCTAGGATCAAACCTTAACTTTGGAACTTATCCTAAATCCTAAGGCTGATTTTATACTACAAAGTTATAAAAATGCTGAATTTCTTCTTGTTTAACAATTTTCTTTTATTGAGAATCCTAGGCAGCCTACAAATCTGTCCTATATTGCTCTAAAGGTACAGAAATGTGTTAAAATGAAGAATTTTTTAACACAAATAATCCTGCACTCTATTGTGCTTTGCTGTGTTTTTGGCATGCGTATTACTGCGACGAACAGCTAAATGTACAGATTTAACACATATATGAGAGCTATTTAACTATGGAAGCATAAGTGTATGTTCATCCTAGGAGAGTGAGTACATTGTCTGCACACAATAGACCCATTATTCAGTAATCACAGCTAAGCCTCAAACACACAATGAGAATATCGGATAATTGATCGTCCATTTGTTTTTTCATGCTTGTCTACTTTTCAAAAATAAAGAGGTTACTAAACTTACGAAAATTCTCATACGACAGAATGCAACTTGGGAAGTGATGTAATGTGTTGTATTCTATTGTATTGTTTTCTGTCATTTCTGAGCACGCGTAGTCTTGCTCTTCCACTTTTTTTTGGATGAATACTGAACTGGCTAACCACTTGCCAACCAGCCGCCGCACTTATACTGCCGCAGATTGGCTCTATTATGCTTACGCTTAGTATCTGTACGTCACTTCGTGTAATATCCAGGGGGGTGCGCTAATTGGCCAGAGGGGGAGCCAATCAGCGGGTCCGGTGGACGTAATGTCTGTTGGGCACCCCTGATCGCTCCCCATAGAGACAGAACAGCAGTCTGCCTATTTAAACAAGGTCACAGATGAACACAGGGATCCTTTGTTCCTGCTATTCAGGAACACATGTCTCTATATTCATCTAGTAGGTCCATCCCCCACACAGTTAGAAAGCACCCCCTAGGGACACACTTAACACGTTGATCGACCCTGGTGTTAACCCCTTCCCTAAAAACAACAATATCTCTCCTGCGCTCAAGTGGTATGCGGGAATCCATGGCGATTTTGGCTCTGAGGAAGAGGGTCCTCCCTCGAAACGCGTAAGCCACATCAGGTTTTGAGGACGCCATCACGCTATCCAGCAGTAGAGAAGTGTCCTGGAAGCGAGCGGGGCCCATTTCCTATATGCTTGTTCATATGCTACGTTTGTGAGTATATTGTACGCTACCCTTCTTTGATTTTAATAAACTTTTAAGTGGTAATGCACAAGATCAGTGCGCCCTTCTCTTGTTGCTTTCTTGTTAACCCCTTCCCTGCCAGTGTCAGCACAGAAACAGTGCATATTTTCAGCATTGATTACTGTTGTAATGTCACTGGTCCCATCAAAAGTCTCAGTTAGGTGTCCAATCTGTCCGCCGCAATGTCGCAGTCCCGCTAAAAATCGTCGATCGCCCACCATTATAGTAAAAAAATAAATAAATAAAAATGACATAAATCTATCCCCTAGTTTGTAGACGCAATATCTTTTGCGCAAACCAATCAGTTTACACTTGTTGGGATTTTCTTTACCAAAAATATGTGGCAGAATACATATTGCCCTAAATTGATGAAAAAATTAGATTTTTTAAATTTTTTTATTGGCTGTGTTTTATAGCACAAAGTAAAAAAATATATTTATATTTTTTTCAGAATTGTCGCTCTTTTTTTGTTTATAATGGAAAAAAAAAAAAAAAACACAGAGGTGATCAAACACCACCAAGAAAAAGTTCTATTTGTTGGAAAAAAAATGACATCAATTTTATTTAGGTACAGCGTCGCACGACCGCGCAATTGTCAGTCAAAGTAACGCAGTGCCGTATCGCAAAAACTGGCCTGGTCATTAAGGGGGTAAAACCTTCCTGTCCAGAAGTGGTTAAACAAAAATTGTACAATCTGGTATCATAGGAGAGAATATTTTCATGTTTGTCCCTTCAGATAATTTCAGGTGAACTGTGGTCGTCGTCTCTCGAAAGCTGTGTACTAACAATCAAATTATCATAGGAACATTTTGAAAGTGGTATTTTACATCTGATTTTCTGACTGTGTGTATTAGGCTTAAAAGACAATGTAATATCCCCTACTTAACCTCTGCCCAGTGTGAAATAGTCAATAGCATAAAACAATAGCCTGCTCCTATCTATTGTTCAAAGCAATTGTAAGTACTAAGTGAGACAGAAGAAAAAGAAAGCTTGCTAAATGTATTTTATGCTGTGTAAAGATACAAAACATTTAACAAAGAGTCTGTATATATTTTACTAAAAGGGCCAATCAGCGGGTCCAGCAAACGTAATGTCCGCTAGGCACCCCCGGTCGCTCCCCATAGTTTCAGAAAACTACCCATGGTTAATGCAAGTACTACCAGTATTAAGGCTACGTTTAATAAATGGTGTTAATTCTTGCATTATCACCGTTCTCTTAACACGCTCTAACACCAATGATTTTTACTAATGCTTTAAGGCTGTTTAACCACTTCAGCTTCGGAAGGTTTTACCCCCTTAATGACCAGGTCATTTTTTGCGATTTGCCACTGCGTTGCTTTAACTGACAATTGCGCGGTCGTGTGACGCTGTACCCAAATACATATTGTTGTCCTTTTTTCCCCACAAATAGACCTTTCTCTTTTGGTGGTATTTGATCACCCCTGTGATTTTTAGGTTTTTTTTGTTGCGCTATAAACAATAAAAGAACGTCAATTTTGAAAAAACACCAATATTTTCTACTTTTTGCTATAAAACATTCCCAATAAAAAAATAAAAAAAATATAAATTTTATATCAGTTTAGGCCGATTTGAATTCTGCTACATATTTTTGGTAAAAATATAATAATTGGTTTGCGCAAAAGTTAGAGCGTTTTACAAACTACAGGATAGATTTATGGACTTTTTTTTTTTTTTATTAGTAATGGCAGCGATCAGAGATTTTTATCGGGACTGCGACATTGCGGTGGACAAATCTGACTCTAAGTGACACTTTTTGGGGACCAGTGACAATAATATAGTAATCACTGCTAAATAATATGCACTGTTACTGCATAAATGACACTGGCAGGGAAGGTGTTAACACACTGGGGGGGGGGGGATTAGGGGGTTAAATGTGTTCCCTATTTGTGCTTACTAACTGTGTGGGGGGGGGGGGTAGATTTAACAGAGGCAGAGAAAGATCTCTGATTCAGCTTAGCTGAATCACACGATCTTTCCCTGTCTCTCTGAAAGGAGAGCAGTCTTACATTGTTTATATTTCAGATGGCTCTCCTGCCAGTATTGCCGAAGATCACGGGAGGCTGGCAGCGATCGAGCTTTAAACACTCGATGTATGTGGATGGGGGAATTATTTCAACTGAGCTTTTGTGTTCTGACGGCAGGGATACTTCCTCTCAGTATTCCGTCAAAATACTGATCAGCACTGCAGGCTATAGCTGGCAGCACTCATTTTTGGGGAAAAACCCGACAGGCTGGTTTTACAGAAGTTGATCTACCACTGGATTTCTGTATAACCAGCCTGCCTATACATTGATTACATTTCAGTCTGTCCCTGCTGAACAAGCCAAATTTTAATCCATGTAGGACTGGTTTAGCAGTCTCATGTAGTAGGAAATATGCACTTCTCTGTCATTGAGGTCTGCTGCTCTCCTGTTTCTCAGCATAGATGTTCACTCTGCTCTGCCATTACAGTATCTCACAAAAGTGAGTACACCCCTCACATTTTGGTAAATATTTTATTATATCTTTTCATGTGACAACACTGAAGAAATGACACTTTGCTACAATGTAAAGTAGTCAATGTACAGCTTGTATAACAGTGTAAATTTGCTGTCCCCTCAAAATAACTCAACACACAGCCATTTATGTCTAAACCGCTGGCAACAAAAGTGCCCGATGTCATGTGACTCGTTAGTGTTACAAGGTTTCAGGTGTCAATGGGGAGCAGGTGTTTTAAATTTGGTGTTATCGCTCTCATGAACTCTCTGAGGATCTGAAAAAAGAATGGTTGCTCGTCATAAAGATGGCCTAGGCTACAAGAAGATTGCCAAGACCCTGAAACTGAGCTGCAGCACAGTGGCCATACAGCAGTTTAACAGGACAGGTTCCGTTCAGAACAGGCCTTGCCATGGTACACCAAAGAAGTTGGGTGCACATGCTCAGCGTCATATCCAGAGGTTGTGTTTGGGAAAAAGGCGTATGAGTGCTGCCAGCATTGCTGCAGAGGTTGAAGGGGTGAGGGGTCAGCCTGTCAGTGCTCAGACCATACGCCGCACACTGCATCAAATTGGTCTGCATGGCTGTAATCCCAGATGGAAGCCTCTTCTAAAGACGATGCACAAGAAAGCCCCAAATGGTTTATTGAAGACAACCAGACTAAGGACACAGATTACTGGAACCATGGCCTGTGGTCTGATGAGACCAAGATAAACTTGTTTGGTTCAGATGGTGTCAAGCGTGTGGAACCAGATGAGACGTACAAAGAAAAGTGTGTCCTGCCTACAGTCAAGCATGGTGGTGGGAGTGTCATGGTCTTGGGCTGCATGAGTGCTGCCGGCACTGGGAAGCTACAGTTCATTAAGGGAACCATGAATGCCAACATGTACTGTGACATAATTAAGCAGAGCATGATCCCCTCCCTTCAGAGACTGGGCTGCATGGCAGTATTCCAACATGATAACGACCCCAAGCACACCTCCAAGACGACCACTGCCTTGCTAAAGAAGCTGAGGGTAAAGGTGATGGACTGGCCAAGCATGTCTCCAGACCTAAACCCTATGGAGCATCTGTGGGGTATGCTCAAATGGAAGGTGAAGGAACGCAAGGTCTCTAAAATCCATCAGCTCTGTGATGTCGTCATAGAGGAGTGGAAGAGGACTCCAGTGGCAACCTGTGAAGCTCTGGTGAATTCAATGTCCAAAAGGGTTAAGGCAGTGCTTAAAAATAATTGTGGCCACACAAAATATTTACACTTTGGGCCTAATTTGGACATTGTCACATAGGGGTGTTCTCACTTTTGTTGCCAGCGGTTTATACATTATTGGCTGTGTGTTGAGTTATTTTGAATGGACAACAAATTTACACTGTTATACAAGCTGTACGATAACTACTTTACATTGTAGCAAAGTGTCATTTCTTCAGTGTTGTCACATGAAAAGATATAATAAGATATTTACAAAAATGTGAGGGTTGTATATCTTTCTTTTATTTTAAACTAAACAAATGCCTGTTAGCAAATACTGTATACTACACATTATACAATAGCTTCCATTTTTTCATCCAGTGACATTTCCCAGAAGCTTCCTTCATTGCATCACCTAAATTCATAGCAGGATTTTCTTTAGCAAACCTTAATCTAAAAATTCAGGTCCATCTGGTTTCATAATCCACACTTGGCCTAATAGGAATGCATGATTAATCAACACTTACTGCAAATAGAAAGGCAACTTTCCCTAAATGTGGTTTAATCTACGCTTAAACATTTATTCCTCAGCATTGTCCTTTAGTATTCATGTAGGATGTGTTGGAAGTTACTTATTAAAAGCTGTAAAACTTGCACAATGTTGTGAAGGGAATACATGTTCAGCAGTTTATCAGTGCAAAGTATATCATAGCTGTTTTACAGATACAGAAGCAGATTAGCATAGTCATGCGATATGTGATTTGTCAATAGAATTGCTCCTCCACTATGTTGTGGGCAGCAGGTTGCTTTATTAGCATTATTGGTTTGCAGTGCTAAGGTGCTGGGTTCTTATTTTAAGTCCCCCAGCGTCTATCTGCATTTTTTCATAACCTAAAATGATGCTGGCTGATTAATTGGTATTTACCTGGTTCCACTGTACATGAATATGAATGCCTTTGGTAGCCAGTATTCACCAGCTTCACCAGTGGGTTGAACTTAACTAAAAACTGACCAATTTACCCCATTCATGTATTCTAGGTGGATGGGGGAATCCTCCTCACTGAGATATTGTATTGTGACTGTGGGGAGACTACCCCGCCATCAGAATACACTGATCAGTATTGCAGGCTTTAGTCTGTGGCACTGATCGAGTGGGGAAAATCCAACTGGGCGGTTGTACAGAAGTGGTTTGGTAGATCGACATCTGTACAGCCACAGTGCCCACACATAAACTGAAATTTGGACAGTCCCCACTGAACTGGCCGGATTTCAATCCATGTATGGTCGGCTTTTAGTAGAAACATTGGATTGTAAGGCTACCCATACAGTAGATTACTTTTTATGTTCAACCATCGGGTTGAAGGAAAAAAACTGACCTGATTCCGCCATCCATACATTCGAGCTGGATGAGAGAATCCTCCCCACTGCATCTTTGTATTCTGACAGTAAGGAGACTTCTCCTCACTATATGAGTAATATTGCCAACAACATGAAATTCTAGAATGAAAACAGATGATAAACACCCTTTCCAACCCTCAAATTATCCATATATTGTCTTCTACCTTACGCCTGAAGTACTGTTTACATCTACATTTATACATTTCCCTATCTAGAACAGACCACATCTAACTGCCTTCATACCCAACTGTTAACTGAAAAGATTAAAGTAGAACTATAGGCTAAACTTTTCTATTTTTGGATAAAGTAATTGAGGGTTATAACCCCTGTGAGTTAATTTTTTGCCATCTGTGTCTCATTGAGGAGGTTTACCTTCACTTTCTGTCCCATAGCCAAAACAGGAAGTGAGGGGGGGTGGGGCGTGGCTTGGTGATAGCGCTGTAAGGAAGCAGCTCTGGGAGCTCTGTGATAGCTGCTGGTGTTTCAGCCGTTTATCAGCCTAATACCTTGTCCTTCTCACGTGCCCGTGAGTGGCAAGCCTCCAGGGACTCCGGTGGTGGTGCGGTGACTGGACATTTCTACTTACATCCTCCGTCATTCTGCCACTCCATCTGCCGCCGCGTCCTCCAAGATGGCGCCGCCGCGCCTGTCCTCAGCTGCCACCGCTCCCCAGAAAAAGACTGTGAAATTGGCACAGAGCCAGTCATCGGCCTCTGCCCTCTCCGATTGTATCACCGGAGCTGCTCCACACAGACTACCCGGCCCTCTCCTCTGTGTCCAGCACGCAGCAGCAGCCGTCGGCCTCCTGTCCTTGATCCCCACCAAGCAGAACTTCACGGAGATGTCTGCCTCAATCGTGAGTACCCTCTCCAATGAAATTAATAACCTGAAGCAGCAAATTGATCAGGTGGATGGCAGGGTGGCGGTGGTGGAAGAGGCACAGGCCTCCATCTCATCCAGGGTCTCTGCTTTGGAAACCTCCCAGGCCCTCTTCCAGAGAAATCTCATCATGCTGCAGTTGCAATAGGATGTTGGGGAGAACCGCAGTCTTGGAACAACATTCAGCTGAGGGGCTTGCCGGAGGCCACCCTGGGGCCTGACCTCAAAGCCACAGTCACCGCTATCTTTAATAAACTGCTTGATAGACCACCCACGGAGGACATTGAACTTGATAGAGTCCACCGGGTGCAGGGCCCTCACAGTGCAGAGGCTGCTCTACCGCGGGACGTGCTGACCAGGGTTCACTTTTACTCCATTAAGGAGGAGATCATGAGGAAAGTCTGGGCTAAAGGCCCTGTGGACTTTGATGGTGCTTCTGTCCACCTGTTCCCAGACCTGTCATGCCTTACCCTCAGAATTTGTGAGTCCGGGGAATAGACTGGGGATAGTCTCTGCTTTATCTCTTCCCCCTTTTCCTTCTTTCTCCTCTCCTTCCTTTATCTCCCCATCCTCCCCCCCTCTCCTTTTTTTTTTCTTTAGCCCGTTGGCCAGGGCGACTTAGTGCATCGTAATTATGCAAGTTCCTCCCAGGCAACACGATGTTGGTTATAAATTGACCTTGTTGAACATGAGGGGGCTGTCGACCCCTGAGAAGCGCTCTAGGCTGTTGGCCGATCTCAAAAGGAGTGGGTCTCATTTTGCATTTTTACAGGAAACGTACTTTAGGCGGGACTCTGTCCCCAAATTGTACAATTGGGACTTCTCGCGGGTGTACCATGCCACCTCTCCCACTCCGAAGTCAAAAGGGGTGAGCTTCGTGATCTTCAAGAGAACCCCCTGGACTTTCGTGGCAGAGCGGGCTGACCCCTTGGGTCGTTACCTGTTGGTGAAGGGTAGAATTGAACATAACGTGGTCACCTTGATAAATGTATATTTACCTATTTCAGACCATCTGTCCTTTTTGCAGCAATTAACCCCCTTCATCCTGGGTTTCCGTAAGGGTTTCCTCCAGATGGGTGGGGATTTCAATTTTTCCCCTGAACCCTTGCTAGATTCGGCGAGGGGTACTTCGCATATCTCCTATGTGCATCTGAGGAAACTGAAAAAATAATTTTCTCTCCTCGACCTAGTTGACCCTTGGCGTGTGATGCCCCCAGGCGAGAGGGATTATACTTATTACTCGGCTACACACAATACATACACTAGGATTGACTTCTTTCTGGTCACTCATAAAGACCTTCCCTTGGTCACTTCCTCCCAGATAGGGTCCATCTCGTTCTCCGATCATGCCCCTATCCATATCACAATGCACTGGGACTCCCGGCAAGCTAGACCTCCGACATGGAGGCTCAATGAGTCCCTTCTACAGATTCCTGAGGTGCGGGCGGAGCTTGACCGGGCCTTGTCCGCCTACTTTGTGGAAAACACAGACCCTTCACTGGAACCTTCAACTGTTTGAGAGGCTCATAAGTGTGTCATAAGGGGTGTCCTTATACATATAGGGTCCCAACGGAAGAGGGGAAAAAATAGTAGAGTTGCGGCTTTATTAGCTAACATTGACAAATTGAGTACCAAACATAAGAAATCATTAGTGGAGGAGCATCTGGTGCCCCTTATGAAGGCCACGAAGGAACTTAACAACCTCTTATTCCAAAAATCAATCCAGGGTCTTGCTTCTGCTAGGCGGCACTATTACGAATTTTCTGGGGCGATGTTGGGGAGGGCTTGGAGGGGAATGAGGAAACGTTCATTACCCACATACAATCAGCTAGGGGGCAAAAAACTCACACCTTGGAGGACATATCATCTGAATTTTGCTCTTTTTTCCGCTCCCTATATAATCTCCATACGGATGGTGCTCCAGTATCCGATCCTACTGGGTTGGGGGCCGCAAGGGAATATATTCGGAACTCTGAAATGCCCACTCTCTTGTTGGCACAAGGCCTTGCTCTGGAAGCTTAGATCACTGAGGAGGAACTGCCCACTGCTATTACCCAGACCAAGCCTCATAAGGCTCCTGGCACTCTCGTCTATTAACAAACTTTTGCCTCCTGTCCCAATCAGCCTCTTTTGTCATTTTAAATGCACTTAAAGGGGATTGCGTTGACTCTCTCAGGGCATACATCACCCTAATTCACAAGGAAGAGAAGGACCCGGCGAGTTGCGGGAGTTATCGCCCCATTGCCCTCTTAAATGCCGACTTCAAACTGTTTTCCAAGATACATGCCAATAGACTCCTACCGCACATCACACACTTTATCCATTATGACCAGGTAGGATTTGTCCCGACCCGGGAGTCTAGAGACAACACGACTCGTGCAATTAACCTAATCCATTCTGCCCGAGCGGCAAACCACCCGAAGATAGTTTTATCTACGGACGTGGAGAAAGCCTTTGACAGGGTGGCTTGGGATTTTATTCGAGCCACCCTGTCCAATATCGGCTTGGGGCCCCATATGTTAAGGTGGATTTTGGCTCTTCATTCTTCCCCAACGGCGGCAGTGAGGGTCAATGACTGGAGATCCAACTTTTTCCCAATTTCAAACGGCACCTGGCAGCACTGTCTGTTGTCTCCCCGATTTTTATTCTCTCATCGGAGCCGTTCCTTTGTTCTATCAGGCAAAACCCAGACATCACGGGGGTTCAGAAAGTCTCAGACCATCATAAAGTAGCCGCTTACGTGGATGACCTGATATTTTTTGTTTTTAACCCAAGTGTCTCCTTACCAAATATCCTTGACGCTCTAAGCACCTAGGGTAAGCTGTCTAGTTACAAGATAAACATATCCAAGTCGGCAGCTACCGGTATCGAGAGGGTTCTCCGGGCATTCCCTTTTCAGTGAGCGGATAGGCCGCTTAAGTACCTGGGTGTGTATATCACTGCGGACCCATTGGATCTATTCCAGACCAATATACCACCTCTCTTGGGAGTCATTAGATCTCCGGGCTTGGCAATCACTGACGTTGATGTGGTTCGGTCGTTGTAACACCCTTAAAATGAATGTGTTACCAAGATA
The DNA here is from genome assembly GCF_965119305.1 of Pelophylax lessonae. Lineage (NCBI taxonomy): Eukaryota > Metazoa > Chordata > Amphibia > Anura > Ranidae > Pelophylax > Pelophylax lessonae. Next base: position 183,236,690 of record NC_138770.1, read on the forward strand.
ACTCTATGTTTTACAGGCGATTCTGATTCATATACCCATGTCGTTTTTCAAACAAGTGCGTGTTGTGTTCAGATCCTAAGTTTTGGGCCACTAGGTCTCCTAGAATTAGGTTGCACACGTTGTCCTTGTCTAAGGTGAAGGGGGGTATTGGTCTTCGGGATCTTCTCAGGTACTACAGAGCTTCCCCCCTTATGCCGGTGGTGGACTGGCACTGTAATGCAGTAGCCAAGCAATGGGTGCCGATGGACTGTGAGGACGCAAACTTGCCTTTACCCCTGGCCCCTTGGTTATCCTCTGGTCCTGCTGAATTAGCCCCTGGCCACCCAGTGATTGGGGCTACCCTCAGGGAAGTCAGGTGGATCCTACGTTACTCCCAAGTGCCTCCTCTACCTTCCCCTTTGACGCCTCTACTGGGCAATCCTTAGTTCTCCCCGGGTTACACAAATGCAGGGGTACGGAGGCTGGCCATATCAGGGAAGGCCTGGCTGATGGATATGTGGCCAAGTGGGGATGTTCCTCCTCCGTCGAGGATGGGCAGCGACTGTCTTATTTCACAGTGAGAACGGGACCTGGGCTCCAGTTTCACGCCCAAGCAAGTGGACAAAATTCTGACCTTAGCACAGAAAGGATCCATAGCAAACAAATATCAAGAAGTGGGATATAAAGTTCTCACAAGATGGTACAGAGTCCCCTCTGTGCTACACAGGATGGACGCAAAAAACCCTGATAGGTGTTGAAAGTGTAGGGGGGACAGTGCTTCATATTTTCTTGGCCTGTCCGTTGCTTAGGGACTTTTGGGATGGGGTGGAGTCCATCATCAAACAGTTAACTTCTGTCGAGGTGAGAGATTATCCTGCGATGTGCCTACTCAACCTTTCGGGGAGGCCGATTCAGAAATACAGGAAGTCCCTGACAATTCAACTGCTTGATGCTGTTAAGGCTTGTATCCCAGCCATGTGGCATCAAACGCAGCCCCCCTCACATTCATTATGATTTTCTAAAATTAATGAAATACATCGTATGGAGGAACTGACGGCCACTTTGAGTAACACCGAAGAAAAAATGTAGGACACATGGCGGCCCTGGGTGTACTTCACTGGTACTGAGACCTGTCTCTAGGGTAGCGTTCCTACTGACGTCTCATGACAATCTGTTTTTCGGTGCTTGTTTATACTACATTGGTCCGACCTCTATTTTGTAGCCCTTCTGGCCTACCCCTCCTCTTCCCCCCACCCCCCCCCTTTTTTTTTCCTCTCTTTTCGCTTCTCCTGCCCTACTCCTTCCTACCCAAGGTTATCTGCTGTTATACTGTTTTTTCAAGTTTTGCTCATATATCAGTTTATGTCTCTAGGAGACGTATTGCTGTGTTCACTTAGTCATGGCTTAGTTGTTTCTTATGTTGTCGTTTCACATACAGCATCTGTGATCCGAGGGTAACCCACTTTATGCAAATAATTTTTTGGTAAAGTTCTCTAGTCTATGTCAATTCATTTGGTAGCTGATATGATATGTGAAATATATTGCTTTACTGTCATTTTTTGTATCCCTCCTTTGATGGCTACTTTTACATGCTATTATGTTTGTCACTGTACTGTACTTTTGCTATAATAAAGAAATAAAAAAAAAAAAACAGGAAGTAAGAGGAAATCCCTGCAAATTAAGGAAATTCCTTCGGGACCCCCAGGTCACCAGAACTAGTGTCTATTTTTAGAAAATTTCCCCTCTATGACTTTTTTGAGGACAACCCAAAATTAGGGTTTCCTTTTACTTTCACTTTCACTTTAAATGATAATGGTAAACAGGACAAATAGGGAGGGTAAATCTCTCTAACCGGGGTACAGACAGCAATGAAAACCTAATATGTTTTCTTATCCATTTCCACTCTATCCAAAACTAAAAAAAAAAAGTTTTGCCTATAGTTATAATTTAAAGTGACACTAAACTCTGATTTTAAAAAAAATATTTTCAAGTTTGTATTCTATACTCAAAAAGTACATTATTTTGCTCTCAGCTTCCTCCAAATCTCCAAATGTATTTTTTTGCTGCTGTGATCCAACTTCATGATAGAGGGTGGCTATGTTCATTCTTCATGATCCCACTGTAAGTAAAAATGTAGCCACCCTCTCTTGCTTGCTCCTGAGATGGACAATGTACTGTGGGATGTGTCGTGTAAATAGAGCAGTGCATATGAGATATGACCCAAACTAACATGCACTGCTTGTTTCCAACCAATAGAAGAGGGAAAAGAAGAGGTTCGTGAGCTCACAGAGGACAGTATAGGGAGGCAGAGAAACCCAGTAAAAAACAGTTTCTTAAGCAATAGATTACAGGGCCATTAAGTAGAGTGCATGGATTATTTTTAGAGAATAAGGATATAGTTAGTTTAGTGTCGCTTTAAGCATTATAAAACTGCCTTTTCAGTTTCTGGTAGATGCTCAAGATGGGCAGAAACATACATAAACCATAAACAGAAAGGAAAACTGTGTAGCCTAGATATCTATTTTTAATAAAATGTTACTTGTTGTACTTCTTTAAAGTAGAAGTGTGGCTTGATTGTGGATATTCAAATATTTACAAATTTTTAAGAAGCAGAAAATGAGCTTTAAAACAATGCCTCACAGTGTGGCCTGATAAAATGAAAGTGAAAGTGTTTCTGCTGTAAACTTTGAGGATTAATTACTCCATAGTGCTCATTTGTTACTGTTTGGTAAGATTAAGAATATACCAGTTTTTGAATGTCCATAACCTGGTATACATTGTACCTTAAATGCCATCCTCTGTATAAAATGCTAATTTTCTTGTCTGTTTTCTCCTCCCACAGGTGACAAACTCTGTGTTCCCAGTATGGACGTACAGTTACTTGGTGATATTATTCCCAGTTTTTGTACTTACAGACTACGTAAGATACAAACCTGTCATAATCCTACAAGGCCTGAGTTACATAATCTCTTGGGTCTTGCTACTGTTTGCCCGTGGAGTGCCAGCGATGCAAGGCCTTGAGTTTTGCTATGGTATGGTGACTGCCACAGAGGTGGCCTATTTTTCCTACATCTACAGTGTGGTGGACACAGAACATTACCAGAAGGTCACCAGTTACTGTCGGAGTATAACCCTTGTGGGTTTTACAGTTGCTTCTGTGTTGGGCCAACTTCTAGTCTCCTTGGCTGGAGTTTCCTATTTTTACCTTAATGTCATTACCTTGGTGTCAGTATCAGTTGCTTTTCTGTGCTCTTTGGTGCTCCCAATGCCAAAAAGAAGTATGTTTTTCCACCAGAAAGAAACAGGAGATGCAGCTGGGAAGAAATCTAAAGATTCAAATTCTACCAGGGATAACATGGAAACACCACAATGTACAGAACTACAAGACAATAGAACTATAACAGAGCCAGACACAGAAAATAGGAATATTGAAACAAACTTTTGCAAAGTGTTGTGGTTATTATGTAAGGACTTAAAAGATTGCTACTCTTCACCTCAGCTTATTTACTGGTCTTTGTGGTGGGCACTTGCAACAGCTGGATACAACCAAGTGATAAACTATGTTCAGGTTTTGTGGGAACACATAGAACCTGCTCAGAACTCCACCATATATAATGGAGGTGTAGAGGCCGTGTCTACCTTTCTGGGTGAGTGCCTTATGTTTTTTTAACGAAGTTTAAAACTTTGTTTTTATTTTACTGTAGTGTTTTGTAAGGGTAATATTCCATACGTATTAATTACCAGATGATTACGAACACACGCCTAAATATTTGTGTATAGTTTATTGTAGAGTTTGTTTGCACTGTCTGTACTTCTGGCACCTTCAGTTGCTACTTCTACTTTTTAAAGTTGAACTCCAAGCAAACAGCTAGATATTTGCAAAGAGATTTGCAATTATGTTGAGCTGCTATTGTTATTCAAGGACCCATGCTTGACAACATAACCAGGTTGGTAACTTTGATTTTCTCAAGAGCAGTTAATCAATACAGTGTGGTCACCAACATACCCCCAGCCAGCTGATTAAAGCCCAGGAGGGAAAAAAATGCTTGGTAAGACAGGAGCAGAAGAATGGAGGTATAAGTGTACACCCCATCTGTATAGAGTAATCCATGTTAATCCAGAAATAAGACTTAAACTAACAGTATATCAGAGAGTCGGGTCTCTTTAGACTCCAGCCAAGTGGAGCAGATTTTTTAAAGCTTTTTGGGACAGTTATATCCCATATTGGTAAGCTTATAAAGGGATAAAAATGTATTCACTATATTTCTCCATACAGTGGGAGGCTCTGATAATTTCCTCAAAATAAAAAAAAAAAAGGAAAAAAATCAGCGCTAGATCAAGCAAAAATAACGAAAAGGTAAGCAGCCAACTAACCAACTATGATACCAGCTGTAAATGATCAATAAAAATAAGAAGCGGCACTAAATCCTAATAGTGCGATCATGAATAATCATATGGTAAATAATGTGGCATAAAAATAACTAAACATGCAGTGAATAAATTATGAGCAAAATATATCATTGAAAAATCAATCATATGAAAGCGATATAATGAAATAGGTGCAAAATCCAGTGTTAGGTAAACATAAAAAAGTACTTTCAATGAAAAAGTCCTTTTCAATATTAAACAAGAGTGTCCATAAAGTACAAAAAAGTGTATAAGTAACATTGATTGATGAAATCCATCACCAAGCACCAACACTTAGCATACGCTTTTTACCAGATAGCATGGACCATATATTATAATGGTCATAAAAGCACAAAATAACCCAGCATCCAAGACAGGTGTTGGCTGCTCAACAGCAGCTCCAAATGGATCGGGAATAAAAAAAAATGAACAAGCATAGTGAAGCCTACTAACATTGAAGTTCTTTTATTTAAAATATATAAGAAATACCTGTGAAGAGTTGTGAAATGAGTAAAAAACCAGCAGACTGTCAGCTCTTGAGAAAGGAAGGCCGTGAGTGATGGCTAAGCAAGCGTGATGTCTTCAGTAACAGCCAATCCCACCGCATTTCGTCATCGGTGACGTCTTCCCAGGGGCAGGCAGAACGTCAGATGACGTATCTATAAAAGTACCGACCTCCTGCCTACATTTAGGACAACATTTATCAACAGTAGGATATATAACAGAGGAGTGTAATATATCTGATGCAAACATTTTAACTGGATAAAGCTCTCTTTGGCCAAAATCATGAGGGAAGAGAAACTGCTGCTGTCCCTCCTTCCAGTCAGAATATTTGCCTGCAAGGTGTTCTGGACATTTAATAGATAGGCAACTCCTATTCTCATATTAATTAGTGGTACCAAATAATAACTACAGGCGGTCCCCGGGTTACAAACAAGATAGGGACTGTAGGTTTGTTCTTAAGTCGAATTTGTTTGTAAGTCGGAACATGTATGTTTTTTAAGTTTAGCTCCAGCCAAAAAAATCATTTTCAAGTATTATGGATAGCATATGGAAGGGTTAACACCCCTGTGCCATTTGTTTTGCTGTCTGTACCCCTGTTCAGAAGATTTCACCTCACTTTCTGTCCCTATGACATTTGGATTTTGAAAATTTTGGCTTGTTGTGGAGACAAAGATTAGTGATAAAGCTTCAGTGGAGACACATTTTTCCCATGAGAACTCTTACAGGAGTGAATTTCCCTTTCTACAGGTAGATTTCCTGTTGTCTCCCTCCGTTTGTAAGTAGGAGTCGTTTGTAAGTCGGATGTTTGTAACTAGGGGACCGCCTGTACTGCAGTAGGGAACAGACACAAAAAGATACACTCTGCATCTTTCCAAAATAACTGATCTGTTTTATTTGACGCAATTGAAGGCTTTTATACACATGATTACGTAGGTATCACAATATTATTACAATTCAAGCACACATCTGCTGTAATAGTAGTTTAGAGGCAAGAAGGTATAGGCACATGTAGAGAAAAGAAGAAGACTGGTCAGTCAATATGGGCATTAAATTAACATCCCTGGCGGTCTGATTATGTTCAGATTTCTGTGCTAAAAGCGGTACATTGTTTTGCATTGAAATCTGTTGTTTTACATCTTAAAACTCACCTTCCCCTGCGAAAAGTGATGACAGCAACGATTCCGACGTCCCTTTCTGGCACATAGCTCTGTTGGAAATTCTGAAGAATCATTTGATATACTTCCCAAATTCCACAAGCTATATAGAATCCAAGACTAGTTGATACAGGGTTAACTAAAATAATAGGAGCTGCATACACCCTCTATTGCAATAAACAGGTTCACCTACTAATATACTGGAAGATGATCACTACATAAATACAGAAGTACAGACCTAGCTATCTGGCACTATGCATATCAGATAATAATAATAAGACAGAGATACTCAGTCTGTCACAAGGATTCAGAAACATACTTAAGAAGCTATGGGCAGCTGCAGGTAAACTACTGAATATTGGATTCCTTCCTCATAGCAACAAACATGAGTTTTATATTGAGGCAAGTTGTTGTACTTTTGTGGCAGATGGCTGTGGGTGATGCATGAGGGCAGTAACATAGGGAATGTATGTCCAATCACCCTGGAAAGTTTAAAAGCAACATTAGCCTGTGTTCACACCAGTATTTTGAAAACCACATCACACCCAAGATGTCAGCTATTTTCCTGAAGGACCTGTTCCATTGTTGAGTTCACGCATTTTGACACATTGATGGTCGTTGCTATATCTGGTGAACTTGCTGAAATAAAGCAGCTTATACAAAGGTTATATGATCTCTCCACAATTCCTCAAGTCTTTCAGGATGTTTAGCAAAATGTATTTTAATTTAATCCAAATGGCAAACATAAAGACATACTGTTTCAGAATAAGCCGTATATAGTATATTGATAGCAAAACTCAAAAGGTAGTAAAAACTAGCAACTGTATGAAAAGAGATGAAAACTATCTGTTTTAGCAGTACTTTGTTTGACAAAAAAAATATTATTATAGAGAGGTTGTACTAATGGGCTTGCTATGTCCCTGCAGTAAGGGGTATTAGTGTTTAAAGGCATTTTTTTTCTTTGACCTTTGGAAAATTTATCTAGGCACAGCTGAACAGAACAGAACATAAAAATCCTCACATTGTCCAACATCCACAGAAAACTGGACATTGAAAATATCACATGGTGGTCTTGAGATCTAATAAAGTAATACTGCTGCCAAACGACACAAAGAATGCATGTTCTTTCAATTTCAGCTCGAAGAAAAACAATATATCTCTGAATGTTGGGGAAGGTTGGGAGGGGGAGATACTGTACCATTGTAGTATAAGAGTTGTGCTAACATCATGTGAATATTCACTGACCCCATTAAAAAAATATTAAGGTTCAAATTCACCAATAACGATAAGACAATCTATTTATTTGTATTACTATTCTCCCAATTTCCTGTTTTAAACAGATAAGCGGAGATAAAAGCTTACGATATGGTATTGGATTTATGGGGGGGGGGCAATGTCCTGCACGACAAGGCGCCATTTTCATTATTTTTAATTAGACTAGAAAATGATGAGACAAACTTGTAGATGCCATAAAATGTATTAGTAATTATAGGGCCCGATTAACAGAGGGGCTATTGGAGCTGCAGCTCCAGGCCCCTTACTTAAGATAGGCCCAGCCCAGTGAGTCACTATTGTTGCCCAGCCCTGCTCTGTGTGCAGTGTGCAAATTATTAATATGTAAACTGCATCTGCATTGATATGTTACCCATTACATGGTTTGTAAGTGAAAGGCTCCATTGGCAGATTTGACAGAGCGCGCACATTCCCATGCATCGTGTGTAGGGCAGCCCCTCCCATTCTTACTGCAATGTGGCTCCACCCACACACCACATTATTACCCTGCTAAAACTATCCAAAGGCACTCTGTCTCTCATCCCCCTCTCTCCCCCCCTCTCTCTTACCCCCCTCTCTCTCACCCTTCCTCTCGCTCTCTCTCGCCCTCTCTCTCACCCCCTTTTTCTCACCCTCCCTCTCTCTCTCACCCTCCCTCTCTCTCTCTCTCACCCCCTCTCTCCTACCCCTCTCTTTCTCACCCTTCTTCTCTTTCTCACCCTTCCTCTCTCTCTCACCCTTCCTCTCTCTCTCTCACATCCTCTCTCTCTCACACACCCTCCCGCTCTCTCAGCCCCCTCTGTCTTATTTACCCTCCCTCAACCCCAATGCCCTTCTCTCTGGCACCCTCCGCTCTCTATTTAATTTATTTTAATAAAAAAATATTTGCATTTTAATTGTATTTATTTCCATAAAAAGGCCCACCAAAATCCTCAGTACCAGGCCCATGATGCTCTTAATCTGGCCCTGAGTAATTAGGGGGCCATTTCAGTCAATCCCATTTTTTTGATTGAATCATTTTTATTGCTTGTTTTTTTAGGAGGCATAACAACAGTCACAACCACACAGGGGCTAATACCTCTGATAGAATGAGTTAACATTTAAGATGAAATGAACAAACATCTAGCATTCAGTTTTCTGATACCATAGGAGGATATCATGTAAGACCCTTTATGAGCTTTATGAGATGACCACAAACCATGTATGAGCTTTATGAGATGACCACAAACCATGTATGAGCTTTATGAGATGACCACAAACCATGTATGAGCTTTATGAGATGACCACAAACCATGTATGAGCTTTATGAGATGACCACAAACCATGTATGAGCTTTATGAGAGGACCACAAACCATGTATGAGCTTTATGAGATGACCACAAACCATGTATGAGCTTTATGAGATGACCACAAACCATGTATGAGCTTTATGAGATGACCACAAACCATGTATGAGCTTTATGAGATGACCACAAACCATGCATGAGCTTTATGAGAGGACCACAAACCATGTATGAGCTTTATGAGAGGACCACAAACCATGTATGAGCTTTATGAGAGGACCACAAACCATGTATGAGCTTTATGAGATTACCACAAACCATGTATGAGCTTTATGAGAGGACCACAAACCATGTATGAGCTTTATGATATGACCACAAACCATGTAAGAGCTTTATGAGAGGACCACAAACCATGTATGAGCTTTATGAGATGACCACAAACCATGTATGAGCTTTATGAGATGGCCACAAACCATGTATGAGCTTTATGAGATGGCCACAAGCCATGTATGAGCTTTATGAGAGGACCACAAACCATGTATGAGCTTTATGATATGACCACAAACCATGTATGAGCTTTATGAGAGGACCACAAACCATGTATGAGCTTTATGAGATGACCACAAACCATGTATGAGCTTTATGAGAGGACCACAAACCATGTATGAGCTTTATGAGATGGCCACAAACCATGTATGAGCTTTATGAGATGGCCACAAACCATGTATGAGCTTTATGAGATGGCCACAAACCATGTATGAGCTTTATGAGATGGCCACAAACCATGTATGAGCTTTATGAGATGGCCACAAACCATGTATGAGCTTTATGAGATGGCCACAAACCATGTATGAGCTTTATGAGATGACCACAAACCATGTATGAGCTTTATGAGATGACCACAAACCATGTATGAGCTTTATGAGATGGCCACAAACCATGTATGAGCTTTATGAGATGACCACAAACCATGTATGAGCTTTATGAGATGACCACAAACCATGTATGAGCTTTATGAGATGGCCACAAACCATGTATGAGCTTTATGAGATGGCCACAAACCATGTATGAGCTTTATGAGATGACCACAAACCATGTATGAGCTTTATGAGATGGCCACAAACCATGTATGAGCTTTATGAGATGGCCACAAACCATGTATGAGCTTTATGAGATGACCACAAACCATGTATGAGCTTTATGAGATGGCCACAAACCATGTATGAGCTTTATGAGATGGCCACAAACCATGTATGAGCTTTATGAGATGGCCACAAACCATGTATGAGCTTTATGAGATGGCCACAAACCATGTATGAGCTTTATGAGATGGCCACAAACCATGTATGAGCTTTATGAGATGACCACAAACCATGTATGAGCTTTATGAGATGGCCACAAACCATGTATGAGCTTTATGAGATTACCACAAACCATGTATGTGCAAACTTGCAAATAGGAAGGAAAAATAAGCACCAGTGACAGGCTGTGTAGGGGAAAAACAATACCATTTGGCAGCATGTGTGCAGGTTGGCCAAGGGTCATTGGAAAAGTCGTACAACCAGTTACATCATCCATGAACCCATTGTAAAGCAAATTAGTTCCAATGTCTGTAGGTGCATGAGTTCATAATATTCACACACATGTACTAATCTTCCTTATAGTATTCTCGATCCTTGTTTAGCTATACATAAAATATCATTATCTTGAAGAAAAAAAAAACAAGCTCCTGAAGATTAGCTACAGATGGTATAGAAAGAACTGAAATAATTGCCCTCCTCCAGGATAATGATTGCAATTATTTAGCCCTCCAGTGACAGTCTTTTAATCAATCCCTTGTAATTTGGACTTTGCTGAAGGAAGAACAGCATTCAGGCAGAACCGAGGTTTGTCCGGCGCTTACTGAATACCACCCTCTAGTGGAGTGACCATGTGAGCAAAGTTTTTCCTTGAAATGCATACTTCCAAAAGTCCAGATTTTAAGTGGATTGTTCCATCCCTAACAAAGTATTTTCAGTATACAATGAAACATTTGGCAGTTTGGAGATTTAATGAGTACTGTTTTTAATTTTGTTTTATTTCTTTTTATTTATAGAAGCTTTGCACAAATATTAGCAGGTATAAAGCCATTGACTATGTCTATTTGGAAGACTTCGCTGATGTTTAAATTGGAGATTATAACATATTGCATAAATACAGTATCTTCCACACTATACATTACATCTAAATTAAAGTAATTGTAAAGGAGTACAGCACATTTTGTAAAAATAAATAAATAACAAATACTTAACAGCTATGTGCGATGGTTTTGCACAGAGCAGCCCTGATTCCTCCTTTTCTGAGGCCCCTTGCCTATGCTTCTGGCTCCTCCTCCCCCGGCTCCTCCCCCCCACCGGTTGGCCACCATAGCAAGCCGATTGCTATGGAAGTAAGCTTGCAGGCTCACTCTGAGCTGACTATGTGTGTCTATAGACACACACGTGGCTCGGCCCTGTCCCCTGCTCCTTTGTCACTGGCTGTGATTGACAGCAGCAGGAGCATATGGTCCCCACTGCTGTCTCTGAACCCATGAGGAGGAAGAAAGGGGAGAGAACCTCTGCTCTTCTGCACAGCACTGGATCGAGATTGATTACAGGTAAGTATAAGGGGGCGTGGGGGGGGGGGACGCTGCATGCAGAAGGTTTTTTACCCGAATGCATAGGCTTTACAACTACTTTAAACTATTCCAATGATTAATGTTATCACAAAGTGAAGAATGCGTAAACAAAGGATCAAATGTTTTAGCCAAGCATTATATAATAATTTGTTTTGTTGTTTTTCACATTTTTAAAAAGGTTGGAAGTGTGCAAATAAAAACCTGTCATAAATTTTGTGCAAAAAAATACACAATAATAGTGACCATTACAAGCTGCAATAACAGTAAGTTCTGATCTTACAACAGGTGCTCTGTCTTCGCTGTCTGTGGGTTACGTGAAAGTGAATTGGGAATTGTCTGGAGAGCTAGCCCTGGCCATCTTCTCAGCTGTCAATGCCGGAGCTCTTTTCCTTATGGATTATAGCACCAACATCTGGATGTGCTATGCTGGCTACCTGATATTCAAATCCTCCTACATGCTTCTGATCACTATTGCCACGTGCGTAGTACTGCCTATCTTACTGATGTACACACATTTTTGCTTAAGAAACTATAGATATTTACCCCTCTGTTTCCACAAGCTGTGAGGTGTGTGTGTGTGTTATTTAAAAATGGTAATGTATTACTGCTCGCTTTCCTATACTTAAAACTGTGGAGTCAAATTCGCTAAGATAAAAATAATGCATGAATTTCTGCCTTAAAATAACTCATACAGAATTTATCTTAGAGGTAGTCAAGTCACTAAAAAACATTCATTAATTTAATACATTGTTTTACACTTTGGTATGGATTTTAAGGGGAATCCTATGCAGAAATCAAGAAACAAAAAGAGCAAAAGCACGAGGTCCCATCAAAAATGCATACCAGGGCCTTATCCAAGCATGTAGCCTGGCAGGCCAGGAAAGGGAGGAGTGACTAACGTGTGCCCCTTTCCCCTCCTAAACCATACCAGGCCACATGCCCTCAACAAGGTAGGGATCCTGCTGGCAAAGCACCTTTTCTGTTGATGGGAACCAGGGCCTCTTCCCATCAACCCAGGTCCAGTGGTTGTGGGGGTTGGCAAGTGGGGGACCTATTGGAATCTGAAAGCCTCCTTTAGCAATAGGGGGTCCCCAGATACTGCCCCCAATGTAAGTGGGTGAGGGGCAGTAAATAGCAGAAAAACACACAAACGCAGTTTTTGACAAGTCCTTTATTTAAAAAAAAAGTCCTGTGTGTACATCCACTGTTAGTCACATTATCCAGCCAGGTAGATCCTTGTCAATCATGGTTAAAGAAATCCACTGATCCACTGAAATAAGAAAACCTGATGACCATTGACACGTCTGATCCCGTCCCTTTCCCCATGCTGAATTCCATCTCTGGGTCCCTGCTGCTAGAGAAGAAAGGGGGCATGGTCTCCTGGGCAATTATGGTCATGCAGGGCTGGCCCTACCATGGGCCCCGCTGGGTCCACTAAACCCAGGGGGCACTTTCTGGGACCTCTGGGAAATGCAGTTCAAATGCTCTTTATTACAGTAAAGTCTTTCTCCTCTGGACTACAGTTCCCACAATGAAGTGCTGCCTGACTTAGTATATTAAACTTTTCCTGCTCAGCAGCTTCCTCCTCTTGCTGATATAGCTATTGACCAGTTCAGCAAAGCAGGACAGCAGCTACAGAGAGCAGCTGCAGCCAGTGTTTCTCTCACTCTCCATTTTTTGCCAAGCACCAGGCTAGATGTGTTTACATGTTTTTTTCTTTTTACTGTGTACATTTTTTTTTTTGGGGAATGAGTAGGGCCTGTACTATGTACCTCTTACTCATTTACGTAAGGGGGGGGGGGGGTTGGCATCTGGGTGCCCCTTTATTGTTAAAGTGGTATTCCAGATTCAGACAAACCCTCTGCTTGCAGACACCAACAACCACTGGGCCAGGGTTGTGACGAATAGGCCTTTGTCATCAACAACATAGGGACAAGGTGCTTTGCAAGTATCCTCCACCACATATAAAGATTTAGCAAGTGGCCTGCATGCTCAGATAAGGGTCTGGTATGAAATTTAGGGGGGGACCTTGTGACTTTTGTGTGGGGTTCCCCACTTAAAATCTATTTTGGGGTCTCATACCATGATAACTTCCCCTTAAAATTCATACCAGACCTGAATAGCTTGGTATAAACCATGGGGATCTCCCACTCTTTGTTTTTATCTCCACCTGACAGCTGAAAGAGCCAGGCAGACAAGTCACTGTTAGAATACTGGTGGATGCCGGCTCCCTTACAACCAGCAACCTAAAGCTGGAGCTGTCACATTTAGCAGTGGTGATAACTGATAATACTGCCGCTAAAAGATTCAATTTTACAAAGATTCACACAGCCCTGTCCCACAAACGGGTGGATGATGCCCCTTTGTCACAATTAAAATGTACACTGCTGACACCACTCTGTATTTAGAGAATAAAGGAGCAGAAGAAAATTGATAAAGTCAACATTTATTCTCCCCTCTTACCAGCTTGTTTCTTTTCAACATATTTGCATGCAGCACAACTGATTGGTTTCCAGTCCTCACTTTCCCTCTCTCGCTCTGTGTGCTGATATATAAGGGGTTTCAGGAGGCTGATATCAATTCAAAATTCAGTAATATTAATTTATGAACAGAAGACTGCCTGCAATGGAAGTGCTTTGATAGCAGTGTTTTATCTCAAGAACCCCAGCTTATTCTAAAGGTGCATTGGGCTTACAACCCTTTTAGAATCAAATAGTAATGAGAATACAAAAAGATAATTGCAGCCTAAAGCTCCTTACATGGGCCAAATGCCGGCCAGTTAAAAAAAAAAAAAAAAAACATAGCCAACATTTGTGGCCTGTGTGTATGGCACCCTGTCCAAGAGAAGTGGTGCGGTTTCTGTCGGGTGAGCATGCTGGAAAACAAGCAGATAACCGTCTATTGATCAGCACTCTCAGCCAATGGCGGGTGCCATGCCCCTGTCAGAACACAATAGCTCAGCGGGGGGAGATCATTGTACTAACAGCGGCTCCGACTGGAGTTGACAGTTTTTTATTTTTGTTCAACCCGCTGGATTGAATGGCCCCATAGACATGGACTGATTGCCGGTCGACATTGTCGGTGAAAAAAAAACAGCTGACATTCGGCCCATGTGTAGGGCACCCTGTCCGACAAGAGACGGCCATTTGGATGGCTTCGGTCAGACAAGAATGCTGGAAAACAGCAGCGGATTGGCTCCTGATCAGCCCTTTCAGCCAGTAGCGGAGTGTTCAATGTGCCATCCCCCTAATCGGAACACAAATTTGAGAGGGGGGGAGATCACTGTACTAACATTGAATCATTAGTACACTGGCTTCGACCGGAGCTGACGTTTTTTTTTTTTGTTCAACCCGCTGGGTTGAACAGAAAAAACAAATACTGTGTGCCAGTGTACCAGGCTTCACCACTGCTCATTTTACTGACTTGTATTTTATCAATTCCCATGTATTGTACTGATTTGTTTTATGAGTGAATCCAGAATAACATCAACTTGTTTACATGTAGGTTCCAGATTGCTGTAAACCTGACCATGGAACGCTATGCACTCATGTTTGGCATGAATACTTTTGTTGCGCTGGCTCTTCAGACCATCTTGACCATCATTGTAGTGGACAGCAGAGGCCTTGGCCTAGACATTGTCACTCAGGTAATGCCACTAAATTCAGGAATAAACACTTATTTCAGGTAAATAGAAACATAATATGACCCTAAACATAATGAACAAGTGAGTCTGTAGTATCAAATGTCTTATACTAAAAATGTAGATTTACAGTATCTCACAAAAGTGAGTTCACCCTTTACATTTATATTTTATACCTTTTCATGTGACAACACTAACGAAATGACACTTTGCTACATTTTAAAGTAGTGAGTGTACAGCTTGTATAACAGTGTCAATTTGCTGTCCCCTCAAAATAACTCAACACAGCCATTAATGTCTAAACCGCTGGCAACAAAAGTGAGTACACCCCTAAGTGAAAATGTCCAAATTGGGCCCAAATATCCATTTTCCCCTCCCCGGTGTCATGTGACTTGTTAGTGTTATAAGGTCTCAGGTGTGAATGGGGAGCAGGTGTGTTAAATTTGGTGTTATCGCTCTCACTCTGGTCATTGGAAGTTCAAAATGGCACCTCATGGCAAAGAACTGAGTACCTGAAAAAAAAGAATTGTTGCTCTTCATAAAGATGGCCTACGCTGTAGGAAGATTGCCAAGACCCTGAAACTGAGCTGCAGCATGGTGGCCAAGACCATACAGCCGTTTACCAGGACAGGTTCCACTCAGAACCTCGCCATGGTCGACCAAAAAAGTTGAGTGCCCGTGCTCAGCATCATATCCAGAGGTTGTCTTTGAGAAATAGACATACGAGTGCTACCAGCATTGCTGCAGAGGTTGGAATTGTGGGGGGATAAGCCTGTCAGTGCTAAGACCATACGCCACACACTGCATCAAATCGATCTGCATGGCTGTCGCCCCAGAAGGAAGCCTCTTCTAAAGATGATGCACAAGAAAGCCCACAAACAGTTTACCGAAGACAAGCAGACTAGGGACGTGGATTACCGGAACCATGTCCTGTGGTCTGATGAGACCAAGATAAACTTATTTGGTTCAGATGGTGTCAAGCGTGTGTGGTGGCAACCAGGTGAGGAGTATAAAGACAGGTGTGTCTTGCCTACAGTCAAGCATGGTGGTGGGAGTGTCATGGTCTAGGGTTGCATGAGTGCTGCCAACACTGGGGAGCTACAGTTCATTGAGGGAACTATGAATGCCAACATGTACTGTGACATACTGAAGCAGAGCATGATCCCCTCCCTTTGGAGACTGGACCGCAGGGCAGTATTCAAACATGATAACGACCCCAAATACACCTCCAAGACGACCATTGCCTTGCTAAAGAAGCTGAGGGTAAAGGTGAAAAACTGGCCAAGCATGTCTCCAGACATAAACCCTATTGAGCATCTGTGGGGCATCCTCAAACAGAAGGGGGAGGAGCTCAAGATCTCTAACATCCACCAGCTCCGTGATGTCGTCATGCAGGAGTGGAAGAGGGCTCCAGGCAGTGGCAACCTGTGAAGCTCTGGTAACCTCCATGCCCAGGAGGGTTAAGGCAGTGCTGGAAAATAAGGGTGACCACACAAACTATTGACATTTTGGGCCCAATTTTGACATTTTAACTTAGGGGTGTACTCACTTTTGTTGCCAGAAGTTTAGACATTGATAGCTGTGAGGGGACAGTAAATCTACACTGTTATACAAGCTTTACACTCACTACTTTACATTGTAGCAAAGTGTAATTTCTTCAGTGTTGTCACATGAAAAGATATTATAGAATATTTACAATTGTGAGGGGTGTACTTACTTTTGTGAGATATTGTATATTTAAAGGTACTCATGTACCATCTGTCTGGTTAGATTAACATCCAGCATGCTGGCTCTTGATTGGTGGACTGTACACTAATTTTGGTTTATAAAGCAACATAGCATTTTCTCATGGTTATGGTCATAGTAGTACCAAACATGGCTGGTGCTAATGGGACAGTGTTCACTCGAAATGACATCATGCATAGGTGCCAAGGCTAGCATAAAAACCTTTGTGGCATGTGTGCTTTTTGTTCTGCATACACAGAGTGGTTACTGGACAAAAACATACAAAGCCAACCAGGTTCTCCTGCATCTGGCTGCAAGACCTTCAATAACATTTAAGGTTTCTAAAGCTGCCCATAGATATAAGATGGTAGACATACAATAAGATAGCTTTTTAGTCTGCTCAGGGGACAATCTCATGCCTATTAGTCCTTCTCGATGTCACTGGTTGACCACTGTCAGGTGAACAGTCAATCAGGCAGGTTAGAAAATCTGTTTTCCTGCAAGATAAGAGGCACCAGCAACATCTGCACCATTCACTTCCATCCTCCTCCTAATTTTCATAAATGTGCTAGATTGGCAGATCCAGCTTTGAATGGTTGTGTAGTCCATTACACTACTGTCCTGATTGTTATTAGATCCTGCCTATGTAGCCAACCAACCTCTAATATCTATGGGCAAAAAAACCTTACAAGCTGATTGGTTTCTATGCAGGGTTGCACCAGATTTTGTACTCTTTGGTTTTACTAATGGCACTTTTCCACTGCAAGTACCGGCTAGTACCGGCTCGGCTCTACTCGGCCCTGCTTGGCCCGGTTTGCTTTCCCACTGCGGTACCGCATGGTATAGTGTCGGAACGGTTCGGTACGGTACGGTATAGGTTTGCTTTTCCACTAAAGTAGTACTAAAGTTAAGTGGGTGGGATAACAACGGGGTGGGTGTGATTCTCTGACCAATCAGTGGCTAGTAGTGACTGCATGCAAAGGATTGTGGGATATGGTACCAGTTTGGTACCTGTTGGAACCACAATCGAGTAGGTACTGTTTTTTCAGAGCCGTACCGTACCGTACCGTTTGGTTCCATGCAGTGGAAAAGCAAACCTATACCGTACCGTACCGAACCGTTCCGACCCTATACCATGCGGTGCCGCAGTGGAAAAGCACAAAAGCGTGCCGAGCCGGTACGGTTCTATGCAGTGGAAAAGCGCCATAAATCAACCCCTAAGCTTAGCTAAGGGTTTAATATTTGTAAAACCTCAGTGCCTGTGTCATTGCAGTCTTACCCCTGTGAAGCAATAGCCATGGTGGTATCAGTTGCTCCAATAACAAACTGACCTCATGTCCCTGACATGCTCCTATGTGACTGGATAACATTTCTTCATATTTACCACAAGCTTATCAAAATCTACAGTACATGTCTGTGTAACAGGATTCTCAGAATCCACAAACCAGGGTTATTATTACAATTAAGTTGATAGTGTCTTCGGTGAATTCCATTCTTGCCACGGACACTTTTCATGTGTAGTTTGTATAGCCTTCCAAAGTTTTTGTAGCTTTCCCACGAGTGCTGTTTTCCTTTCACAACCCTCAAATATACTGGTAGTTTACCTGGGGCTTTCATTGAAATTGGCCTTGGTGTGTATGTATGACCATGGTAGAGATGTTGGCCTAAAAGCTCCATCAGTCACTGATTTCTTAATTGTACAGAACAGGGCTTTAGCCTAAACCATGCATTTGATGCAGCTACCTTTAGGTGATTGGACACTGGCAAAAAAAGAAAAGCTGCAGTGACAGTCCCGATATAGGCTTGGCCAATCCCAGCAAACCTGTTTTTTTGCTGGTGTCCTTAAGACGATGGATGTCCTCCCTCTCCTGATGTTTTTTTTTTTTTCAAAGATTCCTCTCTCAAAAGTCCTAGCTGATCCAAAGCCACTGCAGTTCACCATCACCAGCTTTCCGGATCAGTTAAATCCTTGGCCGAGCCTTGGGGAACCATAAAGTTCACATTCCCATCGCACACCTTCCTGGTAGATAGGCACATATATATTGGGTGCTGAAGTGATCACTAGCTGGACACTGAATCTATTACAGGTACATACATATTCGCCAGCACACCATGGATCTTGCAAAAGCAGTCCAAAAGCTTTATTGCAAAAAAGATCACATCAAAAAACAGTGCAACGTTTCAGAGCCACGCAGGACCCCTTCGTCACATGCCTGACGAAGGGGTTCTGCGTGGCTCCAAAACGTTGCACTGTTTTTTGATGTGATCTTTTTTGCAATAAAGCTTTTGGACTGCTTTTACAAGATCCATGGTGTTCTGGCAAATATGTATGTACCTTGGGGAACTACAGTAATCCCCCGCTACATCGCGGTTCAGTTTTTGCGGTCCCGGTAATTCGCGGTTTTTTTTGTAATGTTATTTTACTATATAAATCATTAAAAATGAAATATTTTTGTGTTTTCCATAGCTCTTGCTATGTCTCTCAGTATCTTTTATGTGTTTAAATGAGTTTCTATTGTTTTAAAAGTGTGTTTAAAGACCTTAAAATGCTTTTACACGTACAGTGACAGTAAAAAAACATGCCTACAATGCATTTTAATAGGGTTTTTCTATTTCGCGGAATTTCACTTTTCGCGGCTGGGTCCGGAACGTAACCCCCGCAATGGAGGGGGGTTTACTGTATATCTGGAACCTGCATAGATGAAGAAGCAGGCCAGCCTAGCCAGTAAATTTGATTTAGGTACTGGATATTGCAAGGGCACTTACCATGTGGCGCATAATGTGTTTTATTTGCTGCATGGTACTATACAAGTCCAGGGCTGTGGACTACTGGTGAATTGGCCCTGTCCCTGAAGACACCTTTCAGGGGTATGCCCACCAGGAGGGCGAAGTCTATCTAGAATTCGCTGCGGGAGCTACAGTTTGGAGGTGACTTTGTTGGGCCGGACCCCTTCCTGGCATTGGCTCACTTACTGTTGTATGGCAGCCTACAATGTCCTAGTCACAAATAGCCTTCAACCCGCTCTGCTTTGCAATCGATCTATGAGTAACTCTTGCTGTGACTGTCTCACTTGTACCATGTTGCATGACAGTCTACACTCATGAATGGCCATTAATCCCTCCCACCTTGCAGTTGATTCGTCAGTAACCTTTATGGTGCTTACTCACTTTATGAGCATCCCTTTTGGTAATTTCTCACTGGTTACTGTTGGTACAGCGGCATATGGTGACCTTGTCATGAGCAGCAATTGACCTATCCTGCTCAGCAGCAGGCCTGAGCGTACCTCTTCATGGTACTATCTCACTATATACTTCCTGCACTGCAGCTTGTAGAGACCTAGTCATGCACATTCATTAAATGCTATGTGCTGTAGGTCTGTGCATAAGCCTTTTCAGTAACTTCTCATTGTGTACTGTGGCCTTAGATGACCTAGTAATGCACAGCCTTTTACAATCTTGCTTCTTCTACAGTAGTGTGTGAGTAACCCTTGGTGGTCCCATCTTACATACAGCTGCAAGAAAAAGTATGTGAACCCTTTGGAATGATATGGATTTCTGCACAAATTGGTCATAAAATGTGATCTGATCATCATCTAAGTTATAACAATAGACAATCACAATCTGCTTAAACTGATAACACACAAAGAATGAAATGTTGCCATGTTTTTATTGAACACACCATGTAAACATTCACAGTCTAGGTGGAAAAAGTATGTGAACCCTTGGATTTAATAACTGGTTGAACCTCCTTTGGCAGCAATAACTTCAACCAAACATTTCCTGTAGTTGCAGATCAGACGTGCACAACGGTCAGGAGTAATTCTTGACCATTCCTCTTTACAGAACTGTTTCAGTTCAGCAATATTCTTGGGATGTCTGGTGTGAATCGCTTTCTTGAGGTCATGCCACAGCATTTCAATTTGGTTGAGGTCAGGACTCTGACTGGGCCACTTCAGAAGGCGTATTTTCTTCTGTTTAAGCCATTCTGTTGTTGATTTACTTCTATGCTATGGGTCATTGTCCTGTTGCAACACCCATCTTCTGTTGAGCTTCAGCTGGTAGACAGATGGCCTTAAGTTCTCCTGCAAAATGTCTTGATAAACTTTGGAATTAATTTTTCCTTTGATGATCCGTCAGGCCCTGACGCAGCCCCAAACCATGATGCCCCACCACCATACTTCACAGTTGGGATGAGGTTTTGATGTTGGTGTGCTGTGCCTCTTTTTCGCCACAGATAGTGTTGTGTGTTTCTTCCAAACAACTCAACTTTGGTTTCATCTGTCCACAGAATATTTTGCCAGTACTGCTGTGGAACATCCAGGTGCTCTTGTGCAAACTGTAAACATGCAGCAAAGTTTTGTTTGGACAGCAGTGGCTTCCTATGTGGTATCCTCCCATGAAATCCATTCTTGTTTAGTGTTTTACGTATTGTAGATTCGCTAACAGGGATGTTAGCATTTGTCAGTGACTTTTGTAAGTCTTTAGCTGACACTCTAGGATTCTTCTTCATCTCATTGAGCAGTCTGCGCTGTGTTCTTGCAGTCATCTTTACAGGACGGCCGCTCCTAGGGAGAGTAGCAACAGTGCTGAACTTTATCCTTTCATAGACAATTTGTCTTACCGTGGACTGATGAACAGCAAGGCTTTTGGAGATACTTTTATAACCTTTTCCAGCTTTATCAACAATTTTTAATCGTAGGCCTTCTGAGAGCTCTTTTGTGCGAGGCATCATTCACATCAGGCAATGCTTCTTGTGAAAAGCAAACCCAGAACTGGTGTGTGTTTTTTATAGGGCAGGGCAGCTGTAACCAACACCTCCAATCTCATCTAATTGATTGGACTCCAGTTGGCTGACATCTCACTCCAATTAGCTCTTGGAGATGTCATTAGTCTAGGGGTTCACATACTTTTTTTCCACCTGCACTGTGAATGTTTACATGGTGTGTTCAATAAAAACATGGTAACATTTCATTCTGTGTGTGTTATTAGTTTAAGCAGACTGTGATTGTCTATTGTTGTGACTTAGATGATGATCAGATCACATTTTATGACCAATTTGTGCAGAAATCCATATCATTCCAAAGGGTTCACATACTTTTTCTTGCAGATGTATTTACTAGTCAGTGAGTATCTCGTGAGTACAGTTGCACTAACAAATTTTTATAGCCTAGAGCAGTGGTCCTCAACTCCGGTCCTCAGGGCCCACTAACAGGCCAGATTTTAGGTATTACCTTGGGGAGATGCAGACTAGAATACTGCAATCACTGAGCAGCAAATTATATCACCTGGGATGGATTTCAGTTATCTTGCAAACCTGGCCTGTTAGTGGGCCCTGAGGACCAAGGCCCTAGAGCTCTTCAGCCAAATTTGGCCTTCAACTTTCCTGTCCTGTTTTCCCTATTTACTGTTGTGTAGCAGTCCAAGGTGACGTGGTCACAAACAGCCTTTTCCCCTCCTACTCTACAGGTAATGCATCAGGTAACCTTACTGGTAGTTTAACCACTTGCCTACTGTGCACTTAAACCCCCTTCCCATCCAGGCCAATTTTCAGCTTTCAGCGCTCTCACACTTTGAATGACAATTGCGCGGTCATGCTACACTGTACCCATATGAAATTTTTATCATTTTTTTCAAACAAATAGAGCTTTCTTTTGGTGGTATTTAATCATCTCTGGGTTTTTTATTTTTTACAAAAAAAAAAGAATAAAGACAAAATTTTGAAAAAAAAAAAAGTTTTTCTTATTTTCTGCGAGTAAATTTCGAAAATAATTTTTTTCCTTCACTGATGTGCACTGATCAGGCGGCACTGATAGGCTGCACTGATGAGGTGACACTTATGGGCACTGATGAGGCGTTACTAATATGCCGCACTGATAGGCGGCACTGCTGGGCACTGAGAGGCGGCACTGATGGGCAGCACACTCAGTGCCCATAGTGCTGCCAGTCAGTGCTCATCAGTGCCTAGATGAGCAGGCACTGACTGGCAGCACTATGGGCACTGATTGTGGGCACTGATGGGGGTGCAATTTGTGTTTTTACCTAGTAATCAGGGCACTGGTGATCAGTGCCCTGATTACATTCCTGTGTGTCCCCGGCGGCTAACGGCTCCCCCTCCTTCCTCACACTGCAGGCTCCGTGTGAGGAAGGAGCGCCGGCGATGAGAGATGATCTCATATGTTTACATATGAGATCATCGCTCATTGGATGGCCCGATCACGTGGTGAATGGCCACTGTGATTGGCCATTCACCACGATCTGTGATCGGCCGTGTCCCTTGGTCCCCAGATTTTCCCCGCTGCGCGCTCGCGGGAGCACGCGGGGGGCGTGTCACTGGGAGGCCGTATAAAGACGGCCTCCCAAAAATTCAAGTCCGCGCTGCAGCCGTATATAGGCTGTATCGCGGATGGGGGGAGGTTAACTTGCATACTGTTACTGCATAGTATGATCTGATCATTTCGGGGAATTAATCCCTCTACTCTGTGAGTAATCTTTCTTGTTATTACTGATTTCATTGTGGGCTGTCAGAAAGGGCAGCCTTTGCTCCTCCTATGAGGGCCTCAGAAGTTCTAGTCTCAGTTATTTTTCAGACAGTGGGATCCAAGTGTTGTTTCTTGAGGCATTGGGAGGGGATTTTGGTCTGTGTCTCTATTAAAGCAGGTACACATGGGCCAAATATCAGCAGTTTCTGATAAAGTTGTTTTGAGGCCTGCACCCATTTACTTCCAAAAGGTGTTTTTCCATCCTTGCCCTTATTCAGGAAATTGTTCGGCCTTCTGTGTTCTGCTCCTGTACATCCTCTGAGCCCTGGTTCACAACAATGCAGGTTACAGTCAATGCATATTCCAGGTCCATTTTCTGTTTTTCAATACACATTTTTGATCCATTGAAGTCTTTGGAACCAAAAACTCAATCAGCTGAGCCCTGGCCCTTTCCATAAAATGCATAGATGGGAGTGTGACCAATGGGAAACCATGTTAAATGGACTGTAGTGTGTTTCTGCAAAACTGAACTGAAAACTGAATTAAAAAAAAAAAATAAAAAAAAAAATACATAGAGGTGAATCAGGGCTGAATGTTTATCTATTTTGTCTGGATGTGTTGTTCAAGTTTATGTCTCAGCTGCTACTTTGTCTTATCCCTCTGATACCAATTCAGGTGCAAGGTGCTTTAAAGTGGAGTTCCACCCATTTTTGGAACTTTAGATCTTTGTAATCCCCTTTAAAATGGCTTTTACCAATGGAAACTTTTTTTTTTGCTAGTAAATACCTTAATTTTGGCTTTATTCCTCCTCTCCTCACTTCCTGGTCCGATCGGCGATGACGTCATTCGGCGATCCGCAGTGGCTGCTGGGATGTATTCTACTTGCAGTAGCTGTATCTGTACTGAGCCGTGCCTGCCCCGCCTCCGCCCCGCCTCCTCTCATTGAATTGCATTGTATGAATGTATTAAGGCTGTTCTCTGCCCAGCCTCCGCCCCGCCTCCTCTCATTGAATTGCATTGTATGAATGTATTAAGGCTGTTCTCTGCCCAGCCTCCGCCCCGCCTCCTCTCATTGAGTTGTATTGAGAGGAGGCGGGGCGGAGGCTGGGCAGAGAACAGCCTTAATACATTCATACAATGCAATTCAATGAGAGGAGGCGGGGCAGAGGCTGGGCAGAGAACGGCCTTAATACATTCATACAATGCAATTCAATGAGAGGAGGCGGGGCGGAGGCGGGGCAGGCACGGCTCAGTACAGATACAGCTACTGCAAGTAGAATACATCCCAGCAGACACTGCGGATCGCCGAATGACGTCATCGCCGATCGGACCAGGAAGTGAGGAGAGGAGGAATAAAGCCAAAATTAAGGTATTTACTAGCAAAAAAAAAAAAAAAAGTTTCCATTGGTAAAAGCCATTTTAAAGGGGATTACAAAGATCTATGTATTTCAACCTATTAAAAATGGGTGGAACTCCGCTTTAAGCAGCTGTGAGTATTTCAAGCCCTTCTGACCCCCTTGTTGCTGGAGTTTGTTAGCATTTGTTTGATGTGTTGCCTACCTCTTTGCTGACAGAAGTCTTGTGCCCCTTCCTAACACTAAATGCTGAGAGGTGGAGACGGGCATTTCGATCGTGTGACTGGCTGTCACATGATCAGAAAGCTCCCAATCGCAAATAGGCATTTGGAGCTTTCTGGTACCCGATGGTAACTGTGCTGGGAGGATGCAGGGTGAGTGTTCTCAGCACAAAAATGTTTACATTTAGGACGCATATATGCGGCCTCTCTGTGTTAAAGCCCACCTGCCAAGATGCTGCATATATGCTTGTGGCCAGCGGAAAGAGCTTAAAAACAAGAATTTGACATACATGTAAAAATTCTATTCTTGCAAGACAGCAGGAGATATAGGTCCTTCCCCTCTGTTTTTGTTATCACCCTATTGGCTAAGGCTTTCTGGGAGTGGGAGGGGTTATATAAGGGATATCCCTGCAGCTTTCTTGTTTTTCCAATGTCCAGTTATCTGAAAGTAGCTAACAAGATTAAAGCCTCGTACACACGATCAGATTATCGGACACATTTTTGTCCATTTTTTGTTGCATGCTATTCTCAGACCGAAAGTATAGAGGTTACTTTCATACGAAATTTTCGTACGATAGAATTCAACTTCAGAAGTGATGTAATGTGTTGATTGTTTTTTTTTTGTATGTATTCTTTCGTTCACAAGCATGTCCGGCTCTTACGATTTTGTTCAGATGAAAACTATACTGAGTAAACAAAACTTAGATGATGGGTTCACGTACAATAAAAATTTTATAGCCTCCACATCCAGTTTTTGTCGTCCGAAAATTCATAATCGACTGTCGAACGCATTATACTAACGATCAATTTTTTTTTTTAGCGTGCGTGCGGGCCTTAAGTCCTATATTGTTCTACAAGAAAAGGACTTTTACCAATAAGGGAAAAAGAAAAAAAACGAATTTCTCTGTAAAGTCCTGGCAATGTCAGTGCTGTATAAATAGATAAAATAAAGCCAGTTTGGCTAAAACCATCTAACACAGATTTGCATACACCTCATTTTTGGTACCTCTTCTCAGCATTCTGATCATCCTATCCTATAAACATAGCAGCTGTTTAAGAGTAATCTGCTGTATTTGGGTACCTTACACTAGAATGCTGCTCTATGTAACGTGTGTTTTGTTTTTTTTTCTCTCCCCAGTTTTTGGTTTATGGAAGTTACTTTGTGGTCATTGCCGGAATATTCTTTGTGAGGAGCCTGTATATTATAATAATGCTGCGGTGCAAGAAATCAAAGAACAGCCAGGACACAAAAGCCAAAGCAGAGACACAGCTGTAGTGGCCAAGTGACCATAGTGAAAAGCTTGTAAAGAATAACCTAAGAACTTACACAGAGACAAGAGCATTACAACAGAAATGTACATGCGTTCGCTAGATTACTAAAAGTATTGGGACACCTGCCTTTACTCGCACATTAACTTTCATGGCATCCCAGGCTTAGGCCGTAGGGTTCAATATTAAGTTGGCCCACCCTTTCCAGCTAAAATAGATTCAACTCTTCTGGGAAGGCTGTCCACAAGGTTTACGAGTGTGGCTAAGGGAATGTTTGACCATTCTTCCAGAAGCACATTTGTGAGGTTAGGCACTGATGTGGACGAGAAGGCCTGGCTCACAGTCTCCAGTCTATATAACCCCAAAGGTGTTCTGTCAGGTTGAGGTCAGGACTCTGTGCAGGCCAATCAAGTTCCTCTACCCAAACTCGCTCATCCATGTATTTATGGACCTTGCTTTGTGCACTGGTCCAAATCATTTTGGGGGGGGGGGGGGGGGGGAATTATGGTGTGGGGTTTTCAGGGGTTGGGTTTGGCCACTTAGCTCCAGTAAAGGTAGCTCGATAAGTGTCAGCATAGTAAGACATTTTGGACAATTTCATGCTCCCAACTTTGTGGGAACAGTTTGGGGATGGCCTTTGCTGTTCCCACATGACTGCGCACCAGTGGAGAAAGTAAGGTCCATAAAGACATGGATGAGTGAGTTTGGGTTGGAGGAACTTGGATGGCCTGCACCGAATCCTGACCTCAACCCAATAAAACACCTTTGGGATGAATTAGAGCAGAGATTGCGAGCTAAGCCTTCTTGTACACATCAGTGCCTAACTTCACAAATGCGCTTCCTTGTGGACAGCCTTCCCAAAGGGTTGAAGCTGTTATACCTGCAAAGGGTGAGCCAACTCAATATTGAACCCTACAGACTAAAGCTGGGATGCCATTAACCACTTAAGCCCCGGAAGATTTTACCCCCATTCCGACCAGGGGGTATTTTGCGATTCGGCACTGCGTGAATTTAACGCACAATTGCGCGGTCGTGCGACGCTGTACCTAAACGAATTTGACGTCCTTTTTTTCCCACAAACAGAGCTTTCTTTTGGTGGTATTTGATCACCTGTGCGATTTTTTGATCACGCGCTATAAACAAAAAAAGAGCGTCAATTTTGCAAAAATAGCAATATTTTTCACATTTTTTTATATGAAATTCCCCCAAAAAAAAATGTAAAAATCAAAATTTTTAAAAATTTTCGGCCAATTTATTTTATGCTACCTATGTTTGGTAAAAAAAATCGCAAAAAGCGTATTTTGATTGGTTTGCGCAAAAGTTATCGCGTTTACTAACAAAGGGAAAGATTTTTGTCATTTTTGTTGTTTTTTTTTTTAACGCGTAATGGCGGCGATCTGCGATTTTTTTTGCGGTACTGCGACATTGCGGCGGACAGATCGGACCCTTGACTGACATTTTTGACACTTTTGGGGTTACCAGTGACATTTCTACAGTAATCAGTGCTATATATATGCACTGTTACTGTAAAAATACACTGGTAGTGAAGGGGTTAACTTTATTTGGAAGGGAGGGGCTGTGTGTGTCCCTAGGGGCGTGGTTTCTACTGTGATTGGCTGTGGCTCTAGCTGTAAAGACACTGATCAACGGATCTACATACCAGATCCGTTTTATCAGTGTCTTTGCAGCGAAGAGAATGACAGGCAGTTTGTTTACACAAGCTGCCTGACATTCTCCCTCTCCCCCGCCGATCGCCGAGTGACCGGCGGACATCGGGTCCGCTGGTCACACGCGCGGGGGGGTCCGTGACCACGCGGGAGCGCGCCCCGGGGGGCGCGCGCTCGCTCCCTAGACCCTCACAAGCAAGCAACGTAGCCCTACGTTAGTTTGCCTGTGAGGGGCTGACCGCCGACGTAGATAGTCGTGCGGCGGTCGGCAAGTGGTTAACCACTTTAGCCCCAGAGGATTTGGCTGCTCAAAGACCAGGCCCTATTTTGCGATTCGGCACTGCGTAATTTTAACGGACAATTGCGCGGTCCTTTGACTCTGTACACAAAGGAAATTGACGTCCTTTTTTTCCCCACAAACAGAGCTTTCTTTTGGTGGTATTTGATCACCTGTGCAATTTTTTGATCATGCGCCATAAACAAAAAAAGAGCGACAATTTTGCAAAAATAACAATATTTTTCACATTTTTTTTATATGAAATTCCCTAAAAAAATGTAGAAATCAAATTTTTTTTAATATTTTAGGCCAATTTGTTTTCTGCTACATATGTTTGGTAAAAAAAAAAAAACTTGCAAAAAGCGTATTTTGATTTGTTTGCGCAAAGGTTATTGCGTTTACTAAGGAAAAGATTTTCGTCATTTTTATTGTTTTTTTTTTTTTTTTAACGAGTAATGGCGGCGATCTGCAATTTTTTTTTGCGGGACTGCGACATTGCGGCGGACAGATCGAACCCTTGACTGACACTTTTGGGGGTACCAGTGACATTACTACAGTAATCAGTGCTATACATATGCACGGTTACTGTAAAAATGACACTGGAAGGGAAGGGGTTAACTTTATTGGAGAAGAAGGGGTTAAGTGTGTCCCTAGGGGCGTGCTTCTAACTGTAATTGGATGTAGCTTTTCATGTAACAGCAGAGATATACTGTCCTACATAGCAGGACCGTATGATCTCTGCTGTTACAAAGGGGAGAAAGACAGGCGGCTTTGTTTACATTAGCCGCCTGCCTTTCTCCCGGTGTAACAGACGATCGCGAGTGAGCGGCGGACATCGGGTCTGCCGCTCACACGCCTCCGGCGGCGCGCTTGCTCCCTAGAGCCTTACAGGCTAGCGACGTAGTACTACGTCACTTTGCCTGTGAGGGGCTGACTGCCGACGTAGATAGTCGTTAGGCAGTCGGCAAGTGGTTAAGACTGCTTCAGTTGCTATAATCTCCTGGAGAATCTGATGATTGCGAAATGTCTGCCTAGATGCTATTAAAAAGGAGTCTCGGGCTCCTTAGTGTTTTTTTTTTTTTTTTTCTTTCATTTTTTTTCCTTTCACATAACACAGGGAATGCAACGAGAAACGTAAGGCTTTTGCTTATAGCTGGTTAAGCAGTAAGTGCCAAACATTGCCGCAGTGGAAAGATCTCATAATTGGAATCCTTGATGTAAAAAGCCAGTAGGTGAATCAAACTTCCAGTGCCCATCCATTACTCAAATATGTGGTTTGGGTGGACTGATCCCTTAATGCGTATGTAAAAACAATCTAATTTGCTCCATTTTAAGTAGCTTAGATAACATAATGTAATGGACTAGCTACCTTTATGCAAAGAATAATTCTGGAGAACACTGGTGTCAAATATATTACATATATAAGGCTTCTTTCACACGGTTCGCTGCGGACTGTTCTCTGCTCAGCAAGGGCTCGATCTGCCGATCCCTGCTGAGCCAGGGGATGACAGCTCCGTCTCCGCTCTGTGTGCGGAGAGGAAGGTGTCACAGCCCCGCTGCTCCGTATGGGTGAATCGAGTGAACCGCCTGTCCGTTCTTATCCAAACCCATCCCCTGGACGGATGGAAAATAGGGTTTCCATCTGTCCGGATTTCACAGACAGGATCAGATGCGAATGACAGCGGGTGTCAGCGGACATGTCTCCGCTGACATCCATTGCCCCATAGGGATGCATGGGGGATCCGATCAGATCCTCCTAAAAACTGACAAGTGGATCGGATTGGATCGTTTGTGTGAAAGGGACCTTACTCAACCAAATGTGTTTTTGTGTTTACAGGTGTATGCTGCCTTATGTTGCAGCTCATTATTTATATACATGACTAAATATTTGGTTTGTCACAAGATGTCTCAAACCCTTTACATACTGTATGTTTATATTCTTATTAAAGATTTTGTCTACCATTAAAATTGATCTGTCTTTTCTACACATATCAAGTCCATATAGGACCAATAGGTGGGTGCTTGAAATGTCCAAACAGATGGTGCTATTTAATATCCAGTAATAATGCAAAGCACACCAGCAATTTTTTTTTTTTTTTGTGGAAAGTTTGTGTTACAAAGGAGATACCAGTGTTTCAAGACCATACACAGTCACATAGATTCAAACAGACTAAAGTAATTATTAAATACTAAATGTGGAAACATCATTCTCCCACTGGACAGGCTGGTTGGTTCTGCTACTAAACCTGCCTGTTCAGCAAAAGACAAGAGGGGGCCCACCATAGGCTCAGCAGTTTTTCTAAGTCAGAGGCATTTCAGAGGTCCTTTTGCCACCATTTACAAAGTAAATCAGTTGTCCTTTTGCATGGATTGCAGTGTTTCCCAGAAAGTGCTGCCTCATTAACTATGAGCAAAAAGTGTTTCTAAGAAGAGTTTGCACTAGTGATAGGAAATCCTCAATCCCTGCAAACTGTCTCTAGTAAAAAGATTTTGCCAATAGAGTTGTCCCAATTTATGTAGGGAAATACGAGACAGGACTAAAAGATCATTTGCCCCTTTAAGGGCCGTACACACTTGACGAAAATCGGACGAAATATCCACCGATTTTTCTCTGTCTTCTCAGCATTCATTACCGTTCTTAGTCGACAGTGCATAAATGTTCACAAAATTTCTCGTCCGATTTTTCTTTTTTTTGGCACATTTGTTCCTAGACTTCCCGGGTTGTCAGCAACTTCAGATCATGCGCGGTCTTTCGTATCCGATTTTTCATGGACGTACTGCATACACATTAAACGAAAATCGGTCGTCTGGGGACGGACGAAAAAATTTTTGGTGTTTTTCCCTCCGTTTTTTTTTTTCGTTGAAAATGTCGGCATTGGCTGCTGAAAGTTGTGTACACACTAGGCGAAAATCGGACAATTTCACATCGGGCGGAAATTTTCGGCAGATTTTCTACTAGTGTGTACCCCACTTTAGACCACTGTGGTGTTAAAGGGATCCGAGTAATAATGGGGAATGTAATCATTATTATCCTTGGTTTAGCAGACATATCATCTCAACATATTTGTTGGAAAAATAGTCTGATATGAAAAAATAGGCTAGCGATAGACTAATTTCATTATCAAAGACAAAAATCCTGCCTGCCCGATAACATTGTTTAAAAGTTAAACAGCTTAGGCACATTTCTAGATGTTCCTCTGAATTGTCCTCTGTGACTGATTCAAGCAAGAAAAGAAACACAACTACACTTTTTCTATTATTTTAATATTTTTCACCTGCAAACTGTAGCAAAACATTAGCTTTATTATGCAGACATGAGTCTTCAGTATGGAGAATTTAGGCGTATATAAATGGGTAGCTTTGACTGGGCAAAATAAAAGTTTGTGGGTTTTTTCAATTTTAAATGAATAAAATTTATATATTTTTTATTTACCATTTAATTTAACATCCCTTCAAGCCAAATTGGTAAAATTAAGAAAGTTTGCTCTTAACAATGCGGATATTTACCACCGCTTGGTTTCTTCACTCCCACATAGCATAAAGTGTTATGAGTTAGAAATACTGATATGAACAATTATCTAGACCCTAAGAAAAAATATATGTACAGTACTGCAGCTTAATGAATATGGAATCTGCAATAACTTACCAAATTTATTATACATAATACGCCCTTCAGTTAACCCTTTGGTTGACCACTGAGTTGCTAACAGAATGCTCTGCAATATTTTTTGCTAACAAGCCCCTGGACAGCCAAAGGGCTGAATGAGAAAGAAAAGGCTTTCCAATTGCACATTTGACCTTGTTTTTCTTCCTTTTCTTCTTTAAATAGAAAAAAAATATATAATTGCAGGCTCTGAAAGAACTCCCTGTGTTTAAAGCTTACGCTGGTTAAACAAGACAAACAGTGCAAGAGGCAGTACATGTATGGTGATGCTTGGTAAGCTCCTGTGTTAGTCTAAGGCTATAAGAAAGGATTGGTTGATGAACTTCCTGCTGGAAACTGTCCCGTAGGTCCACCGGCCTGCAGAAGGAATCGAAGAACTGAGTTATACCAATCTGAATACCATGTACCAAATAGCTGTGATAATAAACCAACATACAAGAAAAAGACAGTAATATACAGAACTTTGCATTAAAGAGAAACTTTAGTCAAAAAATAAAGTCCTGGTATAGCTGTGCAAATCACAATAAGTGCCTTTACTGTTTGAAATTCAGTAATACACCGTCTCCCCCTTCTCTGCACATGCTCAGTTGCTCTTGATTTTTAGGCACTGCTTAATTTGTAGAGGCCGATCTGCTGACAGCCCTAAAGCGGAATTAAACCCTCTTATCCTTTACAACCAAGGAACCTGCTTCAGTTTGATCTGCAACTGCCATGGTGCTGCACATGTGATCACCAGCAGTTAATTGGTTTGACAGTTATCAATCCTGGATTTCCAGGAATGTGTCTTTTTTTGAAAACATTAAATTGATGGGCTTGGTTCTGCTTTATGATTTGCTGCTCAGGGTTCTGCGCTTGAGCAAAATGGCAGCCTCCAGCAAGAAGAAAACTGGAGGCAATTTACAGCACACACCAATGTTGGTAGCATCATTAATGTGGAATGAATGTTTCTTGCCAAAGAAGATTATTTTTATCAAGTTGTTATAGGTAAAGTTCACATGGTAGGAAGCTTTCAAGTCCAAAAAAATCTTAAACTGTACATTAGCGACCGATGATTTATATGCATTGGTACTTAGAAAAAGTTTATGGTATGCTTGGAGTCAGTGGCGGCCGGCTCGTTAGGGGCGCCGCCTCCCCATCCATGCGTCCGGCCCCCTAATCTGCATGCAGGGGCGCCAGACGCATGGAGTTCAATGGGGTTTTTTTTTTTCCATCACGTGATTAGAGCCAGAGGCTTTAATAGGGCGATGGAAAGGGTGGTCCCGGGGTGCAGAGCAGTGCGTCCCGAGCCCACCCATTGTGTGACAATAGTGAATGAAAATTGTCACACCGATGATCCTCCTGGCCAATCAGGAAGCGCGTCCAATACACGCTCCCTGATTGGCCGCAAGGCAAACCCCATGTCATTGGCCGAGGAGGAGGTGGGACCGGAAGGACTGGAGGAGACGTGCCGGGACCGAGCAGAAGAAGCCGTTCGGGGGACTGAGGAGGACCCGATCGCCGCCTCTGCTGCTCCAGGTAAGTAAGGGGGCACGCACTCTGATCTCTGCATTGGGGACATGTATACTGGTCACTGCATTGGAGGCACGCACGCTGATCTCTGCATTGGGGGCATGTATGCTGGTCACTGTGCATTGAAAGGGGGCATGTACGCTGGTCACTGTGCAATGAAAGGGGTCACTGCATTGGGTACATGTATACTGGTCACTGCATTGGAGGCACGCACGCTGATCTCTGCATTGGGGACATGTATATTGGTCACTGCATTGGAGGCACGCACGCTGATCTCTGCATTGGGGACATGTATGCTGGTCACTGCATTGGAGGCACGCACGCTGATCTCTGCATTGGGGGCATGTACGCTGGTCACTGTGCATTGAAAGGGGGCATGTACGCTGGTCTCTCTGCATTGAAAGGGGGCACGCTGGTCTCTCTGCATTGAAAGGGGGCACGCTGGTCTCTCTGCATTGAAAGGGGGCACGCTGGTCTCTCTGCATTGAAAGGGGGCACGCTGGTCTCTCTGCATTGAAAGGGGGCACGCTGGTCTCTCTGCATTGAAAGGGGGCACGCTGGTCTCTCTGCATTGAAAGGGGGCACACTACACCTTAATTACTGAAGGCCCCTTTCACACTTTTGTGACCTCAAAGTCACGCAATTTTACACACGTTTTTTTGCCGCAAAGCAATGCCTATTACATTTTTCTGTTTACGACCCCCCCCCCCCCCAAAAAATTTTGAGCACCAGCCGCCACTGCTTGGAGTGGAGAGCAATAACGATCAGACACCGATCTCTGCTCTGTAATCAACTAAAAAAAAAAAATGCAGGTAAAAACAGACCAAAAAAAAAAAGCAGAGTTCTTTTCTATGAATGCATTTTTATTGAATGAACATTCCTGAACTTGTAACTTCACTTTCTTGTCTTTCTTCTTCTTAGCACAGCCTCCTCCCTCCTTGCCCGTCATAGCCTTCCTGTCTAATTGGAGTGCCAAATTATTTTCTATGTTGGCCAAAATTCTGTGCACCTCCCACCAAGCTCCTCTGCACAAAACATTTATGTGGCAGCTAAAAAAAAAAAAAAAAAAAAAAAAAAAAGACTAAGGCCTGGCCATACACAGTTGGAACCATTATTGGGCAGGCTGAATGTACCAAGGTCTTCTCCCAGCAGGGACGGCTTCTCCCGTCCGGGCCGGGAGCGAACAGCTGCATAGGCACTGTCTGTGTTGATGGGGGGAATTGTGTGAATTTCTTCCTGCAAAGAAATTCACACTGTATGGCCAGCCTGCATTCACAGCTGAGCGTAGCGATATACTAGTGTTTTTACTTGAGAGTTTTTGAGCATTTTCAGTATATTACAAGCATTTTAGAAGCGTATTACAAGCGTTTTACAGCTTCAGGCGTTTTTGTTTGGCCAATAGAAAGCACTAGGTGGGGAAGAGGGGGGGGGAAATTAGGGGTGGAGAGCTGCTGTTTGAGCAGAAACGTGCGACAAAACGCTCATAAAATACTCAAGTCATGCGTTTTTAGGTGATTCTATTGAAGTCTATGGGGCCAAAAATGCTTGTAGTCTGCCAAAAAGAAGCACATGTACTTTGAGCGACAAGTGTTTTGCTTCAGGCAACAGAACGCGCATGTGTGAAGAGGGGCCACTTAAATGGGTGGGAATTGGCTTGTTGAGAGTTTTAGAGCTACAAGCTTCAAGCAGAGAATCCCTCAGGTGGGAACGGAGCCGAAAAAGGAATACTATAGGGCAGGGCTCTTCAAACTATGGCCCTCTAGTTGTTCAGGAACTACAATTCTCATCATGCCTAGTCATCTATGTAAATGTCAGAGTTTTACAATGCCTCATGGGGTGTGTCGTTTGAGGATCCCTGCTATAGGGTCAGGGCCGTTTTTAATATGGACTGGACACTGGGCAAACATTTTCTTGGGCACCCTGCCCCTGCAATAAAAGAGTACCCCTCATCACATCACAGCCATTTCACATCATGGTGCCCCTTATTACAGTGCCCAATTACACTTCTCACACTGCTAATTTAGGCTCCGTTGACATCTAGGCCTCGCGGGTGGAATCGCCTTGATTCTGCCCACGATCCCGAATCTCCGCAAATCATAGGACGCTGTTGTGATCCCCGTCACTTTTAATGGCACCCTGATTGTGGCGTGATTTTGCCGCGATTGTCGCCCGACAAATCACGGTAAAAATCACACAAACAGAATTGCAGTATGCCTATTGCCCAAAAGATCTTCTTTTGGACGACAGGCGTACCGCAATTCTGTTTGTGTGATTTTACTATGATTCGTTGGGTGACAATCATGGCAAACCCGTGCCGCAATCGGGTTGCCATTAAAAGTGATGGGGATCACAAGGTCGTCCGGCAATTTGGGATTGCAGGCAGAATGGCGGCGATTACGCCTGTGCTTTGGGGCGCCTAGATGTGAACAGAGCTTTATGGAGATTACACTACCCTTTATACATTACAGTGCCCCTTAAAGTGCACCAAAATGATAAAAAATGTTATTCAAAGTGTGACAGCGCTGAAAATTGGCCTGGGCATGAAGGGGGTAAAAGTGCCTGGTACTGACGTGGTTATAACAGAAGAGACCCTAGTGGTCTCTTCTATTATAAATGTCCCCCCTGCCTGCCAGCGATAATGTGATTTGAGGATTTAAGTCGAGCATGTGCAGCTCACATAACATTTAGCAAACGCTCTGTGTGCTGCGGCTATGTCACCCCAGTGCACATGCACAGGAGTGACATCACTGCAGCCTGTCCATTCAAGCAGTCAAAGGTTGAGAACCCAGAAAGAAGACTGGGAGAAGAGAGATGTGCCAAGGACCAAGGACTGCCGTGAATGGCTCAGTTTGCAGGTCTGTCATAATGTGCTAGTATGCAGTGGGGTCAGAGTTTATATTTTTAAAAATGACTTTATACTACTGCTTTAGGCCTGGTTCACATGTATGCAGATTGGCAGCCTACTAATTTAACCACTTTACTACCAGTCACGTAACCTCTACGTCATCAGACTTTGCGGGGTTATACCGGGATGATGCCTCTAGCTAGAGGCATCATCCCGGTACCGTTGTTTGAAGCCGACGGTCGGCTTTCCGTCGGTAACGATCGATGCGGCTCGGGAGCCGCTCGATCGTTACCCGGGGGGGCGGGAGGGGACGTCCCCCCCCCTCCCGCCGCCTTCCGCGGCTTTGCTCGGGGCTACCGTCCCACCGGGAGCCCCGAGCACCCAGCCGGCACGTCCGCCGGCTGGATGGAGTCCCGATGAATGCCGGAAACGGCATCGATCGGGTCTCCGATGACGTAACCCGGAGGCGGCGTCCATGACGTCACGTCCGGGTTACTGTGCTGCAAAAGGCGGCAGATTTGAAAAACGGCTGTATGCAAAAATGCCGTTTTCGGCGTTTTGCATACAGGGAAGTGTAGTGGAGGGGTCTAGGGTCTTTTAGACCCTCGATCCCTCCATAAAGAGTACCTGTCACGACATATTGCTGTCACCAGGGATGTTTACATTGCTTGTGACAGCAATAAAAGTGATCAGATTTTTTTTTTTTTAAAAACCTGTAATAAAGTTTAAAAAAAAAGAAAAAATAAATAGGAAAAAAAAAAAAAAAAAAATTTAGCCGTCCCCGTCACCGTTAGCTCGCGCACAAAAAAAAACGTATACGCAAGTCGAGCCGCAAATGAAATCGCTGTTCAAACCACACATGTGAGGTATCGCCGCGATCGCCAGAGCGTGGGCAATAATTAAAAAAAAAGAGCTACACTCTAACTCTAAACTGGTAACCGTTAAATAAATTTAAAGCGTCGCAGATTGAGATCTCTATTGACCGTAGTTTGTCGCCATCCCACGGGGGGGCGCAATTTTAAACCGTAACATGTTTGGTATCTATTTACTCGGCGTGACATCATCTTTCACAATATACAAAAAAAATGGGCTAACTTTACTGTTTAGTATTTTTTAAATGCAGTGAAATGTGATTTTTCAAATTTTTTCCAAAAAAATGGCGTTTTAAAGACCGCTGCGCAAATACCGCGTGACAAAAAATTTTGCAATGACCGACATTTTATTCTCCAGAGTCTTTGCTAAAAAAATATATATAATGTTTGGGGGTTCTAAGTAGTTTTCTAGGAAAAAATACTGGTTTTAACTTGTGAACAAAAAGTGTCCGAAATAGGGCTGGGGCTAAAGTGGTTAAATGGACTGCCATGCCTACGTTTTCTGCAGAAGGTGCATGCATCATTAATTTACAAAATGCAATGACCATGAAATTGCTGCTTTTGCCCCATGCGACTTACCTGAGGTTCCTGCACACGCAAATGCACTGTTTTTTAATGTGTGTCCCACGCATCTAAAAACGTACCATGTTTTCAGCTGCAGGAACTGTAGGAAAATCACATGGTCCAAATGCAGCGATTTCAAGGCCACTGCATTTTTAAAATGATACATGCACCTTTTTTCTGCAGGAAACGCAGGCATGGTAGCCCATTCAAATGAATGGGCTGCTGTGCCTGTGCAAACCCGCATACATGTCAACCAGACCTAAAATAAGCCAATAAAGCACTGAAACAGCACTGTGTGTGTGGAAGATATCAGCACATGCTGTGTGCTCTCTAATGAATACAGCCACAGCCAGGTCAGGTCACTACATAATATGGGGAGCCAGGGGAGGAGAAACGCCTACCTGATCCTAGCCAGCTGAGCTCTGATCATCATCCGTGGGCAGCTAGGCTCATACCTGTGCTGTTGGCTGCTACTAGCACTCCGACATCGGCTCCACTACACGGTCCTACCCAGAGTCCTCCGATGTACAGTGAGGCAGCATGCATGGCAAGGGGCGGGGTCAGAGCCTCAGTGGAGCTCACGGCCCCGCCTGCTCCTCCTTGCTTTAGAATTTTTCATCACAGGGCGCTGAAGCCGGATGTCCCTGAGTGCACAGTGGATGGACTGTCACTGGATTTGCCGCGCTGATGGGGATCCTAATTTGCGGGCAGCGCAGGCTTTTGGGGCACATGCTTTGGGCCCCAAAACAGTGACAGGGCCTTGGGCAGCTGCCCCATTTGCCCTGCATTAAAGATGGCCCTGTATAGGGTGTCTTACTTGACACAGCTGCTCTAAGTCTGTCCTGAAAGATCCCATATAAGATGGTGGCACACGGCAGCAGTCTGAGGTCATTTGCAATATTACATAAGAAAGGCTTTTAAAAGTAATTTACATTCAGAAAAAAAAGTGAAATGCACATATAATCTCAAAGGTATAACAGGGTCTCTTTAAATTGCAATTTTTACACCGCAATAATAATAATAAATAACTCACCATGAAAGGATTGCTAGAGACCGCAGGAGCTGCAACCTGCCCGAACGGAGTAACCACTGACTTTGCTGGAGCAAACACACCAAAACCAGCTCCTTCACAAAAGAAAATGCAATTAGTAAAAAAGTGGTGGCCAAGATTTTCCTGTATACTAAGATAGATTATGTCAAACATTTATAATTACATTGCACATGAATATAGCACAACCAACACAACATTACCTTGTATATTGCCATTGGGTTGCTGGGAGAAAGCAGTCTGTTGGGGAAAGGCTGTCTGGGCAGGGAATGCAGGCTGATGGAAATTGCCACTGAAGCTTGTCGGAAGACTATAAGATGCTGATGTCCCGAAGCCTGCGGGCATGCTTAGAGAGGCTGTGCCAAAAGAAGCTGTACCAGGTCAGGCCAAAGAAGGAAGAGAAAACAACAATATTCAAAAATACATACTTGTCCACCTATATTACTCCTCATTTATAACTAAAACCTCCACATCAAACTTTAAAAGTTCTCCAATGAAATGTAGTAATTCCATAGAACAGAAATCTTCAATCAGCTTAAGGGCTCTTTCACACGGGCGGTCCGATCAGATCCGCCTGTCAAGTTTTTTAGGCGGATCTGATCGGATGCCCCATTCAGCCCTATGGAGCAGCGGATGTCAGCGGTGACATGTCCGCTGACACCCGCTGCCATCCGCATCCGATCCTGTCCGTGAAATCCGGACGGATGGAAACCCCATTTTCCATCCGCCCTGGGGATGGGATCGGATGAGAGCGGACAGGCGGTCCGCTCTCATCCGATTCCCCATAGAGAGCAGCGGGGGCTGTGACACCTCCCTCTCCACACTGCAAGCGGAGACGGAGCTGTCATCTGCCGGCTCAGCGGGGATTGTGGATCGATCCCCGCTGAGCAGCACGGATCCGCCTACGGAGGCGGACCGTGTGAAAGAGCCCTAAGGAGGAACATAACTTGTCTTTTACAAAAATAAAAGTCAGCAGCTACAAATACTGTAGCTGCTAACATTTAAGAAATAAATACTTACCAGTCCAGTAGGTCTTATTAGTACCTGAAGTCTTAATACGCTTTAGAGCAGTGGTCCTCAACTCCGGTCCTCGGGGCCCACTAACAGGCCAGATTTTAAGTATTACCTTGGGGAGATGCAGACTAGAATACTGCAATCACTGAGCAGCAAATGAGATCACCTTTGATGTAATTTAGTTATCTTGCAAACCTGGACTGTCAGTGGGCCCCTGAGGACCGGAGTTGAGGACCACTGCTTTAGAGTACTGTGCTGCCATCTTTGATTTGGGAGCTTGTGGTCACTTCCTGATGATTCACACCTGACCCCATTGCACATGTGTGAGATCAGCTAACTGGGGATGACTGGTCCTGTAGCTTCCTGGAATGCAAGACGTTATCCGAGAAACACCCGTCTGTTTTTATTGCTGTATATGGCCGTTAGGGAGATTCAGCTTCTCTTTGTCCTGTTTACTGCTATCAACACTGAAAGTAAAAGAAAAAAAAAATGGGATTTTTGACTTACCATAAAATCCATTTTGCTGATGTTCATTGACAGACACAGCTTCTGATCTTTATAACCATTGGCTTTCCCCCCATTACAGGAGTAGGAAACTAGGCAGAAAAAGAATCTGGCTATGCCTATGGGCAGTCCCGGGGGTATACTCCATCTGCCTGCTATAGGTACGCAGTTTTGTTACAAGCCGCGTCAGAAGAATTACCACTCCACAAAGGGGTGGGTGCTGTGTCCGTCAATGAACATCAGAGAAATGGATTTTACGGCAAGTCAAAAATACAATTTTCTCTTTCCTTTATTGAAGGACACAGCTCCTGATCTTCATAACCATTGGGACATCCCAAAGCAGTGTTAAACATGAAAGGTGGGAACAGCAAAAATAATTCCCCAGGCTAAACAGTGGGCAACCAGGCAACAGGAGCTCAACCAAAACTGAAGCCCACCTAAAAAAAACAATACACCCTCAAAGAGGGCCAAGTCCTCTAAACAGCAGCCTGCAAAACCTTGCGGCCAAAAGAAGCATCCGCAGATACCAACACATCCACTTTAAAGAATTTTGTGAAAATGTGCACCGACGACTAGGTGGCCGCCCTGCAGACCTGCATCACTGACACCTGATGACGGAAAGCCCAGGAGGCACGAAGAGCCGGAGTAGTGTGCGCCTTGACAGGGAAAGGAGGAACCGAACCCCTGATGGAATAGGCCTGAATCACCGCCTGTCTGATCCATCTGGACATGGTAGCAGAGGAAGAAGACAACCCTTTCCGAGGCCCATCCGTGAGCACAAATAGTGAGTCTGACTTCCTAAAAGACTCCGTAGCTGCCAGGTACACCCCAATTGCCTGGACCACATCCAAGGCATGCAAGGCAATTTCCTTTGGATGTTTCGGCCTGGGACACATGGAAGGCAACACAATGTCTTCAATCAAATGAAAATCACACAACCTTTGGGAGGAACGACAGACAGGGGCAAAGAACCACCTTATCTCTGTGAATCACCAAGTAAGGTGAACCGACAGCATTACGCTGCCAGTTACGACACTCTGCGCGCAGAGGTGACAGCCACCAAAAAGGCCACCTTCTGAGACAGCGTAAGCAAGGGAATCTCCCGAAGATTCTCAAAGGGAGGCTTCTGGAGGACCAGAAGCACCAAATTGAGGTCCCAAGACTGCAACAGAGACCACACTGGAGGAACCAAATGTCGGACACTCTGAAAAAAGGTACACACTAGGGAGTGTGTGGCCAAGGGTCGTTGGAAGAAGACCGCTAAAGCCGGCATCTGGCCCTTGATGGTACTCAAGGCCAATTTCTGTTCAACCCCCCATTGAAGGAAGGTCAAGATCCGAGCCACCGAGAATGGAGCGAGGATGAACCCCAAGAGACTCACAAAACGCAATGTATGTCTTCCACGTACGATCATAGATCTTCCTAAAAGTAGATTTCCTAGCTTTTAACAGCGTAGGAACCACAGACTCCGATAAACCTCTATCCTTCAGCACCTGCCGTTCAACAGCCAGGTCTTCAAAGCCAGCGACTATAAAGCAGGATGGAAGATTGGTTCTTGGGACAGCAGATCTTCCCCGAGAGGAAGCTTCCAAGGAACTTCGACGACCAGCGGCACCAGATCGGCGTACCAAGCCCGGCGAGGCCAGTCCGGAATCCCTTCTGCCTTGATCCTGCGTACAAGTCTTGGCAGAAGCTTGAGAGGAGGGAAGGCCTAAATCAGACGATACTGACCCCCACAGGGCCACCAGCACGTCTGTGACGTCTGCCAGAGGATCTCTTGATTGAGCCACAAACCTCTGCACCTTTCTGTTGAGCCAAGACACCAACAAATCCACCTCAGGGATGCCCCACCGGAGACACAACTGATGAAACACCTCCGGATGAAGGGGCCACTCCCCTTGGTCCAACGACTGCTGACTGAGGTAATCCGTCTGCCAGTTTTCCACCCCGGGAATGTGTATGGTGCAGAGGGCTGGAACTAACTGTTCCTCCCACCTTAGAATGCCAGCTACCTCCAGAGCAGCTAGGGCACTTCTTGTGCCCCCCTGCTGATTGACATAAGCCATGGCCGTGACATTGTCTGGTTGAATGGGCACTGGGTATCCCTGAAGACGATCCCTTCAATGGTACAGACATAGTCTGATCGCTCAGAGTTCCTAGACATTGATCAGTATCCTGGACTCTTTCAGTGTCAAGAGCCCCTCAACATAAATTTTGCCAAGGACGTCTCCCCAGCCAGACAGGCTGGCATCCGTGGTGACCACTGTCCAATACAAGAGAGGAAGGATTTGCCCAGGCGAAGTCCCAGAGAACAAAGTCACTATATCAGTGACTCCCTCGTTGCCCGACACCGCTAGATCGGATTGTCCAGAGACTGCGGAGTCTGTCCCATTTGGCCAGACTCTCCCTTGCAGAGACCGCGTATGGAACTGTTCAAACGGAACCACCTCAAGGGTCGACACCACCAGGCACAGCACCCGCATGCAAGTCCAGAGGGATGACCATCTGCTGGACAGCAGGAGACGAACTGCAGCCTGCAATTTCTGGAGTTTGTCCAGAGGAAGGAGCACTCTGGCTAAGAGTCCAGAGTCAGACCCAGATAGTCCAGCTTTGTGGACAGAACCAGAGAAGAGAACTCCCACAGAGTACATATGGTGATCTCCAGGTTTTCCACCAGGTGGCTTGCGAGTACCAAAGGGAATCTGTGCCTCTGTCGCAGCTGTGTCCTCCAGGTTTAAGGTCTCACGCACAGATACAATCAGCGCGTCCCCCAGTGCCTTTTTGTGCGCGGTTGCAGAATCATTCTCACTATCAGAGGATTCTGGGCGTGTGGTTGCAGACCCAGCAGGGTGACCCACGTCCGCGGAGGCCGAATCAGATTCAGAATGAGATGAGGCACAGGAAGCAGGAGCGCTTTTGGCAAGCCTGTCGCCCGAAAGCCACCTCCACCCGGCACACAAAGGACTTCAGGACCGTCAGTGCATCGATGGATGGTTGGGACTCGGAGGGCCCCGTAGCCTCAGAGAGGGGATCATGTAGGAAGATGTGCTCCAAAGAGCACCAGGGGGACCCCACAAAAAGTGTAAAACACTGCAAGGGACAACCCCCATCGTGCTGGCATCACCACCCTGTTGCCAGGC
This sequence comes from Pelophylax lessonae, assembly GCF_965119305.1. Taxonomy (NCBI): domain Eukaryota; kingdom Metazoa; phylum Chordata; class Amphibia; order Anura; family Ranidae; genus Pelophylax; species Pelophylax lessonae. The sequence continues at coordinate 183,279,738 of NC_138770.1, forward strand.
ACAAAGCACCAAGAGATCCTCAGCAGAGAGGAAGAGAACCCTACCAGACTCACCCCCCAGCAGATACAGGCAACTGCAGCCACCAAGATAATCTGCACTGCACAGGTGGCGATCAGGAAGTAAAAAGATCCAGGAGCACCAGGGGATGAAGAGGCGCTCCTACCGCTGAAATCACCACCCACAGGGCTCCACTGTCATGGCCGCCTCTATTTTCACTGGTAAACCACCCTAAATGGCCGCTGGACTACATAAACCTGTGCAAAGAAACACACAGGCTACAACAAAATGGTGGCACCATGAGGCTTTCAGGGACTCAGGAGGGATTCCTAGGCCTCAAGGACAGACCCAGGAAGGACATGGGGCCCTGGCAGGAGCCCCCAGCAGGTACAACCCCCCCCCCTCCCGCGCCGATCGTTTGGTCCCCGGCGGTGCACCCCCCATCGCCGAGACCCAGTCGTATGCGACCTCGTGAGGCCTTTAACTCACAGGCCAGCCCCTGTCTAGTGGGGCTACGTCGAGGCCAAACTAGTGCACGCTCGCTGGCCAGACTAGGGTGACCACTGGATCTAGATTATCCAGCCTGTCGCCCAGTCCGGCAGCTGATTATAGATCTCACAAGAAATATCCAGGAGAAAAAATTTCTATCTAAAAAGAAAAAATTTGCCAGGACCAGAGATCCCAGCAAGGAACTAGGTCCTTAACTTCTGACTAGGAAGAAAAAAAAAAAAAACCTGAGTACCTATAGCAGGGAGAGGGAGCACATACACCAGCTGTCATACAATGATCACTACTGGCAGCCAAAGCTGTAAGCAGTGATCGAGCAAAAAAAAATAAGAAAACAGGCTGGTTGTATGGAAATCGTTCTAACGCTTGACTTCAGTACAACCAGCTGAATCTCAATCCGTCTATCGCCGGTTTTAAATTTAATTCACAAATATTTTTTTTTTTTTCTTTGGGGTATAGTGGTCCTTTAAACTCTTTATAGTGCATTCTAATAAGAGAAAAATAGCCATGCTGACAGTCAGATAAGAAATGGTAGATCCACACGAAATGATGACAAACCCGCAGCACTGAAATCTAAGTAAGCACATGCAACTATCACCTGAGTGTGGATTCTGGTTTGTGTAGGTGAACACTGGGAATGTCCTTGGAAAGAAAACTGAAACGGCATATGATGGTATTAATAACCTCCGGTGTATACCAATACATGCATATTCTATTGGTTAAAAAGGACCTGTCATTTATTTCCTTTTCTGTACCATGATTAAGGGGTCTATTAATCAATGTTTTCACCAAAGATTTGCACATTTTCCATTTGAATCCATATTGTGTGATTCTTGGATAAAAACATTGATAATAGACCCTATTCGTGTTGGTTCACACTACTGCAATGTGATTTTGATGCAATTTGCAGCGCGATTATGTAGTGCAATTTTATGCGAGTTTGGTTGTGTTTTGCATGTGGTTTCTATAATCTGTGGGGCCAAATCACACTGTAAATCACACCTAAGTAGCATAGGACCCTTTCCCAAATTGCATCACAGCTGGGCTGCAATGATGTGAGCAGGCACCATCGGAAGCAAGGTTATTTCCATTGTCATTGTGTGAGTGTGAACAAGGCCTAAGATTTTTAACAAGATGTTTTCTTAAAGAAAGCCTTGTAAAGTGCAATGGGTTTTTAGGTTTCTGAAAACCACTGAGTTAATTTACCCAATTAAACGAACATTCACAAACCAAGTTAAAAGACACAGACTTAAGATGATCAGAATGTAATACCCAAAATGTATTTGCTTACAGTTGCATTAATGATTTCTGAATGCTTGCGTTAGGACTTGGCAAATGGCTAATAAACATTAATTTTTAATCATGCTCTTTAACTTGGTAAATGTGCATCTGCGCAATGAACTTCACGATGGGTAAAACGGTCTTGTGCCACTTAAATATTATCAGTTACTTAAAAAAAACGGAATTTTTGTAAAATCTTACCTGTAAAATTCCTTTCTCTGAGTCCTCCGACAGTCGCCGCCTCTTCATATTCGTCACATATGGGGTATTAGACTTTGCTCCGAAGGAGTAGCTAGGCAACAGAATATGTTAACAATAAAGCTTTTAACATATCCCACCCTCAAGGGGTGGTCCCCTCAGTCAATACCCTCCTACTTCCTGCAACCATATCTCAGTTTTAGTGGAATAGCAGTAGAGTATACAACTAAACCCCAAAAGAGGGGCGGCGACTGTCGGAGGACTCAGAGAAAGGAATTTTACAGGTAAGATTTTACAAAAATTCCGTTTTCTCTTACGTCCTCCGACAGTCGCCGCCTCTTCATATTCGTCACATATGGGGACGTCCCAAAGCAGTGCAAACATGAGGGGTGGGAAACGCATCCGCGCCGAAAGGCAACGCAGTCTCCGCATCAAAGAAAGGAACCTTACCAAAGGAAGGAAACCAGCTGGGCAACAGCAAAAAACAAGTGCTCAACAGGAGCAACAACCCAGGAAAAGACAAAAAACCAGGGGATACAAAACTTATCCCAACAGCCAGGAGTCCCCAACAAGGGACCCTAGGGAACAGCCGCACTAAGAACCTTGCGGCCAAAGGAAGCATCCGCCGATGCCTGAACATCTACTTTGTAGAATTTTGTGAAAGTGTGCACGGTCGACCAAGTCGCCGCCTTACACACCTGGGCTACAGAAGCCCCATGACGACAGGCCCAAGACGTACTCAGAGATCTAGTAGAGTGCGCCTTCACAGGCACAGGGGGAACCTTCCCCTGCAAAGCATAGGCCTGTTCAATGGTCTGCCTGATCCATTTGGCGATGGTAGAGGCCGAAGCCGCCATGCCCTTCCGAGGACCCTCTGGAAGAACAAACAAGGAGTCCGTCTTCCGAAAAGACTCAGTCGATTTAAGGTAAACCCTTATCGCCCGAACAACATCCAGAGAATGCAATCTCACCTCCTTTGGATGTTTAGGCTTCGCGCACAACGAAGGCAAGTCAATATCCTCATTAAGATGGAATTCCGAAACTCGTTTCGGAAGAAACGAAGGATTAGGTCGCAAGACCACCTTATCCAAATGAATAACCAGGTACGGAGACTTGCAGGACAAAGCCGCCAGCTCCGACACTCTGCGAGCCGAAGTGATCGCCACCAAAAAGGCGACCTTTTTGGACAACATAGACAACGAGATCTCCCTGATCTGTTCAAAAGGAGCACGTTGTAACACAGATAGAACGAGATTCAAGTCCCAAGGGGGCAGAGGATCCCGCCTAGGGGGAACCAGATGCCGCACACCCTGAACAAAGGTGCCAACCAAGGAGTTGGAAGCCACGGGACGTTGAAACAGAACGGCCAGTGCAGACACCTGACCCTTTATCGTAGCCAGCGCCAAACGCTGATCAACACCCGTTTGAAGGAAAGACAGCACACGGGAAACCGAGTACGTGCGGGGTGAAAACCCCCTGGACTCACACCAGGCAAAATAGGCCTTCCAAGTACGGTAATAAACCTTCCCTGAGGAAGACTTCCTCGCGTTGATTAAAGTATGAACGACCTCTGGAGAGAGACCCCTCTCCTTCAGGACCTCGGTCTCAACAGCCAGGCCGTCAAAGCCAGCGACTGTAAAGCAGGATGGTATATCGGTCCTTGAGACAGTAGATAGTCTCGAAGAGGCAGACGCCACGGGGCGTCGACCGCCAGATTCACGAGGTCTGCGTACCAGGACCGGCGAGGCCAGTCCGGTGCCACAAGAATCACCGTGCTGCGTTCCGAGTGTAACCTGCGAAGGAACCTGGACAGCAACTGAATCGGTGGAAACGCGTACATCAGCCTGTACTGATGCCACGGGGCCACTAACGCGTCCGACGCGTCCGCCCGAGGGTCGCGCGTCCTTGCCACGAACCTCTTCACCTTGTTGTTGAGACGAGACGCGAACAGGTCCACATCTGGAAGACCCCACTTCGCGTACAACATCTGGAAGACAGCCGGGTGGAGAGACCATTCCCCCTGATCCAGGGTCTGGCGACTCAGATAGTCCGCCTGCCAGTTCTCCACCCCCGGAATGTGAACCGCCGTTATCGCCGGGACATGAGTCTCGGCCCAAGACAGAATGTCGGCCACTTCTCGAGCCGCTCGGGCACTCCTGGTGCCCCCTTGGTGGTTGATGTAGGCCACCGCCGTGGCATTGTCCGTCTGCACCCGAACCGGGCAGCCCTGCAGCCGGTCCGTCCAGCGATGAAGACAGAGACTTATCGCACGCAATTCCAGAATGTTGATCGGAAGGGAAGACTCCCCCTCCGACCAAGTCCCCTGGGCGGACAGAACGCCCAGAACTCCACCCCAGCCCGACAGGCTGGCATCCGTGGTGATTACCGTCCACGAGATCGGACGAAACGACTTGCCCCCGGACACCAACGGGGACTGGAGCCACCACAGAAGGTTTCCTCTGGTGCGATGACTCAACGAGATTTGAAGATCCAGAGATTGAGGTCGCCCGTCCCACCTGGACAGGATCTCCGCTTGGAGACCCCGCGTGTGAAACTGGGCGAATGGAATCGCCTCGAAGGCCGAGACCATCAATCCCAGACATCTCATACACGTCCGCAGAGACGAGTGCGGAACGTCCCTGAGGGACCTGACTTCCTCCTGGAGAGTCCTGAGTTTGTCTTCCGGCAGGAAGACCTTCGCCTGCACTGAGTCCAGAATCATTCCCAGATAGGGAAGACGAACCGACGGACTCAGTGTCGACTTTGGAAAATTTATCGTCCAACCAAACTCCTGCAGAGTTTGCATCGTGACAGACAGGTCCTTCTCCAGACCCTGGCTGGTCGCAGACCGAACCAGAATGTCGTCCAGATACCCCAGGACAGAAACGCCCTGGGCCCTCAATAATGCCAGAACCGGTGCAAGCACCTTGGTGAAGACCCGCGGAGCCGAGGCGAGACCAAAGGGCAACGCCACGAACTGGTAGTGATCCTCCGCAACGGCAAATCGAAGGTATCTCTGGTGACCCTCGAAAATGGGGATGTGAAGATACGCATCCTTCAAATCGATGGAGGCCATGAATTCCCCCAGAACCAGGGCAGCCACCACCGACCGCAGGGATTCCATGCGGAACTTGCGAACCCGCACAGAGCGGTTCAGAGCCTTCAAGTCCAGAATTGGACGAACCTTGCCCTCCTTTCTGGGCACGGTGAACAGATTGGAATAAAACCCCCGAAACCTGTCCCGATGAGGCACCGGAACCACCACTCCCTGAGCCCTCAGGTCCCGCACCGCCAGGTGCAGGTCCCGCAAGCGCTCTGGAGACAGTTGAAGATTTGAGGGAAAAAATCTGCTCTCCGGCCGAGAGAGAAACTCGATCTTGTAACCAGATCGAACGATTTCCTGAACCCATCTGTCCCGCACACGGGCCAACCAGGGCTGAAGAAAACCGAGCAAGCGTCCCCCCACCCCAAAACTGGGTGAGGGCGCCCCTTCAGGCCGAACTGTTATGGGCTGCAGATCCGGATTGGCCGGACTTCTGTTTACCAGACCAGGGCTTCTTCTGAGAGCCTTGACCTTTGAACGGTTTGCTCTTGTAGTGCAGCCGAAAGGCACGAAAGGACCCCTGAGGGGGCCGAAAATTAGCATGCTTCTTCCCAGAAGCCCCCTTAGCCTTGGGGAAATGGGGCAAGAGAGTGCTCTTACCCCCGGTGATCCCCTTAATCAACACATCCAGGGACTCCCCAAAAAGGCGAGACCCATCATAAGGTAGATTGGCTAAGGTCTTACGTGAAGATTGGTCCACCGACCAACATTTTAGCCAAACCAGGCGGCGAGACAACACCGCCACGCTGTGCACACGTGCAGCCAACGGAACCAGGTCCAGATCACACAGATACATGACACCCTGGTGGATTTGATCCACCATATCCAGGGTCGCCGGCGAGGCCGAGTCGGCCACTAGGACGCGCCTAAGCATCTGCGTCCAACTTGCGATCGCCTGGGCCGCCATGAGAGAAGCAAACAGAGCCTTAAGCATAGAACCCGTAACAGAATAAGTATGACGGGCAAGAGACTCCAGTCTCCTATCCGTGGCATCACGGAACACAGGGGAATCCTCTGCAGGAATCGCAGTGGCTTTGTTCAAAACCGCAATTGCGTGATCCACTGGGGGAGGCACACACCACCTTTCATCAGTGGAAGGCGAAAAAGGATAACGCAGCTTGAATCTACTTGGTACCGCAAAAGGTTTGCGCAGATTGCGCCATTGATCCTTAACAGCGCGCTGAAAATCAGCATTGCAGGGAAAAACCTGCGGCGTCCTGCGTTTTCTCTGCGTCCCATAAGCCGCCAAGGCAGCGGGGGGACACACTTCGTCCTGCAAACGCAGCGTTTGCTTAATGGAAGCAATCAACTCATCCATGATTGCAAGCTCTTCAGGCGAGCCAGGGGGAGAATTATCAACCCCCTCAACTTCAGCCTCCACCTCAGACCCCACTAGATCAAGAGAGGAGCGGGACCCCGATAAGGAGGCCCCCGCCATAACAGCCCCATCACCTTCACCCTCAGAATCAGAGGAAAGAGCAACTCTGGGCCTTTTAGTAGATTGAGCAGCCACCAGCATCTGCACCTGAGCAGCAAGGCCAGCCACAATAGTGGCTAAATCCCCCCCTGGGGGGGAAACAGCGGTCCCCTGGCTTTCCACCAATGCTGTAGGAAATTTGCCCTCCTGAGAATCCATTGCCCCTGTAATGCCAGACAACAAAGGGTTAACTGCCCCTTTTAAGCAAGCGCGGCAAGCGCAGCCCACCGCACCACACTCAAGCACAATAAGACCCCCACAGGGAATATGCAAACTGAACACAGGCAATGGATAGCAAGAACAGAAGGATAAAACCTGAGGAGACCCTCGCCGCTGCCTCGATCGGTGTTCCTGGAAAGAGGAAGTGATGCTGCCAGGGCGCTCTATGTAAGCCTATGGAGGCTACAAGAAAATGGCCGCCATGCATGTAAAACATGCGGCCGGAGCGAGTGTAGGCAAAATGGCATCGTTTGGCGCCGAAACCGCCGCTCCACAGTGCATTAAAAAACACACATTACATTCCAAAATCAGAATACATGTCAGATCGCCGCAGCGATCGCTGTATATGCCCAAACATGCCAAAAAAACATGCCCCACAGCACACAGCTTCTCACACTGACCAGTCTGACACACACAGTGTCATACAGCTCCCCCCCCCCCCCCCCCCCCCGCAGCCCACAGCATGCAGCCGAGAGATAGGGAGACAAGCAGTGTGAATAGAGGCAGGTTACACAGTCCCAGACTGACACCCCCCCAGACAGACAGGTCCCCACATAAATACACTTACCTCACATGGCGTGGGGGACCCGCACAGGCGAACAAGCCGCTGCACATGAGGCAGGGAGAGTCGCATTCAAGACGCACACAATGGGGGTTAAGAAACCGCACAGCGTCCAGTGAGGTAGCCACCTCACCAATCATCCCTGCACCGAACAGGGATGGGTCGTTCACTGTGCCAGGAGCGTTACCTGGCTGAACGCTCGATGGCAGACTGGGAAGCCACTGACCCACGACCTGCGACCAGGGGGATCAGCCCGAGACCCAGTCCGCAGGATCCTCTTCATCCGAAGAACTAACGCTGACAAAATAACAGCTAAGTAAAGGTAGAGAGAAAACTCAAACAAAATTTTAAAAAGAAGAAAGAGTCTGGGACAGAAAGTCCCAGCACAGAGAGAGCCAGCCACTCCTGACAAGCTAGACATTAAAACTGAGATATGGTTGCAGGAAGTAGGAGGGTATTGACTGAGGGGACCACCCCTTGAGGGTGGGATATGTTAAAAGCTTTATTGTTAACATATTCTGTTGCCTAGCTACTCCTTCGGAGCAAAGTCTAATACCCCATATGTGACGAATATGAAGAGGCGGCGACTGTCGGAGGACGTAAGAGAAAACATATACTTGCTAGCAGTGATAAAGGACAGGCACATATAACAGATTTGTTTCTTGCACTTCTGAATGCTAGGCTGTCCCTAATGGTTAAAGCTACTTCATTATCCTGCATTTATATGGTGAGAATGATGGGCTGTCTCACTGGCCAACAGGAACGTGTGGGAGGGGACAGGCAAGTTCCAGCACATCAAAGCAAGTGTCAAAGCTTTGCTGGCATGAATGGCTAGGCATCTGGGCATGCAGGAAGCAACTCTAGGCATATGCATTTTGCAAAAATTTTGTGGCAATACCGTGGTACTGAATAATCCTATAAACCTGCCCCATTGTTAACAGGAGTCTGTGATAGGTAAATGACAAAAATACTGTATACTACCTCTAGGGCAAAGAAAAACGTTTGCCTGCAAGTTAAGAACACGTCCCAGTATTATTCTGACCTCACTTGCATGCAAAGCTTTCAAAAAGATACCACAAAAACAGACAGAAATGTTGGTGTGTTGATTTAGTGCACAGCCTTCTACACAGTACCCACAGAAAATAAAAAGTGACAGATCCTCTTTAACATTACATTAGTCATCAAAGACATACTTTCCCTTGTTTCTTATGTTTCAAGAGCCCTGCACAGAAATAACCATGCTGCAAATTAATATGTTTGGACTGATCTATAAAAACTAAAGGGCAGAAAACTGCTTATCAGATGGCAGAGCTAAAAAACATAATTATGATTTGGTTGCTATGAGCAGTACGGCTATTTTCAACCCTTGGGATTTTATAGGTCAGCCATCCTTCCCCGTATGGGCACAGGTGACAAAGACAAGAGTGCAGGCTACTCACAGACATCCATCGCAGCAGCTGTTGGTAGTCTGGTCTGGTGGAATGGGTGAAATGGAGCGGCTGGAAACTCCATCTCTGTCGTGTGCCCATCACGAACTCCTGTTTAAGAATTTCAGGGAAATTAGATGAACTAGATTGTTTACTTAACAGGTTAACAAGAATTCTACTGGCTGGAAAACTTTAATACATTAATCCAATCACACTTAATGGGTTTTTTTATTGAATTTATAAAAACAAAAATGAAGGCATGACTACTAATATATGAAGCTACAATTATCAAGGCTATATAAATGATAGACCATAGCTACCTACAACAGGAGATTCTCTATACTATGGTACCCCTTTGCAACTATTAAGTTAAAGATAAAGTGATGCATTGCTGGAGAATAATAATTTCACTACTGGATGCATTCATGAATCTAGGAAAATTAATATTTTATGTTCAGGCAAACGTGGATAATCAGTGACGGAGCCTAAGGCTGCCCATACATTATACAATATTATTCAATTTTCCTTTAGATTTACCAAAACCATATGAGGTCAAACCTAAAAACGCACTTTCCATTTGTATGCAATCAGGCAGACACTTGCACTACAAAGTTGAAGGTAAATCAAAAGAAAACCAAATAAGAAAATTGCATAATGTATGGCCAGCCTAAATGCCAGTGTCAACAGGCTTTTGTTAATGTCAGAACTGCTTCTCTCCCTATACAAGTCAAGCAAGTAAATGCAGGTAATGAATGCTTAAGTTAATCAAAAGTATAACTGAAGGTAAAACTTTCTTTAGTTTTGGATAGAGTGGTGAGGGGTTAGAGCTTCTGTCAGTTTTAATTGTTGTCTGTGGGTTGTCCCCAGAAAAGTAATAAGAGGGGAAATCTTCCAAAGGGGACACTAGTTTTGATGGCCCTCGCATTACCTAGTTGAAGGTAAAACTAAAGGAAATTGAATAGGAAAATTGTAAATTGTTTGGTCAGCCTTACTTTATTAGGTTTCATTTTATAAAGCCCTGGCTCAGTTGTGCTTTACATGCGCTATGTCTTTTTATACCACTCTCTATTGATACAATTGCTTATGTGAGAATGCTCCTTCCTTTTGCCTGTAATGTTGCGATTGTCAAAAATAATTTTGAAAATGTAAAAAAATTATCAAAACTTTATTGTACGAAAATTGGCTTTAGGTCCAATGTTGGCAGCAAAATCAACTATTCTCCCTATAATGGAATTACGCTTCACTATATAGTACAAAACTCGTATGAATTATATGATCAGTACATGTAGAAAACTTCACAATGCATTTTAGACCTTTTTTTTTTTTTTTATACCTGGTGCTGCTCGCCCATTTGTCTGGAAAGGATTAACAGCTGGTGCAACGGAAGCCGACACAAATGGGTTTGTGGAAGCAGATGCTGCAAAGATTATGAAAAACAATAGTTTTATTTGCATAATGTAATCACATAAAACACATTTTATATTGATATGGTACAAACTAGATGAAAGCTTAAATCATGCTTAAAGTAGAAGTGCCTACTCTGTAAATGGATGGGAAAGAGAGCAAGGTATTATGTGGGTATCACCATTGTGGTTATGTGTACTAAAATGTGAAAAGATTGAGTGACAGCTTTAAGAGCATTGAGTCTGCTCAGTGTTGTTGCCCTCCTAGAAAAATGCAGCAAAACATCATGACAGGTAAGTGGATAACAGCAATAGCACACGCCTTTACAAATCTTCCAGAAGCTTCAATTGTTCCTTTGGACATGTTTCAGACTACCCACTCCGCTATTTCAATGGAGTTGGCCTTTAGAAGAGTGCAAATGTGTTATAAAAGGTCTTTAAAGAAACCAGTTTTAATGTACATATGGCTTGGAATAAACAGACAGTAATGAGGATTAATTTGTTCTCACCTGCAAAGGTTCCAGGGACTGGTGGCGTTGGGTGTGTGTGTGCTGCAGGGACTGTAGCAGGTATTCCAAAAAGACTGCCGGAACAAAAGAAAAAAAAAAAAAAAAAAAAAGATTTCCAGTTATAAATCCTTATTCCTCAAACCATTAAAAACAGCTTTATCTTTACAGATGACAAGCAGTCCATGTGTTTAGCTTTGCTGCATATTAATACATTTTGCATTGTTAAATTGAAAGCAAAATTCATGGTAAATCGCAGAAGAACACAAGCATGTTAAAGACAGACATGCACCAAAACAGTATTTAATAAAAGATTTAGTGTGAATTAGGCCTACAATTATTTACATGTACAAGTCACTGCAATGTAGTATTGGAAGTACTTTTAGATCAGACTGTTGCATAAAAAGGGAAAAACACGTTATCCTTAAAGTTGTACAAACTCCATCTATATTCTGAAGTTGGACCTGCTTTAACAAAATGGAACTGGGAAGGCCAGATAGGAATAATAATGACAGCTAAAATGTACTCATCTATTCTTAAAAAAAATATATATATATATATATATATATATATATATATATATATATATATATATATATATATATATATATATATATATATATATATATATATATATATAAAAAAAGGTATAGTTTAGGCTACTACATATAAACCACAATGAATTCTGACTGTGCACTGAAATAGTTATGATGCAATTCGTGTGCTCTTGTGCTAGCGTTATAGATTATATGTGCACAATGAGTTTCAGGAAAGAAATTGTCTGCTCCCGACAGGGGCGGCGGTGGAAGCTGTCCCCACTGGCAGAAGACAGTGATCACTAGCAGCTATGGCAGCTGCTAGCGATAATCGTAATAGAATTTGGCAGGCTGGTTGTACCCAAGTTAATCATTAAATTAACTTGGTACATCCAGCCTGTCCATTAACGATTTGAATGTCAGCCGATTCCTGCTGAACCAGCCGAGATTTAAACAGTTTATGGCTGGCCTTAAGCATATGTTAGGCAAAATGAGCAGGTAACCCCTGCAGCGAGGAATAGGGCCCACTGCAAGGGTAAATGTTTTTCATCCCTGAAGTTCAATTAAGCAACAGAAGAAAAGGGTGGTTGGGCCACCTATCCGAAACCCTGGATGAAGAGAAAAGGCACACACAGCACTTGAATAAAAACTGCCTACACAAAAAGATTGTCGGTTCACATATATACGATGCGGGAGCCCTGCAAATCCACTGCGGGTTCCCGCATCACATTCAAATCACAGGCAGTTCACACTGCCATATATACGCGAATAGCTGTGAGTGTCAATACAAAGTTATCGACACCCCCAGATCAGTTTGCATATCACAGTTCGGACATGAATTGCATTGCACTGGTGTGAATAACCATGTGATCAGATTCTGCTACGGACCCAAAAAAGGGTCCTGTGCCTGTTGTGTCCGAATCCGATGCAAATTCGGCCGTTCAATCTGTATGGCTGAACTCACATCGCACAGATATCGCATGTGATTTTCAGAGCAGTGCCCTCCAAATCACATGCAATGTCTGTCATAGCACTAATGTGAACCAGACTAATACTTGTACAGAATAGCCAGACAATGAATGCACGCTATCTATGCCCCCTCTCTAGCAGCTGCTTAATCTCCGATATCCCCACTGTAAAAACCTTACAGCAGTCATCCAGTCCCTTCTCCCCCATTCAGCATTGATCAGAGCACTTGCAATACAAATATATACATACAAGTTACAATACACACTTTTCTTTTGCAGATGAGGCCCCTGGGCCTGATGTTGAAGAAACCGCTCCACTGGTAAAGACAGCTTGACTGCTACCACCTGGAAAAAAATTAACTTGGTAAATTGCTAATATCAGCACATATACCAAAAGACAACATGACAAACATGGGTCAAGAACAAAGCACTGAAAGCATATCGTAAAGGAACTGTACTGGAATACTTTCAAGTATTTACAAGAACTAGATTTTGTTAAAATGAAAGCTTGATCTTTTTTGTGACCCCCTTGTGTCTGAGATCTCTCTAAAACATTACAGAGCAGAGTGCACTATAGAGAGGAACTACAGGCTGGTGTACCACGAAAACACATTAGTAACAACACAAAGTCAAATATACTAATCTACATAAAAAAGCATTTAGCGCTTTCTTGTTGAATAATATGAAAGCTCCCATGGCCATGTGCCTTCAGAAACAACTCCTTTCTTTTAGGAATTGACTGTAGATTATTGCGGAGACAAAATGGTCAGACTATCAGCACTGTGCCATTAGATTACACGATCGGTTGCATGAATACTGTATTCTTTAGAGCTCATGTAGAGGCGGGCATTGTTTCCAGTGTCTGATGTAGGTTTAAAATTTGCGTCAAACACAATAGGAAGACAGCAATCAAGGCTGAGTTGGCCTCTACTTTATGTTTCTTTGGACAAAGCATCTCTTATTGATATCCATTTGTACTGCAGGCAAAGCAGGCCAAACACAGCCTTTTGTGGCATTTCATATTTGAAAGCATGTGTTTGAGCAGAACTCTGTTTAACCATTTCTGGACCAGAAAGTTTTACCCCCTTAATGACCAGGCCATTTTTTGCGATACGGCACTGCGTTACTTTAACTGACAATTGTCCTGACGTGCGATGCTGAACCAAATAAAATTTGATGTCCTTTTTCCACACAAACAGAACTTTATTTTGGTTGTATTTGATCACCTCTGCGGTTTTTATTTTTTGCACTATAAACAAAAGAGTGAGATAGATTTATGGCATTTTTTTTTTTTTTTTTTACTAGTAATGGCGGCGATCAGCGAGCGGGACTGCGACATTGCAGTGGACAGATCAGACACCTGACATTTTTTGAGGGGACCAGTGACATTATTACAGTAATCAATGCCAAAAATATGCAGTGTTAATGTAAAACTGGCATGGAAGGGGTTAACACCAGGGGGGGGGGGTCAAAGGGTTAAGTGTGTCCCTAGGGGATGCTTTCTAACTGTATGGGGGATGGACTCACTAGATGAAGAGAGATATGTGTTCCTGAATAGTAGGAACACAGGATCCTTGTGTTCATCTGTGACAGAACAGCGGTCTGCCTAGTTTACATAGGTAGACCGCCATTCTGTCTCTAGGGGGAACGACTGTGGGTGGCCGGCAGAGATTGCGTCCGTCGGACCCGCTGATTGGCTCACCTCTGGCCAATCAGCATGCACCCCCACTGGCTATTAAAGGAATTGACATACAGGTACGTGGTTTCGCGTAATAGAGCCGACTTGCCACAGTATATGTGCGGCGGCTGGTCGGCAAGTGGTTAAAGTGATAAAAAAAAAAAAAAAAATCAAATTTAAACCTTTTACCAAACATATTCTACTTACTAATCCTCCTTTTTCTAAAGTCCCCCACTGGCGCTCCTGGCTCGCCCCCCCCCCACCAAAAGTTCCCATAGCAAGCTGCTTGCTATGGGGGCACTGATGTGGGCTTGCTCCCAAATCAGCTCTGTGTGTCCATAAACATGCAGAGCACGGCTCTGCCCTATCCCCTGCTCCCTCTTCACTGGCTGTGATTGATAAGCAGGAGCCAATGAGGAGAAAGAGAGCAGAGAGTCTCTGTTCTCATGCACAGCACTGGATTGAGTTTGGGCTCAGATAATTATAAGGGGGGAGGGGGCTGGGGGGTAGAGGAATGCGGAAATTTTTTTTTAACCTTAATGCATTAAGGAAAAAAAAAACGTTTGCCCTTAGAACCACTTTAAATGCCAAAGAACGTTTTGGAAAATGGCTAAATCACCCACTTACACAAGCCCTTTAGGCTGCATTCACATCTGGACATTTGAAATCGCTGCGATTTCGCCCACGATTTCAAAATGCTCTGCCAAAATGGCAAATCACACAATGTGCATTTCAGATGCCATTCAATTACCTAAAACCACAGTGCAGAGCAATAAATCGCACTAAGATCGCAGCAAACCACTTGGCGCAAAGCTCATCACCCTAAAGAAGCCCTGAATCCTTCAAGCTTCACCTGATGTGGTTTGCCGTGATTGCAACGTGATTTATCGTGTGGCAGAATCGCAACAACTTTTTTTAGGTGCCATTAAAATAGCATCTGAAATGTGAAATTTGTCATTTTAGCAGAGCGTTTTGAAATTGGAATGGGATTCCACCTGTGATTCAAAAATGCTAAGGTGTTCATGCAGCCCTAATCTACGACATTAAAGCTGGCCATATCCTGGTAGATTTCTGAAGGAATATTCATACAAAGTTACTCAAATACAGTCGACGACTTGACAAAATGATGTTCAAAAGTGGTTCAAATTTTTGTTTGATTTTACCAGTTTTGTAATGAATGTCATTTCCTGAACTACCATCACATACACTGTTAGAAATACATTCAAATTACAAAAAGTTTCCATCCTCCGCCTCTGATTTTTCTCATTATATGGTCCTCAATGAATGTTAACTTGACCTTCCTAATGGTTAGAATGTAAAACAAATGGAATTAAAACACAAAAATTTGAAATTTTGCTAGTGTATGGCCAGCTTAAAAGCACATAGAAAACATGCTACAGGAATTCTCATATATTGTACTTTAAATGTTCTGTGCCTTTTGGGTTTATAATTAATCGCAAATACACAGGAAACTGACGCAAAGAGAAAATGGCCACAGATCTTGTGACTCCTGCCTTTCTTCTTCATAGTATTCTCTATGTTTATGGTTAAAGGAAAAATCAACCTGCTACACAACCAAATGTTTGACTGCAAAAAAAAAAAAAACACACACACACACACACACACACACACACACACACACACACACACACACACACACACACACACACACACACGTAGCTTAAATAGATCCAAAAGAGAAGAGTGGGATCCCTTTATAATGGATGCAGCACATGAGCAGACCTGGGAATGCAACTGCAGAGATCTCACCAATGAAAACTCTGAGAGGCATTAGAAACTACGAGGCAATTTACCTGTCCAGCATCTCCATATCATGCGGACTAATGCCTCGTACACACGTACCGATCGTCGGCCGAACGATCGGCCGTCTTTTGTCCGAGAGCTGTCGTGTCTGTTGAAAAGTGCAAAAGATTGCACACGAATTTTGTCGGCCAACAACAGCCGACTGCAGAAGTGATGTCATGTGATGGTTAACTTTCCTTGTCTTTTTTCTTTTCTGAGCATGCCCAGTCTTGCAAATCTGCTGTCTGTCGGCCGAATTCTGTACTGACTGGCGAACAATCGGCCGTTCTGGTGTTGGCCAACAAAAATTTTAATGCTTGCACGACAGATTCTGTTCGGCCGAAAGTGCGCTGTCGGCAGCATCATACTAACAAGCCTACAATCGGCCGATCGGTCGTCGGCCGAATCTTTTTGGCCGACAATCTGCACGTGTGTACGGGGCATAACTCTAGAACGCTTCAAACTATGCATGGCGTCAGTTGGTGCAGTTACCCACAAGGCTGGTACAGCACAGTTCACAAGGCCTCTGATCAGGTCAGAAAATGCAACATTCATATACTAGTTGTACTGTAAAAAAAAATGGTTTGAAATATGATGACTTACATATGAAATATTTACACACTTGCTCAGCTTTGCTTAGTTTGAGTCTGACTCTTCATCTTTAATAAGAGGGTGAGATAGCAGTAAAGTCTTGCTGTCTTGTCAACTACTTTGACCTCGCTGCACAAATCAGAAGCAGGACAACGTCCACCAGGTATGTGGAGAGCAGGCAGGCGACAAGCAGCAATGATCAGACATCTAATGATTTGCAAAACTCTGACTAAAGATGAACAGCCAGAAACTCTCAAAGTAAAAACCAAATAAAGTAGTAAATATAAATAAGTAAGCCAATATTAATTTAATCTTCAGATTCTTGAACAAGTCCAATAGTGGCTTGTTCACTTTACAATCTTTTATTAAATGTGTAGTGGAAACGCATCCCTGCACATTATCCTCTCCCTTGCCTTACCTTGCGGGTTGCTGAAGATACTGTCTAGGTCAGCAAGAGCTGCGTATTTATCCGCTGAAGGCTGGCTAGGTTTACTGACTGCAGTAGTTTTGCTGGCTCCGGTGGAATTAAAGGCTCCAAAGTCAGCACTGGAGGATTTGGGAAAGTTATCAAACTGAGCAAAGTTTGCATTTGCATTGGTACCTACAAAAAAAATATCCAATTAAAAATGCAAAGAAATCAAATGATGAAAAAGATGATTCCATTATGTTTTCAGTCATAAGAGGTGTATAGTAATAAATTCAGGCAGTCCTAAACATTATGTGTTGCATCCTCAAATTGAAATGCTTACAAAAAGGTAAGCATTTTAAGGACTTGATCTAAGAGCAAGGAAAAAGCAGGTGCTAATTGAGTAATCTTTATTAGCATCTGCCAAGAGCTCACTGATTTCAGGAGTGAATGCATGTTGTGTAAAACTGCAGTCCACCCCAGGGCCCAGTAAGAGCCGGTTCACATTAGCGCGACTTGTCAGGCGACTTGTCAGCCTGACAAGTTGCGCTCCCTCGCGGTCCATTGACCACAATAGGAGCCGTTCTAATAGGAGCGACACAAGTCGTTCCGACTTCGAAAAAGGGTCCTGTACTATTTCGGGGCGACCTCGGAGCGACTTGCATAGACTTCCATTATGTGAAGTTCCTGCAAGTCGCTCCGAAGTCGTGGTGCAATGTAATGCACAAGTCGCCCCCGAAGTAGTAAGGAGTCATGTCGCCTCAGTGTGAACCGGCTCTTAACCTCTCTTTGCTGCAATATTTGGTGGCACCCTTTGTATTCTCGCTGAATTTTTACTTTTTCCCTAGGCATGAACCCATACTAGAGGGCAGCCATTGGCCAAATAGAACAGCAGCAGGAGTCAAGTAATCCCTATCTGGATTTCTGAATCCAGTGTGTTTCTGAAAGACCTAATAGGGACAGGTCTGTAGATTATGTTTGGACATTCAGACCAACCCCTAACCTAGCAAAAAAAAAAAAAAAAAAACGATAGGACGGGCCTTACTACAACAGGATGCAGACCTATCCCTAACAACAGGATGCACACATATCCCTAATGCAATGTCTAATAACTGTTTGCCCCCTTAAACATTTACTAGCTTGTGCACCATTTCCACAAGGTCCAGGCAAGGTTTAAAGCAGCTTTTGCCACAGTAGACAGCAGGCTGAGAGCCCAACATATCAGCTTTAAACTGGCAAACACGGTCTTCTGATTGTGATCAACTGACAAGGCAGTGTTGCTAAAAGTGCTTTTAAATGGGGGAAAGACATCTTTCCACTGTTCATGGTGGAAGAAAAAAAAAAAAACAAATAGAGATTACACTACAGCTTGAAGAAAAAAAGTGAAAATGCTAAGGTCATGAAGCCAAAATATTGTGTATTTTAAGTCATTAGAGGGTTAAAAGAAAGGTTTTACTTTGTGCTCCTCTTCTGGGTAAAGACACTACTATTTATGGTTAACTGAATATCAGTTAGATGTAGCTAATGTTACAAGTTTAAAAGGGAAAAGAAAAATCAGACTAGTTTTCCCAAATTGTGGAGCTTAAAAACCTATAGTGTATATGCTGAGGAAGACCTGTCACTGGAATCACAAACACAAGTAGTCTAATCTACACACTACAGGGATAAACTAAGCACAGCAAGAACCAAACCAAACACGGGTAGAGGTCCCCCATAGGGACAAGAAGACTTACGGTAAGCGGCCTGCAGAGAGAAAGCAGACGTAAAGTCGCCAAAACTGCAGCTGGATGAAAGCGTTCTGAACGCTGATAGGCCATGAAAAGGTGAGGGAGAAGGTAGAAAAGAAAGGAAAAAAAAAAGGAGTTGTAGAGAAAAACAAAATTAAAGTTGTCATGTTTGAAGGAATTAAAAGGCAAACAGACAAAACTGAAAACAAGACCATGCTGTGACAGGCGTAATGATGTTGGACACAAACATGCTATGCATCAGTGAGAAAGACGTTTATATGGAGTATGCTGTAGGGTACATGAGAACAACCTACAAAGAGATGCTAAGCTGAAGCTAAGTGTTCAGTTATGGGTAGACGTTAGTAATGGAAGCACCTACCATCTCTTTATACATCCCAGGGGCTCAAATGCAGAAATCTGCACTTGAGTCACCAAGTCAGCCCATTTGCTGCGGTCAATATAAGGGGTCTCACACACTCCTCTTCCACCTGGAGTTGATCTAGAGGTTTCAGTCTATCATCTACCCATTTAGAAATGAATCAGTATTCAGTCAAATGACCACTCCAAATGGATATACACTCAAAAAATTCACTGAATCTGTTATTAGTTTTGCTGGTGTCAATAAGTAAACCAATAAGTCTTAGGGCCCTTCCACACCAAACACAGTTGGCTCAATTTTGAACTGCACACCAACTGCATAGGCAGCCCAAAATCAAGGTAATCCTATGGGCACAGTTCACATCATTGCACTGCAGTTCAGCACAGTAAAAAAAAATATAGTAGAGCATGCTGCATTTTTCAGCACTGCAAATACAGGGAATGCGCTACAAACACGCTCCAGATGCAATGCACTGTGCTCCTTTAAGCCAAGCCCAAAAAAACATAGAAAAATGCACTGCAAAAGCAATGGAAAACGCATGCAAAATGCACTCAAGCACGTCAAGCGCGCTTAAAATGCATGTAAACATGCAGTCAAAAAAAGGGCAGTTATGAGAAGTTTCTGGTGTGAATGGGCCCTTACATCTCATGAAAACCTGCTGCATTGGGTCCTCTCCAGTGCAGTGATCTATTATAGATGTGTAATCTCTGAGGGTAAGAAACAAGAGCTAAAGCCTCGTGCACACGATGAGAATATCAGACGAATGATTGACCATTTTTTTGCATGCTAGTCTCATATTGAAAATAAGGGTTACTAAACATACTAAAATTGTACTGATTAAACGGACATTGTACGATCTGGTGTCATAAGATAACAAATTTCCGCGTTTGAAACTTCGGATAATCAGCTGAGATCAGTTCTTGAAAAGCTGTGTACTAGCAATCTGATCATCATTCAATCGATTCGAAAGCGGTATTTTTTGTCAGATTTTCTGATTGTGTGTACTAGGCTTTAGACTGGTTGATTTTCCCTTTCAGCAGAGATCAAATAACCTAACGCCTAAGATCACACATCTATTACTGGCACAGGAGGTAAACTTGAAGACGTGTCTTTTTCTTGGGAAAGGTAATAGGAGCAATAAAAGGGTTGAAATACTTATTCAAACACTGTAAAATAACCAACATGAGCTTTAGGTTAATTGAGTGTATGGCCAATTCAGATTTTTCCATTAAAATATATGGACTTCTTTCAAAGACAGTTTACTTCTAATACATGCCTGCGTAATAAAATACCTGAATAACACCTGGTATATATTGAATGGCCAGCAGTCACCGGGACACCAAAATTCATATTATCTCAATACTCCAGAGACACTTATTTTACTTAAATGACCCAAAAATATGATTGAGCTTACTACTGTAAACACCTTTTCTTGGAGTACCATTAGTCCCGGTTCACACTTATGCAATGCGGGAACCCTGCGAATCTACTGCGGGTTTCCGCATCGCATTCCCAGCACAGGGATATGCGAATCGCTGGGGGTGTCTATTCAAATTTACCGACACCCCCAGATCAGTTCACATATCACAGTGCGATCTGACATTCGGACATGAATCAGATCGCACAGGTGTGAACCACCATGCGATCCGATTCTGCTGCGGACCCAAAAAAGGGTCCTGTGCGTGTTTGTGCCGAATCAGATGCAAATTCAGCCATACTATCTGTATGGCTGAATTTGCATCACACAGACATCGCATGTGATTTTCAGAGCAGTGTGCTCCGAATAACATGCAATGTCTGCCATCGCAGATGTGTGAACCGAACCTTAGGGACACAGGATGAAGTCAGTCAGGCACATTGAGTTATGCTGCTGCCTTCAGAGGATCAGACACTGGCAAATAAAAGATGTAAGGATAGCCTAGTATAAACTCCCCCATTCCCACCATGCCTCGTTTTTGTAGGAAAGCAATAGTAGGAGTGGATAACAAGAACATAGGGGAGGAAACAGGGTCTCTTCGTGTATTTCATGAAAATGATTTTATGGAAAGTCACAAATCCTATATTCTTTATTTTACATTAAGGGAGACAGGATTAAGTAAATTCAGGTCCATTAGAATGTCCACAAGCAGTCCGAATGAAGTGTGGACAACACAGAAAAAGGCTATTGGGCCCACAAAAACACAACAGACTAACAGAGGGGCCAACAGAGCCTACAGAGCTGTCCTAAGAACCCTAAGACTGAAGTTCATAGACACAAACAGCGTAGCTCTGCCCGCCCCCCACTCCCTCATTACAGTTTGATTGACAGCTGCAGGAGCCACTTTAAGGTCACCAAATAAGAGGCTTGGTTGGTGCGAACGTAGAAAACAGAGATCCTGGAATTTTGGCTTCCGACTTCTGGAGAATCAGGATCGACCCAAACCTCTGTGGGGCATGTACAGTCCAGTGGATATTGGCTGCTGGATCTTTTTCCAACTGTTCTTTATCAGATATCAGAGTATGGAAACTCACCATGGGTAAAGCAGAGCAAGCAAAGGGGCTAGCACCTTGGTGTATATAAAGGTGCAGTGGACAGTTCATAGGAAAGGCAATGAACAGGTAGTGTTGAGAGCCCACAACAAAATGGAGGAAGCAAACACACTAGAAGACAGGGACATGTAGGTAGATATCACTTCTAGCCACAGAGGCCAGTAAGTCTCCTGGAAAGGAGGGAGGCCATGACTGACCTGGCAGATTCCATGAAGAATTGTTTGTACCCAAAGGGGTTGAGAACATTTTAACAGGCAAGAGGTTTGAGTAGAAACCTTGGAACCTTTATCTATCTGGATGGTTATGACCCCTTGAGAGAAGTTGCGGGTGTAAACAGAGAATTAGCATGTTGTCCTGGGATACCACGTTTTTGACCCAAGTGTCTGAACAGTTCATAGACCAAGTGGCTGCAAAGGCCAAAAAATGAGGCAAACTACACGTTTTAAAAAGCAGCACGGTGACCTCCATACAGCATCTGCAAATATATTGTAGCTCGCAGCTAAAAATACCAAAAGGGATATTGGAAGACACATTATCAGCTCCATAGACAAGGGCAAAGCCCAGGTACTTACTGCAGTGTAAACTGCATTACAAGTTTTAAGCCACTAGTACCTGCTATCATTTACTTTCATTTACCCCACCGGGCTGAACGTAAAACAATAACTGAAGAGCTTGGTTGGAGATCCTGTACTAACAATCCAATGTTAGTACAGCGATCTCTCCGCTGAGTTATTGTATTCTGACAGCGGGGCAGAGCAAGGCTTACTTTCTTCTATTTTCACCGGGTAATGCAGCCAGCAAATCGGTTTCTTTTAAAAGCTCAAGCTCTCCAGCAGAATGCATCAGCTTACATTGATTAGACAAAACACTGGCAAGGGTTGTTAAAATAGTCAACTTTTTTTATTCATGTAAAACCTTTATTCAAAAAGGAAAAACTGTTTGTTGTAACTCATTAAAAAGTGGGAGCTGGAGTTTGGCTTAAATTTTCGGTTTTTAAATCTGCCAATACATTTAACGCTCTCCCCCCCCCCCCCCCCCCCAGACTGACGTTGCTGTCTGCTGTGCCTCCTGTTCATTTATCTAGAGCGGTGTCTCACTAGTACAGGAGGTGCGTTACTTACCAGATTAACGGGTTAAAGCAGAGGTAAAATGACAAATAAAAGAAAACTGATGCAGCCACCCCATCTAATGAATATTATGGTGTAATATTTTACATTTTTAGTTTTGGGTTTAATACCGCTTAAAGGATCAGCTGATCTAGAAATGAGCCCCTTCTGGCTTTACATCAACTAAAGAAAATGTGTTGCTTCTCCCAGACACGAAAAATGAAAGCATGGCATGGGAGGGTTTGATTGCCAGTGCACAATCCCCTAAAAGCAACAGCATAACTCACTATACCTAAATTACTTCATCCCTTAATGTATATGTAAGAGAATGCATTTTCAACATATGGACATTAGATAAAATTAGGCGCTAGTTAATGCAATGGACGTCATATGACGTCGTTAGGATAATACAGCTCTGTGCGCCCCCCGGGGGTGCGCAGAGCGGCGACCGGTGATGCAAGGTGTCAGTCTGACTCCCTGCATATCCAATCTCGGTAAAGAGCCTACTGACGTAGGCTCTTTATCATGTGACCAGCCGTGTCCAATCACGGCTGGTCACATAGTAAACAGGAAGAGCCATTGATCGGCTTTCCTCAGTACGTGCCTGACAGGGGGGGGGGGGGGGGTCGGCACTGGTAATCAGATCACCGATTACCAGTGCAGACCCTCGGGGGGGGGGGGGGGGTGCCACTAGAACCACCAGGGATGCCCACCCATGACCCCAGGGATGCCCACTATGGCCACCAGGGATGGCAATCAGGGAGCCCCCCATTGCCCTCCCCATCAGTGCTGCCCGCCAGTGCCCTCCCTATCAGTGCTGCCCACCAGTGCCCATCATTGCCATCTATCAGTGTCACCCACCAGTGCCCATTATTGCCACCTATCAGTGCCCATCAATGCCGCCTATCAGTGCCGCCTATCAGTGCCCATCAATGCTGCATATCAGTGCTGCCTATCAGTGCCGCCCCATCAGTGCAGTCTCATCAGTGCTCATCAGTGCAGGAAAAAACTTATTTATTTACAAAATTGTATAACAAACAAACAACTTTTTTTTCTCAAACTTTTCGGTCTTTTTTTATTTGTTTAGCAAAAAGGAAAAAACCCAGAGGTGATCAAATACCACCAAAAGAAAGCTCTATTTGTGGGGGGAAAATGACATAAATTTGGTGTAGGTACAGTGCTGCATGACCGCGCAATTGTCATTCAAAATGCAACAGTGCTATAAGGGGAAAATTGGCCTGGGCAGGAAGGGGGTGAAAGTGCCCGGTATTGAAGTGGTTAATCAAATTACATTTCAATTATTTTTCTGGTAGTTATTTTTTTGTGTTTAATATGATTACAAGTATATAGAAGGCCCTGAAACCTTTTTGGAATTATGCTGAATTGTTTGTAAGAACATACTGTGCAGTGCGATATTCCACATTTCTCAGTGGGAAATTTTTCCAGGTAGACTTTCTTGCTATACTAAAGCTGAGCTCCACTTTAAGGCCTCCTCCCTGGCGTCTGTTTGTGAAATGGAGCTTTTGGGGAGGAGCGGGTAGACAGTGGTTTTAACAGTAACTATAGTCTGTATATGCAGTATTGCATGTTTGTTCTACTCACTGTGGATCCTAAGAGGTTAAACTTCTGTATTGCGTAAAAAGTCTGCTTGATTCTATCTTCTCGAATCCTCCCCTTATTTTACTGTCCCCAATCCATCTCCTGATAGAACAGAGCCTTGAAGGCATTCTGCACATGCTCAGTTTGGTGTGTATTGCTAGAGGTTTTTTTTTTTTTTTTGGGAGGGTGCATGTGATCTGCAAAGGGTCAATCAGCACTGTCTAGACAGAAGGTCAAGGGTCATGCAGCCTCAAAGGACAATCAGAGGAGAATGAAAACTCCTACAAGCTTCAGCCTGTGTTTGACCGGACACTGATAGAAGTCACAAGACTGCTATATACTGCTGATGACAATCAGTATTTAGCAGTTTAGATTTACTAAAATTGTTTCCATGTTCTGTGGGAGACCAGATATAGTAAATGCAGTGTGTGTATGAGGGGTGCGCTGATAGATGGTTAAAGCTGCTACCAGTATTCAGTGCCTAGTGAATTGTGTAAAATGTGTATATGAAATGGTGCGCTAAAACAAATGATGAATGACAAAAATCAATCAATAGGTGACATGTAAATGAAACGGTTATAAAATTTCACAAAATAAGTGACAGTGGTGAATAATTCCTTATTTACAAATTATCATCAAAATTTTCATAAATGTCCATAAAAAACGGGTGATGACTCCAACTTATGAAAAGTGAAACAAAGTGCTTTCCAAATCTGGTGTAAAAGCCCACCACCCAAAGCGTCACATACACTTGTATTTAGGGCTCGTGATTGTGACACTTTGGGTTACCAACAACATCTGGAGCAACAAGACGTGGATCTCTGTTTGAATCACTGATTGGTTTACCCTTCCTGAATGTCACCCGGTGACAGCACCCATGTGACCTTACTTACTCAGGAACCAACAGCTAGATGGAGCTTCTGCAAGTAGGTTGGAGAGCATCCGTCAGATCTATACATCTGGGAAGCATTTGCCTAATTGTTGATGAGTAGTAGAAGACCATGTTCCCTGAGAGTGAATACCAAGCGCTGTTTGATTGTAGTCCGGTAAGAGGCTTGCTTGGGTGTTTTCACAAGGAGATTTTTTACATAGTTACATAGTTAGTGAGGTTGAAAAAAGACATCAGTCCATCCAGTTCAACCTATGATGTGTGTGTGTGTTTGCTTTTAGCCGTACATTGTATACCCCTGTATGTTGTGGTCTTTAAGGTGTCCATCTAACAGTTTTTTGAAACTATCAATGCTCCCTGCTGATACAACTGCTTGTGGAAGAGAATTCCACATCCTTACCGCTCTTACAGTGAAGAACCCCTTACGCACTTTAAGGTTAAACCGCCTTTCCTCTAGTTTTAGTGAGTGGCCACGAGTCTTATTGTATCTCCTTTCTCTGAATAGTTTGTTCCTTATGCTCGGGTCGCCAGTACAGTATTTGTACATTGATATCATATCCCCCCTCAATCGTCTTTTGAAGCACTGTGGGATCAATTGTTTCATCTGCAGCTTAATTTGCATTATTTTGGCACCTTACTTTTTCTGTCGGGTAAGGAGGAATTTCACCAGGTGGGGGGCTTTTACACCAGATTTGGAAAGCACTTGGTTTCACTTTTCATAAGTTGGAGTCATCACCCGTTTTTTATGGACATTTATGAACATTTTGATGATAATTTGTAAATAAGGAATTATTCACCACTGTCACTTATTTTGTGAAATTTTATATCAGTTTAATTTACATGTCACCTATTGATTGATTTCTGTCATTCATCATTTGTTTTAGCGCACCATTTCATATACACATAGTAAATGCAGGCTCCTTGGTTTAGTAAAACTTTAAAAGGAAATTCTCTGGGCTGACATAACGGACTAGTGTTTTAAAATGAAAACTCTGGGGCGAACATCATATCTAGAATTGTCAAATCGCAGACCCAGAATGAGGTTATCTGGTGTCTGCTCAGATACATACTAAATAGTAAAGCAAAAATATCTTGATTCGATAATTCGGTCCAGTACATATAACAAAATACAAAAATTACACAAAAACCTGGTATTTCACACTGACAATTGTTATTGAAATTGACTGATTAGAAAGATGATTATTCAACACCGCTAAGAGGTCAGATGCCTTTCAATATCAAGCTGCTAGGAAATCTGTCTCAGGGCTGGTTCACTCCACAAACATCCACTTCAGATCCTTTCCGGAAAGTGTTTCTGCATGCGCGTTTTAAAGCGTTCTCAGATGCATTTCAGATGCTTTTTTCGCCCCCTCCCCACTGTACTGGAGCCCGGTCCAGTTTTAATGCGTTCAAGTTCATTCCGGTGTGTTTAATGATGCAGCATGTTCTACTTTTTTTCTCTTGAACGCACGCCCTGGAACTGACCACAATGTGAACTATGCCATTGGAAACCATAAAACATACTTTCCATGCATTTATACAGAGAAAAAAAAAAAAAGCACTGGACTGCATGTGGTGTGAACTGGCCCTCCAACACCTGTGTGATTAGGCTGTGATGGAAGCAGCTGCTCTGACTTCCTGGCGCACATTAGTACTTGGTTAACAGAGATGGACACCAATTTAATGAGGCGTTGCAGGAATTCGGACACGCAACTTGAGTGAAAGCTTTTTTGAGAGCCTAGCGCCACACAGGTGTCTTGCTTTAGAACACGATCTATATAATGTTTATTTTGTTAAAAATGCTTCAGTCATGGTGGAACACCAGCAGTTATATGGCCTTCAATGCTTCGGTATAACGAAGGGCTTCATCACCCCAGCTGCACGATCTCCACACAAACATATGCCATGGACTTACAAAGACCTTTTATCCCCGAAAACTATCTTTTACATAAATTTACATTAAGGTAAAAGCATAAATATAGGACTGTTCTTGCTAAAGAGTAAGGGTGGGAGTGTGATAAAGGTGGAGCCTTGCCAAATACCATGGTGTGGCGATTTGTAGCTGGAAGTCCTGAGTAGCATAAAAAGCCAAAACATGATTCAGCTCACAAGTATCCATCCATAAAAGAATAGCTGTGTATGGATTCTATCTTTAGGGTAGACCTTGCTAAAAGTTCCATAGTATATACCGAATTGCAGCTGAGCCTTTCATCAATGAGCTGAAGCCACAGAGGAAACTGCGTTTTTAATTCCTAAGCTTTTTTTAGATATGAAACAAGCCCTTCTTATTGTACATTTTATACCTGCAATTTTATAGAAGGATAAGCGCAAGTGAATAAAAGCACATGAAGGGCTGTGTAGCTATTCCTTTTTTTACAATGTGCAGTGGACAGAGCTTCTGTTGCAAATGAGGCAGCACAGCAGAAAGATGGTATGTTACAATACTAAATGAAACACAGATTCAAAACACATACACCATAGTGTAGCGAAAAGATACAAAAACTTTAAAGTGGTAATTCACTTTTAGCTGAACTGCCTGTTTCTACTCCCCATGGCCCCCTCCAATCTGTCTGTGTACAGAAAAAACAGAAATGAACACTGAACGCCCTTCCCAAACCCCACAGTGCCAGCTCTCGCAGTCGGTCCAGCAGTCACAGGGATGATGCTGACAAAGCAGAATCGATCTGGTCCTTCCCGTAAGCACTGATGAAGAAGACCTGGGATTGTAAATTCCCAGACTGTTGGACCAGCTGCGGTGGGGTAGGTACACAGGATCAGATAGGGGTGTGTTTTTAGGTTGAGTGTCTGGTGTTCATTTAAACCAGTGGTCTCCCAACAATAGCCTGGGGGCCTGATGTGGCCTTTCGTTTGCCTTTATCTGGCCCTTGGAGTACTATTCCACCAACTGATACCAATAATCAAGCACCATTCACCCTACTGACACCAAAAAAAGGGGCACAGTTCTTGATTTCAACAATGATGCACTTCTCCCATTAAAACCAATGATGGGGCACTGATGCCGGGGCATTTTCTACTCTCACTGGCCACAGTCCAGCCTATCTGAAGCCTAAAGGACAGAAAACTGGACCTTTGCTTAGAACCTTTGGAGACCCCTGCTTTAGGACTTTGTTTACACAGGCTAATTAAAGGGGGTCATGGGGCATAACAGTTGGTTGAGCCACGCAGTACCACCTCGTTTTCCACGCAGTACCACCAAACACAGCTCAAGTCAATGTGGCCATGCTGCAACCATGAGCAAAAAGCTTGGCTGCATGGCAATAAAAAAGGCCCTCTTCAGGAGGAGGAATTAAAAGCAAAAAAAGACAGCCATTACGAAGTGTAAGGTATTGCTTGCTGAATTTCCAGGCATCCATTGCTTTACCACCCTCTATAAAATGATCCATCGCAGATCCCTTTTCAGAGCAGCAGTAGACAGTGTGGCTCGTAAACATAAGCATAACAGTTTGTGTACTTCGAGAATGATTAAAAAGATCACTGTGGCTTTTGGCTCCTGAAGTATTTGGAAATTTCAAATGATGTCTGTGGCACAATCCCAAAGCAGGGTATATAGCTTGCTGGCAGCCTTGAAGGAGCAGCAGTAATGTATTGCTAAAACATTCAGGATTCGTAAAACATTCAGGATTCCTTTGCTTATTTTTCTTAGGGGTATTTGGGGGATTCACAGTTCTCTAGCAAAGTTTAGCAGCTGTGAAATCCCAATAACAGGAATAAGGTTAGTCAGCCAACAGAAAACAAATTCCAGCCAATAAGAAAAGCAAGAATGAAGAAAGTTAAAGTGAAAGCAAGTAAAGTGCATTTTTACGCATAGTTTTTACAGCTGTTATCTATGGATTGCTATGTAGCTACTAGCTGTCACATGAGAGAGGGGACTAAAAAGAGCATACAGCAACTTCTATGCACAGATACTGTTATAGATGGGATAACAAAAGGAATTTCATGAGTTACTTTAAAATGAGAGATGAATTAAGGGAACTTATAAAGGGCGAAAAAAAATATATTATATATACACATCCATATTTACACTGTATATATACATACACATATAAATTCACTTATCAGCCATAACATTATTACCCTGACAGGTAAAGTGAACATTGATTTATTCAGTCTGAACCAATAGAAGTGCTACTGTAGCTCAAATTGCTGAAACAGTTAATGCTGATTCCTGTAGAAAGGAGTCCGAACACACAGTGCATCGCAGTTTGTTGCGTATGGGGCTGCCATGAAAATCCCTGTCCACAGCTAAAAATACCTATAATGGTCACGTGAGCATCAGTGCTTGACCATGGAGCAATGGACCAATGTGGCCCTGTCTGATGAAATCACATTTTCTCTTTCACATCATGTGGATAGCCCAGTGGGTGGGCGCTGCTTACCCGAGTAAGAGATGGCACCAGGTTGTACTAAGGGAAGAAGGTAAACCAGTGGAGGCTTAAAGGATCTCCTATAGATGGCTTGGTGCCAGATCCCACAGCATACCTTTAGAGGTCTAGTGGAGTCCATGCCTTGATGAGTCAGGGCTGTTTTGGCAGCAAAATGGGGGACCTAATCAATAATAGGGGGATGGTCAAAAAGTTAGGGCTCAGTGTGTATATATGTACACACAATTTCTTAAGTTGGTAAACAAGCTACATAGCATTCCCCACCACCATTCATGTATAAGCTAAAGTACTCTATTCTGCAGATTGCCTGACACAGAAAAAGCTTTTAAGTAGCCTGAAGTTGGGGTCTTTGCTCACAAACCACTACAATTCAACCATTCAGTACTGGATATAGCCAACTTTTGTTAGATTTATATCAGTTATGTCCCCAGCTGCTGTTTTCATTATACACACTGTACTGTATTTCTCCTGAAACAGAGGACGACAACAAATGCCACCTACTGATAGAGGTGGCCAGAGGAGCACTGAAGGGTCAATACAATAATACTCCAAGTGCAGGAATCACTTCTGGCCACTGATAAGAGGCACAAGGGTTTCCCCATTTTTTTTTAACCTTTTACCAAACATGTGACATACATATTTATTAACATAACAAAATAAAGCAACATAAACACAATAAAAGACAACAAACAAGATGCAGAAGCACAGAGTGTGATGGAGAGGACATCACCTCACTTATTAGCTATATATAGTGCAATGCTTCTCCTATGCATACTGCAGTATAGAGGAAAGACTACCTGTACTTAAGGGCTGGGAGGGTGTTTGACTTGCTGGGGCAAACGCTCCAAAACTACTCGTGCCACTAGATTGTCCGAATGCATCAAAGTTTGCAAAGTCTGCATGGGAAGAATTGGGAGCTGCAAATTGTGGAGAACAGAAGGAAGAAAGCAAAAAAAACAAAACAAAAAAGGTGTTAATGAAGATGAGCAATATGGTAACAAAAAAACTGATAAATGGTTAAAAAAAAAAAAAAAAAAAATACTCATCAGCTAAACATACACACAGATAAAAATAAAAAGAATGATGTGACATGGCCCGACTTGTCCTGTCCTGCAGGAAATGACTGGCAATCGTGGATTTTCACATAAACCGGTTACACTCACCTTGGAAGAGACCCAGGTGCCATCATCAGGAAAAGATCCTCATTTGCATGGTCCCCAATAGTGAGAGGACCACATAGGAAAGCTTTACTGAGCAGCAGAATATTTATTTCCCACACAGAAACTTCCTTTATGCACACCAAATATCTGATATATATTTGATATATTTGATATAAGTAGTATTTGTATTGCCGCTAGCAAATAAAACAATGGTCTCCGTGCAGTATGAGAAAATGCAATTTAAGGCTCCGTTCACATCTAGGCGTTTTGGGGCGTTTTTGGGGCGTTTTTCTGCTCTAGGATCAGCTCTCAAAACGCCCAACAAGACAAATCCTATTCATTTCAATGGCCCCTGTTCACATCTGAGCGTTTTGACGCTGTATACAAAACGCCCAATGCTCAAAAAAGTACATGAGCTTCTTTTTGGGCAGATTACAGGCGTTTTCCATTGATCTCTATTCAATCTAAAAACGCCTGCACAAAAATCGCGGTAAAAATCGCGGTAAAATCGCGGTAAAAAAACGCCGCAAAAATCGCGGTAAAAAACGCGCGAAAAACGCTACGCTCAGGTGTGAATGTAGCCTTAGTGTAATTCCTGTGGGCAATAGTTTCTGATTCAGACTTCTAAACCATCAACAACCAATCTTGAGGAAAAGAAAAACAAAAAACACTTGCTGATTATGGGGGGGCCTCTAGACTCCAAGAGTTACACACAAGTGGAAAAGGTTAAAAACAGAAGTTGTCTTAAAGAGAAAAAAAAAAAAAAAAAACCCAAATTATTCTTAAAAATATTCTCTCCTTCCTCCTCCCACCTATCCTGCCTTATCTGGAGTAAAAAAAAAGATGTATACTTACCTTTTTACAATCTGCTCTGGTCACAAGATCCAGAAGCTCTGGCTCCCCTCTGGTAAGGAGGATAGGTAGGAGTAATGAGAGGGACATTTTTTAACCACTTAAGCCCCGGAGGCTTTGGCTGCTAAACGACCAGGGGGTATTTTGCGATTCGGCACTGCGTGACTTTAACGGACAATTGCGCGGTCGTGCGACGCTGTACCTAAACAAATCACCTGTGCTGTGCGCTTTTTACTTTTTGCGCTATAAAAAAAAAAAAGCGTAAATTTTGCAAAAATAACAATATTTTTCACATTTTTTTTATATGAAATTCCCCCCCAAAAAAATGTAAAAATCAAAATTTTTTAACATTTTCGGCCAATTTGTTTTATGCTACATATGTCTGGTAAAAAAAAAAAAAAAAAAAAAAAAAAAAAAAAAAAATCGCAAAAAGCGTATTTTTATTGGTTTGCGCAAAAGTTATCGCGTTTACCAACAAAGGGAAAGATTTTTTGTCATTTTTGCTGGTTTTTTTTTTTAACGCGTAATGGCGGCGATCTGCGATTTTTTTTGCAGTACTGCGACATTGGGGCGGACAGATCGGACCCTTGACTGACATTTGACACTTTTGGGGTTACCTGTGACATTTCTACAGTAATCAGTGCTATAAATATGTAAAAATACACTGGTAGTGAAGGGGTTAACTTTATTTGAGAGGGAGGGGCTGTGTGTGTCCCTAGGGGCGTGCTTTCTACTGTGATTGGCTGTGACTTGAGGTGTAAGTACACTGATCAACGGTTCTACACAATAGAACCGTGTGATCAGTGTTTTTACACCGAGGAGAATGACAGGCGGCGCGCGCTCGCTCCCCAGACCCTCCCAGGCTAGTGACGTTAATTAACGTCACTAGCCTGTGAGGGGCTGACCGCCGCAGTAAATTTACTTGCGGCGGTCGGCAAGCGGTTAAAGCAGAACTTTACCCTATAACAACTTGTAAAAAATAATGTTCTTTAGCAAGGAATATACTATACATTCCACATTATTAATTACGCTACCAAAATAAGTGTGCTGTAAACTGCCTCCAGCATTGCTCAAGCTTCTTCTTGCTGTCATTTTGCTGAAGCCCAGAGCCCCTCAACAGCAGTAAATTATAAAGTGGAGCTACACCCATCGATTTCACGGTTTCAAAAAACAGTTACATTCCTGTAATGTCGGGATTGTCAATTGTCACACTTGCTTGTGTCCAGGAAAACTGTCAAACCATCAAATGGCAGGTGTCCTAACTGATCACATGTGCAGCAACATGGCAGCTGCAGATTAAACAGAAGCAGCTTCCCTCACTGTAAGGGATAGGAGGGTTTAACTGCTTCAAGGCAGTCAGCAGATCGGCCTCTACAAACTCGACAGTGTTTAATAACTGGATTTTTGTCTTGCCGTAAAATCCTTTTCTCTGAAGTTCATGGACCAATGCAGTCTCTGTTCTTCATAACAGTAGGGTTATACTGCTCCCTATAGGAGTAGGACACTAGGCAGAAAAAATGTTCTGGCTACGCCTATGGGCAGTCCCAGGAGGTATACCCTCTCTCCCTGCTATAGGATGTCAGTTTTGTATCAAAGCTGTGTCAGAAAAAATACCAACCCAACTCAAAATAGAGGGGCGGGCACTGCGTCCGTCAATGAACTTCAGAGAAAAGGATTTTTACAGTAAGACAAAAATCCAAATGTTCCTCTATCGTTCACTGATGGACGCAGTCTCTGTTCTTCATAACAGTAGGGACGTCCCAAAGAAGTGCCATAAAACATGAGGGGTGGGAACAGCAGTAAATAATTCAAGGCTGAACCATAGCCAACCAGGCAACATAGGACTCATCAGAACAACAAGAGGAGACCCACCTGAAAAAAAACATTAAACACCCTTAAACAGCAGCCTGCAAAACTTTGCTGCCAAAGGAGGCATCTGCAGATGCCAGCACATCCACCTTATAAAACTTTGTAAAGGTATGAACAGACGACCAGGTAGCCGCCATGCAAACCCAAACCTGATGGAGAAAGGCCCAGGAAGCACTAAGCGTTCAAGTAGAATGCGCCTTAACAGGGAAAGTTGGAACCAGACCCTTAATTGAATAAGCCTGCACAACCGTCTGACTGATCCATCTGGAAATAGTCGCAGCAGACACAGGTAACCCTTTCCTTGGTCCATCTGTGAGTACAGAGAGAATACGACTTCTGAAAAGATTCAGTAGTCCCCAAGTACACCCAGATTGTCCGAACCACATCCAAAGTATGTAGTTCAAATTCCTTAGGATGTTGAGGCTTAGGACACAAGGAAGGCAACACAATGTCCTCATTTAAGTGGAAACTGGAAACCACCTTCGGAAGGAAGGATGAATCCGGATTAAGCACCACTTTATCCCTGTGAACCACAGGACGCCGCCAGTTCCGACACCCTGCGCGCAGAAGTAATAGCCACCAAGGCCACCTTCAGTGATAAGGTAAGGGGAATCTCCTGAGTATTTTCAAAGGGAGGCTTCTGGAGAACCGACAGCACCAAATTAAGGTCCCAAGGTGGCAACAGAGGTTGCACCGGCGGTGCCAAGTGTCGCACCCCCTGGATACGAAGTGTGAAGTTACGCACCAGGGAATGGGTGGCTAGTGGCCTCTGGAAGAAAATTGCCAAGGCCAAGACCCGACCCTTGATAGTACTCAAGGCCAATTTTTGATCAACTCCCCGTTGAAGGAAGACCAAGATCCGAGCCACGGAGTAAGAGCGAGGGGGAACCTCAACAGACTCACACCACGCAATATACGACTTCCAAGTACGATGATAGATGTTTCTAGAAGTTGCTTTAAGCAGAGTGGGAATCCCTGAAGAAGCAATAGCTGAATCTCAGTCTGGAGCTTTTGAAGTTTTTCCAGAGGAAGAAACACCCTGGCTGAGGACGAATCCAAAGTCAGGCCCAGATAGTCCAGTCTCGTGGAAGGAACCAGGGACGGATTCTGAAGGTTCGGAATCCACCCGAACTCCTCCAGAGTCCTCATGGTGATCTCCAAGTTTGTCACCAGCACCGTGGGAGACTCTGCACAGAGAAGTAGATCGTCCAGGTAACCCAAAGACCGATATCCCCTGCTGGCGTAACAACGCCAGGACCGGAGCCAGCACCTTTGTGAAGACCCGAGGAGCAGAAGCAAGACCAAAGGGTAGCGCCACAAACTGATAGTGATCTTCTCCCACGGGAAAACTGAGAAACCGTTGATGTCCTGCACATATCGGAATGTTAAGGTAGGCATCTTTGATGTCTATGGAGGCAAGGAAATTCCCCTGATGTAGGGAAGCCACCACCATGCAAATGGATTCCATCATGAATTTCTGAACTTGCACAAAGCAATTCAGCGCCTTTAGGTCAAGGATTGGATGCACCTTGCCTTCCTTCCTGGGGGCCGTAAACAGGTTTGAGTAAAAGCCCTAAAACTATTCAGAAGACGGAACTGGAACTATTACTCCTTGTTGCAACAGGTCCTGTGCCACCCCAAAGAGAGCCTGTAAGCGATCCGGGGATAGTCATACATTGGAAGGGAAAAACCTTACCGGCGGGACAGATCGAAACTATCTTGTAACCGAAACATATCACCTCATGAACCCACTTGTCTTTTATACAGGATAGCCACAGGTCCGGGAACAGGCAAAGACGCCCCCTCCCAGATACGGGTGAGGGCGCAGCTTCATGCTGAAGGGGTCTTATCCGCAGGTCTGGAGAAACGCGATTTCTGTTTGCCAGACCAGGGTCGCTTGGAGCCACCCAAGGAGGCCTTGAAGGACTTCGATCCTTTATCACTTGTCCCTGAAGGACGAAAAAGAAAAAACTTTGTGTGCTGAAAAGGAGGGACCCGGTCTTTGATGAGTGTCTTTACCCTTGTTAGCCTCATCCCCCTTCTTGTGGGAGAAAGGGTACTCTTACCCCCTGTAAGACCTTTGATAAGGTCATCAAGGGTAGCCCCCAAACAGGCGATCACCTTGAAAAGGTAGATCAGTCAAGGCCTTCTTTAGTTCTGATCCGCAGACCAGCAGTTTAGCCAAAGTATACACCGGAGGACCACCGCCGAAACCGACAGTCGGTCCAATATCGGAGCCGCATCCAGCGAGACATCGCAAACGAATTGCAGCCCCTGCAGCAACTGGTCCGTCCGCTCTACAAAAGGCAAGGGGAAGTTGTACCCCCTCCAGGTCACGGCGTAGTAACTTAGCCTATTCAGTCAAGATTTGTGACACAAGGGAAATAGTAAACACCGGTCTTAGTGCAGACCCTGCCAGGGAGTACATATTGCGGGCCACAGACTCCGCCTTTCTATCCGCCGGATCCTTATCCTCCACTGGGATCATGGTAGCTTTATTCAGTCTGGAGACCGGAGGGTCCACAGTAGGTGACACAGTCCACTTTTTAATAAAGGACTCCTCAAAGAGGTAGCATCTAGCAATCTGCTTAGGCACCCCAGGTGGACGCTTTGGGCGGTCCCATTCTTTTGTGACCATGTCAAAATACGCGGGAAGGGGGAAAACCTTTGCCACTCTGGATGGCTTGTGAGTGCCAAACGTAACCTGTGCCTCAGTCACAGCTGTGTCCTCCATTGTTAGGGTCTCACGCACGGAAACAACCAGTATGTCCACCAGCGCCTTTTCTTGAGCGGTGGCATAGGGAGAGGTGTCATCCTCACTATCAGAGGAGACAGGACGTGAGGCAGTAGACCCAGCAGGGAGATCCACGTCTGCGGTGGCTGAATCAGTTTCAGGATCTGATACATCAGATGAGGCAGGGGTAGTTGGGGGTCGTTTTTTGGCACCTCGCCCCTTGCAGGCCACCTCCACTAGGAACACAAAAGATTCCAAGACCGC
Organism: Pelophylax lessonae; assembly: GCF_965119305.1. Classification (NCBI taxonomy): domain Eukaryota; kingdom Metazoa; phylum Chordata; class Amphibia; order Anura; family Ranidae; genus Pelophylax; species Pelophylax lessonae. The sequence goes on from NC_138770.1 coordinate 183,315,911, forward strand.
CGACAGTGCATCTATGGATAGCTGGAATCTGGAGGGCCCTGCAGCCTCCTTGAGGGGGTCAGGTGGGGAAGAAAGTTCTTCAGGGTCCATGTTGCACCAGTGGAACCACTCAGCAAAAAGTTTAAAAAAATATTTTTTTTTTTTACAAGAACATCCCATGGAGCTATAGCGCCCCCCAAGAGGCCAGGCAGAACGCACTGAAGACCCCATCAGAGAGAGAGAGAGAGACCCCCCAGACTCACCACCCGCACCAGAAAGGCCCAGAACGTCTGTACAGCACGTGTCTGCAACGTTCTTGATCAGCAGAGAAAAACCTGAGTGTCAGCACCAGGGTATAGGGAGGGGATCCACCACCAAAAAAAAAAAAAAACACACCTCTAGGGACTCCAAGAACATGGCCGCCAGTGATTTTCCATGGGAATCCACCGCAAAATGGCCGCCGGGTGTACCAACATGGTCGCCGATCTTTCTAAGCACATGGGCACAAGAAAATGGCAGCCCCGGCCATCAAGGGGACCCCCAAGCCTCCTGGACTGGATCGACAGGAAGGGGGCCCTGGAAGTTACAGGTAAATCCCTCCCACAGGATCGATCGTCCAGCCCCCGGCGGCGCACCCCCCTGCCCTCACTGTCGGCCTTACTCTGGGTCCCAGCCCCCAGGGAATAGCTTCAAGCATCCCATAGCCCCAGTAGTGAGGGGGGGTGCGTGACAGGACAGAAGGGAACCCGAGGGTGCGAGGACCCAGGTCCACCCCAAAACCCACCAGGGGGAGAGGGAGGAACATTTTACTTACCATACCTGGAACAGGCAGGCGCCATCTCCTGACAGACCCTCTCTCTGCCGAAGTGGAGGGCTGTCGGCCAATAGGAATGCTGCAACTCGGGCCAGTTCCAGTTCGGTGGGACTATGTCATGGCCGACCTAGTGCGGAGCTGGGGACTGTGCGCGCTCGCTGGCCAGCTGGGGTGACCACTGGATCTATATATCCAGCCCATTGCCCAGATCCGGCTTAGTTGCTTTTAGATCTCACAGGGAAAAAAAAACGGTTTTTGAACTTAAATCTGCTTTAAAAGCAGAACTTAAAGAATTTTGGGGTACAAAAAAAAAACAAACACACTCACCTCCATGCTGTAGGATTAGTCTGATGCTACAGCAGTCACCCGCCGTCTCGAAGACCAAGAATTGAGCAATTACATGACCGCCAATTGTTCTCGGTTTTCTCAGAGAAGAGAGCAGTGACTGTCAATCACTGTTCTCTGCTCTGCCCCTCCAAGGCTCACTGGAGCATTCAATTGGAGAAGGGGGTGGCCGCAGCCGGCTTCACCTTTTAGCCACGCACTGAGAGCCAGTGCCAACTCTAAGTCAGGCAGCTGGGGGGATCCTGGTCGGAATTCTTTCTGGAGCGGCTCTTTGGCATTAGCCAACAGCAGGCTTTAGCCAGCCATTGGCTTATTCTGGGTCACAGGAGAGCAAGAGTGTACTACATGAACTATGACCACAATAACTCCACTTTCATTGAGGGAAAAAAAAACAAAGTCCCCAAGTGATCAATGCACATTGCATGGATTTTAAAAAACTTACAAAAATTCCTACTATTCGTTGCTGTGAAGAAATAGCTAAAATGTTTCACCATTACATTACATACATATTCTTAATGGGAGAGTCTCATTCATTATTAGTCAGCTGACGCACTTTGTGTGTTCTAATGAGTCCAATGTTTGCATCCCTTTAGAAGTGATTAACTCTTGGGGAGTATCTCACCAAAACCTACATTTCTTTTACAGGGGGTACCTACAATCTGACTTGTACCTTAGTGCAGACTTCCGGGAAAATCAGTGAGCTAATTATACAAGCTGGAAAATAAATTTTTGGAGGTTTCAATACACCAAATGTGTACAGAACGCCTTCATTTTGCATTGAATTTTAGAGCAAATTACAGTGCTGGAGACTGAAAAGGAAAGGTAATTTTTAAAACCATTAAAATTACAATATGACTTTTGTCACAAATATATATGCTATATTTTTTTTACGAAAGTGGAGGTGAATTTAGTGCTCTCTAAACATCTCACCTGCAGCAATGCTCCCCTCACTGGTGTTGTCTTCATTTTTTCTTTTACCTTTGACAGGCCTCTAATGACGCAACACAAGCACAAGGCCACAGTAGTTAAATCATCCTGGAACCAAAGCATGCCAAGAATGTACACTGAGCTGTGCATGTGTGGCTCATTGTATACTTAAAAGAAACATCGTTGGCAGGCATAATAAAGGCTTATTGCGGAAGAGGCATTGAGTATTTTCTGCAATAAAAGCCTTTCTTCCAGCAATGGTTCAATAATAGGCTACAGTTCTGTTTTATACATACTATAGCTATCAGTGCTCAGGTGCAGGCCGACATAGCATGGCTCAAAGGAACTACCAATGATATTAAATTAAAGAAGGCAGAGGCATCATACTTATATAGATTCTCTGGTTTAGGCAACCAGCTAATCTGTATATTAGCAGCCCTGGAAGTTTCAGAAACCATGATAAAGTTATTATACAGCAATAGTTATATAGTTAAATAGCTCTGTAACAGAAAACTAAATAGCTTTAAAGTTATAAAGTGTTACTAAACCAAGATCCTACATTCACTATATCTGGTCTCCTACAGTACACGGAAATGCAATTCTTTAGTAAAAAAATAAACTGATAAATGCCTTCTCATCAGCTGTATATAGCAATTAGAGCAATCTTGTGACTTGTATCAGTGAGTGCTGATAGTTTGTAGAAGGCGTTTTCATTTCTCCCACAATTGTCCCATCAGGCTTCCAGAACCTTAATGCTCTGTCTGAACATGTCTGGACAGTGCCGATTGGCCCTGTGCTGATCACATGTACCCTCCCAAGAAAAAAAAAAAAAAAGAAATCATCCATCAATCAAGATATGACATACCATCCACTTTATTCTTTTTTAATTACTGGGCATGGAGGAGGGAGGGACTGGGCTGTCATTTAGGATCTGTATAGACGCCCACATGTGTGAGGTTAATACCATGTGACCTGAATAGCTCAGCTAAAAACAGGAAGTGTCCTATTCAGCAATAGAGACCAAACTGAGCATGTGCAACTGAACTACACTTACTGTGCCTATCTGGACTTGTCCAGAGATAACTTGCAGGAGGGGGAGGATCTGTGCATACAGGATCACACAGCCTTTTTACACAATGCAGAGGATTAATCACTTACGTTACACAGTAAGACAAGCATGCTATCCTGCATCTATAGACATATTTTACTGTTTTGGGTTTAGTAACACTTTAATAGTCCTTTAGCCACTTGAAGACATTGGTCTACTAAGTGGGCCCTGGAGGACAGAGAAGTTTCTACCTTGTCAGCCTTTTTACCTCAGATGAACTATTCCAAAACCCGTCGGGCTGAGGAAACACCTGCTAAGATTAGTCCAATGGGGGTCATTCAAAAGATTACGCTTACATCGGTGATCAGTGGGAAGAATGCACCACTTACAGTAAGCTTAAAAGATCATGGGGTTATGCTATTGGCTCTGGCAAGTGAGGATGGACCTAAAAAAATGAAAACACTCTTACGTGGGAGATCAAACAGCCTCGGCTCAAGAACCTCCTATCAACCTCTGGTGAAAGCTTGGCTGAGAATGGCTTCTGTGTTGAGCAATACACTCTTCCCGCTTTCTGCCCAACAGTGTGTTACAGTTACGCTCGGTTCACCCTGTTGCAATGGCAAAGTCATGCGACTTCCTTTTGACTTGGATGCTATTTAGAAGCCTGCTCAAGGGCTGAAATTGCACCCAAGTCAGACCAAAGTAGTGCAGGAATCTTTCCTAAAGTTGGAGCGACTTGTGTTACATCAATTAAGATGGCTCTCATAGGAAAACATTGAACAAGACATGTCATGCAACTCACTTGGTCTCCCAAGCCAGATACCATGTTGTAGCAGTGTGAACCAAGCCTAAATCACTGATAGCTGCAATATAAACTTTTTGAAACTGTAGTTATGCAACTGTTCAGGTATCAGGAGCAACTACTTATGACTTAAAAAAAAAAAAAAAAAAAACAACACTGGATTTTTGTCTTACCGTAAAATCCTTCTCCCTGATGTTCATTGACTGAAACAGCTCCATATCTTCTTTGATCCTTGGGTTATGCTGCTCTCCATAGGAGTAGGACACTAGGCGAAGAAAATTTTGACTATGCCCATAGGGCAGTCCCAGGGGGTATATACTCTTGCTTTAGCTCTTCAGTTTAGTAACAAGCAATGTCGGAAGAACATAAAACCCAACTCAGTAGGGGGGCAGGTACTATGTCCGTCAAAGAACATCAGAGATTTTACAGTAAGACAAAAATCCAGTTCTCTCTTTCGTTCATTGACGGACACAGGTCCATATCGTCTTTGACCCTTGGGACGTCCCACAGCAGTGTCAATATCAGGGGTGGGAAGAACACAACAATAAACTTACTTTCCAAAGGCTAAATGTAGCCAACCAGGAAACAACTTAAGCTGACCTGGCAAAAATTTACACCCTCAAAGAGGACTAATTCGCTCTAACAGCGGCCTGCAAAACCATGCGGCCAAAGGCGGCATCAACAGATGCCAACATATCTACTCTTTAAAGTTTGTGAAAGTGTGCATGGACAACCAGGTGGCCGCCTGCAAACCTGCACCACTGATGCCAGATAACAGAAGGCCCAAGAGGCACTAAGCGTTCTCATATAATGCGCCAAAGAGGAAAACGGAGGGTCCTGACCTTTTATACAATAGGCCTGCACCACAGTCTGAATCATTCAAATGTAACAAAGGAAAAAAGACATCACTCAACTTACAGTAAATGAGTTTAATGCTTACTCATCATATTAAAGTTAATGTATTGGTGGGGTTTCCAGAGCCAAGTGGTAAATTCAAAGAAGGACAAAGGTAAAGGACCTAGTGTCCAAACAGAGGCTCCACAGGGAAACACTTTAGCTTCTAAGAACTTGCAAATAAAAATGTATTACATGTTAATAAATGTGACAAAGGGCATTCACCAAACCAAACATAAAAATGATCTATGACAACGTTGTCAGCGATTAGATATGAAAACAACCCAGGTACTCAGACATCCCTACATGCACAGACTGCCTGCCTGATCCATCGGAAAAGGTCACAGCAGACACGGTCAGCCCCTTACGGGAACCATAAGGACAAACCGGGAATCCGATTCTTTGGAACGACTCAGTCGCCACCAGGTACGCCCTAATTGCCCGAACCACATCCAAAGAATGCAAGGCATTCTCTGTAGGATGCTTAGGCTTAGAACACAAGGAAGGCAACACAATGCTTATATTTAAATGGAAACCAGAGACTACCTTAGGAAGGAAACGGTCAGGGACAAAGCACCACTCTATCTCCATGAACCACCAAGTAAGGTGAACAACAAGACAGCTGCCAGCTCCGACACCCTCTGTGCAGAAGAAAAAGTTACCACGAAGGCTACCTTCTGGGACAATGTAAGCAGACGAATCTTGCAAATATTTTCCAACGACGGTTACTAAAGAACCGACAGCACCAAGTTGAGATCCCACGAGGGCAACGGAGACCGTCCGGGGGCAGCCCAGTGGCGAACCCCCTGAACAAAGGTGCAAACCACAGAAGGCGTAGCCAAAAGAACCGAAGGAAGCAAACTGCCAATGGTCTTACTTTGCCCTTGATGGTACCCGAGGCAAGGTGCTGCTCAAAACCTCGTTGGAGGAAACCAACTCTGAACCACCAAAAAAGAGCAAGAGTGAGCACCAGGGGATTCACATCCGCAAAGTACGCTCCTCAAAGGCAATGGTAAATCTACCTAAAAGTAGATTTACTAGCTTGCAGCAGCATGGGAGTCACCGATTCAGACAACCCTCTAACATTCAGCACTTTGCTTTGACAGCCATGCCGTTAAAAGGCAGCGACTGTAAAGCAAGGTGGAAGATTGGCCCTTTAGCCAACAGATCTCCTCTAAGAGGAAGTTTCCAAGGAGCGTCGACGACCAACCGTAACAGATCTGCGTACCAAGACCGGCGAAGCCAGTCTGGAGCCACTAGGATGGCCGTAATCCCTTCTTCCTAGAGCCTACGCAGGAGTCCTGGCAGAAGTTCCAGAAGAGGAAAGCAAGATTTCAGACAACACCGGCCCCAAAGGAGCCACCAGTGCGTCTATGGTGTCGGCCAGAGTATCCCAAGACCGTGCCACAAACCCAAACACCTTCCCATGGAAATGAGAGGCCAACAGGACCAAATCGGGAGTTCCCCACCAAAGAAACCACTGATGAAACACCTGCGGAGGAGACGTCCAGTATATCGATTGGTAGTCTGGATTCTTCTAGAGGCCAGACCCCCAAACACAATCTGTGTCAAAATATGCCACCCCAGCCGGACAGGCTGGCATCCATGGTGACCACTGTCCATTACAGAGGAAGGAAGATTCAACCTATCAAAGCATCCGAGAGCAAACCACTGAAGCAGGGACCTTCTCGTACCACGGCTCAACCGGATCAGATTGTCTAGAGACTGTGGATCCTCGCTTCACATAGCAAGGAACTCACGTGGACAGATTTTGGAACTCCTCCCATGGGAAGAACACCCTGGCTGAGGCCCAGTCCAGAACAGATAGTCCAACTAGGTGGACGGAACCAAGGCCAATACCTAAAAATTAAATTTCCAAGCAAACTCCTACAGAATCCACACCGCAATCTCCCGGTTGTCCGTTCGAACAGTCAGAGACTCTGCTCGTAGAAGATGATCACCCAGGTACTCCAGTATCACAAACCCCCGCTGATGCAACAACGCCAACACTGGGACCAACACTCGTGAAAGCCCGAGGGGCTGAGGTGAGACCTCTTAAAAATGCCCCTTGCACACAGCAATCGAACGAAGTGCGCATGACCAACATAACGGAATATGACAGTAAGCCTTGTTAATACTGATAGAGGCCAGAAGACCCCCTTGAAGTAGGAATGCCACTTCTGTACGAAAGGACTCCATTCTAACATCTGTACCCAGACAAAAGGGTTCAAAAAACTTGAGGTCCAAAATTTGACGTACCTCACTTTCCTTCCTAAGACCTACAAACATGTTTGAATAAAAGCCATGAAACAAACATTCCGATTCTGAGACTGAAACAATCACCCCTTGTAGCAGCAAGTTTTTCACCGCCCCGAAGAGGCAGTCTGGGGATAAACGCAGGTTGGAAGGAGAGAACCGCACTAGAGGAGAATATTTAAGACTCAACCTTGTAGCTGGGCAAATCATTTCATGGACCCACCTGTCTGAGCCCAGGAGGTCCAGAGGAAGCAAAGATGTCTTCCCCCTCCCCCAAACACAGGTGATGGCAGAAGAGGCCTTGTCCGCAGGTCTGGAAGAACCCGCTCTTGGCATACCAGACCAAGTCTGCAAAGGAACCTCCGGGGAGGCTCGAGCAGGCGATTCCCCACAAAGGGAAGATCACACAAGGCCTTCTAGACAGCCTGGTCCGCAGAGCAGTGTATTAGCCATATCATGCACCGAAGGATCATTGCTGCCACTAACAGCCCAGAGACTAAGGGAGCCACATCCAAAGAGGCAGCAGACGATCTGCAATCCCTGGACCAAAAGACCCACCGTGACTGTTAAAATGGGCTGGGGAATGGAAGGGAACTCGGGGGTCCGTCCACCCCAGGGAGGGGCCCACATCCACTCTGAGAGACCACAAAGGGAGAGGGGGGGACACTACTTACCACACCATGGAACCGGTTGCGCACCACTCTGGGCAGACCAGCTCATGGAATGGGGGGTGCTGCGACTCTGGCCGTGGACCAGGGCTACGAGACCTTGCGAGGCGTTTAACTCACCAGTCAGCCCATGCCCAGTGGAGCTATATCTCTGCTGACCTAGCACAGGGCTGAGGCCTGCACGCACTGGCTGGCCAGACTGGGAAGACCGTAAGGATCTAGGATATCCAGTCCGTCACCCAGTCCAGCAATTGATTGTAGCTCTCACAGGAACCAAATTTAATGTTGTTCTCACAGGAACAGAAATGATAAAAGAAAAAATTCAGTTTTAAAAATGAAACAATGCCAGAACCAGAGATCCCAGCAAGGAACTAGGTCCTTACTCCTGACTAGGCAGAAAAAACTGAAGAGCTAGAGAAGGAAGTGGGAGTATACCCCCTGGGACTGCCCTATGGGCGTAGTCAAATTTGTTAACGCCTAGTGTCCTACTCCTATGGAGAGCAGCATAACCCAAGGGTCAAAAGATATGGAGCTGTATCCGTTAATGAACAAAAGAGTAAGGGGCATAAAAAACACCTTTTTTACATGCATACAGCAATTATTTTCAAGCCTCCAAAAGTAGTTCTATTTCAGTCTATGTGGTCAGAAACATAGAATGTGTCGCAGATAAGAACCATTTGGCCCATCTAGTCTGCCCAATATATCTGAATCCTATGAATAGTCCCTGGCCCTATCTTATATGAAGGATAGCCTTATGCCTATCCCATGCATGCTTAAACTCCTTCACTGTATTTGCAGCTACCACTTCTGCAGGAAGGTTATCCCATGAATCCACTACTCTCTCAGTAAAGTAATACTTCCTCATATTACTTTTAAACCTTTGCCCCTCTAATTTAAAACTGTGTCCTCTTGTGGTAGTTTTTCTTCTTTTAAATATGCTCTCCTCCTTTACAGAGTTGATTCCCTTTATGTATTTAAAAGTTTCTATCATATCCCCTCTGTCTCTTCTTTCTTCCAAGCTATACATGTTAAGGTCCTTTAACCTTTCCTGGTAAGTTTTTTCCTGCAATCCATGTACTAGTTTAGTAGCTCTTCTCTGAACTCTCTCTAGAGTATCTATATCCTTCTGGAGATATGGCCTCCAGTACTGCGCACAATACTCCAAGTGAGGTCTCACCAGTGTTCTGTACAGCGGCATAAGCACTTCTCTCTTTCTACTGCTTATACCTCTCCCTATACATCCAAGCATTCTGCTGGCATTTCGTGCTGCTCTATTACATTGTCTTCCCACCTTTAAGTCTTCTGAAATTACTACTCCTAACTCCCTTTCCTCAGATACTGAGGTCAGGACTGTGTCAAATATTCTATATTCTGCCCTTGTGTTTTTACGCCCCAGGTGCATTATCTTGCACTTATCCACATTAAATTTCAGTTGCCAGAGTTCTGACCATTCTTTTAGTTTTCCTGAATCCTTTTCCATTTGGCGTTTCCCTCCAGGAACATCAACCCTGTTACATATCTTTGTGTCATCAGCAAAAAGACAAACCTTACCATCGAGGCCTTTTGCAATATCACTTATGAAGATATTAAACAAAATTGGTCCCAGTACAGATCCCTGAGGTACCCCACTGGTAACATGACCTTGTTCTGAATGTTCTCCATTGACTACAACCCTCTGTTGTCTGTCACTCAGCCACTGCCTAATCCACTCAACAATATGGGAGTCCATGCTCAATGACTGCAGTTTATTGATAAGTCTTCTATGTGGGACAGTGTCAAAAGCCTTACTAAAATCTAGATATGCAATGTCTACTGCACCTCCACCGTCTATTATTTTAGTCACCCAGTCAAAAAAATCTATAAGATTTGTTTGACATGATCTCCCTGAAGTAAACCCATGTTGTTTTTCATCTTGCAATCCATGGGATTTAAGATGTTCCACAATCCTATTCTTTAATAGGGTTTCCATTAATTTGCCTACTATTGATGTCAGACTCACTGGTCTATAGTTGCTCGATTCCTCCCTACTACCTTTCTTGTGAATGGGCACGACATTTGCCAATTTCCAATCTTCCGGGACGACTCCTGTTACTAAAGATTGGTTAAATAAATCTGTTAATGGTTTTGCCAGCTCACCACTAAGCTCTTTTAATAATTTTGGGTGTATCTCATCAGGACCCTGTGACTTATTTGTCTTCACTTTAGACAGCAATCTTAGAACGTCTTCCTCTGTAAAGACACATGCATCAAACGATTCATTAGTCATCCTTTCAAGTGGAGGTCCTTCTTTTTCTTCTGTAAAAACTGAACAGAAGTATTCATTAAGGCAGTCGGCTAGCCCTTTATTCTCTTCTACATACCTTACCTACCTTTGTTTTTAATTTAGTTATTCCTTGTTTTAATTTCCTTTTTTCATTTATATATCTGAAGAATGTCTTATCCCCCTTTTTCATAGACTGAGCTAGTATTTCTTCTGACTGCGCTTTAGACTTATAACTTGCTTGGCCTCTTTCTGCCTAATCTTGTAGATTCCCTTATCTTCATTGCTCTGGGTTTTTTTATAATTACAAAATGCTAGCTTTTTATTTTTAGTGATTTGGGCCACTTCTGCTGAGTACCACAGTGGTCTCTTCCTTTTTTTGCTTTTACTGACAAGTCTAATGCAATTTTCTGTTGCCTTCAATAATGCACCTTTTAAGTAGTCCCATTTCTCCTGGACTCCATGTAATCTGTTCCAGTCTGATAAGGACTCATTTATGACTAATTTCATTTTTGAAAAGTCTGTTTTTCTAAAATCTAAAACTTTTGTTTTTGTGTGGTGTGACTCTTTCACAGTTCTTATATTAAACCACACTGACTGGTGATCACTAGATCCCAAGGTTTCGCCTACAATGACATCATATACCGAATCCCCATTTGTGAATACCAAATCCAAAATGGCCTCCCTCTGGGTTGGCTCCTCAACCGCTTGTTGCAGAGACAACCCCAGTAGGGAATTTAGAATATCTGTACTCCTGGTAGAACTTGCTATTTTGGTTTTCCAGTTTATATCTGGAAGATTGAAATCTCCCATAATGATAACTTCTCCTTTCATTGTCATTTTAGCTATTTCTTCAACTAGTAGATCATCTAGTTCTTTAACTTGACCAGGTGGTCTATATATCACACCTACACGAGTTACTGCATGATTAGCAAACTGCAACGTAACCCAAACAGGCTCTATGTTGGCCTCACCAACTTGTATTAGGTTAGATTTAATGCTATCTTTCACATACAGGGCCACTTCTCCTCCTTTCTTGCCTTCTCTGTCTCTTCTGTATAAAGAGTACCCTGGTATGGTTATGTCCCAGTCATTTCTTTCATTAAACCATGTCTCCGTAACAGCCACTAAATCTACATTCTCAGATGCCATTATTGACCCAAGTTAATTGATTTTCTTTACCTAAACTGTGAGCATTTGTAGACAGGACTCTGAGCTTATCATTTCTTAACCTCTGTGCTTCTGACCTGTTCTGGCATTGTTTCGGGGGGCAATTGGACTCTTGTATTTCCACTCTTTTGCCCCCCCTTGCTAGTTTAAATACTCTTTCACAAATTCTTGGAGTTGTTCACTAAGTACATTTGTTCCTTTGAGAGAAAGATGCAAACCATCTTTTTTGTACAGTTCCCTTCTATTCCAAGTAGAGCTATCATGAGAAACAAAGCCAAATCCTTGCTCTTGACACCATTTACTAAGCCATATGTTGAACTCCTTTTTGCGCCTCTGCCTATCATTCTGAACATTATGCACAGGCAGAACTTCAGAAAATGAAATGGTGGATGCAAAATCCTGTACGTCATTACCAAGTGTGATAAAAGATTTTTTCACCTCTGACACTTCATTGCAAGCCAGGTCATTTGTCCCTAGATGGACAAGAACATCCACGTCCCCTTCCTGCTTTGCTTGCTTAATATTAATAATACGTCTTCTATCTCGTCTAGCAGTAGCACCAGGGAGACATCTCACAAAACCATTTTCTTTAAGCTTAATGATTTAGAAGCTGCACAATTACATTTTTGGTTTTGGGATTAATACTGCTTTATTCAACCTCTCAAGCAAAACATGGCCATACTATTTGGGTATTTAGACTGTCGTGGGTGCTGCAGCTGTCTGAAACACAAAAACCGTCAGGGAAGTGCACTATCCACACTAAGCAGGAATCTATTGATTTCTCTTGTTTGGCTCACAGAGCTGAACTAGAGAAATTTTAAATTGCATGGCTAGGTATAGTACGTGCAGGTCTAGTAGAAAGAGTACAAAAATAAACATGTGCAGTGTCTCACAAGAGTGGACTAATATTTAGTAAAATGGCACAAGATAATATAATAGGATGAGAGAAAGCACTAACATGTTATAAACAAGATGTGTAAATGAGTTAAGGAAGCTAACATTTAATATACATTCAAGAAAACAGACCGAGAAATCACATGAAATTAAAAAGACACCAACATCTTCTTATTTTCCCTAGCAACTGGCCAACATCCAGACCAGTATCTGACACCACGGCTTCAGATATCCTGAATTATGCAGCAATTCCTTACATTATTAAACCTGTTCTTGACCCAAAAGAAAAACTAGACATTATGCCTTAGAACTACAGATAAAGTACCCCTGTAAGTGGTGTGCAACTTACAGTGACCAAATAAATATTGTTCTGGCCTAAAAAACCAAACCTGCCTATAAAAATGTGGGCATATAAAACAAAAAATGAAAACCTTTATTGATACTACAGCTAAAGAACAGACTAGAACATTTATTTATTTAGATTTGTGTATTTAACTAATTGCCTTGAGTTTAGCATTAAAAAAAAAAAAAAAAAAGTACAAATTCAACCCAAATAAGGAAAGTCACATTTATAAACCTCTAACTTTTTTGCAGCTCGAGCAATTTTCATTTTTTGCCCTAATGTGCACTTTTGGCCTTAGGATTACCTAAAATCCCAAAACATAATTTTGGATAAGCAGAAGGCCTGCAAAAATTAAAAGTTAGTAGTTGCGAAATTTTATATCGTAAGAAAATTGCACAACCAAACCTATATTTTCAGTAAAAAATACAATAAAAAATACATTTAAAGTAACAAGTAAAAAGTTTTCTTTTTTTTTTTTTTTTTTAAACAAACAAACATGTTATACCTACCTCTTCTGTGTGCAGGTGGTTTTGCACAGAGCAGCCCAGATCCTCCTCTTCTCGGGTCCCTCTACTGTGCTTCCACAGCCTCTCCCTCTTGAGTGTCCCCACATCAAACAGTTTGCTATGGGGGCACCCAAGCCAAGGCTCCCTGTGTCCATTCCGGTCATTATGAGATTTGTTTTCTGTATTCTGCAAAAAACATGGTGGATCCTGTTCTCTATCTCCACCTTCTGTTCATGTCCCCAATTCAGCTAGGGGTTTTGCAGATGTAGTGGCAGCTCTGCACATGCTCAGTTTTCAGTGACTTTCTACCCTAAACATTTCCTTCCTATCACATCTGAGCAGCACGTGATTATGGAGAAGCACATATGGGTGTTGTATACACAGTGGTAAATAACAGCTCACTCCCTCCCTCCTTCTTACCCACTAACCAGCTAAACACTATAGGGGCAGGGAATTAAATGTAGATTAATGGAGGCTTGATCTCCCTCTTATTCTAAGACACAGGCTGGGAGGGCCTGACACAGCCTGTGACTGGCAGAAATCAACCCACACCATGTGATTTCCACAAAATAATAGATTCCATGTCAAATATATATTTGTATGCCAATTTAAAACAATTTATTGATATTTATTTTTACTCTGTATTCCAAAGGTGGTTTTATTTTGAACAAGTGACCAGCAGCAGACGACTAGAAGCTCCTCCTGCTTAGGTTTTCCTGCAGACAGGCTGGGAAAGCTCTGGGTCATGTGACAGCTGTATATGGTTTTGGAAAAAGGTACTTCGATTTTTTTTTTATATATATTTACAGTGCTATTAACCACATACAGAAAAATAAGGGACAATGTACACAGTATGTGTTTAGTATCACTTTAACCATAAACAATGGCCCCAGAATAATTTCATACTTCTGCATACATACCTAAATGTGTTGTGTAACTTTTTATTTCTGTGAGCATGTGTGGGTAGGTGTGTATTTTATTTTTACATATGTGCATTGGAGCGGTTTAACATTTTTTTGTTTTCTTTGATTGTATTCAATTATTTTTAAACTTCACTTTAATGCTGTAACAAGGGTATAATACAATATTGTGCAGTAACAGGTTCTCTGTATGGAGACATCAAGGCTCTATTAGACGCCTAATGTATCTCACCTGCAATAATCCTGAGCTGACTGAGGACAGACAGTCCCTGATCAGCGCCTATCACAGCAGCTAGCTAGCTGTCATTTGACAGCTGTAAACCCAGAAACACTTAGAGCAGAGAACAGAGGTGAGATTAGGCATTGTGCCAACCACTTGCCATTCAGAAACAGCTTTCTGTGGTCCCAGGCTTCCAGGAGATATGGGAGAATCTGGGAACCCAAACTTCCACCAAATGTAGAAGTGACTGGGCAGCTTTAGAGAACCTAGATATCTTCCTTAATATAAAAGCTACTGATAGTCTACATTAAAGTCAGGAGTCTGAAAATAAAATGTAAAACAAATTCAGCAATGCAAGCCTGGCGAGTCTTTGCTATAGGAATAGAACTGTCTAAAAAGAATAATACAACTAATACGACAGTTTCCAGCTTCTTTCATTTTTGGGATTTTTTTTTGTAAGAATAGTGCCAGTAATTTTAGTACAACACTTCTTGTACTGCTCTTCCAGAAGTGATAACTATAATTCTTACTTAAAAAGGTAACCTCTGAAACTCACCCTTTACCTCAATTAACCACTTAAGGACCAGTCCAATTTCTGACACTTCTTGTCTACAAGTTAAAATCAGTATTTCTTTTTTGCTAGAAAATTACTTCGAACCTCCCACAGCGGTCTTACAAAGACAATTTTTTTTTCACTTTGTTAAATTAAAATAAAAAACAGTAAAGTTAGCCCTTTTTTTTTTTTTTTTTTTTTAAATGTGAAAGATAATGTTACGCCGAGTAAATTGTTACCTAACATGTCATGCTTTAAAATTGCACACGCTCATGGAATGGCAACAAACCTTGGTACTTACAAATCGCCATATGCGACGCTTTAAATTTTTTTGCAGGTACCAGTTTAGAATTACAGAGGAGGTCTAGTGCTAGAATTATTGCTGCGATACCTCACGTGCGCTTTAAACACTGTTCAGATACATGGGCACGACTTGCGTATGTGTTCGCTTCTGCGCGTAAGCTCGGAGGGACGGGGCACTTTACATTTTTTTGGTTCTTATTTTACCATTTTTTATTTTTACACTGTACCTTAAAAAAAAAAATTGATCACTTATTCCTATTCCAAGGAATGTAAACCTTCCTTGCAATATAAAAAGGTAGGACAAGTCCTCTTAATGTGAGATCTGGAGTCAAAAAGACCTCAGATCTCACATTTACACTTAAAAGCTATTAAAAAAAAAAAATTGGCCCTTTAAGGCCGCTGGGCAGAAGTGACATTTGACTTTCCTCCGGTCTTCCAAGAGCATAGACTAGAGTGGGGGAATCCGATCGTTTTCCCCGCTACGGCTCTGGTAAGCGGGGAAAACGATCGGGGAGGGGTGGGCACCTCCCCTGCCACCAGAAAAGTGATCTTATGGCGAATCTGCCTCTGGGACAACTTAAGCTAAAGCAGACCCCCCGCTCTGTAAAAAAAAAATATACCGGGGTTATGGTAGCCATCTGTTGCCATAACTCCGGTATTTAACGTCTAAGTGGCAACATAAAACACGGCGGGTGGTCCAGAAGTGGTTAAACTAGCAGAGCAAACACTTAGCCTAAACCTAAGCCTTTAACCTTTAACACTAAGGCCTCTTTCACAAGGGCGTTCAGCATTTCCGTATATCATCCCATTTTTTTACGGATGATATACGGACATAATGTATGTCAATGGCATTGCGGATGTCAGCAGATGACCATCCGCTGACATCCGATTTGCGTCCTTTCAGCTCTGTTCCGTTTTTTGGAACGGAACAGTACCCTATTTTTTCTTCCGTTTAAAAAACAGAAAGGACGCTAAATCGGATGTCAGCGGTGTCATCCGCAATCGCATTGACATACATTATGTCCGTATATCATCCACAAATGGATGGGATGATATGCGGACATACGGACCGGATGACACAAGTGTCATCCGTGTCCATTAAAAAAAAAAAGTGCCAGAGCGGATCGCAATACGGTCTGCTCCGTATGAAAGAGGCCTAACCCTAAACCCACTGAGGTGATAAATGTTTAACACACAGATAAATATAATCATGGCGATATACTTGGCATAAACCCTGTAGAAAATGTAATGTGAGAAAAGCCTCCATTTAAAAAGGGTCAAATAACTGATCGATACTGAAAAACATACACCAAAAATAAAATAGTTCAGATACTATAATAAATCAGTGTATAGAAAACCATTTCTTGACCAATAGTAACAATGTTAATTCATATTCTCCAAAAAAGAATCAATTGTGCCACATACCTGTGTGACTGTTGAAGTTTGCAAAATTGGCAAAGTTTGCAGTGGCAGCTTGCTGAGGCGCAGGCGTAGCGAAGATGTCTCCTCCAAGGTCACTCAGAAGGTCAAATTGCTTCTTCTCTTGATGATGATGGTGATGAAGATGATGATGAGGATGCTGCTGCTGCTGCTGGGGCACCTGATTGCGAGCCACAACAGGAGACTGAAAACGAGACCTCTATTAGCTGAACAGAAATCCATTTAAACATTTAAGCCGTATTCTTACTGGAGACACATCAGTGGGAACTGCAAGCTCCACTGTGAAACTCTGATAGGTAGTGCTTTAACAGCAGAAAACTGCCTTAACATAGAAAACATTTAACATTTGAGATTTTGCCCACAGAGAATCACCAGTGCCTTGCAGTACTAGAGTTTTAAATTTAATTTGAATCAGGTGCACTACATGCTTCAGATTGTATGTTCTCCCCGTGTTCTTTCATTTCCTTCAGGGGTGTCACACTGGTGGCCCTCCAGCTGTTGCAGGACTACAAGTACCATCATGCCTCTGCCTGTGGGAGTCATGCTTGTAACAGCCAGCCTTGCAATGCCTCATGGGACTTTTAGTTCTGCAACAGCTGGCGGCCATCAGTTTGACACCTGTGCGGGCAGTGATGCTCGGGACATACTGGTTTATAAAACGGTCATCTACCAAAAATGGCACTAAGTTTCATAAGAGCTCTTCAGGTATACTAGCTTGTCAAATCCACTAGAACAAAGACTAAAGTAAAATGAGTCAAAGAACAGCCACACTAAGCTAGGATCTCCACAAATTCTGTTATTCCTAGTTTTCTACTACTCTATGAATATGTCAATGTCAAAACGGAGCAGCTTGTGCGGTGAGGTTTGGAACACGGTTTAATGTTATTGGAGATTGTAGCTTGATATCCGGCCATGCCATTCTTTGGGGTCAGAGACAAGCTGGCACCTAAGGTAGGGGTGAATGGAGCATAGATAAGCTTGGATCAGGGTCACTGCTGTTTATGAACGGAGATTGATTGCTGCATATGCTACAAGAATGTACCAGAACACATTGGCTCTAGGGTAGCAGTGATACAATTTTTTTTATCGGTAAGCACGAATACCGATACTTCTGTCAAGTACTCGCTAACACCGGGTACCAATACTTGCGGTGCAATTTGTGTCAACACAAAATGAATGGTCGCAAATTGCACTGCAAAGAAATGCATGCGATTTGAACAGGAATGCAGTGCGATTACTGTTCGAATCACATGTGATTTTCCCCACTTCTGAGTGTGTGAACCCAGAAAGGAAAGTGAAGTGCCATTTAGTGCAGCAATAGGCTGTTTATTAAAATGTTATAACTCGCAAAGTAAATATCTAGTCAAACCCTTATCTGCAATGTTCCCATCCCACCAATGATAGCAAACCACAACTGCTGGATGTGCTCACAGGGCTGGAGGAGAAGTTCCGGGACTCAAGTGGCTATAGGGCAGAAGTGATATCAGCAAGGGGCAGACCGCCAGCAAGGGGCAGACCGCCAGCCCTGTGAGCACCTCCAGCAGCTCTGGTTTTCCATTATTGGCGGGACGGGGACATTGAAGATATGGATTTGACTAGATATTAACTTTGTGAGTTATTATAACATTTTAATAAACTGCCTATAGCTGCACTACATGGCACTTCTCTTTCTTAAATGGTTTCACACACACAGGAGGGAGATCACATGCGATTCTGACAAGAATCGCAGTGCATTGCTGTTCAAATTGCATGCGATTCTTTGCAGTGCAATTTGAGCCCGTTCATTTGGTATGGGCGCAAATTGCACAGCAAAGTATCTGTTTTGGTATTAGAAGCATTTTCAGGAACACAAGTACTCGTGAAAATACCCAGTAAAGGCACAGATACCAGTATCTGTGCATCCCTAACTGGCTCTAAGGGGTAGAATTTAAACTTTGTGTCACAACTATCTTCTGTAATTCACAAAAAAATTAGAAAACAAAATACTAATGATTTTTTTAGGGGCAAATATTATAGCAAACTGAAATCTGGGGCTTCAGCATAAAGTCTCAGCAACTCAGGCGCAACTGAATAAATTGAAGTGTAGTCCAATGACAGGCAGTGTATGCTGACACACAGGGGGTTATTTACTAAAAATGGAGAGAACAAAATCTGGTGTAGTTCTGCATGGAAACCATTTAGCTTCCAGGTTTTATGGTCAAAGCTTAAATCAAGCAAGTTGAAGTTAGAAGCCGATTGGCTACCATGCACAACTGCACCACATTCTGAGTGCTCCAGTTTTAGTAAATCCCCCCCATAACATCACACCACATCTAGTACCGATAGCTGCCCTATCTCTGAAATAACAAATGCACCCTCTCCAGCGCTCTAGAGTCGCTCCCAGAGGCAATTGACTCTTATTTCTGTATTTGTATCCTGGCTGTCACAGAAACAAACATACTCCCAAACAAATATATCATCACTGGTCATAACAGATCAGCTTCAAGTTCTGGGCTTTGAGGATTAGGGTAAGTGCCTCAAAACAAGTTAGCCTGTTGGACCCCAATTGTCCCTCTATGCGATGGACATGTTGAGGACTTAGAGCCGGTTCACACTGGGGCGACTTGTCAGGCGACCTGGTCGCCTGACAAGTCGCCTGCCATAGATTAGCACAGGACCCGTTCTAATAGGAGCGACAAGTGACACAAGCGACACTGAGCTACTTTGCGGCGACCTGGAGCGACCTGCATTGACTTCAATGATATGAAGTCCGTGCATGCCGCTCCGAGGTCGTGGTGCGAGCTGCGTACCGCGACTTCACAGGTCGCCCAGCAAAGTCGGGTCGCGCCTATGTGAACCGGCTCTTAAAGCTGATCTGTTATGACAAGTTTGATGTATCTGTTGGTTTGTGAGTATATTTCCTATCAATACTTTTTATAAATAAAAAAGAGGTTTTGGAGGATAATGCACTGGGCTGGTGCACCCTTTTTTTTTTTTGATTGCAGCTGCCTCTCTCTCTCACTCTCTGAATGACACGGGATTTTGTGACAAGTGGATTTTGAAACAGGATTTTCTGCACACCTTGCACAAAATAAGAACTATTCGTTATGCACACATAAACATTTCCAAGCTATTGTGCTCATAGAAGATAAAGATATTTTCTACTGTTTAGCATAAGAAATTGCAGGCACACCTTTACAGGAATGAACTAATACATGTAGCGTCTCAATGGAGGGTGCATTGCCCAATTAGAACTGTAATAAACTGTTAGGCTTCTTGCACACGATACTCCATTTGATTATCTACTTTTTCATCTGTTTACTTTTTATGTATTTGCACATATTTTTGTGTGTATGCGTTCGCAAATTTACTACCCCAAAAAACCCTGTAAAGAAGGAATCTCCTGGCTCTCTGTAGACCGCAGAACAGCACAGTGGCTAAATGGTTAGCACTTCCGTCTAGTAGCACTAGGGTGGCTGGTTCAAATACCAACCACACCACTACCTGGCTGGAGTTAGCATGTTCCCCCTGTGCGGGTTTCCTCCCACATTCCAAAAACATGCTGGTAGGTGTATTGGCTTGTGTCTAAATTGGCCCCGATATGTGTATGTATGAATGTGATTTAAGGACCTTCGATTGTAAGCTCCTTGAGTGCAGATGTAAATGTATAATATACATGTAAAGCGCTGCGTAATTTCACAGCGCTATACAGATAACACAAATTTGTAAACAAATCTGCACAGGTAGTGAAATTTTCCTTTGCATCTCCCATATGTCACTGGTTTCAGATAATAATGTCGCTACATATCACAGTATGAGATACTTCTTGCTGGTTAATTTACTGCAAAGTGGGACGCTATCCCTGTGTTTAGAATGATTTTGGGTGGTACAAGCCTTACAATCCTATGCAATAGGATGCAATATGCAATAGTTCTGAAGTACTTTGTTAAAAATAAAATGCATGTGGGGTGTGTAATATGGACAGGACTGTGACTAAAATTCCAGTTACAAGGTACAGTATGAGAAATGGGAGTTTAAACGTCACCATACTGCAGCCACTTTCTAAGCTCTAATCAAATGCCTGGAGGAGGTTCTGCATGAAAACATCTCACCATTTCCTCCTGTGTGATTAGACTACATGTCCCATGATCCCAGACCTCTGCTTTTGTGGTAAATCACAGAAAGAGCTGTGGGCAGAGTGGTGTGCTGCTTTGCCGTAGTTTTTAATGTGGCCAGAACAGCATATCTAGGGCACAGAAGATAACAGGCGAAACTCTGGTGCCAGGCAGGAGGCAGAACAGGACCAAGGCAGGTGGGCTAAAAAAAAAAAAAAAAAAATGGCATTTCAATATACTCGCCCACCTATGTGTTTACATGACAGAGTGCCGAGATCCACAAAGGAGCAGCCAAAGGGACCGGTCCCCCAGGGCAGCCAAAGGGACTGCAAAAATGTGAACTGTTCCCAGGACAGGCTATGACACTAAGTGCTCAACAAATTTCACTTTGAGAGTGACTATGGTTGTATGTATCATAAATGTGCTTTAGTAAAAGGCACCAAGGATAAAAGTACCATATTGGCAAAACAATGTACATTTATTATTCTTGCCTGGTATTGGCCTTTAAAAGTCCTATGCTACGCTTTGAAGCACAGTAAAAAAGGTGTTCTTCTGAGTAATTTGGTATGAATGTGTTCCAACAAAAAAACGCGTATTTACCAGTTACAGTATACTATTTACTATATATGTGTAATATAGCATTTACAACCACACTGCAGAGCCCTGAAATATATGGGAACCTACATATTAACACCTAGTGAAAATGGAAAAATGGATCAGATTTCTGTAACCTCAATATAAAACTGCATTAATGAAATCTAGAAGAATTTATCTCACCTATGAAAAAATGCAACTAGCTGATGAAAGTTTCTTATCCCTACATCATGTCAGGTTTATGGTTATGAAGTGATGTAATCAGAATCCTAGCAATGTGAAGCTAAGCAGCATATATAATTCACGGCTGTGTCTCTCTTCCCTTAGGGATCACACTTGTTTTCGCGCAGGCCAGTGGAAAACAGCAGTCATTATTTGTGAAGCTTGCTACAGCAGTACTTTAGGGAGAATTTTATGGTGACGTTTGCTTTAGCAAAGAGTCATGTGAATACGAAAACTATTGCTATTAGAAGAACAAGCCATTTCCAGGAAAGTGTGGCCTCTAGGGAATCTTTTAAGGGAAAGTATTAAAAAAATCACTGCTAGAACAAGAGGTCATGCACTATAGAATGGAGCGAATAGCTGGCAAGAAAAACAAGGGGAAGTATTTATTCAGCACTCCATCCCAATAAAAAAAAAAAAAAAAAAAACTATCTGCAATGAAAAAAAAAAAGGAATCTAAAAAAGGTAGAAAAACAAAGAAGAGAAAGGATTAAAAACATGACTAGCAATAGGCAAAGGATTAGAGTGACTTTTTTTAAACTGCAATTATCAGTTAAAAACAGCTAAATGCTTTTGGGTGCATCAAAACAGAATCTTGCTTTCAATGAACACACAGCTACAGCCTAAGCAGAAAGGCCTGTCCACTGCCAGCAGCTGCACAGGTGAAACCTTACTCTGTGTGGGAAGGCAATGATCAATTTTAAGAGGTCTGACAGGCCCCCTGAGTTAGAGCCAGAGCTCACAAATATGGGGGAACATGTGCTACTCTGATTGCAGAGCTAAAGAGTGGACTCAGCAGGTGGCATGTTGGATGTTGGATCTCTGCAATAAGGTCTTTGCTTTGCCACAGATAGCAGGGCCGTGTTCTGCAGCTGCTGGCAGGAGACAAGGCTTTTCCACTCAGGCGTCAGAAACAAAATGAACTGTAAGACATTGAGCGCCTTCTCCCTGATGAACCTGTAATGTATTATTCCATGGGTGTCCAACCTTTTGGCTTCTCTTGGCCACATTGAGTGTAGAGAAATTTTCTTGGGCCGCATATAAAATATATAATATAGTTAAGGTATACAAGTAATAAAACGCCGCTGTGCCCTTCCCGCGCCACTGAAATGGAATCAGTATACAGAGGTTTACTTCTTCTGAGCGATAATAAAGGAACACTCTAACCACCATGATCACTTCAGTGATTTGAAGTGGTCATGGTGGTAGGAGTCAGAAACACTGCACATGCTGGGATATTTACAGTTATGTGCTGGGGGATAGTTGCACCCCCAGCAGATGTATTAGGCAGCCAGAAAAAGTAATGTCCTTATTCATACATGTATGAAAAAGAACATGACATATGACAAAACACAACTATTAAAAAACATACTGCAACAATTTACACATTGCTAACGCACATATCTTTTCCACTTATTTTGCAGACTGCTGGCGGGTACTGCTGGTCATGACGTTGGGTACTGCTGGAGGAAGCAGCGGCCGCAGTAGAGAGCAGAGCCGCTGCTTCCTGTATGGCTCCTGTCACAGGCGGAGTGCATTTCATATCACTCTGCCTGTGACAGAGCCAGAACTATACAGGAAGCAGCGGCTCTGTCACTGACTGCAGACATCCTAGGTCTCCTGTTGCAGCCGGGAGATCTCACGGCACTTGCAGACTAGTGCGTGCCCATCCAATGCAGCTTCACCAGTGCGTGCCCATCCAATGCAGCCTGATCAGTGCCCATCCAATGCAGCCTCACAAGTGCATGCCCATCCAATGCAGCCTGATCAGTGTCCATCCAATGAAGCCTCACCAGTGCATGCCCAATTCCCATCCAATGCAACCGCACCAGTGCATGCCCATCCAATGCAGTCTGCAATGAAGAGAGGATAGCCACTGGATCACACAGAGCAGGGATCTCCCATTTACCCGGTGATCGCTATCATACCAAGTCCTCCCTCCTGGACCCACTCCTATGATAGACGTCACCAATGTGCTGTCTATCATAGGAGCCATTCCAGGAGGCGGGGCCTTGTATGACAGCGGCCACCGGTTAAGCAGGAGGTCCCCGCTCTGTTTGTAATCCGGCGGCACTCCCCCATCCCCCTCCCCTCCCTTCTGAGGCAGCGTCTGCCTACAGTTAGTTGGAAGCCACTGTGGCTATGCTCCCGACTGGACTTCCTTCCTTCCCAGCAAAATAGAATAAAATTGCCAGCGGTCAGTGGGCCACATTGCTTGCAGTTCCGGGCGGCAGGTTGGACATACCTATAAATCAGATTTTATGTACAATTTGAGCCACTAAAAAAAGATTACTGATGGCAGGTTGACTACTGTTCTTAGTTGCTGACAACTCCAGGTACAGCTTCTTTAAAGAGCACCTAAGTAGACTAACGCAGGGGTCTCCAAACTTTCCAAATAAAAGGGCTGGCTCATTGTCCATTAGATTTTAGGTGGGCCAGAATATAGCTAGTGGGTGTAGAAAAATGTCCTGGCATCAGTGGATGTAAAAGGGGGTAAAATAGTGCCCCATCCTTTGTATCACTGGGAGGAATAGTGCCCCATCATTGGTGTCACTGGAACAAATTCTGCATTGTTGGTGTCAGTGGAAGTAATAGTGCCCTACACTTGAATAGTGGGAGTGAGAGGAAGTATGCCCCACAGTTGGTGAAAGTGGAACTCCTAGTTTGTGTCAGTAGGAGGAATGTGCTTTGTATCAGTGGGAGGAATGATGCCCCAAGAGCCACATAAAAGGCAAGCAAAGGGCCGAACCCAGCCCACGGGCCACAGTTTGAAGACCATTGGTCTAAAGCATGCTCTATAAACCAAACTGGGAAGAGAGTTTCCATGGTTGTCTTTAAGCCCTACCCCTGACTGTTTGCTACTTTCTGCTGGTATCATACTCCCTGCTGAAAGGAAGATGGGGGTTGCCGGAAGGGGCAGAGCTACATAACCACAAATTTCTAGTCACACTTTCCTTTATGGTATATCCCCAGATTCAAGGCATCTGGAGGTGCCAGCAACCGGGGAAGAAAGTTAATGTACCATTAATAAATCGCCCGGCAGGTTTACTTTAAAAACTATAAGAGTAAAAAAGAATCATCAACCATCATGCTAAAACTTCTGCCAATCTGAGCAGTGGTCATTAACAGATGAAAGTAGATGATTGGGGAGCTCTCTATCTTACTAAAAAGTGTAACTGCATCAACATCTGGAATCATATGCCTTTAAAAGGCTAAACCACCCAGAATTGATATCACAATATTTACATATGCTATAGTTATTGTAAAAGAGAAAGCAAAAATCAAGTTTTAGCTTTAGCTTGATGTAGAAACGTCACATTCAAATTAAAGAATGTTCAATCATTTAGGTGGGTATAGATATAATAGTGCTGTTGCATTTGAAGTAAAACGTTTAGAAAGAAAGACATTTTTAAATTGGACTTTTAAAAAAGATGGTAGTGGAGTCTCTAGTGATGGCACAGTGGGTGGGCTGTGGTACATTTGCGGTATTGACTTTAGAAGGCGTATATGCAGTTGCAGCAAGTAATAAAGTCATGGTCTGGCCAGTGGCTTTATAAAAATGCATGAAAGGTATTGATTTTAGTATAACCCAAAATGGGCCATAGCAGCAGGTATGCAATAACACAGTGATACTACCACACATACACCTGCTATTACTGTCATATCTACTACAAGACAACCATACAGAAGAGAAAGGCACTCCGTAACATGGCACCAATACCCATGCACTGGCGCTGCTACAACATACGTGTAGTTGCGTTTCTGTGAAAAAGGTGTCACAGTTGCTGCTCTGCTGGTACTGCGCATACTCTTAGTAGCTGTAAACAAATAGAAAACCGTGCTCCTAACCAAACCTGCTACTGCACGTGTGCATGCATGTGTGATCTCAATACCATTTTTGCAGGTACAGCATTGCTTACTTCTGTTCTGAAGCAGCACTGTTCCTACTAACAAATTCTGTCTGGCCTACATAGTAAAGTAACAATTGTTCTACAAGTGCACCAAGATGCAAATGAGAACTCAAGTAATTAGTGCTCTTGGGTGCAATGTTTATGTAATGCATCCACTGTGAGGACATCTGTTCTCTATGGGAGACATTGGTACCACTCAGCTAAGCACTGGGTGCCAAGTGTCCATAAATACTAACACCAAGTGTCCAGAGAGACTATCTGCCTTCAACACAGGCAGTTTTCCACAAAGCACCAAAGAGTTTTCTGATGTCTCCAGTAAGCGACCTGGTCGTACTCAATAATTTAACGCACACAAGCTTACTTCCAAATGGGTGATGGGTGTGTGCATAGACGAACACTCCCAACGACTAAAAAAAAAAAAAAAAAACCCACCACGCCAGAAAACACCAGTACCACACACTCCCATGATTCACCTGGCTAGGGGTGCCCTTGTTCAGTTGTAGAGCCGGTGCAGACTCCCCCAAGAGAGTTTTCAATGGTTTGACTTCTGGTGTACTACTAGCACTACTCGCCGAGGACCCAGATATAGAGGCATGAACAGAAGCCACAACTCTAGCTTGTTCTGGCGGCACATACCTGGAAGAAAAAACAAAGACAAAATTACTGAAGTCAAACCAAAAATCATAACTACAGCAAAAAAAAAAAAAAAAAAGAAATATATATATATATACACACATACATATATATATACATATACATACACACACACATATATATACATACACGGGGAGAGGGCACACCAGCCTTGCGTTATTACCCAAGTAATATTTATTGACAAAAAAAGAAGAGGAATACTGACAAAGTCATAAAAGCTTTTCCAGTCCACAATAGACACAAAGCGACCAGGTCCCCTCTTCCTCAGAGCCAAGAGGTGATATCCCCTTTGAACGCCATCTGAAAGGTCCTAAGGGCGTGCTGGACTCAGTCCTGGTGATCTGGTCGCTTTGCATCGATGGTGGACTGGAAATGCTTTTAGGACTTGTTCGTGAGTCTATTCCTTTTCTTTTTTAATCAATAAACACCACTTGGGTAATGGGCAAGGTTGGTGCGCCCTCTGTTTTTTTTCTACACTGTACAGCATTTCTTCACACATGCCTAAAGCTTTTGCAAGGTAAGAATGCTTTTTAAAAAAAAAAAAAAAAAAAAAAAAGAGATTTTTGACTTACTGTAAAATCCATTTCTCTGATGTTCATTTACAGACACTCCTGCTCTTCATAACCATTGGGTTATACTGCCCCCTAAAGGAATAGAACACTAGACAGAAAAAAGTCTGACTTCACCTATTGGCAGTCCCAGGGGGTATACTCCCTCTCTCTGCTATAGGTACTCAGTTTTGTTACACGCAGTGTCAGCAGAATTACAACTCCAATTTGCAAGGCTAACTATAGCTAACCAGGTAAACAGGAGCTCAACCAAAACGAGTTCACCTGAAAAAAACAATACACCCTCAAAGAGGACCAGTTCCTCTAAATAGTAGCCTGCAAAACCTGCGGCCAAAAGAAGCCAACACATCCACTTCATAGAACTTTGTGAAGGTGTGCACAAACGATGGCCGTCTTTTAAACCTGCGCCACTGACGCCTAATGATGGAAGGCAGGAGGCACTGAGTGCCGGAGTAGAGTGCGCCCTTAAAGGGAAAGGAGGAACCTGACCCTTGATGGAATAGGCCTGAATCACCGTCTGTCTGATCCAACTGGAAATGGGGAGGAGGTTCACTTTCCAGCAGGACAACAACCAGAGGAAGCAGACAACCCCTTCTGATGCCCACATCTGAGCATAAATAGTGAGTCTGACTTACTAAAAGACTCCGTAGCTGCGAGGTGCACCCTAATTGCCCAGCCCACATCCAAGGCATGCAAAGCAATTTCCTTCAGATGTTTTGGCCTGGGGCACAGGAAAGGCAACACAATGTCTTCATTCAAATGAAACTCAGAAAACCTTTGGAAGGAACGACGGAAAGGGACGAAGAACCACCTTATCACTGAGAACCACCAAGTAAGGTGAACGACAGTATAACGCTGCCAATTCCGACACTCTGCGTGCAGAAGTGATAGCCACCAAGAAAGCCACCTTCTGGGACAGCTTAAGCAGGGGTATCTCCTGAAGATTCTCAAAAAGGAGGCTTTTGAAGGACTGACAGCACCAAATTAAGGTCCTTAGACGACAACGGAGATGGCACTCGAGGGGCCAATTGTCTAACTCCATGAAGAAAAGTACACACCACGGAGTGTGTGGCCAAGGGCTGTTGAAAGAAGACCTCTAAGCCTGACACCTGACCCTTGATGGTACTCAAGCCCAGTTTCTACTCAACCCCCCGTTGAAGGATGGTCAAAATCCAAGCCACCGAGAAAGAGCGATGAGCCCCAAGAGTGTCACACCACGCAATGTACGACTTCCACGTACAATGGTAGATCTTCCTAGAAGTAGATTTCCTAGCTTTTATCATCATTGGAATCACCAACACAGACAAACCTCTATTCATCAGCACCTGGCGTTCAACAGCCAAGCCGTCAAAGCCAGCGACTGTAAAGCAGGATGGAGGATTGGTCCTTGGGACAGCAGATCCTCCCCGAGGATCAGCCGCACCAGATCGGCGTATCAAGCCTGGCGAGGTCAGCCCAGAACCACTAAGATGACCACAATCCCTTCTGCCTCATTCTGAGTAGAAGTCTTGGCAGAAGCTTGGGGGAGGGGGGGGGTGGGTAAATCAGACGATACTGACCCCACGGGGCCACCATTGCATCTGTGGTGTCAGACAGAGGATCCCGTGATGAAGGGACTACTCCCCTTGGTCCAATGCCTGCCAACTGAGGTAATCTGCCTGCAAGTTTTTCACCCCAGGAATGTGTACGGCATAGGAGGACTGGAACGAACCGTTCTGCCTGCCTTAGAATGCCGGCTACCTCCAGAGCCCACAGGACACTTTTTGTGCCCCCCTGGTGATTGACATAAGACATGGCCGTGGCATTGTACGATTGAATGCGCACTGGACATCCCTGAAGATGATCCCTCCAATGGTCAAGGCACAGTCTGATTACTCGGATTTCCAAGACCTTGATCGTTAGTCTGGACTCTTCCAGTTTCCAGAGCTCCTGAGCAGAATTTTCGCAGAGGATGCCTCCCCAGCCGGACAGGCTGGCATCTGTGGTGACCACTGTCCAATACAAGGGGAGGAAGGATTTGCCCAGCTGAAGCACCTGAGAATGAAGCAAACATATCAGGGACTCCTTCGATCTCCAGCTCAGCCAGATCTAATTTTCCAGAGACTACAGTCTTGTCCCATTTGGCCAGAATCTTCCTTTGCAGGGACCTCGTATGGAACGCTGCAAACAGGACCGCCTCCAAAAAGGTAGACACCACCAGGCCCAGCACCCGCATGCAAGTCCAGAGGGATGATCATCTGCTGGACAGCAAGAGAAACTGCAGCTTGCAATTTCTGGAGCTTGTCCAGAGGAAGGCGCACTCTGGCTATGTCCAGAGTCAGACCAAGATAGTGCAGCTTTGTGGACAGAACCAGAGCAGACTTCTGAAAACTCAGCCCAGTGCTGCGATCCCCGCTGGCTTAACAAAGCTAGCACAGGTGCTAACACTTTTGTGAA
Source organism: Pelophylax lessonae (assembly GCF_965119305.1). Lineage (NCBI taxonomy): Eukaryota > Metazoa > Chordata > Amphibia > Anura > Ranidae > Pelophylax > Pelophylax lessonae. Next base: position 183,344,733 of record NC_138770.1, read on the forward strand.
GACCTGAGGAGTGGAGGCGAGACTAAAGGGTAACGCCACAAACTTATAATGCTCCTCTCCCATGGCCGCTCCTCTCCCAAGGCAAAGCAGAGGAAGCGCCGCTGGTGACCAGCACATATCAGAATGTGAAGGTAAGCATCCTTGATGTCGATAGAGGCAAGACAATCCCCCTGAAACAGGGATGCCACCACCGTGTGAATGGACTCCATTCTGAACTTCTGCACCCGCACAAGGCAGTTCAGCACCTTGAGGTAGAGGATTGGACGCACTTTGCCTTCCTTCCTGAGAACTGTTAACTGGTTTGAGTAAAAACCCTGAAAACCTTCTGAAGTCGGAACGGGGACAATCACCCCTTGAAGTAACAGGTCTTGTACAGTCCTTGTAAGCGGTCCAGGGACAGGCCCAAGTTGGCAGGAAAGAACCTTGTTGGGGGACAAGAGCGAAACTCAATCTTGTAGCCAGAGTGAATGACTTCATGGACCCACTTGTCTTGCACCAGGGAAGTCCGGAAACCAGCGAAGAGGCCCCCCCCCCCCGATACGGGTGAGGGCGCACCTTCAGGAGGCCCTGAAAGGCTTCAAGTCCTTGTCAGTTGACCCTGAGGGACAAAAAAAAAAAAAAAACACACTTCTTATGAGCCGAGGAGCCAAAAGACACGCCGAAGGACCACTGCCGAAACAGTGAGCCGAGCCACTAGGGGAGCCGCAACCAAAGAGGCATCACAGATAAACTGCAGCCCCTGGACCAGTTGGTCCGCCAGCTCAGCAAAGGCGGGGGGAGCTGTTCTCCCTCCAGATAACGGCATAAAAGTTTAGCCCACTTTCAGAGTTTGTGACAGCAGGGCAATGGTGAATAGTGGCCTAAGAGCCGAACCGGCCAGAATGTACATAAATTGTGGGCCACAGCCTCCGCCTTCTTGTCAGCCGGATCCTTAAAGGCCAGGGACTCTTCAACCGGAATCATGGTTGCCTTGCTCAATCATGAAACCGGAGGGTCTGCCACCGGTGGAACAGTCCACTTCTTAATAAGGGACTCCTCATAGGGGTAACGCCTAGAAGATCGCTGAGAGACCCCAAGGGGAAGCTTTGGTCATCCCCACTCTTTAGCGACAATTTTGTCAAAATAGGCGGGGAAAGGAAAACACCTTTGCCGCTCTGGATGGCTTGCGAGTCCCAAAGGGAACCTGCGCCTCCATCGCAGCTGTTTCCTTCATCTTTAAGGTCTCATGCACCAATACAATCAGTGTTTTCACCAGCGCCTTTTTATGCACGGTTGCAGATGTGGCGGAATCATCCTCACTATCAGAGGATTCCGGGCGCGTGGTTGCAGACCCAGCAGGCTGACCCACGTCCGCCGAATCGGATTCAGGATCTGATGAGACAGATGAGGCGGGAGGCGCTTTTTGCTAGCCCGTCACCTGAAACCCACCACCACCCGGGACACAAAAGGGTCCAGGACCACCGTCAGTGCATTGATGGATGGTTGGGACCTGGAGGGGCCCCGCAGCCTCAGAGAGGGGATCAGGTGGGGAGATGTACTCCAAGTACTCCATGAGTCACCAGGGGGACCCCCACAAAAAAAGGTGTAAAACACTGCAACAGACAACCCCACCCAACCTGGCAGCACCACCCGGTCGTCAGGCACAAAACGAGCCTCAGGAGAGAGGGAGAGAATCCCACCAGACTCACCACCCAGCAGAAACAGGCATCTGCCGCCACCAGGATAATCTTCACTGCACGCATGGCTATCAGGAAGTAAAAAGATCCACGAGTCAGCACCAGAGGATTAGGAGGGGCTCCCGCCGTGCATAGAAACACACAGGCTACAACAAAATGGCAGCCAGGAGGGATTCCTTAGCCTCAGGACAGGCCCAGGCAGGACGGGCGGCCCTCCTGGGTACAACCCATACCCCCCCGAACAGCTGAACACCTGGTCGCAAGGGTCGCACCCCCCCCCCCAGCCCCCATCGCCAATATAGCAACCCTGCCCCCACCACAGGAGGTTGACCAGACAACCCAAAAAGCCCCAGCATAAGTAGAGGGGAGGATGGATGGGGTGCAGATTAAAGGGGGATGCCTGATGGGAAGGAGGGAAACCCCAAGGGTCTGACCGGCCCAAGGAGTGGCCCATGTCCACCCTAAAACCCTCGGGGGAGAAGCTACTCACCATACCAGGAACTAGGTGGGCACCGCTGCAAGCAGAACCCCTCTCCATCGAAATGGGGGGCTGTTGGCCAGGAGGAACTCTGCGACTGTGCCGAGACCCAGTCATATGCGACTTTGTGAGGCGTTAACTTGCAGGCCAACCCCCCCATCCAGTGAGGCTATGTCATGGCCGACCTAGCATGGAGCTGAGGCGTGCGCGCACCAGGCTGGGGTGACCACTGGATTTAGATTATCCAGCCTGTCGCCCAATTCGGCAGTTGATTGTAGATCTCTCAGGAAAAATCAAGGAGAAATAAATTTGTATTTAAAAAGAAAAACATTTCCCAGAACCAGAGATTCCAGCAAGGAACAAGGTCTGAAAACTGAGTACCTATAGCAGGGAAGAAGGAGTATACCCCCTGGGACTGCCCATAGGCGTAGCTAGATAATCTTTCTGCCTAGTGTCCTACTCCTGTAGGGGGCAGTATAACCCAATGGTTATTTAGATCAAGAGTTGTGTCCGTCTATGAACAAAAGAGAAAACCCTCTGTGTGCACAAAAATTAAAAAAACATTTTTTTTTAAAAAGTGGGACTAGTTCCCCCCGCAACACTACTGGCCTAAACTGGGTCTTCTATGAATCAAGCTCTGAATTATGCTATACATACCAATCAAACGTAGTACATTCACCAACTGATAACATACAATTCCCAGCATTACGTTAAAATACTGATACTTGATTGATGTCATTACCATCTCTTCTTTTCATATTTTTCTTGAAGGAATTCTTTTACTTTCTGTGGATCTCTAAAATCTGGGATTGCAGACGACCGATCATCAAATAATCCTAGCCAAATTTGTTTGCACACCTAGAAAGACAAAAAAAAAAAAAACATAATATAATTACAAGTTGTGATGATCAGGCTATTAATAAATCATCATATGCCTATGCAGCTTGAACCAACAGGTAAAAAACAGTGCCTTGAAACAGTATTCATAAATTGTCTACATTTTGTCTCGTTATCAAAATCAAATGTATTTTATTGGAATAATATGTGAACGACCAACACAAAAAAGGCACACAATTGTGAAGTGGAAGGAAAATGATAAATGGTTTTCAAAATGTAAAAAAAAAAAAAAAAAAAATAAGGGTGGCGTGCATTTGTGCTACGCATCCCCGAGTCAATACTTTGTAGAACCACATTTCGCTGCAATAACAGCGGCAAGTCTTGTTGGGTATGTCTCTACCAGCTTTGCACATCTAGAGAGTGACATTTTTGCCCATTCTTCCTTGCAAAATAGCTCAGGCTCTGTCAGATTGGATGGAGAGCATCTATGAACAGCAATTTTCAAGTCTTGCCACAGATTCTCAATTGGATTTAGGTCTGGACTTTGACTGGGCCATTCTAACACATGAATATGCTTTGATTTAAACCATTCCATCCTGCTGGAAAGTGAACCTCCTCCCAGGTCACAAGCCTTTTGCAGACTCTAACAGTTTTTTTTTTTCTAAGATAGCCCTGTATTTGGCTCCATCCATATTCCCATCAACCAAATTCCCTGTCCCTGCTGAAGAAAAGCATCCCCACAACATGATGCTGCCACCACCATGTTTCACGGTAGGGATGGTGTGTTAAGGGTGATGTGCAGTGTTAGTTTTCCGCCCCACATAGCGTTTTACTTTTAGGCCAAAAAGTTTAATTTTGAGCTCATCTGACCAGAGCACCTTCTTCCACATGTTTGCGGTGTCACCCACATGGCTTCTTGCAAACTGCAAATGGGACTTATGGCTTTCTTATAACAATGGCTTTCTTCTTGCCACTCTTCCATAAAGGCCAGATTTGTCGACCAATAGTTGTCTTGTGGACAGATTATCCCACCTGAGCTGTGGATCACTGAAGCTCCTCCAGAGTTACCATGGGCCTCTTGGCTGCTTCTCCGATTAATGCTCTCCTTGCCCAGCCTGTCAGTTTAGGTGGATGGCCATGTCTTGGTAGGTTTGCAGTTGTGCCATACTCTTTCCATTTTCAGATGATGGATTGAACAGTGCTCCGTGAGATATTCAAAGCTTGGGATATTTTGAATAACCTAACACTGCTTTAAACCTCTCCATAATTTTATCCCTGACTGGTCTGGTGTGTTCCTTGGCCTTCATGATGCGGTTTGTTCATTAAGATTCTCTAACAAATCTCTAAAGGGCTTCACAGACAAGCTGTATTTATTCCGAGATTAGTAAATAGTTTACTTGTAAGTAATTTTAATTAGGTGACTTCTGAAGGCAATTTGTTTCACTAGATTTTAGTTCGGCGTATCAGAGTAAAGGCGGCTGAATGCAAATGCATGCCACACTTTTCACATACAGTATCTCACAAAAGTGAGAACACTCCTCACATTTTCGTAAATATTTTATTATATCTTTTCATGTGACAACACTGAAGAAATGACACTTTGCTACAATGTAAAGTAGTGAGTGTACAGCTTGTATAACAGTGTAAATGTGCTGTCCCCTCAAAATAACTTGTAGCTTGTAAGGCCAAACTAAACAATGTCGAAACCTTACAAGCGGACCTGAACAAAATAATGGGGTGGGCAACTACATGGCTGATGAGGTTTAATTCTGAAAAATGTAAAGTAATGCACTTGGGTGCCAGAAACCAGAAAGCAAACTACTCATTAGGGGGGAACCTCTGGGTGAGTCTAGGATGGAAAAGGACCTGGGGGTACTGGTAGACAACAGGCTTGGCAGTGGCATGCAATGCCAAGCCGCTGCAAGCAAAGCCAACAGAATACTGGGATGTATAAAAAAGGGGATTCACTCCAGATATAAAGTGATTCTCCCACTCTTTAAGACTCTGGTCCGGCCACATCTGGAGTATGCTGTCCAGTTCTGGGCACTGGTCCTCAGGAAGGATGTGCTGGAACTGGAGAAAGTCCAGAGAAGGGCAACAAAAATAATTAGGGGAATGGAGGACATCAGCTATGAGGAAAGACTACAAGCACTGAACCTATTCTCTCTGGAGAAGAGACGACTGAGGGGGGGATAGGATATCAATGAACAAATACTGTACTGGCAACCTTAGCATATGGAAAAACCTATTCAGAGAAAGGAGATACAAGACACGTGGCCACTCACTAAAAAGCAGTTTAACCTTAAAATACGCAGGGGGTTCTTCACTGCAAGAGCAGTAAGGATGTGGAATTCTCTTCTGCAAGCAGTCGTATCAGCAGGGAGCATTGATAGTTTCAAAAAACTATTAGATGGGCACCTTAAAGACCACAACATACAGGGGTATACAATGTACGGTTAACAACAAACACACACACACACACACACACACACACACACCATAGGTTGAACTGGATGGAATGAGGTCTTTTTTCAACCTCACTAACTATGTAACTCAACACACAGCCATTAAGGTCTAAACCGCTGGCAAAAAAAGTGAGTACATCCCTAAGTAATAATGCCCAAATTAGGCCCAATTGGCCATTTTTCCTCTCCAGTGTCATGTGACTCGTTAGTGTTACAAGGTCTCAGGTGTGAAAAGGGAGCAGGTGTGTTAAATTTGGTGTTATCGCTCTCACTCTCTCATACTGGTCACTGGAAGTTCAACATGGCACCTCATGGCAAAGAACTCGGAGGATCTGAAAAAAAAAAAAAAAAAAGAATTGTTGATCTACATAAAGATGGCCTAGGCTATAAGAAGATTGCAAAGACCCTAAAACTGAGCTGCAGCACGGTGGTCAAGACCATACAGTGGTTTAACAGGACAGGTTCCACTCAGAACAGGCCTCGCCATGGTCGACCAAAGGAGTTGAGTGCACGAGCTCAGCATCATATCCAGAGGTTTTCTTAGGGAAATAGACGTAGGAGTGCTGCCAGCATTGCTGCAGAATTTAAGGGGTGTGGGGGGGGGGATCAGCCTGTCAGTGCTCAGACCATACGCCGCACACAGCATCAAATTGGTCTGCATGGCTGTCGTCCCAGAAGGAAGCCTCTTCTAAAGATGATGCACAAGAAAGAACGCAGTTTGCTGAATACAAGCAGACTAAGGACATGGATTACTGAAACCGTGTCCTGTGGTCTGAGGAGACCAAGATAAACTAATTTGGTTCAGATGGTTTCAAGCGTGTGTGGCGGCAACGAGGAGAGGAATACAAAGACAAGTGTGTCTTGCCTACAGTCAAGCATGGTGGTGGGAGTGTCATGATCTGGGGCTGCAAGAGTGCTGCCGGCACTTGGGAGCTACAGTTCATTGAGGGAACCATGAATGCCAACATGTACTGTGACATACTGACGCACAGCATGATCCCCTCCCTTCAAAGACTGAGCCGCAGGGCAGTATTCCAACATAACGACCTCAAACACACCTCCAAGACAATCACTGCCTTGCTGAAGAAGCTGATGGTAATGGTGATGGACTGGCCAAGCATGTCTCCAGACCCATTGAGCATCTGTGGAGCATCCCCAAATGTAAGGTGGAGGAGTGCAAGGTCTCTAACATCCACCAGCTCCATGTCATCATGGAGGAGTGGAAGAGGACTCCGATGGCAACCTGTGAAGCTCTGGTGGTCTCCATGAGGGTTAACGCAGTGCTGGAAAATAATGGTGGCCACACAAAATATTAGCACTTTGGGCCCAATTTGGACATTTTAACTTAGGGGTGTACTCACTTTTGTTGCCAGCGGTTTAGACATTAATGGTTGTGTGTTGAGTTATTTGGAGGGGACATTAAATTTACACTGTTATACAAGCTGTACACTCACTACTTTACATTGTAACAAAGTGTCTTTTCTTCAGTGTTGTCACAAGATAAGATAATAAAATATTTACAAAAATGTGAGGGGTGTACTCACTTTTGTGAGATACTGTATTAATTTGTAAAAAATGTTGAAAACCATTTATCATTTTCCTTTTACTTCACAATTATATGCCACTAGGTGTTGGTCTAGCACATAAAAACCCAATAAAAAGCATTTACATTTTTGGTTGTAACATGACAAAATGTGGAAAATTTCAAGGGGTATGAATACTTTTTGAAGGCACTGTAAATCAGTTAGTACTCTGGCTGAAAGGTTCTATACACAGTACACATTTTTACTTTTCACATAAATCAATTAACCAGAAATTAAATTATTTTAAGTAAAAAAACTCTTCAGTCTAGTACACACTGCTCGTTTTTTTTCGTCCAGAGCTGAACAAAAAAAAAAAAAATTGACAGCTCAGGTCGAAGCCGCCGTACTAGAGCTGCACGATTAATCGTAAAAAATAAAAAAATCACAATCTCGATTCACCAACACCTCCCCCATGATCGTAATTCAGCATTTCCTCGATTCATACAGTGCAGAGCTGTTCTCTGCTCACTCACAAATGTAAAAAAAAAAAAGAAGAGAACTATAAACATGTTTTACAATGTATCTTCCAGTTCTTTTAGATCAGGGCTGGGGAACCTGCGTTCGCAAAATCATTCGGTTTGGCCCCCCGTGCCGCTGAGTCTGTCTCAGCTGAGCTGTCAGAACGGAGCCAATGTTTCCTGTATAGATCAGGCTCCATCCTGACAGTCTGAGTGAGTCACAGGCGGAGTGATATTAAATGCACTCTGCCACTGAGACTGACCAATACAGGAAGCATCGCCTCTATCTTCCTCTAGCGCAGTGCCACTCCTGAGTCTCTAGCCAGCCTTCCTCACCAGTAGTACCAGCCAGCACTACCAGCCTGAGCCAGCAGTACCCACCGCAGTACCAGCCAGCACTACTAGCCTGAGCCAGCAGTACCCACAGCAGTACCAGCCAGCACTACCAGCCTGAGCCAGAAGTACCCACAGCAGTACCAGCCAGCAGTGTACCAGCCTGAGCCAGCAGTACCCACAGCAGTACCAGCCAGCAGTGTACCAGCCTGAGCCAGCAGTACTCACAACAGTACCAGCCTGAGCCAGCAGTACCAGCCTGAGCCAGCAGTACCCACAGCACAGCGCCAGCCAGCAGTACCCACAGCACAGCGCCAGCCAGCAGTACCCACAGCACAGCGCCAGCCAGCAGTACCCACAGCACAGCGCCAGCCAGCAGTACCCACAGCACAGCGCCAGCCAGCAGTACCCACAGCACAGCGCCAGCCAGCAGTACCCAGGCTTCTGTACAAAGGGCCGAACATTGGCCGGTTTATAATGAACCGGCCAATGCTGCCAGACATTCGGCCTGTGTGTACAGGGCTTAACTTCTTCTGAATAAAAAAAGCTGTTTTCAATCTGTAGCACCCTCCAGTACCAGCCAGCACTACTAGCCTGAGCCAGCAGTACCCACAGCAGTACCAGCCAGCACTACCAGCCTGAGCCAGAAGTACCCACAGCAGTACCAGCCAGCAGTGTACCAGCCTGAGCCAGCAGTACCCACAGCAGTACCAGCCAGCAGTGTACCAGCCTGAGCCAGCAGTACTCACAACAGTACCGGCCTGAGCCAGCAGTACCAGCCTGAGCCAGCAGTACCAGCCTGAGCCAGCAGTACCCACAGCACGGGACCAGCCAGCAGTACCCACAGCACGGGACCAGCCAGCAGTACCCACAGCACGGGGCCAGCCAGCAGTACCCACAGCACGGGGCCAGCCAGCAGTACCCACAGCACGGGGCCAGCCAGCAGTACCCACAGCACGGGGCCAGCCAGCAGTACCCACAGCACGGGGCCAGCCAGCAGTACCCACAGCACGGGGCCAGCCAGCAGTACCCACAGCACGGGGCCAGCCAGCAGTACCCACAGCACGGGGCCAGCCAGCAGTACCCACAGCACGGGGCCAGCCAGCAGTACCCACAGCACGGGGCCAGCCAGCAGTACCCACAGCACGGGGCCAGCCAGCAGTACCCACAGCACGGGGCCAGCCAGCAGTACCCACAGCACAGCGCCAGCCAGCAGTACCCACAGCACAGCGCCAGCCAGCAGTACCCACAGCACAGCGCCAGCCAGCAGTACCCACAGCACAGCGCCAGCCAGCAGTACCCACAGCACAGCGCCAGCCAGCAGTACCCACAGCACAGCGCCAGCCAGCAGTACCCACAGCACAGCGCCAGCCAGCAGTACCCACAGCACAGCGCCAGCCAGCAGTACCCACAGCACAGCGCCAGCCAGCAGTACCCACAGCACAGCGCCAGCCAGCAGTACCCACAGCACAGCGCCAGCCAGCAGTACCCACAGCACAGCGCCAGCCAGCAGTACCCACAGCACAGCGCCAGCCAGCAGTACCCACAGCACAGCGCCAGCCAGCAGTACCCACAGCACAGCGCCAGCCAGCAGTACCCACAGCACAGCGCCAGCCAGCAGTACCCACAGCACAGCGCCAGCCAGCAGTACCCAGGCTTCTGTACAAAGGGCCGAACATTGGCCGGTTTATAATGAACCGGCCAATGCTGCCAGACATTCGGCCTGTGTGTACAGGGCTTAACTTCTTCTGAATAAAAAAAGCTGTTTTCAATCTGTAGCACCCTCCAAGGTAGGTGCTAGGTAACCTATAGGGGAGACCTTGTCTGCTTATCAGCAGGGCCCAATTATTCAGTCAGGCTGTCATGTGTTCTCAGGTGTGACTGTTGAGTTGGGGAGTCTCCCCACTGTATCCAATGAGGACTCTCATTGGACAGTGGAGGAAACCTGACCAATAGCACACCAGGGCTTGTATTCATCCCAGAGGGCAGCTTCTGCACAATGCATCCTAGGAGGGTGATAGAAGTCTGAGGGGAGCACATGACAAGGTGTCTTTGGCAGGAAGCAGAGTCCCAGGAGGGAGGTGATGGTTGTCTCTCCTCCTGTCAGTGTGGAACGGATGTCCTGGGCGGCTGGCCTAGAGGACAGAAGGTTGAGCTGAGCTGCAGAGGGATCCAGTTTGCTGTGGACCAAGCAGAGCTGTGGGGGTCGGAGTTTCCAGGAAAGCAGTGTCATGAATACTGTAAACTGCCCCGGGGTCTGCATAGGATAGGGGACCACTCCAGAAGGTCAGAGGGATCCAGGAGCCAGCTAGCCTGTGCAGCAGTTATAGAAAGGCCAGTGTTTAGACCCTGAAGAGAAAGAGGGTGTCAGTGTATTTGGGCCTGGAAGAGTTACAGCAGTGCTTACAATTAGCTACCTCAGCCAGGAAGGCTAAAGGGAGCAGTACAAAGGACTTTTGAGCCACAAGGAAGTTTCAGAAGTCAATTCAAGTTCACAGACAGCGAGTCAGTGTTAACAAGCACCAACCGGCGGTGACCGGCATTCAGCCGGCGTCAAGTCAGCGTCAAAGGCGTTTTCTCAGTTGTCCCATTACATTGTATATAGTTCAGCCAGAGGAGTATCCCACTCATTCCCTTCCCCCATCCAATTTCCTAAAGTAAATACAAAACCCAAAGATGCTGGACTGTTTCTTGTCTCAGTGCTTACACTTGGAAAAAACATGCTTAAAATGTGCTGTTATTACTAGCGGTAACCCTGGCAGACCCACAGCCAGCACAAAGGCTGGAAATCCTGCTACACATCTATTAGCCTAGGCAGGCTAGATCACATGTGGGGGACATTTACTAAGACTGGACCACACAAAACTGTTCTATGGTCTATCCAAAACATAAAACACACTCTAAAGTGGTCCTAAAGGATGAAGGTTTTTTACCTTCATGCATTCCATGCATACAGGTAAAAAAAAAAAAAAAAACACATTCTGCATGCAGCTCCCCCAACAGCCCCCATAATACTTACCAAGCTTGATAGCGAGAGAGTGTCTGCTGTCCTGGGTCTCTGGTTCCTGCTACGGTCAATTACAGGCAGTGAGGAGGGAGCGAGGGGTGGGGTTGAGCCCCATACTATGTGTCCTATGGACACACAGAGCGGAGCTCAGGAGTGAGCATACACGAGTGCCCTTATAGCTAGTGGCTTGCTATGGAGGGGGGGGGGGGGGACTCGGAGAAAAGGAGGAGCCAGGAGTGCCAGCGGGGGACCCAAGAGGAGGAAGAGGATCGGGACTGCTCTGTGCAAAACCATTGGACAGAACAGGTATGACTTTTTTTTCTTTTGTTATTATTTACCTTTAATGTCACCTTAATCCAAACCTGCCATTTACTGGTATTTTTACTTTTTGCCTGCTGTTCACGTACCGGTCATAAAAAAAGGACTTGTTTCCCTTTAAGACAAGCCTCTTGCCATCCAACTTTTATTTTAAGGTTTTCCCATAACAAAGGGTCAAACTTTATACAAAGTACTCCTTATGTATTCAAGGTTTCTGTAAGACTCTAGTTGCAAAGTCATATAAAGAGAACATCTATACAAACCCAGACATGAAGATATTACCAGTATACTGTCTGTACAGCCACAGATTATTTTACACAGTGGTATTGTATTCCACATAACCCCCGCCGAGCCAGGACTGCCTTGCCTGTTTAATTGATGAGTCTGCTACAGCATCTGGTAGTGGCACTAATCATGTTATTTAGAAGAAAAGAGAGTATAGCCTGAGTTTTCTTGTCTTTTGAGAACCATCATATGGAGTTGATTGCTTGCTGTGTCTCAGTAAAAACCATGTGAGCCTTAGCATTTGACCTTAGTTGCCTTATCGCAGTCAGGTACTGGATCTGCAATAGCTTCTATAGAACTGTACTTTACAATATTGTACAATGTCATTCTGAGAGTATCAATCTGAAAGGCTGGGTTGATTTTCTAGTGCATTTGCTAAAGCACATTAACACACTACAATCCATTTGAACCTTATGTTCTACATGTCCTGTTCACAGCTATGCATTTTCCTGCAGTCATTCTGAGTGGGTTGGGGAGGTGAATACGACATTACTTCGTGAACATCTTACATACAAACATAGAGGCAGTTCTAGAAAATGTGAACGTACTTGGGAGCGATGGCTAGCTGTTCCGGGGTTGGCCCCCGACACAGCTGGCCGCTATTAGAATTTTGGGAGGCATGTCCTCAAGTCTAGAAAACCACTGATTCTTGGAGGCCCTAAAAGGAAGACCAAAGTAATGTTAGGAGAAAACTATATTGATCGCGAGAATACCGGTCTTGGCAGAGAAAGGGGTGTAATAGATGGTTAATATAGAGGCAAAAAGAAAGAGGGTGTTTTTTTTTTTTTGGGGGGGGGGGGTTGTGTTAAGAAAGTAGTTAGTTACGGATTAAATGAAAAAAATAGAGTATGTGCTTGTGACGAGATGAAGGTATTTTTGTATAGAGATAAATGATAATCACATATATATGTATTGAATGGATCTGTTGCTATACTGATCTATACATACCGTATTTAAATCGGTTAAATATAACACATACTTTTTCCTCCTGAAAATGGAGGAATAAGCAACAGGGCGTGTTATACGCCGATGTAAGGAAAAAAAAAAAAAGAAGGCCAGGAAGCAGCGCCGAGAGGTGGAAGGGGGCGGGCTGGTCCGAGAAGGAATGACAAGCTGTCATCGGAAGTCCCGCCTCCTATGCCGAGCCATGTGACATCTATCATAGGCGGCGGGACTTCCGATGACAGCGATAGCTCGTCCTCCCTTCTCCTCTGCCCGGCCCGCCCCCTTCTACCTTTCGGCGCTGCTTTCTAGCCTATTTTAAAATGGATTTGGATAGTGTCACTGGCGAGACTGCATTTAAGGACACTGGCGTTGGCGAGGCTGCATTTAAGGACACGGGCACTGGCGCGGCTGCATTTATGGGCACTGGCGCGGCTGCATTTATGGGCACTGGCGCGGCTGCATTTATGGGCACTGGCGCGGCTGCATTTATGGGCACTGCGCTGGCGAGGCTGCATTCGTGGGCACTGGATTAAAAAAAATGTTTCGAGTTGAAAGCGGTTTATTTTAAATTTCAGCTTTTTTCCTGAAATTTCTCTCCTAAAATGTAGGGGTGTTATACGCTGATAAATACGGTATGTGTCCGAGTTTTAATTATTGTATGTGACGAGACCCTTGCTCGCTCGCTTCCGCTCTCCCGACACTCCTCTGCTTCTAGTGAGTCAGCTTGCAGATCGCAACGTTTGATGGTTCGGTCAACCAAGGCTCCGGGATCTGAACTACAGCTATGTGCCGCTCGGAATCCATTAGAACAAACACCAGGCAGGCTGTATGTAAGTTCAAACAGGACGACGCTTTATTGGAAGTACACAACTCACTTTTATACAGAATTTGGAACATCCTGCCCCCAACAACCGCTTTCCCATTGGTTAATTGCAAAGTACATGCCGTTCTCCTTCAGGTCCTCCTTAGCCATGCAAATGAAGACTTGAAAATGAGACAGCAGGGATTGGTACGATAGCTTGATTAGAAGGACTGTTATGTGTACTGAGACAGAAACCCTCAGGGGACAATCGATGTACACAATAGCCAGACACAGAACAATGGTTCCATAACGAGCCCCCAATACACATTACTCTGAGTGTCAATACATCCCTTAGCAGACAACAGGTGAGTTCATTAGCACACCTGACAATAGGTGAATGGAAAGCCACCTCAGACAAAAGCAACATTGTTAGACAGTCAGTCTCCTCATTGAACTTCCTGGAATGACCATATTAGGAGTTGTACTTCCTGGTCAGAGACCTCATGGCAAATGGGAACAAATCTCAATATTTCTACATGGAGACCTTGCTGACAAATATGAAGCAATCCAAACCATCACCCATCTGTCCTTAAATTCCAGTGACGGTGAACACCGTCACATTGTACCTATCTTGTTGTGTTAATTTTTCTTTAATAAAAATTATCTGAATGAAAAAAAAAAAAAAAAGTTTTTGTCAGCGGCTTTTTTACCGGGACGAAGACTAAACGAAAAGTACAGCACATTTTCATCCACTGACAAACTATGACAAAAATCAAATCGGTTTTCATTAACGAACGAAAACGGGCCGAAAATGTGAGGCAGTGATGTTTACTAACCTCCGGGTTTTCACTGAGCTTCGCCTGCTTCCGCTTCCAGCAAGCGAGTAGAAGAGACTGTGTGCATAATCTGTGACAACTTCCAGAGACCAGAGCAGCATTGTGCATTACAGGTCATCCCTTAGACCTAAGACCACCATCCAGCACTGTCCAGCATTACAGGTCTCCCCTGACCAGTGATTACCAACATGGTGCATTACAGGCCATCCCTCAGACGATCGTCCAGAGTGGCTAAATCTGTATCAGAGTTTATTCAAACCTTAATACCATAAATAAGAACATATTCTATTTTTTTACTCCAGGAGTATATAAAGACTTTGGAAATTCTATAGAAATGCTTAAATGCATTACAATTTAACTAAACAAATTAGATTTTAGTTGACTAAAATTATTTTGACTAAAATGTACTGGAGATTTTAGTCAACTAAAATACGATGAGTAAAAAGGGTCTAAAACTAAAATGGCATTTTAGTCAAAAGACTAACTAAATCAACATTCAATGCCAAGATCAAAACTGCTTGCATGGCCTAGTCAGAGCCCAGACTTAAACCCCATTAAAAATCTGCATAATTATTTGAAGACTGCCGTCCACAAACGATCAACATCAAATTTAAATTTTGGCCTAAAAGCAACACACTATTTGTGGCAGACCATGAAACTTGGTCGTGGCAGCATCATGTTGTGGGGATGCTTTTCTTCAGCAGGGACAGGGAAGCTGGTCAGAGTTGATGGGAAGATGGTTCGAGCCAAATACAGGGTCAATCTTAGAAGAAAACCGGTTATGTCTGCAAAAGACTTGAGACTGGGGGAGGTTCACCTTCCAGCAGAACGACCCTAAACCTACAGCCAGAGCTACAATGGAATGGTTTAGAACAAATCATATTCATGTGTTAGAATGGTCCAGTCAAAGTCCAGACCTAACTCCAATTGAGAATCTGTGGCAAGGCTTGAAAATTGGTGTTCACCGACGCTCTCCATCCAATCTGACAGAGCTTGAGCTATTTTGTAAAGAAGAATAGGCAAAAAATTTTATTTTTGTACTCGACGCAAAATCCATTTCTCTAAGTTTATTGATGGACACAGCACTCCATTAATCATGACTATAGGGTTATATCACCTTCTGCAGGAGTAGGCCTAGGCAAAAAAAAAAAAAAACAACTTGGCTATACAACCCCCCCTCTCTGCTCTAGGTATTCAGTTTAGTAGTATTAGAAACAGTATTAGAAGTATCAAAACTCCATAGAGGGGTGGGTGCAGTGTCCGAACTTAGAGAAAAGGATTTTACGATACAAAAATCCATTTTTCTCTTTCGTTCATTGACAGACACAGCGCTTCATTAATTATGACTATAGGGATGTGCAAAAGCAGTGCTAAACAGAGCAGTTAAGAACCTTAACCAGGCCACAGGAGCTCAACCAGGACACAGAAGCCTCATCTAAAAATAAAAATGTATAGAAACACCCCTCAAGAGGGAACAGCCCCTCTTAACCACTTTACGACTGCCCAACGCAGATATACTGCGGCAGGAAGCCACTCCTGGGCAAAGCGACGTAGGTATACGTCGCTTGATCTCAGGAGGCTGGGGGGGCGAGCATGCGCCAGCGGTGGCCCGCTCCTGCTCGTCATCAGGGAAGCTGATGTGTGTGTCAGGCGGCTCGGACTGCCGCCTGACACCCGCGATCATTCCCCACTGAGAGCGAAGAACGGTCAGGTGTTGTAAACACAGCTGACCGTTCTTCTCCCTGCAATGATCATAGAGCCCATGTGATCCTTCTATATAGAATCACGTCTCTGTGGTCATTTCAGAAGCCCTGCCCACAGTTAGAATCACTCCCCTAGGCTCACATTTAACCCCTTGATCACCCATAATGTTAACCCCTTCCCTGCCAGTGTCATTATTACAGTAACAGTGCATATTTTTAGCACTGAATACTGAAGTAATGTCACTGGTCCTCCCAAAAGTGTCAAAAATATCAGTCAGGGGTCCAATCTGTCCGCCGCAATGTCGCAGTCCTGCAAAGAATCGCAGATTGCCACCATTAATAGTAAAAAAAAAAATTACAAAATCTTTCCCTTAGTTTGTAGACACGATAACCAATCAAAATAAGCTTATTGCAATTTTTTTTTACCAAAAATATGTAGCAGAAAACAAATTGGCCTAAAATATTTAAAAAAAAATTGATTTTAAATTTTTTGAGATCATAGCAGAATGTGAAAAGGTTTTTTTTTTGTTTTCTTTTTCAAAATTGTTGCTCTTTTTTTGTTTATAGCAAAAAAAAAAAAAATCGCACAGGTGATCAAATACCACCAAAAGAAAGCTCTATTTGTGGGGAAAAAAGGGCATCAATTTTATTTGGGTACAGCGTCGCACGACCGCTTAATTGTCCGTTAAAGTAATGCAGTGCCGAATTGCAAAATAGGGCCTGGTCATTAAGGGGGCAAATCCTTCCGGTCCTAAAGTGGTTAAGAAAAAGTCCACACACCACACATTGTATTGATAAAAGCATCCCCACACACCAATCTGCTTACCAGATTGTGTTGACCCTCAAGTTAGAGAGAGGTCAACACCAGCATGTGGGAAAACAAAGCCTAGCCTAGATGGATCATCAGCAGCCTCACTGTAACATTCTCCACTGTGGGTAGCTCCAATAGGATGCACCTGGAAAAATCCCTCTTCCACTGATGGATGCAGGGTAACCTCCCTTATGTAGAGCACACACAGTACTCCCTTACGTAGAGCACACACAGTACTCCCGACACTTAGCTTAGGCATGCAGTCAGGAGGGTGTGCTTAGCTTAGAAAGCCCCTTCTACCCTCCTCCATAACACTTAGCTGGTTCTCCAAAGGGAACAATAGTTTAGGAGGCTTCGCTGCGAGTAAAGATTTTAAATCATCTTGTACATTGCATGTAAATGGGTTGGTATCAGATGGGCAACAACTCATCCCAGTCTCACCATCTCCATGCTGGTTTCAACGGTCAGTGTAGTCACACTCCCCATGATCAACACATGAACAGAGCTCTGCATATGCATGACCCAAAGCTTTTTGTCATTTTGGACTCCATCAATGCTGGTGTTGACCTCTCTAACTTGAGGGTCAACCCAATCTGGTAAGCAGATTGGCCTTCTCTCACAGTGGTGACGATTGGATCACACTTTTTTCTCACTGATGCTGGTGTGTGGGGATCCTTTCATCACTACAATATGTGGACTTTTTGTTCTTAATGTTCTATAGAGAATTTATTTTATGGTTCAATTAGCGCTGTCCCCTTAGCATTTTTTCTAGGTGTGACACACACACACACACACACACACACACACACGTTGCCTTTAATTTCTCATTTAAAATTAATGGATTGTTTTACAAAGTGAGGGTTCATGTATATACGAAAATACAAAGCCGCATTAATTTTCGTCTTTCATTTCAGTATGCAGATCAGCTTCAACACTAAAAAAGTATATCTAAAGCCTAAAGTTTTTCCAATTTTATTTACCTTCTCTTAGGAATGTCTAGGTCAGCTTCACTATAAAGCTAAATTCCACACAGATCCCACAGTAAACCCGCTAACAGGATGAGAGCGCAAGGTGGTGATCTTATTACTGTCCAGTCGCAGGTTAGAGTCAAGTAGATGACCAAGCTGTATCGCTGACTGCAGTAAAGAAGCATGAGATCACCAATCTGTGCTGTATGGAGGGGGTGCAATTGAAAATCCATTGGTTTACATGTATTTACTCCATTGTGTATGTAGCTGGTATTCATTACTAAACCCAGCTCCAACTCTAAATTATAGATAGTAATCTACAGACACTTCGGACTTCATTGCCTAGCATACTATATTCGGTGCTGGAATGTGAAGTATTCACAACATGATCAGAAGGGAAAAAAAAAAAAAAAAACTACAGGAAACTTGGAGTGGCAACTGCAGGTACGGGTTGGAATTTTGAATAAAAATTATTAAACCATGAATGAATGTATTTTTTGACACACCAAACACCAGGTCTAAGATGTACTCCCCGTTGCCTTTGACAGCCTTGACAAAATTTCCAAGCATAATAAAACCAAAAAGATGGAAGCAGTTCCAGTGTACTCAACGCAGTACTAGGACTTTATTCGACATAATCAGAGGACAAAGCACATAGCAGTATTCCTGAGGACATTAGGAACGTCCTGTATAGATCAACCCATGCAACATCTATTTAACATACAAGCCCCAGCAAAGCATAGGTAATCATATTGTGTGTGAGTAAAATGTCTACTAAGTGCTTTTCATGTCCCCTCTCAGAGCAGGCATGTGGTAAAAGCAGAAATGTGAAGGACAGCATTTATACATTCCTGTTTTGGGCTCAGCCCTTCCTGCTTAAAACTGCAGATCATGTCCTATCAAAGTGTTTATCCCAATGCAGAAAACTGAACTTTTTTTTTTTTTGCAAAAACTAAAACATGTACAAGAACTTTTAGAAAGAGCACATCAACCAAGAAGAAAGCAATCAGCAATAACTGCTGTTGCCCTTATTCATCCCATGCATTTGCAGATTTGTTTTCTATGATCCTAAACAAATGAATGGGTTTAACTGAGTAAGGCTACATGTACACGGGACGTTTTAAAAAGTCCCTTGAACGCTGGAATTTAAAGGACGTTTAAAACGTCCATTGTGTCGCGTTTGCATGCCGCGTTTAGTGGGCGTTTACGCTCAGAACCGTTTCTAGAGGTCAAAAAATCATTACCCTTTAAAATGGAAAAACGCGAGCGATTAACGCGGGTGATCGCGTTGGGTCGCGTTTTGCATTTGAAACGCCGGTAAACACACGTTCTGAACATCCTTAACGCAAATAATTGCTTTCCAAAAAACGACACTGAACTCAACTGCCTGTAAATGACCCAGTGTACATGGACAGATAAGATAACAGAGGTGGGTTCAGGGGCTTCTGAAAAAAACGCCCAACTGCTCCTAAACGGCCATTTACAAGTTGAAGTTTACATGGACCCTAAGGCCTCATGTATACTGCTGCAGTTGGGCGTTTTTTTCAGCAGCCCCTTAACTCTCCTCGGTTATCTCATCTGTCCATGTACACTGAGACGTTTATAGTGAGTTGAGTTTAGTGGCATTTTTTGAAAGCAAAAAAATGCGTTCAGCTGAAAGTTTATATGAATTTGAAACGCCAAATGCTTGCAGCAGTGTGCAAACGCGTCTAAACGCAATAACTCGCATTTAAAAGCATTTAGTTTATAGAGATTTTCAATGGGGATACATTTCTGACCATTTTACAATGTATTAACAATTCTAAATGCAAACATGCATAAACACGGCATGTAAACACAGCAAAATGGATGTCTTTACCCGTCGGTAACTAGCTGTCAAGTTCCAGCATTCAGGAGAGGTTTTCAAACGTCCCGTGTACATGAAGTCTAAAGCCCCGTACACACGCAGAGATTGTTGGCCAACTGATCGGCCAACTTTCAACTTTTGTCCAGTGTGGTTTGTTGTTTGAAATGTGTTCTAGACTTGCACTGGACTTTTGTTGGCCAACAAAAACCAACTTCAGAAGTGATGTCATGTTCTGGTTGACTTTCACTGTGTTTTTTCTTCTCTGAGCATGCCCAGTCTTGCTCATCTGCTGTTTGTCGGCCGAAATCTGTACTGACTGGCAAAGAATCGGCCATTCTTTGTTGGCCAACAAAAAATTTATAGAATGCACACCAGATTTTTTTTCGGCCAAAAATTCGAAGTGGTTTTTGGAAGCATCATTCTAACAAGCCTACAATCGGCAGATCGGACGTTGGCCAACAATTTACAGCCAACAATCTGTGCGTGTGTACGGGGTTTAAAGGCCTGTACACACGTAGCGATTGTTGGCTGTAAATATTCGGCCACCGACCGACTGGCCGATTGTCGGCTTGTTAGTATGATGCTTCCGACAACCGACTGCGACTTTTCGGCCGAACAGAAACTGGTGTGCAGGCATTAAAATTTTTGTTGGCCAACACCAGAACAGCCGATTGTTCGCCAGTCAGTACAGAATTCGGCCGACAAACAGCAGATGAGCAAGACTGGGCATGCTCAGAGAAGAAAAAACACACGGAAAGTTAACCATCACATGACATCACTTCTGCAGTCGGCTGTTGTTGGCCGACAAAATTCGTGTGCAGTCTTTAGCATTTTTCAACCGACAGGACAGCACCGGACAAAAGACGGCCGATCGTTCGGCCGACATTCGGTACATGTGTACGGGGCTTTAGTCTACTAAAATTGATAGAAACTGACTGGACTTTTTGATTTAAGATTGTCCTATGGCATGGGGAGTACACGCAGTTAAAGAGGAACTGCCGTCTGCTCACATAATTTGTAATAAAAACATATTTGCCATTCTGAAGCTTCCCTCAAACCACATTGCATAATATTTTATTCATACTGTGATTCTGTTATTGCCAAATATGCTGCAGAAATCTCGCTCCACTAAGCCTGGCTGCAGCCATTTTAACTGTGGGCAGCTGAAGCTGCTGCTTGTTCACTTCCTGGATTTACACAGACACACACATACAGACGATCAGAAAAGCGCCGCGGTATAATGTAATCATCAGATTCTGCCTGGCTCCAAACCCGCCCTGCAACACACCCAAATCCTCCAGTCACATTATCAGTCAATTATCACACATGAGCAGAGAGCCAGGCAGAATCAGAATTACATTTGTCGAATATTGCCTTCGACAATCTGCACATGCACCATGCAAGCTAATCGGGATATCAGCTGGAGTGACTTTACGTACTGCACATGCACAGATCGTCTGAGGCATTATCCGATGATCTGCACAATTCGATAGAACACCAGCAAGGAATAATTAAAAGAAAAAATCTTGGGGTTCCCCACCATTATTCCAAGCCCTTTGTGTCTCGTATGGATTAAAAAGGGACCCTTACGCTGTTTTGTGTGGGGGTCTGCAAGTGGGGGACTTATCGGAATCTGGAAGCCTACTTTAAGAGGGCCCCCAGACCCTGACTCCTCCCCCATGTAAATGAGTATGGGATACTTCGTACTTCTACTCATTCAACAAAAAAGTGTAAAACAAAAAAAAAAAACAAAAAAAAAACAAAATGTCCCCCCGGTGTAGATCCTAAATAACTAATGGGCGGAGCCACCTGGTTAAATTGACAGAGGGCTTTTTTTTTTGGGTTGGTGGCAGGCATCGTTATTGACGATGGATCTACACCAGGGACATTTTATTTTTTGTTAAAGGAATGTCAAAAACTCCCTACTGTCATTGTGGTGGGGGGGCTTCCAGATTCCGATAAAGTAAAAATACCAAGCTAAAAAAGTAAAATACTGAGGTTATGGCTGATTGCTTCAGCTAACCACTTACAAACCGCAACGCACACACACACACACACATAGCGGTCGGCAAGAGGTTATTTTTCCTATTCAGCGTCAGAATTCATGAAGGGGGCTATAGATCCCCCTGCTAAATAATTAACGCTGATCTCAAAGGTTTCCTGTGAGTTTAAATGGTTCAGCAACATACAGTACACAGTGCTGGGTTCTGGATGTGAGGCAGACTCCTCTAAAGCTGGCCATTCACTAGCCGAAAAATCGTTCAAACTCATTTTCAAAAAACGAAAAATCGGCCGTGAGAGAAGACGATCGTGTCATCATGTAATGACCGAATTTGGAACGATTAAGTCGTTCAATGGACATAAATGAATCCGTTTTTTAGTTCAGTTTGTCACATATGCCTAGTGCAAACAGTTCGGCGAGAAACACATTAACCTTTCAATTTATCGTTCGTTCACCAGAATTTTCCATACTGTTCCTTCGATTTTTCAGCTCTGAAAAGTTCAAATCGATTTTCTATTTGTGCCCATTAACTGGACAAAAAATGAATGAACGAACGGACCAAATGACAGATTTTCGAACAATTTTTCGGCTAATATATGGCCAGCATTACACCCAAAACAAAGAGGCAGGCTGAGCATCGGTCAGCCATTCATAGGCATGATCAGTCTGCCTCTCCATCTCAGCCAATCAGAGGAAGCTTTGTATTCATTCACAGAACACAAAGCGACCTATGAACAGCTGAGCGCTGCTCAGACTGAATCTGCATTGTTCCAAATGTGGGGCAGGGAGTATCTAGAGCTGAAGTTAAAGCTAGATGTAGTACATACAGTGCTTATAGACAGCGCAGCATTTAGTGAAGGAAATACGTTTGTTTGGACCAGCTTGGTTCAAAGAAAAAATATTCAAAGTCACAGAAAATCTGGAGATCAGCTTTAATGTCCTAAAGGCAGTGGCCTTCATAGAAACATCACAGGCTGCTGGTATTGTCAGATAAGGATAGTACAATCTAATAATCAGCACGCAAGTTAACCTTGTAATAACAGTGTCCAATGGTGATCCAGTCTATACTGATGAAATTATTGACTGCAGTTAGTTTCAGCTCTCACCATCTCAGCATGACTCAATAATATTGCAGAACCCATGACCAGTATACATTCTAGATCCTACTGGTTTGACATGCAAATAATAAAAATGAATCTAATCAAAGTTTACTAATGTGTTAAACATTGCTGTTAATTAGGAGTCCATATGAGTTTCATTGCGAGTGCTGGTGGTTATTTTCTGTATGAGCAATATTACACTGCAGCTATGGCTCCCAGCACCATTATAAGGAGCGTACTTAGTACAGCCATACATGGACACCTAATTTGCTCAGTGCATAAGCACACTTAAGCCCCGTACAGACAATCAAAATATCATACACAGAAATACCGCGTTTGATTGGTACACAGCTTTCGTCTGAAAATGGGACAAACGCAAACATTTTTCGCATACGAAACCAGATCATACAATTTTAATTTAATCAGTACAGTTTTCGTCCCAAAATACAATCCAAATACAATACATCACTTCCGAATTTTTATTTAATAACTTATTAATTTTCGATATGGAGACTGGCATGCAAAATATTAAAAAAAAAAAAAAAAAACCCAAAAGGAAGATAATTCGTCCGATAAGCTCATTGTGTGTACTAGGGTTTAGATTTTCGATGAACTATCACCTCACTAATAAGATGATGCACCTAGTAGCCAGAGACCATGTCATCATTACCTAGGCAGTGAGCAAGCTCAAAAGGAGGATAGCATAAAAGCAAACATATAATAGACCCCATTAACAAACCTCAACTATTCTGGTATGGTTTTATAAATATATTTAACCAGTGAATTTAGTAGGGGTTGATTTACTAAGACTGGAGAGTGCAAAATCTGGTGCCCAATATGCTAACTTCAGCTTGTTCAATTAGGCTTTAACCACTTGCCGACCGCCGTAAGTACATTTACTGCGGCAGTCAGCCCCTCCTGGGCAAAGCGACATAGTACTACGTCGCATGCCCAGGGGCGAGTTTGCACCGCCGAAGGCACGCCCCCGCTCGTTGACGGCCATCCCCGCGCGAGTGACCGGAGGCTCCGATGTCCGCCGGTCACTCGCGTTCTCCCGCTATAGAGAGAGAAAGGCAGGCGGCTGATGTAAACAAAGCCGCCTGTCATTCTCCCTGGCGTAACTGCAGAGATCATACGATCCTGCTATGTAGGATTGTAGGTCTCTGTGGTTACATCAAAAGCCACGCACCTTGACAGTTAGAAGCACGCCCCAAGGGACACACTTAACCCCTGGATCTCTAATAAAGTTAACCCCTTCCCTGCCAGTGTCATTTTTACAGTAACAGTGCATATGTATAGCACAGATTACTGTAGTAATGTCACTGGTACCCCCAAAAGTGTCAAAAATGTTAGTCAAGGGTCCGATCTGTCCGCCGCAATGTCACAGTCCGGAAAAAAAAAAAAAAAAAAAAAAAAAAAAAAATCGCAGATCCCCGCCATTACTAGTTAAAAAAAAAAAAAAGTGCCGAATCGCATAATAGGCCCTGGTCTTTGAGCAGCCAAATCCTCCAGGGCTTCAGTGGTTAACAATAAGGCCCCTTTCACACAAGCGGACCATTCAGATCCACCTGTCCGTTTTTAAGTGGATCTGAACGAATGCCCCATGCATCTCTATGGGGCATCGGATGTCAGAGGGGACATGTCCACTGACATCCGATCCCTCAAAATCAGACGGATGGAAACCCTATTTTCCATCGGACCGCCTGTCCGTTCTCATCCGATTCCCCCATAGAGAACAGCAGGGACATGACAGCTCCGTCTCCGCACACAGCACAGAGACAGAGCTGCCATTCACCTGCTCAGCGGGGGATGGGCGGATCGATCCCCCGCTGAGATAAATGGAATCTGCTGACGGACTACCGTGAGTGAAAGGGGCCTAAACCTGGAAGCTGTCTAGTTTCTTTGCACAGCTGCAAAATATTTTGCATTCTCCAGTTTTAGTAAATCTCCCTCATACTGTCAGCAGACACCTATCCACTCACGGTGTCCCTAATCACCTCCACGCCCCATGTAGTGTCTGATTGTCACTGCACCAGTCCCAGTGTCACCAAACCAGTGTAAGCCAGCAGAAGTGCAACTTCAAAAAACTCACCAGGTCTCTTACTAAATACCTTGGACTGTCTACTCTACTTTATAAAAAGGGGTATTTGGTAGGTATAAATGATAGGCCGTCAGTACATTACAACTGATCAATTTTCAAGTACTGTATATAACTGCCATAGTATGTAGATTTTACCCACTTCCATAGTGGGCCAATTCTGGCACTCCGCTCCTACATGTAAAAATAATCCTTTTTTGCTAGCAAATACTCAGAACTCCCATACATACATATAGGTTTATTTTTTATTTTTTTTAGCAGAAACCCTAGGGAATAAAATGGTTGTCATTGAAACTTTTTATGTCACACGGTATATGTGCTGCAAATTTTCAAACACTATTTTTTTGGCGTAAAAAAACAGTTTCATGAATTAAAAAAAAAAACAAACACTAAAAAGTTAGCCCAATTTTTTTGCATAATGTGAAAGATGTTACAGAGGAGGTCTTCGCCTAAAATTGTTGCTCTCATGCTAACGTTCGCGGTGATACCTTACATGTGGATTGAACGCCGTTTACATATGTGGGTTTTTTTTTCACTTCTATTCCTATTACAAGGAATGTAAACATCCCTTGTAAAAGGAATAGTGCAAGGAATAGTGCATGACAGGTCCTCTTTATGGAGAGATCTGGGGGTCAATAGGACCTCAGATCTCGCCTAAAGGCTGGAAAGCCTGAGCTAAAAAAAAAAAAGTAAGATCTCTGCTCACGGCAGTATTCACAACTGCCAGACGGGGCGTGATGTTATAACGTTGTGCCCGGGCTTCCGAGAAAGAGACTGCCAGGGTCCTCTGTATTCTCTATGGTGTACTTCCACCGCCGACAGATTCCTTCTCTGGCTCGCACAGGCGAGTCGGTAGAAGCTCCCGGAAGGTGGTAGGAGGGAGGGTGGCGGGGACGTCCCCTCCCGCCGTCTGTTAGAACAAATAAGCGGCTGAAGGGAAATACCGTCTTAAAAAAATTATATCTGAATGAAATCCCCACTCAAAGCCCAGGACGTCAAAATGACATACTGCGGGTGAGGAATAGTTAACTTTCACACAGACAATACTACACACTAATTTGGGGTACTTTTATCACAGAAAAGTAACAGAATAAATTTAGGCCTAAATTTGTGAAGATTTAATTAGGATTTAAAATGTTATAAGAGAAAAACAAAAAAAACTTTTAACATTTTCTGTATTTTTTTTATTTATATAGCAAAAAAAAAAAAATCTCAGTAGTGATTAAATAGCACAAAAAGAAAGCTCTATCAGTCTCAGAAAAATGATAGAAAATGTACAGTATTGCATAACTGAGTAACTGTCAGTGTGACAGCACTAAAAAAGTAAAAAAGGCCAGGGGGTGAAAGTGTCCTGTATTGAGGTGGTAACCCCACATAAAAATACAACAGATACTGAGAAACAAAAGGTCTGCTTATGTGGCAACCTCCCACTCCCGATTACAAACTGCCGGAGGAAATCAATTTGTCTAGTATAGGGTGACATCACTGAATCTATTTGCATGATCCTGGGGAAACAAATCCAGCAAGAATGCACGCCTGCACAGTGCCAGGAATATGCTGTGAAGATCAGAGAAACAGTGACAGAAAGCAGAAAAGGTACCCGGGGAGCAAGGTGAATATTTTTATTTTTGCTTTGTTTTTCTTCAGCATTTTATCATTGGAGATTCGGGGCTGGCAACCCTTTTCCCTGTTGAAAAGCATGTATGATCCAGAATCATGAGTAAGGCAACAGTATTTCCCCACTTTATTATTACTGAGCAGCTTTAAATGTATAGTATGGGTTATATAGGAAACTTGAAAAAATAGATTTTTGACTTACCGGTAAATCTTTTCTCTTAGGTTCATTGATGGACGCAGTCCTCTGATGCATATCAGTAGGGTAACACTGCCTCCTACAGGACGACTGCGTCCGTCAACGAACGATAGAGAAAGGTTATTTTACTTACTAGCATTATTTTACTTACTAGCATTATTTTATTTAAATGAAGCAGAGACCAGAACGCAACCGTACAGAGATCTGTGATTAAAATAAGTGGTGTACTTGATCAGGTTAGCCAGGAGGAAAACCAATGCAGTTATCACTTTCACATTATTCCTGCTATCAGGACATGAAACACAGGGGTGAGGTTTTGGGAAGTAGAATAGGGGTACAGAACAACAACTTTTTTTTTTTTTGTCCTCCTCTTTCTCTATAACACTTTATTTTGTGTGCGTTTTTTTACAAATGTTATTGAACCACTGGCAGACATCCCAGCATACATATACTGAAGCAGGACGGCCGCTCTATACCAGGTCACATTCCTAGTACGTGATCTGGACACTTCTAGGTCAGGGGTACGCTCCGCCGCCGGACTGCTACCCACTGTGTATAATCATAGTGGGAGCTGATTGGTGGGTACAGCAGACTCGATGTCCACCGGCATCCGCTGATGCTTCAGTACACAGGTAGAGCGGCAGTCTGCCTAGTTAAACAAGGCAGATTGCCATTCTGTCAGTACAGAAGGCATGGATCCTGTGTTCCTGTAAAGCAATATACAGCAAATAAAAAACACAGAGGTGATCAAGTACCACCAAAAGAAAGCTCTTTTTATGGGAAAAAAGGACAAATTTAATTTGGGTACAGCGTCGCACAACCACCCAAATGTCAGTTAAACGCAGCACCATATCGCAAAAAATGGCCTGGTCATGGGGGGGGGGGGGTGGATGGGTGGAGGGGGTAAATCTACATTTGGGTATACAGTATATATAAAAATTGAATTCAATAATAATCCATGCACTTAGAAAATAAAAAAACCTGTGTAATTCACTGGGTAAGTACAAATTAAAGGCAAAATACAGGGGTAACTACATCGGTTATTAAACACTCACAGTTTGCTGTTAATAGAAGTGATCCAGGTAATACTTACTTCATTTCCATGTTTCTGAAGGAATTCTATTTCTTGTTGTGTAAATGTGGTCATAGAAATTGACTTCACTCTGTGGGGTGGATTCAAACCTCGTCTAAAGTGATAAAAATGAAGAGCTGTTAAAATAGCTAAACATAGCAAATGAGTACATACAGTAATTCGCATATTTACAGCAATATACCATTTTTAATTTACAACAAACAACCCAATTCTGATTTTACCATTAAAAGGAGAAGTTCACCTTTAGAACGTCACTTTAGGACATAGGGTGCAACATGTAACACGTTCTAGCAGGTAAGTGCAAATCAGAAGCTCTCAGGGCCTATTCACATCAGCAAGCAAGCTCAAGTCACAGCCAGCTGCACTGAAAAAATGAGTTCATGCAGTTCTTTTACCCGTGCACAGCAACGCTACGGTGGCAAGTGACATGAATAGAAATAAGGCATTTTGCCTTGTCTGTGCATTGTGGCTTAGCTGGAAATTGCAGTCAGGATAGCCCCACTGCTTCTTGTGTGAATGGGCCCCTAAATGTGATACTGTCACTGTTCTATTGCACTCTGCAGACTTTCTTCCATTTTAAATGGTCCGCAAGCAAAATCACTTATTTGGGAGTTTATATGCAAATACAGAATACCAAAAGAATTTCCTTCAATTACTGAATAGGCTTACAACAAATCTGCAACAACTCAGTTTGGAAGCATCAGTATTATAAAAATTAACATCCTCCTGAGGATTTTATTTCTACGAAATACTCTTGTCAGTAAAAATTCCACCAGCTTAATTTCATTTTTACTCATTCCATCTTAGAGGGTAACTCTACTTTCATGGGGAAAAAAAAAAAAAAAAAAAAAAAAAAAAAAATCGCACATAAAAAAAAAATATAGCTTTTACAATTGTCATATTGTAATTACATTTTATTATAAAAAAGGAGCTTTCCTTTTCAATCTGCAGCTTAAGTATTTTTTTGTAAAATGCATAATGTTATCTGGAGGTGTCCTGTACACAGAAATGTAATTTCCTGCTTGTGTGATCGACTCACTGGATTTACCCAGAAGTCACTCTGCACTAAAATACAAGTCAGATTTTGGGCCTCCCCTGCAACAAAATGTCATTTTTCAGAGAAATCCTAATGGCAAATCATGTCTAAAGGGATGCAGAAAATGCCATATTCCTCATTAGAGCCCTGCAGGTGCAGCAGCTGATTGATAATTATAAAACCACTGCCATTCGCCATGCACATGGACACAGCTAGCTATTTCTTCAGAAATACAAAAGGAATCTGCAACAAAGTGTGTTAAACTCCCTGCAACGTACACAGATCACCCAGGAGGGGAAGTTATTCTTTAAAACTGAGCTGAAATCTCGCTGGGAAAAAAAAAAAAAAAAGTGAGCAGCCAGGCTTTTATTGCAGAAGAGACATGCACTCATTTACAATAAAACACCTCCAACCTGCCTGCTCGCCATCTCCTCTGGCACTGTAAACTCAACTGCGCTTGCACAGCTCAGCTTACAGCACCGGTGCAGTGCCAGAAGTACGGCCTTCTGCACATGCAGAGGAGTTCTGTCATCCCCCGCTGGCCAATAGAGAGGCCCGAAGACCAGCACAGGTAAGTACGGAGATCCAATTTCTGCTTTAAAGGCAAACTCTACATTTAGCAACCTGTATTTAGGGTTTACCATGTATTATCTTGCAAAATAACCTTCCCACCCCCCAAGGCCACTATTTCACAAACGGACCACTGGTCTTTGACAATGGAATATGCCCAAGACCGGTCATAAATCAGAAGAACCAATTTTACCCCATCCCCTCATCTTTTTTTCCTCTACTACTTTCCCTTCTCTCCTCACCTTTACTTTTTCACAAATATCTGCTTAAACCCAACCTTCCCACCACCCCACCCTTGGCCATTCCATTACTTCACCTTTGCTACATTAATATATCACCATCTATAAGCCTCCTAGTCCTATCTCCTTCTCCCATGGAATGCAAAAAGAATGCAGAACTGTCATCACCACCATTTCACGTGAATGAAGAGACAACACTAGATTTTCAGTATTGTAAATAACTGTTTTTACCTAAATATTGTACTCAATTGACACTGCACGGTTTCAATGTTACCGAAGGTCAACTCAAGACCCAGTTATCACATATATTCATTATGCCTGTTGGCTCACTGTAAAGCCTTTGTATTCAGTCAATGACATGTATTGTTTTATACGTTCTCTTTTTAACCTTCTGCAACACAAAAATAAATACATTAGGGGAAAAAAATTACATTACAAGTCTGGATCATTGTCCTCAGTGATGAAAACCGAAATGACACTTCCATGTTCTCTCAGAGGATTTACACACGTGAGTGATATCTAAATGCCAACATGGCACCCTTATCACAAGCAATGTGTATTTAGCAAGTGCTTAGAAGGTTTTACTTTTAAGTGTCCTTCTTAGAAAAGTTGTATTTTAGAGTGAATGACCCTTGTAAATGCCTTGAGGACATGTATAAATATCAAAGAGCTTTATTTTTAGCCATGTAAAAGGTTGAGTATAGTAGAGTGAATTTCTAAACTGTCAATTTATGGAACTGACAAATCAGCATATTCATTTAAGCACATTCAGTAAAGTGAGGATCTCTTTCCTGCTGAGAAGCATCCTGTTCACAATGTTCCCCAAGTCTATGAACATTTTGTTAACTTGAGCAGAAGGTATTTTCTTACCCAGGTAGGAGAGATATGCTACTGGAGTTAACAAAAGCTTGATCTTTGTGCTTAAAAATAAATATATTTTAACTTTACACAAAAAAGTACCCAACATCATTTGGATTTCAACACCTTTCTTCCAATTGGAAAATCTAAGTGATAAAAAGTACTACTTAAAAGGTTGGAAGCTACCAATTGACTAGCAGCATTTTTTTGCACACGTTAACAGCATTTTCTTTTTTTTTTTGTTATAAAAAATACTTTAGGAGGGGAACCCAGGGGTCCGACCGTCCCAGGGAGAGGCCCACATGCACCCCAAAAGGCCATCAGGGAAAGGGGACGGACACTACTTATCATACCATGGAACCGGGTAGGCACCGCTCCAGGTAGACCATCGCACCATTCGAATGGGGGTGCTGCAGGCCAGGAGGTACGCTGCTACTCAGGCCGGGACCAAGTCGTATGTGCCCTCGCAAGATGTTTAACCTGCAGGCCAGCTCCGTCCAGTGGGGATGTCACGGTGGACCTAGCGCAGAGCTGAGGCCTGCATGCGCTCACTGGCCAGACTGGGGAGACTGTAAGGATCTAGAATATCCCATCCGTCGCCCAGTCCAGCAGTTGATTGTAGTTCTCCCAGGAACAGAAAATAAGAGGAAAAGATTTCAGTTTAAAAAGAGAAAAACCCTAGGAGTAAAGATCCAAACAAGGAACTAGGTCTTACTCTTGACTAGGCAGAAAAAAAAGTGCCTATAGCGCGCGGGGGGGGGGGTGGAGTATATCCCCTGGGACTGCCTCATAGGCGTGGTAAAGTTTACCTGTCTAGTGTCCTACTCCTGTAGGGGGCAGCATAAACTAATGGTCAAGAAGATTCTGGAGCTGTGTCCGTCAATGAACAAAAGAGACAAGTATGTATTTTAAGAAAGCAGAAACCCTGGAGAAAAAAAAATGCATCTGCCACA
This sequence comes from Pelophylax lessonae, assembly GCF_965119305.1. Taxonomy (NCBI): domain Eukaryota; kingdom Metazoa; phylum Chordata; class Amphibia; order Anura; family Ranidae; genus Pelophylax; species Pelophylax lessonae. The sequence goes on from NC_138770.1 coordinate 183,375,846, forward strand.
ATTTTAAAGTTCCACAATATTTATTAACAGTTATTTAACAAATGCATATTTTCAGGAAAAAAAATATACGAAAAAAAATTTGAGTGTAAACACTCAAATTATTATAACCAATTTTGGTAAGGCTACATTCACACCGGAGCGTAGCGTTTTCGCGTTTTTTACCGCGATTAACAGGCGTTTTTTGTGCAGGCGTTTTTTGATTGAATAGATACCAATGGAAAACGCCTGTAATCTGCCCAAAAAGAAGCTCATGTACTTTTTTGAGCGTTGGGCGTTTTGTAAACAGCATCAAAACGCTCAGATGTGAACAGGGGCCATTGAAATGAATAGGATTTGTCTTGTTGGGCGTTTTGAGAGCTGATCCTAGAGCAGAAAAACTCCCCAAAAACGCCTACATGTGAACGGAGCCTAAGATATTATTGGATTGTGTGAATACAAAATACGTCAAGTCCTAAAATTACCGACACCGGTGGAATCACAACAAAACTATGGGAGCCAAAATTCTTCATTGGCAACACTTTAAAGGCCTTTGCATGTTATCAGTTTACAGTTAACCGTGATAACTATGGTCCTAGAATTATCCTCTTGCCCTGATGTTTGCAACCATACCTCACATGTTTGTATACAAGTGCTCACCCTATGCTGCGGTTTTTATATAGAGTGTGTGTGTGGGGGGGGGGGGATGTGTTGGGGTGACAGGGGTGCTTAAAAAAATATACATATTTTTTTTTTTAATTTTATATAAAAACATTTTTAAACTTCAAATCTTTTTTTTCCAACTTCAAATCTTTTTTTTCCAACTTCATTGCTATCACAAGGGGGCTAACAAGTCCATATATGATAGCATTAGCAGGTGACAGGTACACTTTATGGAGACACTAGGTGTGTATTAGACCCCATTATTTCCCCTAACCGCCAATGCAGCTATTCAAAACACAGATGAATAGTTGAAACCTCGGCTACACTAGCTGAGGAATGACAGATAGGTCCCCAGGAGCGATGCAATAAGTGTTGCTTCTGGGGCCATTCGTCGCAAGAAGGTTTGGATCCGTTTTTTTTTTTTTTTTGCCACTACCCTGGGGTTATTACTCAATCCTCCTTTGCATTGCACACTGTGTTGTCACTGTGATCTTTCCAGAATATGCAAAAGACTACTACTCCAAGTAGGCACAATACTGTGAGCAGCACGGTAGATATGCGGGGTGCACTGTTTCAATCCTCTAAGCTCCAAATCCTGGGTTCAAATGTTAAAAGGTCACTATCAGAAAGGAGTTTGTATAGTATGTTCTCCCTATGTTTGCATGAGATTCCTTCCTCAAACCAAAAACATACTGGCAGGTTAAGGGCACTTAAGTTAATCCCATGCCGCCATCCCATAAATCTATTGAGTTAACCTGTACATGGCTACCATCATATTAGTCCTAGAGGCCAATTCCTTTATTTCCATTCCCAAATCCCCAACCATTCTCCTCATGTTTAAATTGTGGACGACAGTATGCCCCTTGCTGAAATATGATGGTTTTGGGATTTTCACTCCCATTTGGACAACTAACGTCCTGGAACTCCAAAGACTAGAACCTTTAAACCTGGCAGGTGGGAGGCATCTCTAGACTAGACAGTTATATGGAGGTTTACCATGAGATCACTTCAAGATTTTAGAGCTCTCCCTACTCCAGCAAGCATCCTCTCAATACCTCCAGCTAAGACATGCTCATTATATTTCAGCTCTACCCCTCTCAAAATTGTGGTGACTTCCCTGTTGCATTTTGGTGGCCCAGGCCACATCTACAGTACAAAGGGTCTAATTTCCTATGCATTATTACATTTAATGTATTAATTAATTTATGAATGCATATATGCATTTCTCCTCCTAGCAGTTCTCAACTCTAGCAAAAATCTTCTGTGAAGAGCTGATTGGTACAGGAGGGAGGCTCTGTTCTGGCAGAGAAGAGCATTAGGATATCTTCTAGGCAAGTGCATTGCCTAGAACACTGGTGTCAAACACAAGGCCCGCGGGCCGAATGCGGCCCCCCAGGCCATTTCATGTGGCCCTCACACCTCTCCTGCAGCTCTGTAGTCGGCAGCAGAAAGGACAAAACTCCTTTGCCAGCTCCTGCACTCCTCTGTGCAGCTGCAGAAAGGCTCATCTTTGCCCCTCCCCCCCTTCCCCAGCAGTCCGCAGCAGAGAGGAGGGCAGAACTCTTCTTACAGATCCTGCACCTCTCTGTGCAGCCGCAACTCCACCTTGCCTCTGCCTCCCCTGGTCTCAGCATTCAGCAGACTCTGGAAGCTGACTCCAGCCCATCTTTGGTTCTCCTCCAGACCCTGCACTTCTTCCCAGATCCACCCGCATCTTCTTCCTGACAGCAGCACAAGGTATGGGGGTGCATTGTGATGTAAGGAAAGGTGGGTGACTCTTGACTTCTGATGGTGGGGGGCTCTTAACATCTCATGTAAGGGTGTAAGGGGGTGTGGGGTTCTGGACAATAATCTTACAGATATAACCGGCCCTTTGAGGGCAATCATAATGCTGATTCGGCCCGCAGAGAAATTGAGTTTGACACCCTTGGCCTAGAAGATGCCTCCACCCCCCCCCCCCACCCCATCCATCAAGTTCTTCCTGTTTTCTGCAAATCCCAGGAACCATGCACCTGTTCCTCACTCCAAGATCTGCAGAAATCCCTGCTGTACCCATCTAATGGGCCATACACACTATAAGATTTTCTGAAGACTTTTTCCTTTAGACTTACCAAAACCATATAATAGGAGGTCAAACCTAAACACCTTCAATTTGTATGCAATCTGGCAGGCCCTTGCACTACATAGAAAAGGTAAATCTGAAGGAAATCTAACCACAAAAGTTGGATAGTGTGTATCCAGCTTAAGGCTCATTACTTCCAGTGCTTGCCGTTCTGCCACTTTTCCCAATAAGCCTGTCAGTCACACATCAGTACTCAGAATGACAGATCAGTTTTTTTAATCCTCTTGCCTGCCCTATACCAACGGCAGATAAGCCGAGGACATTTCTTCACTACGTCTTCTAAAAATCGTGTGTGCACACTATTTCATGAGTTGTACCTATTATTCCTAGTGCCAAGAGATTGTTTCCTATGTTATTATTACGCATTTACAGACCTTTCCAGGTCCAAAATAAATTCAGCCTATTGGTTTGGTTCTCCACAACAACCCGTTTCTCATGTGGCCCCTTGGGAAAAAGAATTGCCCACCCCTGATGTAGGGCATGAATTGTACATAACCACCATAGACTATTTCCACATGTGGAATTTTTTATATTCCTGATATTGTATTTCCAATCAAAAAGCTGTGGCGGTTCACATAGTCCATTATCCACTATGGCAAACCTGCATGACTTCTGAATTAAAAAAAAAATAAATAAAAAAACTTGCAAAATAAACCTGAATTAAAATGCCAGTCAAATACAAAAACTACATGCGTATTTGCAACAAAGGCCAAATGGAAAGAAAACAGGTTTGCAACCCAATATTGAACAGAAAAAAAAAAAAACTTCAGTTCAAAGCATTAGACAAAAAGGGAAGGAAGAGTACAGAGCATATCAGGAAGCACCAGACCATGTTAGGTACAGATGCGTCTGCTATTTACAGAAGTAAAACATGAAAGCTATGTGGTTTGTAAAATGTGGTTCATACTAAAGGGAAAACTTGACTGATCTTTCGATCAGGACTTCATGAGAACTTCTAAAATAACTTTTTGATAGATCGGTTTAAGTGACAAATTGTAAAATTTGGTTATGATTAATAAAGCGTATCCTAATTACTCATACCCCATACAGTATATGCTACCATTAAAAATAAACAAAATTTGATTCAAAACTTTTTTTTTTTTCTTTTAATGTAAAAAAAAAAAAAAAAAAAAAAAAAAAAAAAAAAAAAAAAAGACAGCTTTGATCAGTGTTCCTCACCCACCACGCCATGATCCGGTCCCAGGCTCCTTCCTCCTAGCTATTTTTTCTGTGCTTTCCCATGCTGAGCCGCAGTTTGACAGCTACTGCTGTCACAGTGTCAGCAGCACCAGGCTGCCACCAGGCTGCCCTTACTTCACAGGCTGAGCATGAGGCAGAATGCAGAGAGGAGCTGCAGAGTGCATGGAAAACTGCCCCTTCTCACAGCGTCAGCCTCCAGAACAGGAGACGCAACATGCAAGGCAAGTTCCACAAATGAGGAATAAAGTTTTTAATGGAAGAGAAAAATAAGATAGAGAAAACTGAAGATTTAAAAAAAAAAAAATTGGGAAACTATAAATCCACTACAAAACATTAAAAATGTTGTAATGGATTCATAGGTCCCCCACTGTTTGTGGGATGCACAAATTTAATGTTTGTAAATTAAAGGTTTTTTTCACCTTTTCTCTTTAATGCCACACTCCAAAGGTCTCTTTTTTGTTCATTAATACAGTGTGTGTTACCCCTTTTTTAAAATGAAATTTTACTTTTTGAATCATTTCGATCAGTGTGGTCTCCAAACTACTGCAGCCCTTTGCTTGCCTTTCTCCCACTGATACAAGACACTATCCCTTCCACTGACACCAACAATGAGTCACCATCCCGCCTACTGACATCACTGATTGGGGCACTATTCCTCCCTCTAGTACATGTTTACATGTCATGTACTGGGGGAGGAATGGTTTGCATCACTGATGCCAGGACAATTTCTACCCCCACTGGCTACAGTCTGGCCCCTCAAAATCTGAAGGACGGTCAATTGGCCCTTTGTTTAGATTTGGGGACCCCTAAATTATTTAATGAAATCTACCTGGTTGATCTTGAAACCCCCCCCTTCTTCCTTGCTGTAAACGGATCAGTTTGCATCCCTGGGTTTGCTGCTGGGATTGTTAAGAAGCTGTTACAACTTTAAGGCCTCATGACCACAGGGCGTTTTTACAGCTGCTCTTTTGGGCATCAGACCTTTTTTTAACTGCCTCTAAACGCCCCTGCATGTTATTCTATTCATGCACACACAAGCTTTTATAAGCGTTTTTTGGTAGGGGAGATTAGTGACAGAAAATAACTCCACTGCCAGTGTGTTCTGGAGCAGAAGTATTTTGGTAGAAAAAAACGCTGACAGCTCCTAAACACTGGTGTCTAGCGTTTAGCCGAGGTTTTTTTTTCCCCCTGAAGCAGAGGCCGCCGGCGTCCTTAACAACCAGTAATTAGCTGGTGGTTAAGGAGCAGGGAAGGGAAACTGGCTGCCAAGTCCTTAATATCGGATGAGTCATCAGCTGTTAGCGGGGTTTGCCGATGACAGCTGAATGCAAAACAAACCACTGCCGGATTTATGAAAAAAAAAAAAAAACTACGCCTTTTCAACTGGTGTGGGATCCCCTCCAAAATCCATAAAACATGAGCTTTTTTCTCCAGCGTTTCTAAAGCAGTTTTTAGCTTTCTAGTGTGCAGGACGCCTTAAAAATCAGCTGCTGGGAAACCTACAAACAATATTGGCAACTAGTCCTTTGTCTTTTTTTTGGGCACAACTTTCAAAGTTCAGGTTCGCTTTAATCTGTTTTTGATTGGCTGCTGCAAATTACTGCACTTGGCACACTGCGTTACTGAATAGGGCTGCCAGAGCAACTATTTCTTTGAACCGGTTTTGCAACAAAACAAAGTTTCTCACTTCCAACTCACAGCAATAATACACATAGATAAAATGTTATAAGAGGTCTTTGAATGCTAAACCATCAAGGGATTTTGGCATAATAACCCAGTTCACATTTCTGCGATGCGGGAACGCTGCAAATATACAGCGTGTTCCCGCATCGCATCTGCACCCCTGGCAGTTCACACTGCCATATGCGATACGCTGGGGGTGTCAATTAAAAGTTAATGACACGCCCAGATCAGATCGCATATCGCAGTGCTATCTGAAAGTTCGCACAGAATCAGATCGCACTAGTGTGAACCACCATGTGATCCGATTTTGCTGCGGACCAAAAAAAAGGGTCCTGTGTGAGTTGGGTGCGATTGCGGTGCGAATTCAGCCATACAAACTGTATGGCTGAAATTTGCACCGCACAGAGATCGCATGTAATTTTAGGAGCAGTGCGCTCCGAATTACATGCGATCTCTGATCACCGGCACTTCGTGATCTATCCTGGATTTTCCTGAAGAATGCATGCTTGTATTCCAAATAGGACTAATCACTGTGTACTGTACACAAACTTTTCCTAAAATTCAAAGGCAGTGTTTATTTGCAGTCAGTTACTACCCTGTTTTCAAATTACTGAACAGTTTAACTGTAGACAGGGTGTCTCAGGTAAAGCCAGGCTTCTCCCAACTCTGCACGCAATCAATATGTCTTCTGCCAGAACAATAACCCTCTTGGATTTTGCAGCAGATGGAAACAGTGGTGCACACTATGTTTTTGAAAGAGGTAGGGAAATGAGGAAAACCACTGTTTTATTGTAAAGCGGCACATATAAAGTAAAAATTATATTTTGTGTGACTCTAAAAAGTTTTTTTTTTTTTGTTCGTTCGCTAAACATGAATTTATTAACATTCTGTATTTCTTTTAGCCAGCAGGTGGGGCTGTTGGATGCATTTGACATATGCACTCCAGACAGTTTAAAAAAGCATGTTTACAGGATTGATTGATGCAATTTACATACACAAATGGAAGTGGATAGCTCATCCTAGTTATTTATCATATTATACACCCTGAGGCTTGCTTTTTAGCTAGCCCAGGATGCTTTTGTATTCCTTAAGGCTCCATTCACACCTGGGCGTTTTCAGCTCCAAAAACGCTCAAAAGAAACGCTTCCAAAACGCCCAACAAGTAAAACCCCATTCATTTAAATGGCCCCTGTTCACATCTGAGCGTTTTGCAAAATGCCTGTAGCTGAAAAAAGTACATGAGCTTCTTTTTGGGCTGATTACCAGCGTTTTTGATAGATGTCAATGAAAAACGCCTGAAAAAAATCGCGGTAAAAATCGCGGTAAAAAACGCTACGCTCAAGTGTGAATGCAGCCTTAGACATTAAAGTATAAACTAAAGGCAAACCTTTCTTTTTTTAGTTTTGGTAGAGTGGAGAAGGATTAGAACACCCGTTAGGTTTTTCTCTGTTTGATGTGTTTACCTTTATCACTTTAAAGAGAAAGAATTTCACATATTTTGGGTTGCAACAAAAAACCAATCTTCCAATGGGGACACTAGTTCTGGTGACCCTGGTAGTAACCTGGGGATCACACATTTTGCAGGGATTTCTCTCACTTCGTCTGTGGGACAGGAAGTGAATGGAAATATCCCCAATAGGAAACCGAAGGCAAAATAAAGAAATAAAAAAAAATACAGGGGTAATAACCCTTAGGCCCCTTTCATACATGCTTTGTCATCCATTCGTTGACGGATTAAAAACGGACATCAATGTATCTCTATGTAAAAACTGATGACAACGGATGATCATCAGTTAACATCAGTTTTCATCCGCTTCTGTCAATGTCCGTTTTTTTGAACTGATGAATGCCCTATTTTTCATCTGTCAAAAAAACGGATCGGATAAAAAAAATGGACGACAACTGACGAAAAACGGACAACTGGACGACAACTGGACCGAAAAAAAAACTGACCGAAAAACTGATACATTTTGAGGTGACTGAACTGAAGAACTGTGTGAAAGGGGCCTAACTCCATCCAAACATGGAAAAAAAAGTTTTGCCTTTCTTACTTTGTTTTTCTGCCTCCTTGTAACATCCTCTGCGAGCTCCTGAACCTGGTCTCCCCATCAGAACAAGTATTTACCACCGACAGGATCAGCGGGTATTAACCAGTTGCCAACCACCGCACGACTATATACTGCGGCGGTCAGCCCCGGCCAGGCAGAGTGACGTAGGGGTACGTCACTCGCCTGTCACTGACTTGCGAGCCAATTGCGGGCGGGCGCGCGCCCGCCCCGGCTCGTTCACTGACAAGATTTTTTTTACCAAACATATGTAGCATAAAACAAATTGGCCGAAAGTGTTAAAAAATTTTGATTTTTACATTTTTTTGGGGAATTTCATAAAAAAATGTGAAAAATAGTTATTTTTTGCAAAATTGACGCTCTTTTTTTGTTTATAGCGCATGATCAAAAAAATCGCACAGGTGATCAAATACCACCAAAAGAAAGCTGTTTGTGGGAAAAAAGGACGTCAAATTCGTTTAGGTACAGCGTCACACGACCGCGCAATTGTCCGTTAAAGTCACGCAGTAAGAAAAAAAAAAAAAAAAAACCCTGGTCTTTTAGCAGCCAAATCCTCCGGGGCTTGAGTGGTTAAGTTCATCAGTAAAGGGCTGATTACTGGTTCACAATATGAATTTTATTAGTTTAAATAAAAGTACATTTGTTTTCCATCTGCCTAAAATTCTACTTTAAACGTCTATTTGTAATACAAATATTTGGAGTGATTGGGGTGTGTGGTTTAAAAACCAAACTAAGATAAAAAGGATTGAAATCCTGGATGGTTCACCTTAACACGCAATTCTAACTGGTAATCATTGTGAATATATTATTAGGACTACAAAAGGTAACCATTAACCATCACAAAGTACTGTGGTGTAATTTTCAGCACAATTTAAAGTGTGCTTTCTGTCTACAAATTTACAGGAAGGGGGGACATCTAGCATTTTTAAATTGGTTGCAGCATGCATTACAATACATAAAAAAAAGCATTTTATGTGCAGTGTCAATGGAGTCTGTACTGAACATAGTTGTTCCAAACAATGTACAAAAATATACACAACATAATGGAAAAAAGAGCTTAAGCCAGGGGTCTTCAAACTATGGCCCTCCAGTTGCACAGGAACTACAATTCCCATCATGCCTTGTCATGTCTGAATGTCAGAGTTTTACAATACCTCATGGGACGTGTAATTTTGTAACAGCTGGAGGGCCGCAGTTTGAAGATCCCAGGCTTAAACAGTCCATACACGGAGCGAATATCTTTCCTACAACCACGAGCTGTTGGTAGCGGAATCCCCCCCACCAAACCATTGTATTCTCCAGGCAGGGGAGGACAGGGAAGCCATCTCTGCTGGGAGAAGACCGTGATTATTGCTAGCGGCTATATTAGCATGCAAATCTGGCAGGCTGGTTGTACCAAAGTTGTTCAATCAACATGGTACATTAAAAAAGGACATGTACAGCCAAAGCTCCTTTGGCTCTACATCTCCTATGAGTGCAGTTCATTCTGCACTCCTGTGACCCCATTTTCAGCAGACAGCCGACTGAAGTCCGCTCTGTGCTGATGTCACAAAAGTTCAGGCATCGCATCATCCCGACGATGGAGGTTGGGATCCGCCAGGTGCCTGGACTGAAACCCCAGAGCTCCAGTGAGCGAGGAGGGGAGCAGAGCAGAGAGCTGCTGACTGACAATCAGCAGCTCTCAGCTCGGGAGCTGTCAGAACCGAGTGATTGGCGGTGTTGGATCGCTCGGTTCTTAGTATAGAGGTGCTTTGGGGGGGGGGGGGGGGGTCTCCTCTATGGAGTGGCGGGTATAAAGAGACGTGTCCGTTTACACCTACCGACATCTGATCCTATCCTAAAAACAGATGGTTGGGGATCCGGTCCCCATCGGTCGGAAGAATCGGATGGCAGTTGGGTGTAAATGGACAGGCAGTCTTTGTACATCCGACTGCCCATAGAGGAGAATTTCCCTCTGAAGCAGGTAGACTCCAACAGAACCCATCCTGTGTGTAATGGGCTAACTCCCAAAAAACAACCCATACACATCCACTACTTATAACCATGCTATTTTTCATGAAGCCATTTCTTACTGTATTTCTCCTCGTTTTGTCCTCTGTAAGCTCCCAAACCTCTCCTCCTTTTTGAAACCAGAGTTTAGTATCACTTTAAGATAATCAGGCGTGGACAAGGTCTAACTAATGTGCTTTTAGCAACACTTCAAGGGTTAGGCCCCGTTCACACTTAGGGATTTGGAAGAACGCTAAAAATCGAGGCAAAACGCGTGACCCATGTTTGGATGCCATTCAATCTTAACGGCACCCCAAACATGGTGCAATCCTGCCAATGTCATAGGATACAACACACTTGTAAAAAAAAATGGCTGGCTCAGGGATAAGTTGGTCATTGAGTTCTTTGCTGTGACAATCGCACATAGGGAAGCCCATTCAACTGAATGTGTTGCCATATGCACGACACATCGAAATGCTTGTTAATCGCTCAAAAAATAATAATTTGGGAAATGTGAACGGGGCCTCAGTGTCAACTAATTACATCATCTTTAACATTCAGTCTTTGTGGGAAAACATGGATCTGAAACCTGCATAAAACAAGAAGATGCAAGATCTCACAGATTCTTCAGCAGAAAAGATGTAAAGCCAATCCTCAAAATCTAAACTTTGAGACGTAAACGTCATTTAAAAAATACCTTTCAATATTTTATATTTTGAAGTTTTCATTATGATAACCGGTGATACTAACAATTTTAAACAAATGTTTGCTCAAGAAAAAAAAAAAAAAAAAAGACCCTTGCAGTTGGGCTCATTTAGTCTGGGGGGTGTAGGCTTCAGCTTCCAGAGAAGCAAGAAATGAAGTACAGCCTTTTACTCCTCTACCCCGAACAAAATAAGCACTGCAAGAGTTTTTTTTCAGTTAACTGGCTCTTGTATTTCCACACAGGCTTCTGATCCTCAGTCCTCAAGTATTCCCAACAAGCCATGTTTTGGGAATTTTTTTTTTTTTTTTTTACTCCCCCTGACCACCAAGACAGAGGCATTGTTTACTCCCACAGACAGTGGAGCATTTTCTAGTCACACTGGCATCAGTCAGGCTTCACCTATAGTCTAAGTGTCGGTTCACATATATATGATGCGGGAACCCTGCGAATCGACTGCAGGTTCCCGCACCGCATTGAAATCGCAGGCAGTTCACACTGCCATATGTGAATCCAAAGTTAATGACACCCCTAGATCAGTTCACATATCGCAGTGCGAACTGACAGTTGGGACATTAAATCGGATCACATTGGTGTGAACCACCATGTGATACGATTCTGCTGCGGTCCCAAAAAAAGGGTCCTGTGCATGTTGTGTCCGAATCCGATGCAAATTCAGTTATACAAATCAGTATGGCTGAATTCACATCGCACAGACATCGCATGTGATTTTCAGAGCAGTGTGCTCCTAATCACATGCAATGTCTGTCATTGCTATAGTGTGAACCGGGACTTAAGGACAGTAAATATTTAGAAAGTTACATTTTCAGTGTGACTTTGGAGTGCGACTTTACACTCTCTGGCACTCAAGTTGCATCAAAGTAATGCAGGAACCTTTTCAAAGTCATTGTGACTTTAGAGTGTTACTAAACCCAGGACCCTGCATTCACCATATCTGGTCTCCCACAGCACACAGAACATGGAAATGCAAATATTTTAGTAAATATAAACTGCTAAATACATTTTCTCATCAGCAGTATATAGCAGTCTTAGGACTTCCATCAGTGTCTGGTTAAAGCTTGTAGGAGGAGTTTTCATTCTACTTCTATACTTCTCTATTAGACTGTCCTATGAAGCTGCATAACCGCTGACCCTCTGTCTGTACAGTGCTGATTGGCCCAGTGCTGATCAAAAAAAAAAAAAAAAAAATTATATATATATATATATATATATATATATATATATATATATATATATATATATATATATATACAGTAAAACCTTGGATTGCGAGCATAATTCGTTCCGGAAGCATGCTTGTAATCCAAAGCACTCTTATATCAAAGCAAATTTCCCCATAAGAAATAATGGAAACTCAGAGGATTCGTTCCACAACCATTTATTCATAAATCCTTCAGTTTATAGTCCATATAAAAAGATTATAGCATTGCGATAGTTTATATAACCATAAAATGTCCATCCACAAATAGCCCCTTCCACAAGGGGATTAGAAGCAAAATCCAGTAGCAGCTACAGAGTATCAAAGAGAAGAAAGGCGCCTCTAAGTGTAGCAATATGGTTCCATTTAATGAAGGTACAACATTTAGCAACTCACATGGTTGATGAATAAAACAGGCACATCTAAGTATGCAGGCATCCGGGGTAAAGCTGTCCACATGGACTATCTTCTGCACCGCCGGCTGCCAGTCTGTAATCCTGACCGGGAAGACCACCCTGCAGTAAAGGGATCTAAAAGCGAGGGGCAGCATGGAAGGGATGACGTAGATGGCGGTGCAGAGGATGGTCTATGTGGACAGCTTTAGCCTGGATGCCTGCATACTTAGATGTGCCTGTTCCAATCATCAACCATGTGAGTTGCTAAATGTTGTACCTTCATTAAATGTAACCATATTGCTACACTTAGAGGCGCCTCTCTTCTCTTTTATACTCAGCTGTGACTTGAAGCTACTTGTATATCAAGACATCGCTTGTAAACCAAGTCAAAATTTATTTGAAAATTTTGCTTGTCTTGCAAAGCGCTCTTAAACCAAGTTACTCTCAAACCAAGGTTTTACTGTATATATATATATATATATATATATATATATATATATATATATATATATATATATATATATATATATATATATATATATATATGCGTAGCAATACACACCAAGCTGAGCATGTACAGAGTGCCCCCAAGGCTCTGTACCATGAGTTGTTGGATTGGAGACAGTGGAAGGAGGGGGGGGATCAGAGAAGACCGGTTTAAACCCCCTTTTTACACAATGCACAAGGTAAACCCCTTAGGTTCCACAGTGAGCATAGCAAGCAGCCTTTACTGCATATACAGATTGATTTTACGGTTGTGGGTTTAGTAACAGTAAGTCACATAAATCAGAGCAGGTGCCATTGAAATCAATGGGTTGCAACTTTTCATGTGACTAGTTGTCCAAAGTTGCATGACAAATCTCACTAGTCTGAATGGAGCCTTAGAGACCCCTAATTTAAAGCACTTGTGCAAGATGAAGGAAATCATGAAAACAGGACAGGAGATGTTTGAGGATGAGGGATGGGAACCACTGGGATAGATATTGAAGAGGCCACTTCAATGGACTAGCTATATGGAAACACTCCCCGAGACATGGAATGTATGCAGCCATCACTAGATTGTATGCATGTACACAGAAAGTGGCTGCAGATCAGCAGCACAGATTAAAAAAATAAATAAAAAAAATAAAAAAAAATGAGAAAGGTGATGTTTTTCACAGAAATGGTGTATGATATACAGTGCTTTGTCAACTATAATGGCATTTAAAGTTTACATCCAATGTATGATTCTCAGGGAAAGACTCCCCACCTAGGACTAGAAAGATCACTTTTTGGGTAAACTAGCCTTTTTACCAAGGCATGCAGCTTGAATGCTGCACCCCTATAAATTTGTATTTGGCTATCTAGAAATAGGTTACCTACTAACTATACTTGTGGCAGTCAAGATGGAGGTTACAACAGAGCTCCAAAAATAAAATATGATCCCTTGTCATTTATAAAAAGCACGTCATTTTCAAGACATTATGATCTTCTGTCAGAAGCAGGTAGGTGAGCTCCCAGGTGAATTGGGCTGCTAGCTCAATGTAGGAGTATTCCCCCCGGCTTTACCAGTAATGATGAGTGTAGGAGAGAAGTGCCAGCAGCAACACACAGAAATCTGTCTGCTCCAGGTGAATCAAGCACCAGCTGAGACACAGAGAGGAGAAATCAAAGACAAACCAAAGGCACGCTTCTAAAGCATTTAATGCAGGCAGGAGAGCAACACAGAACAAGAGATTTAATAAGAGTGCTTTGCAATGAACAGACACTCTCCAGGGATTGTAGCCAACAACCGATGATAGTAAGCTCCAGCCCTCATTTTATGTTTGGGCCTTTTCCAGTCTTGGACTGATCAATGGAAACAATCAAACTTTACCTGAAACTGATAAAGGGCCTGTGCTGACAGGCTTTGGGCTTCTGTCAAGGACATCATGTAGACGTCATTTTGAGATACTTCTGAGATAATTCAGAATTCACTGATAGCTGTAACAGACTTCATTCAAATCTACTTCAAGCATGTTTTTGCATTCCTATAGACTTGTATGGGAATAAAAAAACTGTTTAAAGCGAACAAAAATCTTCAGAAACAGGTCCTTCGTAATTTCTATACCTCCATATTTTTAAAATAGCATTCCATATACCATCCTGAAAATATGGCACAACCAGGTTTTCTCTCATGTGGCCCTGGTAGGTCAAGCAGTCTGTGGGCTGGACAAATTAGGGAGATTTTTGGTAGTGCAATCAAGCTTATGCCAGTAATTACACATATTTGGAGCATATTGTGATAATTGGCGATTGATTGTTACTCCATACTACCCATGTACAGTACCGCACTTCATAGGATGACTGCCCTAGAGCATGCACCTTCAAAAACAATTTAGCAAAGCCAATGCCCATATTTCTATTCTTACTGAATTAAATTGCATATGGAGGAGGAAAAAAGCCAACTTCTGCGGCGGTACCTACCCCCCTTCCAACGTTGGGTATCCTACTTGTGTGGATGTTACTGCATTGTGTTAGAATAGTTTTTTACATTTTAGAAATGGGTTCCTCAAGACATAATTTTAAAGTGTGCCTTGAGATATTGTGACAATTGGCGATTGATTGTTACTCCATACTACCCATGTACAGTACCGCACTGCATAGAATAAATTATCACTAGCTATTTTGACATGAAAGCTTACACTCCAAGGTCCCCAACTCACATTCATACATACTTTATACCAGGGCCAATTTAGGAGCCAATGAACCTACCAGCATGTCTTTGGAGTTTCGGAGCAATCCAGGTTACCCGCACTACTAAAAACACTCATTAAAGCTGGCCTAGCATCAGAAAGATCAATGTTGGGATTGACTTTTGTCAAGAACCAGTCAGAAATGTTCAGTAAAAGAGCAGCCACTGCATATCCAAACACTGACTGCATCGGATTGAATGCAACCGCTGTTCAGCCAAAATTTTCCACCTGGCCCCTTCCATTTAAAAAATAAATAAATCTAAGTTTGAGTCAGGTGGTACTGCCAGACGTGAGCATTAGTTAGACCAGTATTACACCCAGAGCTGCGCCTGCCATAATGATAATATCCTGTGGCCAAAATCTTTATACTGCTGCACAACTGATCACTATAAACATCTACTAAGCCCCGGTTCACACTGGTGCGAGTGCGGGGTTCGCATGTAATGTCGGAGCGCACTGCTCCTTCATTACATGCGATCGGCTGTGCGGTGCGAGTTTAGCCATACACTTTGTATGGCTAAATTTGCACCGCACCCGCAGCAAACACGCACAGGGACCCTTTTTGGCAGCCGAATCAGGATCGGATCGCACAGCGGTTCACACTTGTGCGATCCGATCCTGTGCGAACTGCAAGATCGCACTGCGATATGCGATCAAACTGGGGGTGTCGTTAAGATTACATTGACACCCCCAGCGTATCGCATATGGCAGTGTGAACTGCCGGGGGTGCGTGTGCGATGCGGGAACAGGCTGCGGATTCGCAGCCTTCCCGCATCGCATAAATGTGAACCGGACATGACTGTCTCAAAAACTTCTCCAGCCTCGAGAAAACAGTCCCTAGTGGGGCAGCCAGCAGCAATAAGATATCAGTCTTGACATACCAACTTTCCAGTAACTTAAAGCAATATTAAAAAAAAAAAAAGACTTTACAAACATGTTATACTTACCTGCTCTGTGCAGTTGGTTTTGCTTAGAGAAGCTTGGATCCTCCTCTTCTCAGGTCCCTCTTCTGTGCTCCTGTCCCCTCCCTCCTGTTAAGTGCCCCCACAGCAAGCAGCATGCTATGGGGACACCCGAGCGGAGCCACAGCTCCCTGTGTCCATTCAGATACAGAGCAGCGGCCCCGCCCCCTCACTTGCCTGATTGGCTGACTGACTGACAGCAGTGGGAGCCAAATCTGCCAATGAGGGGAGTCCCTGGCAGCTGAGACGCTCCTGCAACACCGCTGGATAAAGAAAGGCTCAGGTAAGTATTAGGGGGGCTGATGCACACAGGTTTTTTTTATCTTAATGCATAAAATGCATTAAGATACATTTTCTGCCTTTACAATCTCTTTAATTTAAAAATGCACTAATCTTTCAGGGCACATTTTTAGATCTAGCGCACTGGATGCAAACAACCTCCTATGGAAATGTGCCCATAATCCAAACCCAGTGCAGGGCCTGATCTCAGTACAGGCACATACAGTGCCTTGCGAAAGTATTCGGCCCCCTTGAACTTTGCGACCTTTTGCCACATTTCAGGCTTCAAACAAAGATATAAAACTATTTTTTTGTGAAGAATCAACAAGTGGGACACAATCATGAAGTGGAACGAAATTTATTGGATATTTCAAACTTTAACAAATAAAAAAATTAAAAATTGGGCGTGCAAAATTATTCAGCCCCTTTACTTTCAGTGCAGCAAACTCTCTCCAGAAGTTCAGTGAGGATCTCTGAATGATCCAATGTTGACCTAAATGACTGATGATAAATAGAATCCACCTGTGTGTAATCAAGTCTCCGTATAAATGCACCTGCACTGTGATCGTCTCAGAGGTCCGTTTAAAGCGCAGAGAGCATCATGAAGAACAAGGAACACACCAGGCAGGTCCGAGATACTGTTGTGGAGAAGTTTAAAGCCGGATTTGGATACAAAAAGATTTCCCAAGCTTTAAACATCCCAAGGAGCACTGTGCAAGCGATAATATTGAAAGGGAAGGAGTATCAGACCACTGCAAATCTACGAAGACCTGGCCATCCCTCTAAACTTTCAGCTCATACAAGGAGAAGACTGAGCAGAGATGCAGCCAAGAGGCCCATGATCACTCTGATGAACTGCAGAGATCTACAGCTGAGGTGGGAGACTCTGTCCATAGGACAACAATCAGTCGTATACTGCACAAATCTGGCCTTTATGGAAGAGTGGCAAGAAGAAAGCCATTTCTTAAAGATATCCATAAAAAGTGTCGTTTAAAGTTTGCCACAAGCCACCTGGGAGACACACCAAACATGTGGAAGAAGGTGCTCTGGTCAGATGAAACCAAAATCAAACTTTTTGACAACAATGCAAAACATATTTGGCGTAAAAGCAACACAGCTCATCACCCTGAGCACACCATCCCCACTGTCAAACATGGTGGTGGCAGCATCATGGTTTGGGCCTGCTTTTCTTCAGCAGGGACAGTGAAGATGGTTAAAATTGATGGGAAGATGGATGGAGCCAAATACAGGACCATTCTGGAAGAAAACCTGATGGAGTCTGCAAAAGACCTGAGACTGGGACAGAGATTTGTCTTCCAACAAGACAATGATCCAAAACATAAAGCAAAATCTACAATGGAATGGTTCACAAATAAAACATACCTACGTGTGTTAGAATGGCCAAGTCAAAGTCCAGACCTGAATCCAATCGAGAATCTGTGGAAAGAACTGAAAACTGCTGTTCACAAACGCTCTCCATCCAACCTCACTGAGCTCGAGCTGTTTTGCAAGGAGGAATGGGCAAAAATTTCAGTCTCTCGATGTGCAAAACTGATAGAGACATACCCCAAGCGACTTACAGCTGTAATGGCAGCAAAAGGTGGCGCTACAAAGTATTAACTTAAGGGGGCTGAATAATTTTGCACGCCCAATTTTTCAGTTTTTTATTTGTTAAAGTTTGAAATATCCAATAAATTTCGTTCCACTTCATGATTGTGTCCCACTTGTTGTTGATTCTTCACAAAAACTTACAGCTTTATATCTTTATGTTTGAAGCCTGAAATGTGGCAAAAGGTTGCAAAGTTCAAAGGGGCCGAATACTTTCACAAGGCACTGTATTTCTAAGGGCTTGTGTACATGGGAAAAGTGGGGTTTATTTACTAAAGCTGGAGAGTGTGACATTAGGCTCACTTCTGCATAGAAACCAGCTTCTAACCTCAATTAAGCTTAGGCAGTAAAACCTGGAAGCTGATTGGTTTCTTTGCAGAAGTAAGCCTGGTTTAACACACTCCAGCTTTAGTTAATAAACCCCAGGGGGCATTCATCTGAGATAATTTTGAGAGGTTTCTGAGGTCATTTAGAGTTCCTTCACAGGTGTATTTGACCTGTACCAGGCCACTTCTAACCGTTACTTTTTTTTCATTTCCATTTGCTTGTATCGAGAGAAAAGCAGTTCTAATGAAGAAAAGCCTGCATGCACCCTCACAGGAGCCCATTTACCAAACCTCACATTCCAGGACAGGAGAACACAGCAGTATTTCTGAACTCTGTAACCATCTTTAACCACTTCCATACCGGGCCATTTTTGGCACTCCGCTCCTACATGTAAAATTCATAATTTTTTGCTAGAAAATTACTCAGAATCCCCAAACATTATATAGATTTTATTTTAGCAGAGACCCTAGGAAATAAAATGGCAGTCATTGCAACTTTTTATGTCATACGGTATTTCCGCAGAAATTTTTCAAACACGTTTAAAAAAAAAAAAACACAGTTTAAGGAGTTAAAAACAAAAAACAGTAAAAGTTAACCAATTTTTTTTGCATAATGTGAAAGATGATGTTACACCGAGTAAATAGATAGCTTACATGTCACACTTTAAATTGCGCACACTCGTGGAATGACGCCAAACTTCGGTACTTAAAAATCTCCATAGACAATGCTTTAAAAATTTTTATAGGGAGGGGGCGGAGCCGGCTAGCAAGGCAGATGGCAGCGTGAGCTAACAGCTCCTTGCTAAGCAGATCGTTCGGAGCAATTTCCACGGAGAGGGTCACTCCAAAATAGTCCATCTGCACTCCTGGCAACCCCGGGCATCACTGGAACATGCCACCCAAGCGGAAAGATAGACACAAGCCAGGTAAGATGATCGACTTCTTCTCCCCCAACACCAGGCCGCGCAGCCAAGATGGCGCCGGCCCGCCACACTCCTCTCATAAGCAACCCCATCTGTCACACCGGACTGATTTGCATCAGCCGAGACATCTCTCGGGCACCCAGGCTGACCCCACGGGACTCTCCCCACAGGCGGCTGCAGAATCACAGCCTTCCAGCCCTGCCAAATCCAAGCAAAAGACTTTCCATGATAGGCCGCTCTCCAGCCCCGGCATCACAGTAGATGACACCCTGGAGTTTCAAGACTCCATTGCAGCCATCCCTGCAGGGGACCATCCCGTGATGGCATCCATGTTTAAGGAGATGATGCTATCCCTACGGTCTGCAATCCACTCTGATATGCTGCAACTGGTGTCCCGCTGCAACACAGCTGTCGCTGCTGTCGCTGATCGAGTCTCCACCATTGAGAACAAAATGGGTGAATTTGCGGACACATTCAATAGCATGGTGGATGCTCATAATGACCATGACGATGACTTGGAGTGGCTAAAATCAAAAGTGGCGGATCTCGAGGATCGCTCCAGGAGAAACAATGTGAAAATCAGGGGGATCCCTGAATCTATTAAACCTCCCGACCTGGCAGCGTTCCTCACCACCCTTATGCAGGAAATCCTTCCTGATGCAACCTTGGGAGACTTGGCCATTGATAGGATACACAGGCTTCCGAAGCCTAAGCATATCCCCGCCGCATACCCACGGGACGCCATTGCAAGAATTCACTTTTATACTGTGAAAGAACAACTGATGGCGAGAGTAAGAAAGGCGGTAGATCTCCCTGCTGGCATGCAAGGCCTGTCCTTTTACGCAGATTTATCGGCCCACACCATGAACCGCAGGAGAAACCTTGTGACTATCACTAAACCTCTCAGGAATCACCACATCCAGTATCGCTGGAACTACCCTGCCACCCTCATTGTTACGAGAGGGGACAGGGAATTCAAGATCTCTTCTCTTGAACGTGGAATTGAGCTCCTGCGCCAGTGGGGGATTTTGGAGGATGATACCCCCCCTGGAGATCATTCTCCTGACAAGGTTCCGACAACCTCCCCACCGAGATGAGACGCCGGGCTGACAAGGCCCTTCCAGCTATATGTCAGATGACCCTCTGATGTTCTAACTGCCTGATCTACAGTCTCCGAATGTTCTGTTCGGCTACGAATGGTGTTTTGTTTTTTTTCTTTTTTTTCCTTTTTTGCCAGTTTCCCCGTGTTAGCAGTTGGATAACTGCTCAGATTTCCACTTGGTTATCGTCCTTTTTTAAACACAGTTTGGCGCAGTTAGAGTTCCTGCGCCCAGTGCCATATCCATATTGTTTTGCTTAGAGAACTTGGCATTGCAGTAATACCTACTTGATTGTCACGACTGTCATTGGTGGATTGTTTTGTTACCTTTTTTATTATTGTTTCTCTCTTTTTGTACATTACCTGTGACACACAGCAACGAGTGCTTCATCAGCCATACCCTCTCAAGTTCCAACCGTTAACTTCTCAACACACGCGGACCCCTCCAGTTGGCCACGACCTTGCACTGTCCCGGACTCTGCGATCTCGGGTAAGGTTTTATACACTTTCTTTTTGCCCTTCCTTGGTGGTGACATAGTCCCTACAACTGGACTCCTACCAACGAACTCTACTATACCACTTCACCATGGCCTTCAAACTAACCTCCCTGAACGTGCATGGATTGAATAGCCCTGGTAAACGTCATATGTTATGGAGGGAGATCAAGTCCCAGGGATGTGATGTTATGCTCATCCAAGAGACCCATTTTTGTGCTGCAGCTCCCCCTAGACTCACAAACAAACAATTCCCTCATGCATACTTTGCCAATGGCCCCAAGAAAAAGGGGGGAGTGGCCATTCTTATAAAGGACTCTGTGGCCTACAAGTATATCTCCCATATATCGGATCCAGATGGCCGTTTCATTCTTTTACACTGTGAACTCAACAATATTGTGTACTCCATCATTAATGTGTACGCCCCAAATGTGAAACAACTTACCTATCTGCGTAAACTTTGGAAACGTCTCAAGGTGGATATCAGGGGCCACGTGATCCTTGGGGGGGACATGAACATGGTCGCAAACCTACGTCAAGACGTTTCTGGGGGACCCCGGAAGTGTCCCCGCAGACCAGATCTTGCGGGCTTCCTGTCGGCCACAGGCTTACAGGATGTATGGCGCTGCTACCATTCTACAGAGAAGGACTATTCGTTCTTTTCAAAGGTCCACTGTTCTTACTCCCGCATAGACATGTTCTTCACCGACAAATTCTTACTACAAAAAATTGTGGACTCTTCTATAGGCCAAATAACGTGGTCGGACCACGCTCCTGTTTCCATAACTGTCGGTCCTCGGGCTTTTACAACGAGGGCCAACAGATGGAAAAATGATGTTCAAATTTTTTGTAACCCGGGGACTTCCTCTGAGGTCCATGCGGCCCTGGAGGAATTCTTCAAGTTTAATGACAGTGGAGAGGTGTGCCCTTCCAGTATCTGGAATGCCCATAAAGCATTTATGCGAGGTATCTTGATGTCTAAGAGTGCCGCTATACGGAGGCAGAGGAGGCAGCGTATGGAGGATCTGTTGAACCTGATCCGAAACCTAGAACAGACCAATAAAACAAACCCACTCCCAGACGTTCGTAACCAGTTGACTCAAGCTCAAAATGACCTACGTTCTCTCTTGATTGGACAACATCAAGCTAATGTTCGTAGGCTTAAGGCAAATTTTTATGCGCATGGCAACAAAGCCGGTAAATTGTTAGCTACCCATGTGAAGGACATTCATGCTCGTCAACGTATCTCTAAATTGACGCATCATTCTTCCGGACTGTCTTTAACGAATCCTAAAGACATTGCCGACGCCTTCAGCCACTATTATGGCTCGCTTTATAACTTAAAGGATGACCAGTCCACACCCCAACCATCTCCTGAGATCATTGACAATTTCTTGGATTCGGTCTCCCTTCCTGCATTAAGACCGGCAGAAGTGGCGGAATTAAATCTCCCGATCACCGACTTAGAAGTCACTAGGGCGATCCAGTCCTTGCCCCTTAACAAGGCTCCGGGCCCTGACGGGTTCTCTTCGGAGTACTACAAAAAATACATGCATCTTCTGGTCCCTAGATTGCGAAGGGTGTTTCACAGGGCTGCCTCCTCTGCTTCCTTTCCTCCAGAGATGCTGGAGGCTACAGTAGTAACACTACCCAAACCGGGGAAACCCCCGGATTGTGCGAAGAATTTCAGGCCCATATCTTTACTCAATGTGGACCTGAAGGTCTACGCGAAAATATTGGCCACCCGCATTTCCAAGTTTCTACCAAACCTCATTCGGCAAGACCAGGTGGGGTTTGTCGCGGGCCGCCAAGCGACCGATGCCACAAGAAGGATGTTGAATCTCATCCACCATGCCGAATCTACTCATACTCCTACAGTGTTCCTGTCCCTTGACGCCGAGAAGGCCTTTGACAGGATACACTGGGGATATCTGCGAAAAGTTCTACAACGCTTCGGCATGGTGGGTGAGATACTGAATGCTGTGTTGGCCTTGTACACGGCTCCTTCGGCATATGTCTATACAGAGGGTCTGTTCTCCACAAAATTTGCAATAACAAACGGTACCCGCCAGGGGTGCCCACTGTCACCTTTGGTGTTTGTTCTCCTAATGGAGCCATTTGCGGAACGCATCAGAACTCATCCAGGTATTCGGGGTATAGACATTAGAGGTTCCTCCAACAAGATATCGTTGTTTGCGGACGATGTTATTTTATCTCTGACCTCTCCCTTATCATCATTACCAGCGGCCCAGGAGGTTCTCAGGGAATTTAGTTCTGTCTCATACTACAAGGTTAATGAAACCAAATCGAACATGTTAGGCGTTCACATGTCAGCTGATCTCACACAACATATTCAGAGTATAGTTCCATTTCAGTGGGGTAGTGGTCACATTGACTATCTAGGTATCAAGCTCACAAACAGGATTGGGGATCTCTTCAAGGCCAATTTTGCTCCTTTCCTTGACACTTTAACGCACGAACTGACTAGATTGGGCAAGTACTATCTGTCATGGTCAGGAAGGACTGCAGCGTTCAAAATGCTGACGTTTCCAAAACTTTTATACCTACTAAGAGCTCTCCCCATTAAAATCCCCTTATCGTTTTACCGTACGGTTCAGTCTTTGGTATCTAAATTCATATGGGACGGGAAGAAGCCTCGTAGCGCCCATAGATACTTGGTCCAACACCCCACGGTGGGAGGTATGGGGATTCCGGATATACGGGACTACCATATGGCTGCTATCCTTTCCCAGTCCCTCTATTGGCTGCATCCGACTCAGGCACCCACTTGGAGACAGATTGAGCAGTCGGAGGTGATACAGGGCTCTCTTGCTGATCTCATACTCAGTATCCCCTTTTCTAAATGTAGTTTCCGTACGGGCCATCCCACCATCTCAGCTACAGTACTGGCGTGGCAATACTTTTACACACATAGCACCGCGCAAGCTGGGAGGGTGGAAGTTCCTGTGCCTCTGACTGCTCTCTCCTTCCTCTCCCCAGACTTAAACGTGGCGCATTGGTCCTCTTTTGGACTTAGGACAATCCGAGACATTGTACAGAGTCCCCAGGGGTTTTCCTTTTCCTTATGGTGCGACAAATTTCCATCATTTGCCAAGGAATACCTCACACTTATCCGGGTTTCACACTTGATTTCATCTATGTTATCGACACACATTCCTTTCCCGGAACAGATCTATACCCTCTGTTTTGGAGCTAATGCGCGGCAGAAAGGTATAGGCAAATTCTACATCTCCCTGCACAACAAGAAAACCTTCCAAAAAAACACATACCACATAAAATGGGAGGGCGAAATTGGTCAGGTTTTTACGGAGGAGCAATGGTTGAGAGCCTATAAACATACGCTTACCCATACCAAATGCTCCAACTTTAGGGAGGGATTGCTAAAAATTCACCTTAGGTGGTACAAGACACCTTACACCATTGCTAAATTCTATCCAGAAACATCTAATTTATGCTGGAGACAGTGCGGGCAGGTTGGCACTCTACTTCATGTTTTGTGGACGTGCATTTCCCTGAGAAGCTTCTGGGCCTCCATCTCCACATTGATAGCAGAAGTCACCGGGATACTTAACAAAATTTCAGTTGAACAGGCGATTTTGGGTGTGAATATGGACAAATACCCACCCCAATATAGGACGGTGGTCCAAAATATCTTGTTCGCTGCTAGGTTGTCCATAGCACGTAAATGGAAGTGTGCCGACCCCCCAACTCGGAGGGAGGTTATCCAAATAGTAGGGGAGTCGTGTGTGTATGAGAAGACCCTGGCCTTACAGGCCTTCAAGCTACAACAATTTCACTCCAGGTGGTCCATATGGACCACTTATGTAGGGTATCATGGCCCCCAATGATTTCTGATGATTATCTGCAGTATTGTTAAAGTTGCTGGGGTCCTGGGGGGGGGGGAGAGGGAGTGGGCGTTTGAAGGGAGGACGCAGTGTGTTCCCTTACGGGGCGTCCCTCCCGGTGGCGTTGACCACTATAGAGGTTGCAAATGACAGATACGTGCCCCCTCTCCTCCTTCCCTGGACAAACAGGTTCATACGGTTTCAATGTATTATTGTTCAAGATACGAAAGTTCATCCTATATTGTGGGTCCTTGCAAGCACTGTGATACTAGCAGTCCTTATAGACGTTTATCTTTATACTTCAATGTACGTCAATCGCATTGCAAATATGCTTTTCATATGTTTATGTACGCTGCTTATTTACTGTATTTGAAAAACTCAATAAAAATATTTCTAAAAAAAAAAAAAAAAAAAAAAAAAAATTTTTATAGGTAACCAGTTTAGAGTTACAGAGGAGGTCTTGGGCTAGAATTGTTGCTCTCGCTCTTAATGTTCATGGCGATCCCTCACATGTATGAATTTAATGCCATTTACATATGTGGCCATGACGTACACATGCGTTCACTTCTGCATGCCAGCACGCGGGGACGGGGGCACTTTACATTTTTTTTTTTATTGTTTATTATATTTTTATACTTTCCCCTTTAATCTCTTTTTTTATCACTGTTACTCCTATTACAAGGAATGTAAACATCCCTTGTAATAGGAATAGTGCATGACAGGTCTTCTTTATGGAGAGATCTGGGGTCAATAAGATCTGCTAACCAGCCGAGATCACGGCAGTATTGACAACTGCCAGGCCGGGCGTGACACCACAACGTCACGCTCGGGGCCTCCGAGAGTCATAGAGACTGCCGGGGACAACTGGTCCTTGGCAGTTTCTATTGTGTACTTCCGCCACCGGCGGATTCCTTCTCCAGCTCGCCGATCACACAGGCGAGCCTGTAGAAGCATGGGGGAGGGGAGAGAAATTTCCCCTCCCGCCGCCTGTAAGAACGATCAAGCAGCTGAACGGCCGCTATGATTGTTCTTTTGTTGCAGGGAGTCGTCGGCAAAAAAAAAAATATCTGAACGAAGTTGCTGGATATTGGCAGCACCTGGAATGAAGTAGAATGATGTTGTCTGAGATAATAAGCTTCATCTTAGCCAGGTAAGAAGGGATGTGTCAGTTACTTTAACTGAACCATCCTTCCACCACTTTTGATAAAAGTATAAGGGTTCTGTGCTGTAACTTCACTTATGAGTTCATTACACCAAATAATAAAAATGACCCCTAATGCACTTTGAACGTTGTTTTTTTTTTTTGCTGCCTTGCAGAGCAAGCAAACTTGTCCTTAAAAAAGTGAAGGAAAAAAAATAAAAAAAATACACACAAGCAAGATGTTTCTGGGTGTAGCCCACCTTCAGCACTATGTCATGCCTGTGGATTTTAAAACAAACATTTAGAGATGACATTCCACAAATTACTGCCAATAAATACATAGATCTATAGGGATGCCAGGCTAAAACAGCCAAGAGAAGGTAGAGTTTATTTTTTACATAAGTAGCACCATTTTATGAGTGACCTGCGGGCACGAAATAGAGGTGAAAGATACGTTCTGTCCAGCTGCTTCTTCTTATCCCCCAGGAATATACAGAGCACAGAAATGTTTAAAAAAATATTTTTAATGCAGGAAACCACTTGAATTGCTGGAATTCCTGTCAGCCCATAGCACTGGGTGGGAAGGACACACAAAAAGTGTCAGGCTTTCAATCTATACTATAGGTGCCTACAGAGAACATTTGCCGGTGAAGCTTCTTACTGGAAACATTTGTCTAAGGCCCTCTGCTCACAGAAATCCCTGCCCAAATTCATTGTCTGAATATGTTTCTCCAGCTAATCATCTCCCACCCAAGATAGAATGCATGTTTTTTTTTACCTTTTGGTAGACAAATCATTCAGGGGCTGGACCTTGCATGATTCTATAGCTGAACAGTGAATGTCTGTAGGTAACTTTACTCTGACCATACCTGAGCAGATCAGGACACCAGAGGAAATCATTTATTCAGCACAAGCATTAAATCTTCAAGCACAAAAATAACAATCCCCCCCCCCCCTCCCGTTCCAAAAAAAAAAAAAAATAAATAATCCATGTATAAAGTCAGTAACATCTTGCTGATCTGCTTTCCATTTGAAAATCTGCAGCCAACTTACTGACGCAACTGAAAAACAACATTTTTGCTGCCACTGAGTCTAAAGTTCAAACAATTGCCAGTCCGCCAAAATCTTTGTGGTGATTTTTAGCTTTTCCACTTGGTGAGGATATTTGGCACTGGAATCCCCGAAAAACAAGAAGCTAGCATTTGACTGCACTTTCCATTACAACATGAAGCGGAAATATTTTTGGGCGAACTTGTCCTTCAAGAAGACATACACCTTTCATCAGATCGTCTGTATTTGAGACTATGAGCTCATTCACACTGGCGCAGAGGCCATACACTGACCAGAATTTTAATATATTTTAAGGGCGGGAGCCACAAGAGTTTGTGTACAGCTGAAGTTGGCAAATAAAAGGCAGACGGACAGATGCCACGGCTGTACATACATCTGAGCAGTACCATGCTTACGGGGACAGACGAGCAGCCTTGGACACTTGGCAGAACAGCTTTTATGTGCATACAATTGTGGAGTCTATCAACCGGTCATTTATTTGTACAAGCTACTGGCTGCAGCTGTACATAAAAACACGCGTGACTCAGGGGAGCAGAAGTACTTTGTCAGTGTATGGGCCTATGCACAAATGTGAATGAGCCCTTCTCTCAAAATACACTGGAGCGTGCAAGGGAAGGTGCCGAATTTTCTACCCCATGGTCAAATGTTCAGACATCGTTTAGGTTGGGTGACAGCACAAAATAAGTGTTATGCCCCATACACACGTGCAGATTATCTGCAGACTTACCAAAACCATATAATATGAGGTCAAACCTAAACACTTTCAATTTGTATGCAATCCGGCAGGCCCTTGCACTACATAGAAAAGGTAAGTCTGCAGACAAAAGTCTGCAGATAATCTGCACGTGTGTACGGGGCATTACTGTCAAATGATCACTACAATAATATTCAGCACTATT
This sequence comes from Pelophylax lessonae, assembly GCF_965119305.1. Lineage (NCBI taxonomy): Eukaryota > Metazoa > Chordata > Amphibia > Anura > Ranidae > Pelophylax > Pelophylax lessonae. The sequence goes on from NC_138770.1 coordinate 183,403,244, forward strand.
TTGGCAGCTGGGACATGCCTAGACTATCTGTTCCATTGGTCAGATTTGGCCATTGGAAATTTCTAGGAGATTTTACAGGAAAAAGAGGAAACAACTTGGGCTGCACAAGCTGAAGAAATGTAGGTAGATAGTATAGTTAAAGTGGTTGTACACCCTCACATATACCCAGTGAAGTGAATAGCCTCAGGTAATAGAATGAAAGAGATTAAAGAAATCCTTCTACAGAAAACTATATAACCAAAAGTATTGGGACACCTGCCTTTACACGCACATATATGAACTTCAATGGCGTCTTAGTCCATAGGGTTCAGTATTGAGTTGGCCCACCCTTTTAAGCTGTAACAGCTTCAACTCTTCTGGGAAAGCGGTCTATGAGGTTTAGGAGTGTGTCTATGGGAATGTTTGACCATTCTTCCAGAAGTGCATTTGTGAGGTCAGGCACTCATATGGACGAGAAGGCCTGGCTCACAGTATCTGCTCAAATTCATCTCAAAGGTGTTCTATTGGGTTGAGGTCAGAACTCAGGTGCAGGCCCAGTCAAGTTCCCCAACCCCAAACTCGCTCATCCATGTCTTTATGGACCTTGTTTGTGCAAATTACACAGCCATGTAAATCCTGATGCATGTGCAGTTCTTAACTATCTTCACAAATATCAAACGTGTCAGCCCCTGCTGTTGCCTCTATATCTGATGACTTTCTATAGAGTTACAATAGTGCAGTCTGATAATTGGAGAGGGAATCGAGGGAAGGACTTCTGCTTGCTTGTCACAAGTCAGGAATGCATTCATGTAGACTTGTAAAGTTACAGACAGGTCCACTTTAAAACAGTTGACAATTACCCTGGCTGCTACTGGATAAAAAGACGGAACATACAAACCAAACTGGCAAATAAATCCAAAACGGATTACAAATTCCACCCATTGTTTGACAATGTGACTTTGAAAGAGGTAAACATTAACCGGTTATTTAAATACACAAGAAATGTGGAATGCGTTGACATTTTCATGAAAATAAAACCGAACACAACCTGTTCAGCAAGAACCAAAGAACTAACTGGTTAATCCAGAGAGGGAACTATGGCTCTACTGAACACAATCTAGCATTTTCTAAAGATCACCTGTTCTTTTGATTCTCTTTAAAGTTTATAAAGTCCATTATGGAAACTGACTTGGACTGTGCTAACAAATACAATGTTGTCTAGGTTATTGTGCAGAACAGCAACCTTGGGCAAAATGAGAAGCTGATGTATATGTAACTATACACTCTGTGGTAGGGCTGAACGATAGTCGATATGATAATCGACTATCGTTCTGCGGGCGTAGGCGATATTCATATCGCCGAAGACACGATATTTAGCATTAGGCAAGGGGCATGGCCGGAAGACGTGCGGGACAGACGCGGCTTGTGAGAGCTCCGATACCGCCGTACAGAATCCTCAGCAATCCTCCTAAATCTCCCCTATTCAGGGAGAAAAAACAGCTAGGGGAGACCCATCGAGGCACCAGAGACCAATACTGCCCGGTATTGCGGAGGAAAGACTCCGTTCTGAGGAGCGCAGAGTTGAGGCCTACACAGGCACAGAAGCCGCAGCCTTGCCTAGATCGGAGCGCGATCGCGCGCTCGTGGTTCCCGGTAAGGCCTACTTATTCCGCACTCAAACAGGACTTGCCCCCGTCCCCCGGGTGCCACCAAAGCCATACACAGACCTCCTAAACTTCACAAAAAAGACCCCAGTGTACTCAGCAAGCTGTGCCGACCGCCATCTTCGCTGCACAGGGGGACACAGATCCACAGCAGACTGCAACTCTCTCACCTTGTTCAGCAATCCCCCCTTGCATAGAACTCTTAGCAGCCGCTCTACAGCATTAGGCAGGGAGAAGTTGGGACTCGGGGGGATTCTTCTACCTCTTCCACACTGTCAGTGTCTTCTGCATTCCACCCAGTTAAATATCGCGATATATATCGTTGAAAAACGAATATCGCAATGTACTTTTTTCCCCCCCAATATCGTGCAGCCCTACTCTGTGGCCACTTTATTAGGAACACCTGTTCAATTGCTTGGTAACACAAACTGCTATACAAAAAAAAAAAAAAAAAAATGGGGAAAGCATAACAATATAAAAAGTCATGCAGCGCTGAGAATAAGTGCAAAGTGCATATCTACTAAAGGACATAAAATTCATCCAATATGTAGCATAAATAAAACATGAATCCCAATAAAGTGCAAAAAATGTGTACATAATATTAAAAAACAAATGTATAAAAGAAATCAAACAAACATTCCACATAAAGCGGGTGGAGTAAAAGAGAAACTTGAAGGAGGTTTAAGCCCAGAAGTAGTCCTTCAGAACCGATAAGAGTGGTATTAACCAACCAATGTACAGCAGTCCATGTAGGAGTTAACCATCCCACCCGAAATACACTGAACAAAAATTATAAAATGCATTACTTTTGTTTTTACCCCCATTTTTCATGAGCTGAACTCAAAATATCTATGACTTTTTCTATGTACACAAAAGGCCTATTTGTCTCAAATATTGTTCACAAATCTGTCTAAATCTGTGTTAGTGAGCACTTCTCCTTTGCCGAGATAATCCATCCTCCTCACAGGTGTGGCATATCAAGATGCTGATTAGAGAGCATGATTATTGCACAGGTGTGCCTTAGGGTGGCCACAATAAAGGCCACTCTAAAATGGGCAGTTTTACTGTATTGGAGAGTCTGAAAACCAGTCAGTATCTGGTGTGACCACCATTTGCCTCACGCAGTGCAACACATCTCCCCTTCACATGGAGTTAATCAGATTGTTGATTGTGGCCCGTGGAATGTTGGTCCACTCCTTTTCAATGGCTGTACGAAGTTGCTGGATATTGGCAGGACCTGGAACACGCTGTCGTATACACCGATCCAGAGCATCCCAAACATGCTCAATGGGTGACATGTCCGGTGAGTATGCTGGCCTTGCAAGAACTGGGATGTTTTCAGCTTCCAGGAATTGCGTACAGAGCCTTGCAACATGGGGCCGTGCATTATCATGCTGCAACACGAGGTGATGGTCGTGAATGATTGGCACAACAATGGGCCTCAGGACCTTGTCACAGTATCCATCAATAAAATGCACCTGTGTTCATTGTCCATAACATATGCCTGCCCATACCATAACCCCACTGCCAACATAGGCCACTCAATCCACAACCATGACATCAGCAAAACCGCTCGCCCACACGACACTATACACGCTGTTTACCATCTGCCCTGTACAGTGAAAACCGGGATTCATCTGTGAAGAGAACACCTCTCCAAAGTGCCAGATGCCATTGAATGTGAGCATTAGCCCACTCAAGTCTGTTACGACGACAAACTGCAGTCAGGTCGAGACCCCGGTGAGGACAAGAGTATGCAGATGAGCTTCCCTGAGACGGTTTGACAGTTTGTGCAGAAATTCTTTGGTTATGCAAAAAGATTGTTGCAGCAGCTTTCCGGGTGGCTGGTCTCAGACGATCTTGGAGGGGAAGATTCTGGATGTGGAGGTCCTGGGCTGGTGTGGTTACACGTGGTCTGCGGTTGTGAGGCCGGTTGGATGTAATGCCAAATTCTCTAGAATGCCTTTGGAGACGGCTTATGGTAGAGAAATGAACATTCAATTCATGGGCAACCGCTCTGGTGGACATTCCTGCAGTCAGCATGCCAATAGCACGCTTCCTCAAAACTTGCGACATCTGTGGCATTGTGCTGTGTGATAAAACTGCACATTTTAGAGTGACCTTTTATTGTGGCCAGCCTAAGGCACACCTGTGCAATAATCATGCTGTCTAATCAGCATCTAGATATGCCACACCTGTGAGGTGGATGGGTTATCTCAGCAAAGGAGAAGTGCTCACTAACACAGATTTATAAATATTTGAAATAGGCCTTTTGTGTACATAGAAAAAGTCTTCGAACTTAAAAAAAAATAGAAAATAATCGTTAAGTTGCAGCCCTAGTCAAGACGCCTGATTTGCCCATACTTAGGTCAGTAACTCAGCATGTAATGAAAGAAGCATAAGGATGACTGCCCTAGAGCATGCACCTTCAAAAATAATTTAGCAAAGGCAATGCCCATATTTCTAAATTAAAAATAACGTGCAGCACTAAATGAATTAACACTCAATAAAGATGTATAATAAATAGTGAACAATGTGACTAAAATAACAGAAAGTCCCAAGTGAAAAATGGAATAGTGAAATTTCAGGGTGATGATCCACAGATGGCATCAGATCCCAACACCAAAAGGAAAGACAAATAGGGTCCTTTCACACAGCCGCTCCGTGTGTCCGCAAATCATCCTATTTTTTTGCGGATGATTTGCGGACATAAAGTGAATGGCACTGCGGATGTCAGCGGAATACCATCCGCTGACATCCGATTTTCCTCCTTTCAGTTCTGTTCCATTTTTTCGAAAGGAACAGAACTCTATTTTTTCTTCCGTGTAAAAAACGGAAAGGAAGGAAAATCGGATGTCAGCGGTGTCATCCGCTGACATCCGCAGTGCCATATACTTACATTATGTCCGCATATCATCCGCAAACAGATGGGATGATATGCGGCCACACGGAGCGGATGACAGAAATGTCATCCGCTCCGTGGAAAAAAAAAAAGTCCCGCAGCGGACCTTTCACACGGAGCGGCCGTGTGAAAGAAGCCATAATCACGCTCACCGGAACAAATGGACCCAACTTGCCATATGACAAAGAGGGTCAATAAAGGCTCATACGGTATCCGGCGGATCTTTAAACTGTGGTTGTGGATGTTGGAGTTTGCAGGTCAGCGGATCAGAAGGAAAAATCCTCTCTCCCCGGTTTACATGGAAATAATAATCCCAAACAGAGCAAACAGTGTAAAACCACTTTAACATGATTTATTAAAAGTAAAGGGTACACTTACAAACATCCAGAAGCATGAGACAAATATTAGATGCATAGATCAGGCAGTCCTTAGCATGTTCCTGGCTGTATAGGCAAAGTCCTGACGCGTTTCATCAAACATGATTTAGTCAAAAGGTAAATGCCAGAATATTAATATTTCTATTCTTACTGAATTATATTGCACATGGAAGAGGAAAATAGCCAACTTCTGTATAAGAGGAGGAAGAGGGCAAAAAGAAGATCTTCCCATTTAGGGTAAAGTTCCACTTTAGGTAGAATAAGCAAATACAGTAAAACCTTGGATTGCGAGCATAATTCGTTCCGGAAGCATGCTTGTAATCCAAAGCACTCTTATATCAAAGCAAATTTCCCCATAAGAAAAAATGGAAACTCAGATGATTCGTTCCACAACCATTTATTCATAAGTCCTTCAGTTTATAGTCCATATAAAAAGATTATAGCATTGCGATAGGTTATATAACCATATAATGTCCATCCACAAATAGCCGCTTCCACAAGGGGAGTGGAAGCAATATCCAGCAGGAGCTACAGAGTATCAAAGAGAAGAGAGGCACCTCTAAGTGTAGCAATATGGTTCCATTTAATGAAGGTACAACATTTAGCAACTCACATGGTTGATGAATAAAACAGGCACATCTAAGTATGAAGGCATCCGGGGTAAAGCTGTCCACATAGACTATCTTCTGCACCGCCTGCTGCCAGTCTGTAATCCTGACCAGGGAAGACCACCCTGCAGTAAAGCGATCTGAAAGCGAGGGGCAGCATGGAAGGGATGACGTAGATGGCGGTGCGGAGGATGGTCTATGTGGACAGCTTTAGCCTGGATGCCTGCATCCTTAGATGTGCCTGTTCCAATCATCAACCATGTGAGTTGCTAAATGTTGTACCTTCATTAAATGTAACCATATTGCTACACTTAGAGGCGCCTCTCTTCTCTTTTATACTCAGCTGTGACTTGAGGCTACTTGTATATCAAGACATCGCTTGTATATCAAGTCAAAATTTATTTGAAAATTTTGCTTGTCTTGCAAAGCGCTCTTAAACCAAGTTACTCTCAAACCAAGGTTTTACTGTACATAGCAGGACATTCTGGGCTTGCTCACAGTAATATGTGGTGTTTTTACCATAGAGGAAGTGTAAAGCACAGAGCACTAGTTACTGTTTTTTCCTTCTTTCCTATACACCACAGCTCAGCAGCAGTGCATATAGAAATGCTGAGACAAATGGAGCTACGCATGAAATGCAGCGCAGGACTGAAACATGCAGATTTCTGCTTCAGCTGCATTCAAGTGTGAACAGGGCACATAGAAGACAATTGTTTTCTGACTGCCCTTGCGGAGACTTGCAGTCTTCTAGTGCAGGAAACCGAAGGTCTCCACACAAGTGTGAACTAACCCATTATATTGTTTGCAGAATAATTTAAAGTGTAAGTTAGGGCCGCCTTTTTCAACCAGGGTGCCCGGGCACCTGGGGTGTCTTGAGGCATCTTCAGGAGTGCCTTGGCAAAATGCCTAAAGATTTATCAAAAACTGTATACAAGCCAGGAGGTGGATGAAACCTGCCTTTTAGTTACACAAAGCCACAGGTTTTCAATATGCTCCATTACGGCTTTCTGTACACTGGCATCCTAACAACCAATGTCATCAGTTGATAAGAAGGATGTCTTGTCACCTCCACAGCATCCTTGTTTGACCCTTCTCTGTTCTTCTCCCACAGCACTGGGATCACATTGACTGAAATTGAGGGAGAAGAGAAACATTGGCATAGTAGTCAGTACCAGTGTGCAAAAGTGTATTTGCTTTGGAAGAAAAAAAATCACTTCCAACGTTGGGTATCCTACTTGTGTGGATGTTAATGCATTATGTAAACTATTAGAATAGTTTTTTACATTTTAGAATTTGGTGCCTCAAGACTTTTCATAATTTTAAAGTGTGCCCTGAGATTACCTAAAATTTAAAAGGGTGCCTTGACTGAAAAAAGGTTGAGAAACACTGAGTTAGGGACAGCTTTGTTTTGTGAAGGCAATTTGTGTAATAATTTGCTGCCAGGGAAAGTAACATTTCTTCGGGTGTTTAAAAGAAGTGTTCCTTAGCAAGTTCAGTGACATTTCTGAGGTTATATGTCATTCCTAACGCCTGGCTCACATTAGTGTGATCAGTTTTGAAAGGGATTTCAGGTGCAATTATGCAGTGAAAGTGCTGTGCAATTTTTGTGCAAGAGCTTTGCAATTATAATTTGATTTTAGTGGCGTGCATCTTTTGGCTGCGATTTTATGGCTTGGGTACTACTGCTGCTCCTGCTAATACTTCTACCACCACCTCCAGAAATGACAAATGGGCAAAAAATGCAACAAAACCACATCACACACACATACATGCATTTCCATTGAATTCCATGGTCCACAAAAAAAAAAAAAAATACTGCATTGCACCAAAGTAACACAGGACCCTTCCCCAAAGCTGCATCGCAGCTGCACTGCATTGATGTGAGCAGCCACCATTAAAACCAATGTTATTTGCATTGTCATGAAATCCTATTAGTGTGAACCAGGACTAAAGTTTTTGCAATTGCTGAGCAAAACAAAAGAGGGTGAACTATTTAGATGCACAATCTCACAGAATGTAGTCTGTTACTTTGGTAGCAAAACGGGACCAAAGATTCATGTAGATATTTTTGCACACAAATTGCACATTAACATGCAAATGCATTTATAAAGATCCCTTTATAGGATGATACTGAGTACATCTAGGATCTCTCCAGAGGTTCCTCGAACAGAATGATCAATATACTGACCATCAATGTAGGGATAAAATAAGTGTAACAAGCATCGATACATAAGGGTCGCTCTAGATGTGCATCTAAATCTCCCTTTTCCCTGAAGAATGAACCGAATTCAGATTGCACTTCAGAGGCTACTGACAGGCGGTGAGGAAGTGATGCAATGCCACGAATGGGTGCATTGCCTGCAGTTGCTTGACTGTACCATGTTCAGTGGGTTTGCTGACCACTGATCGCAACGTGACATAAATTTTGCCACAGCGGGAACAAAGCATTATGACCGCAGCATGTAAATACCCCCACCCATTGCTTATTGCACATTAGGGGGGGTGGGGTTGGGTTGACAGTTGGTGGGCTTATGTCTAAATTAAGACTTTTTTTCAGGTCACAAAGCTAAAATGATTATTTGCTGTACAGTTTTGTCAGCAATGACACCCAAAGTAAGCTGAAAATTTGACATGGCTTGAAATAATCACTATGGCACATGCTTTATCACCCAACACTGTGTTGTTCAGTTTGAATTTCATGATGACAGCGCCATTAGTCAGCAAAAAGGGAAGATGAATGGGAAGATATGCTTGCAGTAGTTAAAATAAACCCCTAAAGTCATACAAAGGCCATCCGGGTCTGTCCTGATAAAGTACAGTTTCATCATCAAGGAGTTACTTTATTCTGTGCTTTAAAGGGTAACTCCACTTTCACGGGAGGAAAAAAAAAGCAAAGAAAAAATATCGCCTATACAAATGTGACACAAGTCATATTGTAATTGAATATTATTGAAAATGACCTTTCCTTTTGAATCTGCAGCTCTGTAATTTTCTGAAACTGCAATGCAATATGGCAACCTGGAGGTGTTATGAATGTGTACAGAACCCCCCTGTAAACATTTTCTGCTTGTGTGATTGGCTCCCCAAATTTTCCCAGAAGTCTGCGCTAAGACACAGGCATCCCCTGCAACAAAAATGTCTGTTTAAACGAATTTAGAAAAAAAAAAAGTCTGTTTTAATGAGATACTTCCAATAGATCACGACTAAAGGGAAGCAGACACAATTTTCCTCATTCGAGCCCTGCAGGTGTGCAGCTGATTGAGTCTAATGGGAGTGGTTTCATAATTCTCACATTCCCACATGGACACAGACAATCACACAGGGATTTCTTCAGAATACCAAAAGGTAGTAATCTGCAACAAAGATGGTTAAAATCCTTGTAATGTACAGAGATCACCCAGAGGGGAATTTTTTTGTCTCAACAAAAGTGCACTCACACTTTAAAGGAATCCTTAAGGCTTCATGTACACTAGCCTACCGTGACCGAAGGAAAACCATGAATCGCAGCAACGAGGCAGCTCCTAAACTCTGCTAAAGGCCAATGTGGACACACAGGCTTTTATTGAGTTGAGGAGCTTTGGCAAAAAACTGCCAAAAGCTCCTAAATGCAAGTTTAGGAGCTGGCAAGAGCTGCCAGTGTACATGAAGCCAAACTATGGAAAATCCTGTCCGAAATCCAGTGAGCTTCTAACTTTCTGTAGTGAGCTGCCAATGCTGCACTAAAATCTCAAACCATGTTATCAGCACCACCCAATTTATCTCTATGAACACCTTCTCTGTATGGAAAAGCAGAAAAGGGGTGATGTTTTCTGTAGCCCTAACAGTCCTTGCCCCAGGGTGACTACATGGTCCTTTCACATGTACACTACACCCTAGGACAGGAAGTGTGTTACTGGCAGGATCAGCTGATTAAAATAATAAAAACTGGTAGACTGAAGTAGATTTCATTTTTCTTTGGGGTTGAGGTACACTTTAGGTATTATTAGAAAATAATCTGATCTCTACTACATAAAACATGCAATTTCACTTGAACAGCAGACAAAAATATATCACCAAAAACATCCAATATTCTACGTGCCAGGAACAACTTGTCCATCAGTATTTCTAATTATCGGCTTGAAGATGTTATCCGTGCCGTTTACATTGCCTTCCCCAGAAAGCTGGAACATGCAGACAAACATTTGACAAAACCAAGCTCTGAAATTCAGTGACAAACACCAATTCAGAGTGACAGCACATTGGGCACAGAACATAAATGTTCGCTATGGCTGCCAAACCATCACACATCACATGTTGTGAAGGAAAACCAGGATTAAAAAGGCACCTCAATAGCTAATTAGCACTTGGGCTTCTTCTTCCGAATGGTATGATGTGGATTGGGAAAGTGACCAGTTCATGGGAACAGAGGCACAAAGACGCAGCGGACAATTCCAATGCCTAAGTCAGTGTAGTGTGGGACAGGATGGTAATGAGCTTCTCCATTCAAGAGCCAACAAACTGCAGTCTGGATTTCTGAAAGACTATTGTGTAAACATTCGCTATGAAGTGACTGGTCCTAGCATACACAAACCTGTGTTGTGAAATGTTTCCCCTTGCCCTCAGGACATGGTACAGCCACGTTTTACAAGTAAATCACATGCAAAAACCTGAATGACAAACTGTCTTCAACTAGGAATAGTACAAATTTAGTAAGGACAGAAACTTTAAAGTTAAAGCGGAGATCCAGCCGTTTTTTTGTGTTTATTAAGTCAAAAAGTGTAGCTGCTGACTTTTCAAAGAACACACACTCACCTGTCCCATGGTCCAGCAATGCGGCCGGTGGGAGCCTCGGTTCTCTCCCTCTTCCCCCCCCACAACGCCGGCATCTCTCCTGTGGGCACCTGGCTGTGACAGCGGGTACATGTCCAATCTAGGTATCCACTACCACCCCCCCCCCCCCCCCCGCAAAAGAATGATATGGCAAAATGTGGCATGTCAGGGGTTTAGGAGGCCTTAAAGCGGAAGTTCCATTTTTGGGTGAAACTCCGCTTTAAAGTGGAGGAAAACCATAATTATAGATATTTTTAAAAACGTTCCCTCCCTCCTCCTTCCTATCCTACCTCACTTATATAAAAAAAAGAAGATCCGTGTATTTGCCTATTTTCAATCTACTTTGGTCCAGTCACATGATTCCGCAGTGACGTCACCCATAGGTGCTCCCTCAAATCCCCTGCAGCCACCACTCACTGACACAGGGGTTCCAGAGCTGTAGGATCATGTGACCGGAGTGGATTAAAAAAAAAAAAAAAAAACACTTTTTTTTTTTTTTAAATACAAATTAGAAAGGATTCGGGGGGAGGGGGGTAATATTTAAGAATAATTTAACTACATTTAGGCTTCTCTTCCCCTTTAGGGCCTATTCACAGTATGTGCAGTTGTTGTCGGGTGATTATATGGCACCAAGATGGCTAGTGGAATAGGGTGAGTGTGTTTAGAACTGTGGTGGTAAGTATAAAAAAAAAAGCCTCAAGTCACAAGAACTAAAAATCCAAAAAAAAAAAGTCATAAGTTGGGAGTCACTGGAAGTCAGTTGTACAGCTGCCATGTAAAGTGATGAATTCACTGAGTATCTGTAGAAGGGGGAAAAAAAAACCCACACACAGTGCATCGCCAAGTGTAGATCTATCAAATGGAAAGGCAATTAAAAAAGAAATGCACTTACATTTATTATGAAGTTAAAAACATGACATCCACTGAGGGGGACTGCAGAGCTCAGCAGGGTATGCAGAGTGATGATGGAAGTGCTGCAGGGAGGCGGCAGAGTCATCAGGGTCGCTGCTAGGTATACAAAGCTGGAGCCAGGGATGGCCCGGAGCGATGTACAGAGTAGTGATGGTGAGTCCTGCAGCAAGCCAGCGGATGGATCTAGCAGGCAGCAGGAATATGAAGCATTGTCCTCGGCTGGTGTTTTGGAATGCTACCCTTCTGCTTGATGGAAATACAAAAATCAACTGTGGAATGTCCTGAGGACGCGGTTACCCTTTTCGGGGCAACAAAGCCTGTCCATTTGTCAAAACCTCAGTAGAGGTCATGTTTTTAAAGTGTTACTAAACCCACAACAGTAATATCAGTCTGTATAATGCAGTAAAGCATGCTTGTTATACTCACTGTGGAAACTAAGGGGTTAATCTTCTGCAATGTGTAAAAAGGCTGTCTGTCTGTCTTCTCTGATCCTTCCCTTATTCCACTGACTCCAGAACATGTCCAGATAAGACTGAGCCTTTGGAGTCAGGCTGCACATGCTTAGTTTGGGGTGTATTTTTTTTTTCCCTTTGGAGAGTGCATGTGATCAGCACAGGGCCAATCAGCACTGGGTCCTGGATCCTGATAGGACAGTTCAGTGCAGAATGAAAACTCCTCCTACAAGCTTTACCAGGAACTAATAGAAGTCACAAGACTGCTATATACTGCTGAGATGAGAAAAGGTTTTCAGCAGTTTATATTTACTAAATTACATGTTCTGTGTACCGTAGGAGACCAGATATAGTGAATGCAGGCTCCTAGGTTTAGTAACACTTTAACTTCATAATAAGACCCCATTCACACTGGGGCGACGCTACTTGCCGGGGCGACCTCACAGGTCGCGGTGCGCAGCTCGCACCACGACCTCGGAGCGGCCGGCACGGACTTCATATCATTGAAGTCAATGCAGGTCGCCCCAAAGAAGCTCCGGACCCTTTTTCTAAGTCGGAGCGACTTGTGTCGCTCCTATTAGAACGGGTCCACAGCTTCTCTATGGCAGGCGACCTACGGCGACCAGGTCGCCTGACAGGTCGTCCCAGTGTGAACGGGGTGTAAATGTGAGTGCATTTCTATTTTTATTGCTTAATTGATACATCTACACTTCGTATGTTTATTTTGCTCCTTCTACACGAAGTGCCGCCAACTATGTGCAGGTTACTACAATGACACACAGAAAATAGTTCGTATAGAGCAGAACACATATGTATGATATTATGTAACATGTTTCATAACATTGCACCGCTCTGCATGTCACTGCACAGCAAGCACAGAGCACCACGCTGCTGTGCAGTGACATTAATGAAGTGTCCCCTTTTTACACTTTTCACACAGTTCCATAATAAAAAAAAAAAAGGAGCCTTGTGCTGCAAAACAGCATGCATTGCACGGTCCCCTGCCCCACGGCTCTGTCTGCAGCTCAAAACAATATGCGGGCAGCAGTGTTTTGGGCTGCAGGGAGTGAACAGGCCCTTAAAGGTTTGTCATTTACTGGCTAGATCTGCACAGGAAAAGCAAGTTTTGTATACACATTAAGCCACTTGCACACAGGACGGTCAGTCTGCTGTGCATTCTTTCCAGTATTTTAATGCACCAGGGAGAGAGAGGTACAGCATCCAGCATCACTGTCTGCAGCCTGTCAAAGTCTATGGTAGGCTGTGGCTGAACACTGAACTGAGTGGTGATCATGTTTAGGGCCCTATGCATTAGGGACAAATACCCGAAAAGCAGGTCGTCTGCATCCGAGCTTTTGACTTTTTCATCAGGTGTTTAAAAAAAACAAAAAAAAAAACGTATAAAAATGAATGGTCCTTGCTCCCATTGTCTAACTATTTGAGTACCTGTCTGGAAAATGGCACTTTTCAGTGCAGAGATAATTTGACAATGCAGCAATGTGCTTGATCTTTATTTTTTACAATATAAAAAAGGAAAAAAGAAACCCATATGCCTTTCATTCTGTTATAAAGCATATCAGGTAAAAATGCCAGGACAGTACGAAAAAAAAAAAAAACAAATTACAACTTTTTTGGAAAGTAGACAACCCAAGGTTATCTCTAAATTATTTTGAAAATGAAAAAAAAATATGTTGGGAGTGTCAATCCCTTGTGTTTCCCTTGTAACCCTTAGTCATTCCTCTTGCATCACTACAAGATAAAAAAAATGAACATGAAGGTCCGCAGGAAGGAACATGAGCGTTGCGGGGAACACAGAAGATCTACACTCCCAAAAGTGTTAGGCCTCATGCACTTTTTTCCTGCCTCTAAACGCCCCTCTATGTTAGCCTATGAGGTTTGTCTACTAAAGCTGAAGTGCACAAAACCAGGTCCACGTCTGCATAGAAACCAATCAGCTTCCAGGTTTTATTGCCAAAGCTTAATTGAACAAGCTCAGGGTAGAAGCTTATTGGTTTCTACGCAAAAGTGAGTATGATTTTGCACTCTCCAGCATTAGTAAATAAATCCCAAAGGGTCCATACACGCAGAGGGGTTTACACGCTTAGAGTCAGAAAAAAATGCAACACGCATTAAGGCTCAACACGTTTAGGCACGTTCGCATGTTAATGCATTCTAAAGGCCAGAATTAATAATCAGGCCAAAAGAATACATTAACACCAAACACGCACAAATGCACATTAACAAGTATGCAAGATGTGGCTTTAGGTGCGTTTTTTAAGCTGCAATTTCCTCCCCTGGAGCAAACGCATCCTGTGTGGGGCTTTAGTTTTAATAGACTCGTCAGCCAGATAACTGAGTCAGAGTGGTGTTTGGTCATGCAGGAGGCAGAAGGGCAAGACGAGGCTTTATCCTGGTGCCTTGATGTCACCAATATGGTCTCCACTATATATACTTTATTTTGCTGAAATAGTTCCCTTCTTGTTTTACTCTATCTTAATACTAAATTCTACACACAATGGAGCAATCAATGAATCATGTGACCAGTGAGTAAGGATATCATCTACATTTTATAATCATACAGGTTATGAACATTGCCAATCAGCTGTGCTCCTGACCAGCTCAGCTAGAGAACCTAACCTCTGCGCTGTGTAATCTTGATAAGTACTGCCATAAATGGGAACATAAAGCTGTAAAATAATAATAAATACAGGCTTTTAGATTAGGAGCTGAGGATTAGTGACTTTGCAAAGAGTAAATGCCCAACATACAACATGAATTCACATGAGCACACTAATGACCGCAATCGCCAAGCTATGAATTGATAGATACAAGCTTTCTTCTGTTAGCAGAAACAATTGAATAAAAGCACTGGGTTTAATATCACTGCATCAAGCTACCATTGAAAGAGATGATTCTAGATGTCAGTTATACAAAATTCACCAGCGAAAAAACAATACTAGCATAGTACATACTTCAGTGCTCGCCAATACCACCTGGCAACTAACATTGCCTTTCATTATTGATTCTTATTCAACTTAACACATCACCATAGGTTTGGCCATAAAGCAGTCATGTTCACCTTTCAGAGGATGCATGGGGCCTGCCTGGGCTTTATATATATATATATATATATATATATATATATATATATATATATATATATATATATATATATATATATATATATTACACACACACACACACACACACACACGTAGTGTTTATCAGAGTAGGAAAATATGTAAATATCTGGATTATATTGTAGCACTTTTCAACAAGGATTATGTGTGGACAAAATCTAAATAACATTCAGCACAGTTCTCCATGTATATTTCCCTCTGTGATGCCTCTTAAAGGAGTTGTAAAGGCAGAAGGTTTTTTTCTCTTAATTAGGGATGCACCGATCCGGCTTTTTTGGAGCCGATACCGATATCTGGCGAGGTGAAATCGCTGATACCGATACAGAGCTACACACAAAGCTGCTTCATGTGTACGGCTCCTCCATTCACAGGCGGAGTGCATCTGATATCACTCTGCCTGTGAGCCGGTGTTCCGTGAGAATTACCTACCCTCGTCACTTCCGGTTGCACGGCACTGTATGTCATTCGGCATTTACATTAAAACAGCTGTGCTGCAATACGAGTGATCTCCACTCCTGTCCCTGTCACTTCCCTCATCTCGGCTAGTAAATATAAAAGCGGCGGCGGGTGTGTATGAGAACATAAATCACGGAGCCGAGACCCGCTTTTATATTTACTAGCCAAGATCAGGGGAGTGACAGGGACAGGAGCGAAGATGACATATTGCAGCACAGCTGTTTTAATGTAAGCGTGGCGTGGGTAGGTTTTTTTCACGGACACCGTCATAATTTCCTACTAGTGCGCATGCGCACTAGTCAGGTCCTCAGCTTTTCCATTAGGTATCCGGGGCTGGGAGCATGCGCACTGCTGCGCTGCTCAGCTGTTCCTGGCCGGAAGTGACGAGGGTAGGTTTTTCTCACGTTACACTGGACCTATACAGGAAGTAACGGCTCCCATCCCATACTACTACTGCACCCAGTAAGGGACGGCTGAGCCGTTACTCAGCAAAAACCGGATCGGCCAGTGGGACGGCTGAACTTTACCGATCTCCGATCCAGCTATTCTGTCCGGATCGGGGCCGATTTTCGATCCGAATATCGGATCGGTGCATCCCTACTCTTAATGCATTCTTTATGAATGGACATATGGAGCTGCAGCTCGGCTTGGGTGCCCCCATAGCAACCTGCTTGCTGTGGGGGTGTTGTAAAATTTTGTCGGACCCGTGAAAAAAAAAAAAAAAAAAAAAAAAAAAAAAAAATCGGACCTCGTCACTTCCGGTGATAGAGCATCACAAAACAGCGGATGGGAGTCGTCCGTGCGCATGCGCAGAAGACATTTTTCGAGGTTTGGCAAAATTATAACAGAGAGCGGACAGCTGATTGAGAGGAGGCGGGGCTGAGGTGCGACGGAGGACACATATGCAGAGCTGGTGGAGGAGGCGGGACAGAGGTGCGGCCGTGTAATATATGCAGGACTTTAGCGACTCCTTATGTTTTATTATCTTTAGCAATTAACGTATTATTTATCCTTAGGATTTCATTACATTTAGTATTTCTTATTTTGTATTATATAAATAGTAAATGTAATGAAATCCTAAGGATAAATAATACGATAATTGCTAAAGATAATAAAACAAGGAGTCGCTAAAGTCCTGCATTTATTACACGGCCGCACCTCCGTCCCGCCTCCTCTATTCAGCTCTGCAGATGACGCGGCGGTGTCTTCCGTCCCACCTCAGCCCCGCCTCCTCTCATTCAGCTGCCCACTATGTGTTATAAGTTTACCAAACCAAGATAATGTCTTATGCGCATGCGCACTTGAGACTCCTATCACCGGAAGTGACGAGGTCCGATTTTTTCACGGGTCCGAGAACATTTTAGAACACTCGACAGGAAGGAGGACCAGGGAGCGGCAAAGAGGGACCTGAGGAGAGGATTATCTGTGTCACTGCAAAACCACCGCACCGGGGGGGGGGGGGGGTACTGTATAACATGTTACTTTAAAAAAAACACGAGACTTTACAATCAAAGAGGAGCTTCAGTCTCCCCCATAAAAAAAAAAAAAAAACAGCAACAAATACTTTAGCTGCTGACTTTTAATAGAAGGACGCTTACCTGTGCCAGGATCCAGCGCTGTCCTCACCAAAGCCAATTCTTCTATTGGTTTTGGGTCCAGACGTCAGAATCTTAACTAAGGGAAACTGGCAGTGAAGCCTTGCTGCCTCACAGTCGCATTCCCCATCGCTGCATTTTGTGAATGGACACATCACAGGTCCCAGAAGGCTGTGGGGGAATGAGGGGGGTGAACTTCTGCTCATATTGCTGTGGCAATCCACCGGGGAAGTGGATACTTGTCAAAACCAGGAACCAACTCTCCCCAGAAAGTGCAAATTATTAAAGAGGAGCAAACAAGCAGAACTTCCCCTTTTGGGTGAAGTTCCACTTTATATACTGTTAAGTAATGGAAATTACCTGGTGACCCTGCCAAAAACGCAGCCAGCTCCTAACTCCCTGTACTAGGCTGACAACACTACCTCTGCGGCACTGAACCTACAGGAGAGAGGGGGAAAGAGCAGGTAGCTGGTATAGGAGGCTGACGAATGCTGTGACTGTAAAGCAAGAGCAGCACTGGCTTAATACATTCAAGTCCCAGTCAGGACACTATCTGCATGGAGTTTACATATTTTTTACTGTGCTTGTATGGGTTTCCTCTAACGCCTCCAAATAGATGCTAGTAGGTTCATTGACCATACAATGATATTCTACAGAGCCTACCCAAGATGGTTGGCCCAACAGCAGATAAAATGCTTTGAGAAACCAGGGACAAAAGCATTATAGAGATAATTATGGAGCAACAATGGTATCATTGTCATTAGACTGCAGGATATTAGGTGCAAACTGCATTTGTGGAAGGATCACTGGGTATTTTCAGGACTTGCGTTGTTTTAATTTAAAGACATAACATTGAGAAATGTGTATGTTTTGGAGAGCTGGGCTCCATACTGTTTTTACATTTTGCCCAAATGCACACAAAGGATACCAAATAATCAAAAATCTGGTACATAGGATAGGCCTTCCATTGAGCAAGGTCACCAGTTTCATTGCATGGCCATAGGCAGGATCCTGGACATTAAAGTGTTACTAAACCCACAACAATGCTTGTTCTACTCACTGAGGAACCAAATGGGTTAATCATCTACACTGTGTAAAAAGGCTGTTTGATCCTGTATGCACAGATCCTCCTCCTCTTCCACTGACTCTGAAACATGTCCAGATAAGACAGAGCTTTTGGAGTCAGGCTGCACATGCTCAGTTTGGTGTGCATTGCTAGACATTTATTTTTTTTCTTGTGAGAGTGCATGTGATCAGCACAGGGCCAATCAGCACTGTCCAAAGTCTGGGGCCCTGCAGCCTCATAGGACAGCTCAGTGCAGTATGAAAACTACTCCTATAAGCTGCACCAGGAACTGAAAGAAGTCACAAGACCACTAAATACGGCTGATGAAAAAAGGTATTTAGCAGTTTATATTTACTAAAATAATTGCAGTTCTGTGTAGTGTGGGAGAGCAGATATAGTGAATGCAGGTCCTGGGCTTAGTAACACTTTAATGAAGGTTATCAGATCGATGTGACAGAAATGAATATGGTCCTCACTGTATCCGGTCATCTCAGTCATTCTTTATGTAAGCTGCTATCCGTGGAAGGCAACACAATCTGCACAGGCGGTCAACAATTTACTGCAGAAAATCGCCATGGTATAAACATCTACAGGATAAGAAAAAAGGACCAATGCAGTGACAAAGGATTGGGCATTACTGGTGGCTAGCTGCTTCATAAACAAAATAGCAGCACAAACTGTATGTCACTTGGCCAATACTGGTGACACGTGAAATAGTAAAAAGTACTTATGGAAAGAATAAAAAAGTCAACATTCGAAATAGTAAAAAGAATCACATAGGAAATGGTTTCCAATGTTGTAGGGGGGCCCTTGGCAATGTTGTAGGGGGGCCCTTGGCAATGTTGTAGGGGGGCCCTTGGCAATGTTGTAGGGGGGCCCTTGGCAATGTTGTAGGGGGGCCCTTGGCAATGTTGTAGGGGGGCCCTTGGCAATGTTGTAGGGGGGCCCTTGGCAATGTTGTAGGGGGGCCCTTGGCAATGTTGTAGGGGGGCCCTTGGCAATGTTGTAGGGGGGCCCTTGGCAATGTTGTAGGGGGGCCCTTGGCAATGTTGTAGGGGGGCCCTTGGCAATGTTGTAGGGGGGCCCTTGGCAATGTTGTAGGGGGGCCCTTGGCAATGTTGTAGGGGGGCCCTTGGCAATGTTGTAGGGGGGCCCTTGGCAATGTTGTAGGGGGGCCCTTGGCAATGTTGTAGGGGGGCCCTTGGCAATGTTGTAGGGGGGCCCTTGGCAATGTTGTAGGGGGGCCCTTGGCAATGTTGTAGGGGGGCCCTTGGCAATGTTGTAGGGGGGCCCTTGGCAATGTTGTAGGGGGGCCCTTGGCAATGTTGTAGGGGGGCCCTTGGCAATGTTGTAGGGGGGCCCTTGGCAATGTTGTAGGGGGGCCCTTGGCAATGTTGTAGGGGGGCCCTTGGCAATGTTGTAGGGGGGCCCTTGGCAATGTTGTAGGGGGGCCCTTGGCAATGTTGTAGGGGGGCCCTTGGCAATGTTGTAGGGGGGCCCTTGGCAATGTTGTAGGGGGGCCCTTGGCAATGTTGTAGGGGGGCCCTTGGCAATGTTGTAGGGGGGCCCTTGGCAATGTTGTAGGGGGGCCCTTGGCAATGTTGTAGGGGGGCCCTTGGCAATGTTGTAGGGGGGCCCTTGGCAATGTTGTAGGGGGGCCCTTGGCAATGTTGTAGGGGGGCCCTTGGCAATGTTGTAGGGGGGCCCTTGGCAATGTTGTAGGGGGGCCCTTGGCAATGTTGTAGGGGGGCCCTTGGCAATGTTGTAGGGGGGCCCTTGGCAATGTTGTAGGGGGGCCCTTGGCAATGTTGTAGGGGGGCCCTTGGCAATGTTGTAGGGGGGCCCTTGGCAATGTTGTAGGGGGGCCCTTGGCAATGTTGTAGGGGGGCCCTTGGCAATGTTGTAGGGGGGCCCTTGGCAATGTTGTAGGGGGGCCCTTGGCAATGTTGTAGGGGGGCCCTTGGCAATGTTGTAGGGGGGCCCTTGGCAATGTTGTAGGGGGGCCCTTGGCAATGTTGTAGGGGGGCCCTTGGCAATGTTGTAGGGGGGCCCTTGGCAATGTTGTAGGGGGGCCCTTGGCAATGTTGTAGGGGGGCCCTTGGCAATGTTGTAGGGGGGCCCTTGGCAATGTTGTAGGGGGGCCCTTGGCAATGTTGTAGGGGGGCCCTTGGCAATGTTGTAGGGGGGCCCTTGGCAATGTTGTAGGGGGGCCCTTGGCAATGTTGTAGGGGGGCCCTTGGCAATGTTGTAGGGGGGCCCTTGGCAATGTTGTAGGGGGGCCCTTGGCAATGTTGTAGGGGGGCCCTTGGCAATGTTGTAGGGGGGCCCTTGGCAATGTTGTAGGGGGGCCCTTGGCAATGTTGTAGGGGGGCCCTTGGCAATGTTGTAGGGGGGCCCTTGGCAATGTTGTAGGGGGGCCCTTGGCAATGTTGTAGGGGGGCCCTTGGCAATGTTGTAGGGGGGCCCTTGGCAATGTTGTAGGGGGGCCCTTGGCAATGTTGTAGGGGGGCCCTTGGCAATGTTGTAGGGGGGCCCTTGGCAATGTTGTAGGGGGGCCCTTGGCAATGTTGTAGGGGGGCCCTTGGCAATGTTGTAGGGGGGCCCTTGGCAATGTTGTAGGGGGGCCCTTGGCAATGTTGTAGGGGGGCCCTTGGCAATGTTGTAGGGGGGCCCTTGGCAATGTTGTAGGGGGGCCCTTGGCAATGTTGTAGGGGGGCCCTTGGCAATGTTGTAGGGGGGCCCTTGGCAATGTTGTAGGGGGGCCCTTGGCAATGTTGTAGGGGGGCCCTTGGCAATGTTGTAGGGGGGCCCTTGGCAATGTTGTAGGGGGGCCCTTGGCAATGTTGTAGGGGGGCCCTTGGCAATGTTGTAGGGGGGCCCTTGGCAATGTTGTAGGGGGGCCCTTGGCAATGTTGTAGGGGGGCCCTTGGCAATGTTGTAGGGGGGCCCTTGGCAATGTTGTAGGGGGGCCCTTGGCAATGTTGTAGGGGGGCCCTTGGCAATGTTGTAGGGGGGCCCTTGGCAATGTTGTAGGGGGGCCCTTGGCAATGTTGTAGGGGGGCCCTTGGCAATGTTGTAGGGGGGCCCTTGGCAATGTTGTAGGGGGGCCCTTGGCAATGTTGTAGGGGGGCCCTTGGCAATGTTGTAGGGGGGCCCTTGGCAATGTTGTAGGGGGGCCCTTGGCAATGTTGTAGGGGGGCCCTTGGCAATGTTGTAGGGGGGCCCTTGGCAATGTTGTAGGGGGGCCCTTGGCAATGTTGTAGGGGGGCCCTTGGCAATGTTGTAGGGGGGCCCTTGGCAATGTTGTAGGGGGGCCCTTGGCAATGTTGTAGGGGGGCCCTTGGCAATGTTGTAGGGGGGCCCTTGGCAATGTTGTAGGGGGGCCCTTGGCAATGTTGTAGGGGGGCCCTTGGCAATGTTGTAGGGGGGCCCTTGGCAATGTTGTAGGGGGGCCCTTGGCAATGTTGTAGGGGGGCCCTTGGCAATGTTGTAGGGGGGCCCTTGGCAATGTTGTAGGGGGGCCCTTGGCAATGTTGTAGGGGGGCCCTTGGCAATGTTGTAGGGGGGCCCTTGGCAATGTTGTAGGGGGGCCCTTGGCAATGTTGTAGGGGGGCCCTTGGCAATGTTGTAGGGGGGCCCTTGGCAATGTTGTAGGGGGGCCCTTGGCAATGTTGCAGGGGGCACTATGGAAATCTGGTTTCATTCAATGGTGTGGATTCTAACCCAATCTAAGAGAAGATCTTCCTTCTTCTCAACATTATCAAAGATGTATCGCCTGAACTTTTCCAAAACATGCCAATTTACACATGCTCACAGATAATTCAGTGTAGAGAATGATAAGGCGCAAGAAACCTTTTTATATCACTGTACCTTACATAGCTGTATGCACAGCATATACCAGTTCAGTGGTATCCGACTCAGTGATTCTATGGACTGACTTGCCCTCTGGGTACCATGTCTGATACACTTTGAGCCTTTGCTATAGAATTTTCTTAGTGAATTTTTTGGAGGTAGTTGTATTGTATAGATCACGGTTTATGCAGGGAGCTGTAAATGAATTGGTGGATAGCACCTCCATGCAGGAAATTTAGAATGGTTACCAGCACACCTGACCAGAAAGCCACTGTTCTGGTTTTCATTCGCTCATTCATCAGCCAGCTGTCTGTTCTCCCTCTTCTGCTTTTCCATTGTCGCAGGAGGTTTCAAAGAGGAATCAAACCCCAGTGCTGCAACGCATTTGGCTAATCACTAAGCCACCCTTTATATAAATTAAAGAGCAATTACTCAAATGAAGCATTGTCACACAAAGAACAGCTTTGGTCAATGGTCACAAACCATGACCAAATCAATATTTAGAAACATTCCCAAGCTATTATCTGTAGCATGTCCAATCCTAAATTACAATCCAATAATTAGGTGACAATTACAAGATAACCAGCAAGTACAATGCAATGCAATAACCTGACACACCTCAACAATGCCTAGAGATGTATTTGCTAACCCCAATAAAGGGTAAAATTCCCAATTTAAAAACAGATATGAAAACCGAATACGCCAAGTCCCTAATCAGTACAGTGTAGATGGATGACATTTTCTCTCAGTAATACACACCTTGACCACATTAATAGATTAATAACCTCGCAGTGCAACATCCTGACAAAGAAATGAAGAATACCCATAGACACCCCCAGGAAAACCCTACTATGGATGGATAGAATATTCCCTGCTCCACTGAGTGTGCAGAAATACTATTGCCCATACAATCACCGACAGGCAGGAAACCAGGAAAATATCATGACACTCATCCGCCATCCATTGCCTTTTGTGGAAAACTATACACTGATCCCCCAAGTATAGGACATGGACCCCAGGATGAATGTAGGGCACCTCTGTGCTCAGGTCTGTACAGGGGATATCTGCACTGGACAGACACCAAGCAAATAACATGAAAAAGAGTAAGAAGTCTCCAGCACGCCAGAAGAGGCCCCTTTCACACATACAGACTGTTGGTCCGTTTTTTATCCATCCGTTGAAGGATGAAAAAAACGGACAATAATGGATTCCTATGGAAAAACGGATGACAATGGATGATCATCCATTTCTATCCGCTTCCGTCAACATCCTTTTTTTGAACGGATGAAAGCCCTATTTTTCATCTGACAAAAAAAAGGATCGGACGACAAACGGATGTTGACTGAAAAAAACTGATGACAAAAGAAACGTGACTGAACTGATGAAACGAACCATCCATATGTGTGGAAGGGCCTTACTGTGCAAGTATCATAATCATGTCATGTGTAGGCGACACTGCAATGCCATTATGAGGCCTCACAAGGCTCAGGAAGAAGACCTCACCAGGACCCAAAACATTGGCACGGCAGTGACACCTGTGTGACATAAGCATGATGCATTCACAATAAACTGTGGACACATCTTATGGTTATGTAGCATTATCGCTTGTGGTCACTGCAGGCACCCCCCTGAAGTTAAAGTGGACCTTCACCCATTAAACCGCTTCTGTTTCCTGCCCTCCTTACACAATTTGAGAACATTTCCTCATATTCAGAAACATTTTGTACTTTTTTTGTTCTGCAGACTAACACTTCTTTGCCTAGGTAAGAATGACATAGGACCCCCGCTGCCTCCTGGGATGTTTACATCACACATAGCAGGAGGCGTGTTTTACAGAGGGCCATGTGTGTGCCATGCATGCAGACAGGACGCAGCCTCTGCTGGGTAACTGGAAACTGGCAGACACCCACAATATGAATACACAGGAGATTCTGTGTACAAATGACACTGATCTCTTCAAGGTCCTAAACCCCCCGATCCAGTGGCATGTGTAGGGATCCCCTCAGCATGCACAGACAAAGTCTCTGCCAAATCCCAGCACTGTCAGGACTGTGCAGTTCTGTTTGGGACTTTTTTTCGCAGGCAATAAATGTGACATTTCTCAGAGATGTAGCCTATAATCGAGCACTAGATCAATAAACACCCCCCCCCCCCATAGGAAGAGGACCCCAGTATGAAGGTAGGACACCCCTGTGCTTAGATCTGTACAGGTGGGGGGGTACCTGCACTAACAGGCAGTAAATAATATGATGTTCCTCAGCCATGTGCTGCATCTTATTGAACACTATAGACAATAAGCCATTATAGGGAGAGAACCCCAGTACAAAATGGAGGACTCCCCAGTGCTCAGGCCTGTACATTGGGGGGGGGGGGGTTACCAGCACTGGCAGACAGAAAGCAGCATGACATTCCTCAGCCATGTGCTGCATATTAAGGAGTATAAGGAAAGAGGACCAGAATTAATGGAGGACCCCTACTTTTAGATCTGTACAGGGGGTATCTGCACTGACAGATTGGAAACCAGAGGAATTTTGTGGCATTCCTCAGCCATGTGCTGCATTCTATTGAGTACTATAGGTGATAAGAAGAGAACCCCAGAATGAATGCAGGACTCAGATCTGTATCTGCACCGACAGACAGAAAACTTCTAATGAGCATTATTGGCTTTATTATTACATCACGCTCCTTGGAAATCTGCTGCATTTAAACCCAAAATCAAACATTATAGTGCAGCTTACCAATTGGTATATGTGATGGCTCTATTCATTTTCTTTTCAGCCCTGGTTCACATTGAATGCGATTTTGAAATTGTGCTACATCACTTAAAGTGGAGTTCCACCCTAAATTTATACTTACCTCCATCTTCTAGCTCCGGGTCACCTGAGAAACAAATGGATAAATCGCAATTTTTTTTTTTTCTTTACTTACTTCGTATAGAAGAAAATATACTTACCTTAATTCCTCTTCCTCCCCTCGGCAGCCACGGCGATTCGTCACTTCCTGGCTTTGCAATGATTCCTGGGAGCTGAACGTCATTGCTCCCAGGAATCAATGAGCCGTCATTCCCTTCTAAACAGCTTCTGGGCATGCCCAGAAGCTGTGCAGGGATGACGCTGCAGCCCGGAAGTGACGGCGGGGTCGGTGCAGTGCATCGTGGGACCGAAAAGGACAGAAGAGGACGCAGAAGAGGATCGCGCTGGCTTCAAGCTGCCCACACCTGAGATGGCAGCGCTGGACAATACTTTTTCAAGGTAAGTATTTCTTCTAAAAGGTAAGTGCAACCCGGGACAGATCAGAGGCTAGCCATTGTGGAATGTACTAGCCCTGACTGTCCCGGGGGTATTTTTATTAAAAAAAGGATTCCCAGGGTGGAACTCCGCTTTAAAGTAGCGCTATTTCAAAGCTACGGGTCAGTGGGATTTCAGGTGCAACTTGGATGACATCTGTGAGACTTCATGCACAGAGGTCTATGCAAGTTGCACCTGAAAATGCAAAAGTAGTGCCGGAACCTTTTTCCTATTGGCATGGCACCGCAAAGTCACACAGCTATGAACAGTTGCATTGCCAACAACGGTGTGACTTGTCCTGAGATTTGGAATCAAATTGCATGACAAGTCGCACTGGTGTAAACAGGGGCAAAGGGTTTCTTTCTTGAATTTTCACCGGGTGATCTGGCCAATAAATCTCTTTTTCAACAGAACAAGCAGTCCTGCAGATGTACAAGTTAAAAGTGTTGAGACAAACCATTTACCACTGAGTCTGACAAGGAGGCTTACAATGATCATCTTTTATTCCTTTAAAAACATTATCACAAAAGGAAAACAAAAATGTTGCTGTAACGGATTCTAAAGTATTAGCTAGGGTTTTTGGTTTTCGAGTGATTGTAAAGCACTAGATTTTATTTTTTAAAAACATGTTATAAGTTCATTCTCTGTGTAATCGTTTTGGTACAAAGCAGCCCTGATCCTCCACTTCTCGGGTCTCCTGCTGGCAGTCCTGGCTCAAACCCCCCCCCAAAGTACCCACAATTGCAAGTTGCTTGCTATAGGGTACTCCTGCAGGCTTGATTCCCGAGAGCGCTCTGCATGTCCATAGACCCCCCCAACTCTCTGCTCACTGGCTGCGAAAGACAGCAGGAGGAGGCAATTGCTCCTGCTGCTGTCTCTGGGCCAATGAGGAGGGGGGCACTTTAGAACAGTGCTGGATCGAGATGGGGCTTAGGTAAGTATGGGAGGGGAGCTGCACGCAGAAGGTTTTAGAATGCATAAAAGTGGAAGTTTAGACAAAATCTAACTAATACTACTCCATGCCACATTCTAAGCCTGAAAAGCAAAAATCGCTGTATTTACCGGTTCTGAAGCTGGTCCCATGCTGAGCTGTCAGTGGCGGCTTCACTGTGTAGGAGTGTGCAGGAGAGGTAGCCAGCAACAGAAGCCCCATAGTAAGTCTATGGGTGACGTCACTTCCTAGGCATTTCTCAGCCATAGTTGCTTCTCTCCTGCACACAGCATCTGCCACTGGATCAGCTGTAAAATAAGTACACCAATTTTTTTCTTTACAGGGCTAGATAGATTAGTCTTAGAATGTGGCACAAAGTAGGATTAGAGTTCATTAATTTTTGCCTAAACTTACACCTTAAGGTAAAAAAAAAAAAAACACTTAAGCATTTACAACCACTTTCAATTTGTTAGTGTTTTTAAATCTGCTAGTACATCTAACATTCCCCTTCCTTCCCAACAGACAGACAATGCAATGCTGCTGTCTGCCATACCTCCTGCGCGCCTTCATTCAGAGTTGTGTCCCACTAATACAGGAGGTGTGTTACTGGCCAGATCACCAGGTGAAAACAGAGGGGTGATAAAAGCCTATAAAAAAAGAAAAACAAATGCAGCCACCACATCTAATGATTTGAAACCTGCAAACGGTTAAATTTTTTGGTTTAATACAGATCTAATGCAGTACTATAGGCAAAAGCAACCCTGTTAAGGGAGGGGGCCCCAATATGATGGAGGACACCCCTGTGCTCAGATGCGTACGTTGGGGGGGGGGGGGGGGGGGGGAGTACCTGCACTGACAGACAGGGAATCATGCTGCATATAATAGAGTGCTATAGATGATAATAATAAGCCAGCATAGAGAGGGAACCCCAGTATCCAGGATGGATGGGGGACACCCCTGTGCTCAGATGCGTACGTTGGGGGGGGGGGGGGGGGGAGTACCTGCACTGACAGACAGGGAATCGTGCTGCATATAATAGAGTGCTATAGACAATAATAAGCCAGCATAGGGAGAGGACCCCAGTATGGATGGGGGACACCCCTGTGCTCAGATGTGTACAGGGGGTACCTGCACTGACACACAGGGAATCAGAAGAACAACATGACAGCCCTGTGCCACCCATTAATTACTATATACGACAATGCTAAGGCAGTATAGGGAGGGGACCCCAGTATGGATGGAGGATACTCCTGTGCTCAGATGTGAAGAGGGGGTACCGGCACTGAAAAACACGGAATCAGAGGAATCACATGACACCCCTGTGCCATGCATTGATTACTATAGACAATGCTAAGGCAGTATAAGGAGGGGAGCCCAATATGAATAGATTGTAAGCTCTAACGAGCAGGGCCCTCCGATTCTTATTGTATAAGGCCCCTTTCACACTTGCAATCCAATCCGATAGTCAGTTTTTCAGAAGGACCTGATCGGATGCTCCATGTATCTCTATAGGGCAGTGATGGCGAACCTTGGCACTCCAGATGTTTTGTAACTACATTTTCCATGATGCTTATTCACTCTGCAGTGTAGTTGAGCATCATGGGAAATGTAGTTCCAAAACATCTGGGGTGCCAAGGTTCGCCACCACTGCTATAGGGCATCGGAAGTCAGCGGAGACATGTCCGCTGACACCCGCTGCTATCCGATCCTGTCCGTGAAATCCAGACAGATGGAAACCCTATTTTCCATCCATCTGGCAGATCGGATGAGAACGGACAGGCAGTGAGGGGACCCCAGTATGGATAGAGGACACCCCTGTGCTCAGATACGTAGAGGGTGTACCTGCACTGGCAGACAGGGAATCAGAGGAATAACATGACACCCATTGATTACTATAGACAATGCTGAGGCAGTATAAGGAGGGGACCCCAGTATGGATAGAGGACACCCCTGTGCTCAGATGTGTAGAGGGGGTACCGGCACTGGCAGACAGGGAATCAGAGGAATAACATGACACCCATTGATTACTATAGACAATGCTGAGGCAGTATAAGGAGGGGACCCCAGTATGGATAGAGGACACCCCTGTGCTCAGATATGTAGAGGGGGTATCTGCACTGGCAGACAGGGAATCAGAGGAATAACATGACACCCATTGATTACTATAGACAATGCTGAGGCAGTATAAGGAGGGGACCCCAGTATGGATAGAGGACACCCCTGTGCTCAGATATGTAGAGGGGGTACCGGCACTGGCAGACAGGGAATCAGAGGAATAACATGTCACCCATTGATTACTATAGACAATACTGAGGCAGTATAAGGAGGGGACCCCAGTATGGATGGAGGACACCCCTGTGCTCAGATATGTAGAGGGGGTACCGGCACTGGCAGACAGGGAATCAGAGGAATAACATGACACCCATTGATTACTATAGACAATGCTGAGGCAGTATAAGGAGGGGACCCCAGTATGGATAGAGGACACCCCTGTGCTCAGATATGTAGAGGGGGTACCGGCACTGGCAGACAGGGAATCAGAGGAATAACATGTCACCCATTGATTACTATAGACAATACTGAGGCAGTATAAGGAGGGGACCCCAGTATGGATGGAGGACACCCCTGTGCTCAGATATGTAGAGGGGGTACCGGCACTGGCAGACAGGGAATCAGAGGAATAACATGACACCCATTGATTACTATAGACAATGCTGAGGCAGTATAAGGAGGGGAGCCCAGTATGGATGGAGGACACCCCTGTGCTCAGATATGTAGAGGGGGTACCGGCACTGGCAGACAGGGAATCAGAGGAATAACATGACACCCATTGATTACTATAGACAATGCTGAGGCAGTATAAGGAGGGGACCCCAGTATGGATAGAGGACACCCCTGTGCTCAGATATGTAGAGGGGGTACCGGCACTGGCAGACAGGGAATCAGAGGAATAACATGACACCCATTGATTACTATAGACAATACTGAGGCAGTATAAGGAGGGGACCCCAGTATGGATGGAGGACACCCCTGTGCTCAGATATGTAGAGGGGGTACCGGCACTGGCAGACAGGGAATCAGAGGAATAACATGACACCCATTGATTACTATAGACAATGCTGAGGCAGTATAAGGAGGGGAACCCAGTATGGATGGAGGACACCCCTGTGCTCAGATATGTAGAGGGGGTACCGGCACTGGCAGACAGGGAATCAGAGGAATAACATGACACCCATTGATTACTATAGACAATGCTGAGGCAGTATAAGGACACCCCAGTATGAATGGAGGACACCCCTGTGCTCAGATATGTAGAGGGGGTACCGGCACTGGCAGACAGGGAATCAGAGGAATAACATGACACCCATTGATTACTATAGACAATACTGAGACAGTATAAGGAGGGGACCCCAGTATGAATAGTAGGGGGATGCCTGCACTGACAGACATGTGATAGATATGAATGGAGGGCCCCAGACAACCTGTGGCTGTACAGCTGTAGGAAGATGACAGGCAGTGTGGAGGGCCTGAGTCTGGCCTGTCATTGCGGAGGACGGGGAGAGCACACATACATGGGGACATACACGGGGACACACATACTCACAGGATGCCGGAGCAGGACGTACACACGAAGGAGCCCGTCGTCATATTGGCGTAGGTCGGGCCGCGCTGGTCACAGTCGAAGCACTTGCGGTTGTGAGGGAGGCTGGTCATCTCCCGCAGCAGCTTCAGGTGCTTCTCCTCCTGCTTCCGTTTGGCGCTGGCCGCCATGGTGCAGTACCCGGGCGGGGGCTTCACACCGGGAGACACCGGGCGGCACCTAGCAGGCACAGTCAAGGGCCAGTGACGTGTGCGGGGTGGGCGGAGAGTAAGGGTGACGTTGCGCAGGGCGGGGCGTAGTGACGTGAGGGGCGAGTTCGGCAGATAGGAGAATCACACTGAGGGACGCGGAGCGGGAGTAGAAGGATGGGGCGGGTGTTCGGCTGAACTTTCCTGAGCATTCACAATGGAAAGGGAAGGCGAAAAAAATGCACCCGTCCCAACGTCACGGGGGAGGGAGCCGGAAGTTGCACTCGATACTTCCGGATTCCTTTACTGGTTGCCTAGCAACCCAATGGGAAGCGAGCCGTGCTTGTCCCTGTTCTGGAAATATCAGCCTCTCCCCATTGCGTCTGGAGACTGACATTTCTTTTTTTTTTTTTAAGTAATTTTTATTGGAATTTTAAGTTAACAATTTCAACAATAACATTTACAATTATTTGTTACTTCTGACTCATTGCTTGGTACATGTAACAACAGTTAAGAAAATGAAGAAAATTATGAGACTGATGGAGACTGACATTTCAATGGACGGGGGAGTCATTGGAACTTTCATAAACCTGTAACCATTTGTCTACCAGAGCTGTTTATGCGCACATAATAAAATGTACATTTTAGGCCCGAAGATTAGTCAAACCCCCAAACATTGACTATTTTCTGATTGCAGAGACCCTGGAGAATAAAAATGATTTATTAAACCTATATTTTTTCTTTTTTGCTATTATAAAAAAGACCAAAAGTTTTGAGAAAAAAAAAATACTTTTTCTTTGTTATAAAATTTTGCAAATAAGTAATTTTTCTTCTTCGCTGATGAGGCTGCACAGATGGGTACTGATAGGCTGCACTGGTGGGGTGTACAGATGATCAATACCCTAATTATCAGTGTAAATGACATGCTGACAGGCTTGCCAGTTAACAGACACAGCGTGGGAAGAAAGGTCTGCCAATAACTGGCAAGTCTGTTTACATATGATCAGCTGTGATTGGACACAGCTAATCACACAGTAAAGGGCCGCTGTGATTGGCTCTTTACCCAGATCTATGAACAGCTGTGTCCGAAGGCAGGGTTCTGGGATGATGTCTATGAACAGCCAGAACTAGACAACCTGTCTGTAGTTGTCTTTTTACATAATTTGTGAGGTTGAAAAAAGACATCAGTCCATCCAGTTCAACCTATGATGTGTGTGCGTTTTTGCTGTTAACCGTACATTGAATACCCCTGTATGTTGTGGTCTCTAAGGTGCCCATCTAATAGTGTTTTGAAACTATCAATGCTTCCTGCTGATACGACTGCTTGTGGAAGCGAATTCCACATCCTTACTGCTCTGACAGTGAATAACCCCCTACCTTTTTTAAACTGTTTTTCCTCTAGTTTTAGTGAGTGGCCACACGTCTTATTGTATTCCCTTTCTCTGAATAGCTTGTTCCTTATGCTCGGGTCGCCAGTACAGTATTTGTACATTGATATCATATCCCCCCTCAATCGTCTCTTCTCCAGAGAGAATAGGTTCAGTGCTTGTAGTCTTTCCTCATAGCTGATGTCCTCCATTCCTCTAATTATTTTTGTTGCCCTTCTCTGGATTTTTTTCCATTTCCAGCACATCCTACCTGAGGACCGGTGCCCAGAACTGAACGGCATACTCCAGATGTGGCCGGACCAGAGTCTTGTAGAGAGGGAGAATCCCCTTTTTTATACATCCCAGTATTCTGTTGGCTTTGTCTTTTGATTATAGCACAGTTGGGAAGTGGTTAAATGGGTGTCATGCAAGTAACCGGAACATATTGTCAGCTTTGGTCCACTAAACACATCAGGGAATGAAGATAACGGTGCAGGAGTTAATATAGTGTGAAGACACAAGTGGTTACCAAGGGTAACAGAGATTTCTCTAGCAGCCTTTTGTAAGCCTGTACATGTGACAGGTGGGACAGCTTCTACACGGAGATCTTGTCGGCACCCTTTCTATGAGCAGGTCCATCTCCCACAGCAGATCAGCACCACAGAAGTCCCCAGCCTGTACCCAGGTCCAGAAGAGGAAGAGTTAAGCGAAGAGAATGAATGGAATCCACGCAAGCATACCTGCCAACTGTCCCGTTTTTCCCGGGACAATCCCGGAAAATAGGAGCCTGTCCCGGGTATTTTACAGTGTCCCTGTTAATCAGGGACATTGTAAATCATTTTTAAAAAATCATTTTTTTTTTTTTAATTTTGTGCCACACAGTGTCGCTCTCACCCCAGCTAGGAGTTGTAGTTCTGGCAGCAGGTTGTCTCTCTCTCTGTGCCCACTCACTCTTCCCGCCTGTCGCAAATTTAACGTGTCACCGAAGGCAGGGTGTCAGCATGGTGCACTTTCCAAAATCCGCCAGCAGGGGGAGGCAGAGCACCTTCCGACAAGCTGGAAGCCTCACACTCCATTAATTACTACTATCAATAATGTTTTTTTATAGATATAATTTATACACCTGTTAATTGATACATATATATATATATATATATATATATATATATATATATAGTTTTCTAGCTCTAGATAAATGTGTGTACATATCCGTGTATGTGTGTGTATATATATATATATATATATATATTGCTCAAAAAAATTAAAACAGATCTCAATCCTCAATGGGAAAAATCTCATGCTGGATATCTATACTGGTATGGACTTGGTATGTGTTAGGATGATATGGACTGGGTAATGTGTTAGGATCTATACTGGTATGGACTTGGTATGTGTTAGGATGATATGGACTGGGTAATGTGTTAGGATCTATACTGGTATGGACTGGGTAATGTTTTAGAATCTATACTGGTATGGACTGGGTAATGTGTTAGAATCTATACTGGTATGGACTGGGTAATGTGTTAGAATCTATACTGGTATGGACTGGGGGTCCTGGTGTACTGAAGCATAATTACAAGCATTTCATACGTGTCAAAGGCTTTTATAGACAACTACATTAAGTTTATGCAAAGAGTCAATATTTGCAGTGTGACCCTTCTTTTTCAACACTTCTGCAATTCACACTGGCATGATGTCAATCAACTTCTGGGCCACATCCTGACGGATGGCAGCCCATTCTTGCATAATCAATGGTTGGAGTTTGTCAGAATTTGTGGGGTTTTCTTTGTTCTCACGCCTCTTAAAGATTGACCACAAGTAGGATAATAAGAAATAGATAATAGATCAAAAAATAGGATTAAAGTCTAGGGAGTTTCCTCACCAAACTGTTCTTGGATGGTTGGGAGAAGTTGCTCTCAGAGGATGTTTTTGTACCATTCTTTATTCATGGCTGTGTTCCTAGGCAAAATTGTGAGTGAGTCCACTCCCTTGACTGAGAAGTAACTCCACAAATGAATGGTGTCAGGAAGGTTTTCTGTTGGCATAACACAGGACTGATAGTAGCGCTCACCTTTTCTTTTCCAGACAAGATTTTTCAGGCCGTCCTCCAAAAGTCTTCGCCCCACATTGCTTGCAGATGCACTCGCACCTGCCTGCTGCCATTCCTGAGAAAGCTCTGCACTGGCGATACCCTAATCCCGCAGCTGAATCAACTGTAGGAGACGGTCCTGGCGCTTGCTGGCCTTTCTTGGGTGCCCTGAAGCCTTCTTCACAAATGCAGTGGAATGTTTTTTTTGGGGATGAAGTTCATTTTCATGGCCAAGGGGAACTTTGTAATTACAATTGATCACCACTCATAACATTCTGGAGTATATGCAAATTGCCATCATAAAAACTGAGGCAGCAGACTTTGTGGAAATTATTATTTGTGTCATTCTCAAAACTTCTGGCTACAGCAGTATGGTTGGGGAATTAAAAATAGATGATAAAAAAAAAGGGAACTGTCAGTGTAAGCTCAGGTTTACCTCCAACAGGGTGTGGTCTGATGCACATTTCAGTGCATCATGCTGCATACTTGTTTTTTTTTTTTTTTAACTTGATCTGAGCTTTGGGCCTGCATGCATGTTAAAGCGGAGTTCCGGGCACAAAAACTATATTTTTTTTTTGTGCCCCTCCGCTAGGTAGACCTGACCTGAAAAGGAATTGGATAGTTATTTTTTTTTTGTTCACTCACCTTTTAATTGAAGATCGAAGATACTCACCTCAGAGTACTTCCTCCCTCGGAGCCGTGGCTCACCCCGTCACTTCCTGTCTCGCTATGATTCCTGGGAGTTGAACGTCATCGCTCCCAGGAATCAATGCGACGGCACCGGCCCCGCTCGTCATTTCCGGGCGACGCCGCATTCCCCTGTTAAACAGCTTCTGGGCATGCCCAGAAGCTGTGGAGGAATGCGGCGCCGCGCCGGAAGTGACGAGAGGGGCCGGTGCAGGCGCATTCTGGGACAAGAAGACGCGGAAGAAGACACAGAAGAGGACCGCGCCGGCTTCAGCTGCCCACAAGAGAGATGGAAACGCTGTGGAAGAAATTTTATAAGTAAGTATTTCTTCTAAAAGGTAAGTGTGAACCGGGACAGATCAGAGGCTAGCCATTGTGGAATGTGCTAGCCCTGACTGTCCCGGGGGTATGTTTATTGAAAATTGACTTCTGTGCCCGGAACTTCGCTTTAACTCTAGATGTGCTTGGAGATCCGGGCATGTCCATGCAGGCAGCGGAACTGTAACTGATTTCAACATGCTGCTCGCATGTGGCTGCACAGAATACCTGTGCATCCTGCGCAGATGAAGATCCCATAGCATTCGTTTACAGATTAGTATGCACATGTGCATGAAGACTATAGCCTCATACACACAATGAGATTATTGGACGATTGACTGTCCATTTTTTTTTTTTGCATGCTATGCTAATCTCCATATCGAAAATGAAGAGGTTACTAAAGCCCCGTACACACGCACAGATTGTTGGCCGTAAATTGTAGTCAACGTCCGATCTGCCGATTGTAGGCTTGTTAGTATGATGCTTCCGACAACCAACTGCGAATTTTCGGCCGAAAAAAATCTGGTGTGCATGCTATAAAATTTTTGTTGGCCAACAAAGAACGACCGATTGTTCCTTAAGCCCCGTACACACGTACCGATTGTCGGCCGTAAATATTCGGCCGACGAACGATCGGCCGATTGTAGGCTTGTTAGTATGATGCTTCCGACAGCCGACAGCACATTTTCAGCCGAACAGAATCTGTCGTGCAGACTTTAAAATTCTTGTTGGCCGTCACCAGAACGGCCGATTGTTCGCCAGTCAGTACAGAATTCAGCCGACAGACAGCAGATTTGCAAGACTGGGCATGCTCAGAAAAGAAAAAAGACACGAAAAGTTAACCATCACATGACATCACTTCTGCAGTCAGCTGTTGTTGGCCTACAAAATTTGTGTGCAGTCTTTTGCAGTTTTCAACAGACACGACAGCCCTGGACAAAAGACCGCCGATCGTTCGGCCGACGATCGGTACGTGTGTACGAGGCTTTAGTTAGTACAGATTTCGGCAGACAAAAATCAGATGAGCAAGACTGGGCATGCTCAGAGAAGAAAAAACACACGGAAAGTCAACCATCACATGACATCACTTCTGAAGTTGGTTTTTGTTGGCCAACAAAAGTCCAGTGCAAGTCTAGAGCACATTTCAACCAACAAACAACACTGGACAAAAGTTGGCCGATCAGTTGGCCAACAATCTGTGCGTGTGTACAGGGCTTTAAGTTACGAAAATTCTCGTACCTCAGAATGAAAATTCAGAAGTGATGTCATGTATTGTATTTTCAGATGAAGACTATACTGAATAAACGAAAATTGTACATTCTGGTATTGTATGAGAAAAAAACGTCATGTTTGTCCCTTTCGGATAATATCGGATGGACTGTCGTGATCGGCTCTCGAAAGCTGTGTACTAACCATCAGATATCGTACGATCACTTCGAAAGCCGTATTTTTCATCCAATTTTCTGATCGTGTGTACAAGCCATAAGAAGGCTACTTCTGGACAACCTGACTTCTTTTCAAGGATTTGACTTGTCAGCATATTATTGATACAGTTGTCAGCTGGCTTTAATTGTGATGATTACAATTTGTTTTTAGGATTTATCTCTGGAAATTTTTGCCTGTTAAATGTAGAAAGAAAGTTGGAACTGTGTATAATATGAGCCTTATGCCTCGTACACACGGTCAGATAATCGTACGACATATCGTTCGAGTAAAGTAGCATGCTACAAAATGTCGAATGCAACCATGTGTACTAACCATATGATTTCTGCCGTACGATTGTGTGAAAGCAACCAGAATGCGTAGCCACGTCTTGGAAGCTTATAGTTATTTCGCTATTTCCGATCATGCGCGGTGTTTGTCGAACGATTTTTAGCGGACGCATAGTGTACTAATTACACGATTGTCGTTCGCGGGGCTATCGTACGACAGAAGTTTTCCTGTTTGTCCCTTCGGATTTTGTTGGACGAACTGTTGTGATCGGCTGTCGAAAGCTGTGTACTAACGATCAGATTATCGTGCAACCAGGTCGAAAGCGAGTTTTTTCGTACGATTATCTGACCGTGTGTACGAGGCATTAGTTCTAAAAATGATAGGGTATTATAATGCCATTTTACACCTGAAAGGTTCTATAGCCTACTGAAAATTGCCGGCACAGTGCATGCCAGTGCCTTTCAAGAATGTAAAATAAAGAGAATGATGAAAGGTAAAATTTATTCTTTCTTCTGCTTTCTCTGCACTTAGGGGCCTATTTATAAAACAGTGGCATGGCCTTATGACAGCTATAGAGCTGCTTTGAAAAAGGCACAATTTTACTGCAAAGTGCTCAACTTTACAAACGCAAATAGAGCTCATTTAGACTCGAGTTACCCCCTGAAGAGTGCGCAAAATTGAATTACTCTTTAGAGGGCATTTTACATGGTGAGGAGGGGTTATGTTACCTCCTCGCCGCCTTTTTTAACCCCTTAAATTCATTGCACTCACTATTCAGTTCAATGGGTCATGTTTGGCGGGGAGTACTACCTGCTAAACACAACAGCAGGGATAATGTTTGCCATTCCAGATCGCAAAGTACCATGGCCAGGTGTGCGCAGCCTATTGCATTAGGGTGTGCACCCCAAAGCTCAAACACACATGCCTTTCTTCCCAGCCTCAGCTGCACAGGACAGTGAATGAATGGGAAGTGCTCTGTGCTGAGCAGCTTCCTGTTTATTCACAAACTGAAGCATAGTAAACACATTTCCCTGTGTTTCAGTTATGAATGAACACAGTGAGTGAGTGTGTTCACCGTTTTCATTTAGAAAAGGACGGCGCTGGTAAATTACATATTTACTAGCCACTTCCCCCCATTCGCACCTGAAACATCCCCCGCAGCAGCTGGGGGGAAGAGGAGAGGAGGGAAGCCAGCAGCACTGCGGGGCGGCCAACATGGGGAAAGCCCAGGCAGTAGGGGAGAATCTAAACTGCACATAGTGATTAGGGTATGCCCAGGCACACCTGGCACACCCCCTACCAGGGGCAGACTGGCAACTCTCAGCCCAGGGGAAAAGTACAAACCAGAGGCCCATGGTGTAGCGACTCGGCCCTGCTCCCACTCTCCCTCTTCCATGTCCTCCTCCTGACCCTCATTCCAGGCTGAAGCTCTGCTCCCTGTACTCTCTACTCACCGGCTGAATTCTGGTTCCCAACCTAGCCAGCAGGGGGCAGTTGGGGGGTAGCTGGGACAGCTTGTTTGGGGCTGGCTGGGTGGAGGAGAGTCTCCAGTGGGGCATTAAACTGGCCTCTGCTGAGACACAGTTTACACCATCCATGCTGGGGGGGGGAGCCTGCGCTCTGTCCTTGTCTTCAGCATGCACTCAGTAGGTCAGTGGCAGGGACTTTTTACTTCTCTTCACCAGGAATCCTTTAGGCATGTCTGTAGCGGAAGCAGTGCAGACTTTTTACGGGGCATCGGAGAGGCCCAGGAGGCAATTGCCCCTCTGCCCCCTGGTCCAGTCCTCCCCTGCCCCCTGCACATGTCTAAGTGGTTACGTCATATGAACACCCCTCTCTGCTGCCTTTGCAGCCTGAGGGATAGTAGTAAAAATTTAGGTATAATCTAGGCATTAGCCTTTTGCTGAGTTTGGGACTCGGAAGCTCCATCGGGGGGAAAAAAGTGCAGAGGGGAGGGGAGCTAAGTCACATGATCTGTCAAAGATCCACACTTGTATAAAGTACTCGAAACCCATACTTGAGCAAAAGTACAAGTGCTCAATCAAAAGGTGACTTGAGTAGAAGTGGAAGTGCTCGATCAAAAAGTGACTTGAGTAGAAGTACTAAAGTATTCAACATTTTTTGTACTTAAGTATTGCAAGTAGTTTTTTAAAAAAATTTGCTACTCAAGTACTGAAAGTAAAAGTACCAGTAGTTTTGAAAAAAAAAACTGCTACTCAAGTATTGAAAGTAAAAGTACAAGTATTGCGTTATGTAGTTATTAAAGAAAGAAGTCAAAAGTTTGAACATCATATCGTTTTTTATTATTTCAAATGATTAACCTAAAGGACAATCACAATTCCTTTGGCTGTAACTTTTTGTAAACAAAAACAGATAAAGTATGTCCCTCCCCCCTTTAAAGCATCCCTCCTTTTCTTTCCTGCATGTTTTTTTTTTTTCTCCACAGCTTATTGGTGCATAAAATCATATATAAACCAATGTGATATACAACAATATATTCCAATAATGAAATAAAGGAAGAGTGTATGAAATCAAAGTCAATAAAAAGTCCATATATACAGTATAATGCCATAATACCATAATACCATATATATGTGACAAAACAAGATGAATATATTTTCAAAGGTGCAGGAATCAAACAGGACCTATTCCAAATAATAGGTGCAGACTTCCACCACCTTGTGGATTTCCCCCTTACCCGGCGGATGAAGGTAAGTGCAAAATAATATCCAAATAGACTCTTCCAGTGAAACAAAACTGCAAAACCTGTGCTCTCAACTTCCAGTGAAAAATGCAAAATCAGCCTCTTACCAGAAAAAAGGTCTATGTACGCTTGTGACTCTCCTTGGTTGGGGGAGGTTCTCTTTCCCCTTAACAGCAGATATGTAGACCATTTTATTTATACATACAGTAGCATTTATTTTCGTATGCGCTGATTTACACATGACATTATACACATGTTTTGAGCTTCATGAAACCTGCCATCTACTGTTCTGGCAGTGGTCATTTTTATAATTGTAACGCGTAACTATGCAGCACAAAAAAAAAATATCGGAGTAGAAGTATTGAAATCATCAAAAAAATGTAGTGAAGTAAAAGTGGAAGTAGGAGAAAAAATTTGACTCCAGGAAAGTACAGATACCGCCTTTCGGTACTTAAGTACAGTACTGAAGTAGTTCTACTTAGTTACTATACATCTCTGAAAAGATCTCCAATCTTCCTGGGTTTTTGCAGCATTTTGTCGAGAACACTCCATAGTGCACAGCAGACTCCACACTGAAGTCTGAATTTTATATGTTACTCCTAAAATGCAGTGTGGAGTAAACCCATCAGAGAGCACATATTGGTATCCACTCTTCAATTTAAATAGATCCCTTGGAGTCTTTTAATGTATTAAGGCAGTGCTGAAAGTCCAGGCATATAAAAAGACTAAAGTTCTAAAATGAATTAACGCAATCAGCTTTTTTTTAAATGTTTGCAGTTCAATTTGTACTTTACAAGATGCCCCAAATACAGTTTCAGTCTCTAATTATGCATTTGCAAGCAGAATTGTGGCCTTCCTGGAAGATAACAGAATTACTGGCACATGTTATCCCAGCTAAAGAATACAGCAGGATGTAGCAGACAGAGCAAAATAACACATCCTCTGTATCCTAACATGTACTTCCTATAGGACATCTCAATACATCAGATTACTCATTACTCATTTTGAAGGACTGAAAAAACACATTACAAATATTATAGGAAAGACCACTGAAAAATATGCATCCATGGAGAAAATACTAAAAATGACTCGAAACTTCTACAGAAACCCGTATTCTGAAGATTTCTGTAACTTTCGTGGGGGGAAAAAAAGTCATCAAATAAAGAAAAAACAATATAGTGTATACAATTGCGACACAAATCATATTGTAATTGAATGTTATTAACCACTTCCATACAGGGCACATTCACCCCCTTCCTGCCCAGACCAATTTTAAGCTTTCAGCACTCTCACATTTTGAATGATAATTACTCAGTCATGCAATGCTGTACCCAATCAAATTTTTTTATCATTTTTTTTCACACAAATAGAGCTTTCTTTTGGTAGTATTTAATCACCACTGTTTTTTTTTATTTTTTGCGATATAATTGAAAAAAGAGCGAAAATTTTGAAAAAAAAAAAAAAACATTTTGTTTTGGTTTCTTTTATAAAATTTTGCAAATAAGTATTTATTTTTTTTTCATAAATTTGGGCCAAAATGTATACTGCTACATATCTTTGGTAAAAAATAACCCAAATTAGTGGATATTATTTAGTCTGTGTGAAAGTTATAGAGTCTACAAGATATGGTGCCAATCATTGAAAATTGATCACACCTGATGTACCGACGGCCTATCTCATTTCTTGAGGCCCTGAAAGGTCAGGACAGTACAAATACCCCCCGAATGACCCCTTTTTGGAAAGTAGACATTCCAGGGTATTTAGTAAGAGGCATGGTGAGTTTTTTGAAATTGTAATTTTTTCCCACAATTCTTGGGAAAATGAAGAAATATATATATTTTTTTATACACAAAATTGTCATAATAACAAGTTATTTTTCACACACAGTATATGCATACTTGCAATTACACCCCAAAATACATTCTGCTTTTCCTCCTGAGTATGGCAATACCACATGTGTGAGAATTTTACACAGCATAGCCACATACAGAGGCCCAACATTCAAGGAGCACCATCAGGTGTTCTAGGAGCATAAATTACACATATAATTTACTAACGACCTATCACACTTTTTTAGGCCCTGAAGTAGAGCCCTATTAAACCCGCACCTGCTGAATGTATGACCAGGACCGCCCGCACTCGCAATGTTTGTGTCCACTCCCGCCCGCACCCGCAATATTTGTGTTCCACTCCCGCCCGCACCCGCAATGTTTGTGTCCACTCCCGCCCGCACCCGCAATGTTTGTGTCCACTCCCGCCCGCACCCGCAATGTTTGTGTCCACTCCTGCGGTTTTGCCCTATACTCGACGTATAAGACTACCCCCTCTTCTGAGACAACACCATTTCATAACATCAGTGGAGCCATCATGTCCCTATTAAATATTTTAACCCACTGGATGTGCCCTAATATGTACTGTAGCTTCTGCTACATATAGAACTTCTCTATTATTAATAGTTTAGCCCGCTGGATGTGTATACAGTAAGCTTTGGCTACTTACAGAACGTCCCTGTGCTGTAATACTCTATGTACCACGCTGAGCCAATCACGGTAAGCTGTGTATTCTATTATTGCATACAAAGCCTGCTCGGATTGGCAAAGGTTGTATAAGCCCGCCTCTGTGACTCAGCCAATCCGAGCAGGCTTTGTATGCATTAATAGAATACACAGCTTGCCGTGAGTGGCTCAGCACGGTACATAGAGTATTAAGCACAGGGATGTTCTGTAAGTTTCCAAAGGTACTGTATACACATCCAGCGGGCTAACATTTTTAATAGGGATGTTCTGTAACTAGCTGAAGCTACAGTACCTGGCGTATAAGACGACTCCTGATTTTTGGGGTATCTTTTTTATTATAAGAAAAGTCGTCTTATACGCCGGAAAATAGGTTATACCAAATTGCACCATTCCCCGTGGGTCTCCACAAAATTTTTTGATCGCCCACTCCCTACCGCAGCAAAGGTAAAACCGCCCGCACCCGCAAGATTTGCATTGGGTCCCGCGGGTCCCGTGGGAGCCCAAACCCAATGCAGCCCTCTACCCTGGTGCACCAGGACAATGGAATTACCCACAAAATGACCCCATTTTGGAAAGCAAACACCCCAACGTATATTTTATGAGGCATAATGAGTCTTTTGAACATGTCATTTTTTTCCACAAGTTTTTGGAAAATGTGGAAAGAAAATGAAAACGTATTTTTTTTTTTTTACACAAAGTTTCAATTTATAAGATATTTCTAACACATAGCATGTACATAGCAAAAATGACACCTCAATATACATTCTGCTACTCCTCCTGAGTATGGGGATACCACATATGTGAGACAATGGGGTTGATTTACTAAAACTGCAGAGTGCAAAATCTGGTGCAGCTTTGCATAGAAACCAATCAGCTTCCAGGTTTTATTTTTCAAAGCTTAATTGAACAAGCTGAAGTTAGAAGCTAATTGGCTACTATGCATAGCTGCACCAGATTTTGTACTCTCCAGTTTTAGTAAATCAACCCCTTTGTCACAGCATAGCCAAATACAGAGGCCCAACATGCAAGGAGCACTGTCAGGTGTTCTAGGAGCATAAATTACACATTTAATTTCATTAAAACCTATCACACTTTTGAAGGCCCTGGAGCACCAGGACAATGGAAACACCCACAAAATGACCCCATTTTGGAAAGCAAACACCCCAACACATAATCTAGGAGGCATGGGCTGCAGATAGGTACTCAGATACTCTGATGAGCTGCAGATAGGTACTCAGGTACTCTGATGGGCTACAGACAGGTATTCAGGTACACTGATCGGCTTCAGAAAGGTACTCGGGTACTCTGATGAGATTCAGAGAGGTACTTGGGTATTCTCATGGGCTAGAGACAGATACTCGGGTAATCTAATGGGCTGCAGATAGGTACTCGGGCACTCTGGGCTGAAGACAGGTACTCGGGTACTCTGAGCTGGAGACAGGTACTCGGGTACTCTGATGGGCTGCAGAGAGGTACTCAAATACTATGATGAGCTGCAGAGAGGTATTTGGGTACTCTGATGGGCTGGAGACAGGTACCCAGATACTTTGATGGGCAGGAGACAGGTAATCTATTGGGCTGAAGATAGGTACTCAGATACCCTGATGGGCTGGAGACAGGTACTCAGGTACTCTGATGAGCTGCAGATAGGTACTGAGGTACTCTGAAGGGCTGGAGACAGGTACTCGGGTACTCTGATGACAGGTCATAGGTGTGCACAGCCTATTGCATTAGGGTGTGCACCCCAAAGCTCAAACATACATGCATGCGTGTGTATGTATGTGTACTGACAACTTTCTGCTCAGCCCAGCCTACCTTCCCCTGGTAGGCTGAAATCCGTCCTACACTGCAGGCTTTGTTTACTCCTCCCTCTCATGCCCGCTCCAGCTGCCGGCACCTCCTGTTGTAAAGTCAAATGAGGCACACTGGGGAAGGGGGGCGGGTACAGTGTCAATCCCATTGTCCAAGGAAGCAGCAGAGATGCAGAGCAACTGTAGCCTCATGCTTTTTATAGACACTGAATGGTTGGCAGCCCTGGTGATTAGGGTGTGCCCAGGCACACCTGGCACACCCCCTGCGCACACCTATGTGACAGGTACTCGGGTACTCTGATGGGCTGGTGTTAGGTACTTGGGTACTCTGATAACAGGTACTTGGGTACTCTAATGGGCTGGTGACAGGTACTTGTGTACGCTGATGACATGTTCTCGGGTACTCTGATGGGCTGCAGAGAGGTACTTGGGTTCTCTGATGGGCTGGAGACAGGTACTTGGGTACTCTGGGCTTTGAGATAGGTACTCGGGTACTCTGATGAGATACAGAGAGGTACTCGGGTACTCGGATGGGCTGGTGACAGTTACTCAGGTACTCCAATGACAGGTTCTCGGGTACTCCGATGGCAGGTACTCGGGTACTCTGATGACAGGTACTCGGGTACTCTGATGACAGGTAATCATCAGCAGCGGGAATGGGCAGCGGGAATGGGCGGACGTCATATGACGCCCCCCCTGGATCGAGGGGGTGTTCCTGCCAGCGTGGGAAGTGGTTAAAAATGACCTTTCCTTTTCAATTTTCAGCTGCTGTAATTTTCTGAAAATGCAATGCAATATGGCTACCTGGAGCTGTTATGTACACAGAATGTATCCTGACCACACCCCAGAAACATAATTTCCTGCTTGTGGGATTGGCTCGCCAATTTTCCCAGACGTCTGCCTAAGATATGTCAGATTTCTGGCATCCCCTGCAACAAAAATGTAATTTTTGGTGAGTTACCCCAAATTGGAACACGTCTAAAGGGTTGCAGGCCCAGCAGCTTTCCTAATTAGAGCCTTGCAGCTGCCACAGCTGATAGATAATTATGAAACCATTCCCATTTGACCCACTCAGCACAGAGGCA
Source organism: Pelophylax lessonae (assembly GCF_965119305.1). Classification (NCBI taxonomy): domain Eukaryota; kingdom Metazoa; phylum Chordata; class Amphibia; order Anura; family Ranidae; genus Pelophylax; species Pelophylax lessonae. The sequence continues at coordinate 183,447,353 of NC_138770.1, forward strand.
CAGAGGAACAAACAATGATTTCTTCAGAAAGGTAGGAATCTGCAACAAAGTTTGTTAAAATCCCTGCAATGTACAGAGATTACCCAGAGGGGGATGTTTTTTTCTCAACAAAAGTGGAGTTACACTTTAAGTTTATTGCTATGTGCATGCTGACTTTTTTGGCAGAGCAAGCTACAAAATTATATTGGTTAGTTTTCCTAACGCTCCTAGAAAGGAAATCCACTGTGTATGGTAAATCTGTGCAGTCTTTGCTATATGTATTCTGCTCCCATATCTTCCTCAATCTTTTACATATTTGCCTATGAAAATTATTATGACCTCTTTTATGAAAATTCTGTATTTTGTGTAGCTCTGATGTTTAACCAGAAACTGCAAGCCAACAATATTTATATGAAGCATAGGATATGTAAGGATATACAAGATTTCCTTATATAATGGCCATATTTTGATTGTGAAAACAACAGCTGAATGTTATAATTATCTATAGCTATTAAAATTTTTTCTTAAAGCGGAGTTCCACCCTGGATTTTTTTTTTTTTTTTTTTTAATACCCCCGGGACAGTCAGGGCTAGTGCATTCCACAATGGCTAGCCTCTGATCTGTCCCGGGTTGCACTTACCTGTTAGGACAAATACTTACCTTGCAAACGTCTTGTCCAGCGCTGCCATCTCAGATGTGGGCAGCTTGAAGCCAGAGCGTCCTCTTCGGCGTCTTCTTCCGCCTTCTTTGGTCCCACGATGCTCTGCGCCGGCCCCGACGTCACTTCCGGGTCGGGCGCGTCATCCCTCCACAGCTTCTGGGCATGCCCAAAAGCTGTTTAGAAGGGGATGACGCGCGCGACCCGGAACTGACGTCGGGGCCGGTGCAGGCGCAATGATTCCTGGGAGCTATGACGTCCAGCTCCCAGGAATCATTGCAGAGCCAGGAAGTGACGACGGGCCGCGGCCGAGGAAGGAGGAAGAAGGAAGTAAGGTAAGTATATTTTCTTCGCTACGAGGTAAGTAAAAAAAAAAAAAAATATGCGATTATCCATTTCTTTTTCAGGTGACCCGGAGCGAGAAGATGGAGGTAAGTATAAAAATAGGGTGGAACTCCACTTTAATTAAAAAACAACAGTGTTTTTAAAGCAGTGTTTCTCAGCCTTTTTTCAGTCAAGGCACCCTTTTAATTTCCGCACAATCCTGGAGCACCCCATTCTAAAATGTTAAAAAAACAAAACTAATAGTTTCAGATAATACAGCAACATCCACACATAGGACACCCAACGTTAGAGGTGATTTATTCTTCCAATGCAAATACATCTGGGTACTGACTAATATTGCAACCTTTCACTTCTCCTTACGTTTCTCTCTCTCAATCAGCTAAAGTGGCCCCAGTAAGGATCCGTTCACATCTAGGCATTTTTGGGCGATTTTCTGCTCTAAGCCTCAGCTCTAAAAACGCCCAACAAGACAAATCCCATTCATTTCAATGGCCCCTGTTCACATCTGAGCATTCTATTGCCTTAAACAAAGCACCCGTCACTCCAAAAAGTACATGAGCTTCTTTTTTTAGCAGATTACAGGCGTTTTAATTTTTTTCATGGCTCACTTGTCAACCTTAAAACGCCTGCACAAAAACGCTGCAAAAACGCCTGTAAAACTCCTGAAAAATGCCTGAAAAACGCCTGTAAAAATAGCAACGCCTAGATGTGAACGTAGCCTTAGGAGAGGGGCAGACGAGGGGTAAACAAGGATGCTCTGCAGGCGCCCAAAGTCATCCTTATCAACAGATGATGTTTTTTAGATGCTGGAGCCTAGAAGGCCATCATGGTGCACCATGAAAACCTGTGGCTTTGTATATCATTTTTGGCCAATTTTTAGGCATTTTGCCAAGGCATCCATGAAGAAACCTGAAGGCACCCCAGAAAAAAGAGGAAATGCCTACCAAGGAGCAATGGCTCACTAGAGTATGTGAGATTCAACAGATTTAAAAAATGACTGATGTTCAGCGACCAGTCCAAAAAATATTGTTTAAAATGGACTCTTTGGCATCGTTAAAGGAAGAAAGCAGATTCCATAAGAAGGCCAACATAACCACCCAGCTCCCCATCCTCACTTTATGCCTAATGCAGTAAGAGTTTGTTTATTTTTGACCTACTAGAATACTTTTCTATCCTGAGTAGGAAGATTTAAAAAGGAGACACTTCTTAGACCTAGGTTCTCTCTATACTTTACCATCTCCCCATTTTTTTTTCCTTTCTTCTTCTCACCCTACTTTACCAGGTTTACCGTATTCTGCCTTTCACATGAAACGTCCCCCATCCCGACCCAATAATAGAGAGAAAAAAATGATGAAGACAGTGAAGGAGATATATTCGTTATTGCTATTATGGATCAGAAACCTCAGATTTATTAAGACCAAAAATGAGATAACTAACCACACATCTACTTTAGTCCATCAGTATATAACATCCCTGTCTTGCATCTGTAAACTGAATAATTTGCTCAACACCTCCAAAGTAAAACGTATTTCTGTTTAAAAAAGCTGTAGTAGCTCACCATGTAATTGTTATCCCATTGGTGTTCTTCCTCAATAAAGAATTTATTTTAAAACTTTTGCTGTAGCTGTTCCCTATGCTGATTTTCAATGCTGCCACTGCACTCTTTCTTAAGCCCCGTACACACGCGTCGATAATTGGCCAATTTTCGGCTTGTTAGTATGATGCTTCCGACAACCGACTCCGACTTTTCGGCCGAAAAAAAATCTGGTGTGCAGGCTATAAAATTTTTGTTGGCCGTCAACACAACGGCCGATTTTCCGTCAGTCAGTACAGATTTCGGCAGACAAAAATCTGATGAGCAAGACTGGGCATGCTCAGAGAAGAAAAAACACACGGAAAGTAAACCAGCACATGACATCACTTCTGCAGTAGATTTTTGTTGGACGAGAAAATTCGTGTGCAGTGTAGGCACATTCCAACCAACAAAACACCACTCTGGACAAAAGTCGGACAATCGGTCGGCCGATAATCGTTGCGTGTGTACGAGGCATTACTCTTAGAAGTTGGGTCATGAGTGAAAGGATTCCGTCATAATCATTTATTCCCTTGTGCTGAGCAGAAAAACCCAACGTCAGCACATTTTTCAGTGTCAGTGATTTTTTTAACACAACACACTTCCTTTTGTCACACGAAAATTGAAGGAAAGCAATCCACTCCCAAAAATGCAGCTGGTAACAATTTCTGGATTTCTCCCACCCACACTTGTGGGACAGGGGACAGCGCAGAGTCTGAAACACATTCTGACTTATTTCAGCTTAGTATGGGTAATAAGCAAATTTATTCACATGTCAGTATTCAGGGAAATCCATTGGTTTACTTTGTAGCAAGATTCCCAAGTAATGAGTGATCAAGAACCCACAGTGCAACAATTTATGTCATCTTGAAACAACTTGTGCACTTGTTGTGAGACGAGAGTCCATAATCTTTAGCACCCCCCTAACCCAGGATAGAGCTTGCTTGCCTCCTGTAGCAGCCAGTCAGGGTGAGGTGTGCTGTTACATTGCCCATATAAAACATGTGGTTACATTTCATGTGTTGGTGGAGAGGTGGGAGAAGTGAGTTTGTGAGTTTTAAAGAAAGGTGGAAACCTTGATTTCTTTTGTTTAAGAATAAGCAAACCCTAACTAGAAAATAATAAATGCTTTAACATATTAATTGTAGCGAATAACATCTGAATTTGTTACAACATGTGTCACGGGACATTTACTGCTTCTTCAGGAGCTTCCTATATCATCATATAAAGCAGAACTCAAAAGTTAATGCTGAAAGACATTAATTACACATTAGTTCTCATATTAAGGATAATATGCATACATAACAAGAGATTTTATAAACATATCAGAAAACAAACTGTATAATATATGCAAAAACACTCCATTACCCTATGTGGAGCCCCACCCAGAGGAAGTCCTGCAGGGTGTTCCTTTCGTACGATGGGTAAGTGTACCCTTTAAGATCCCAATGGATTGTCTTATTGTGCTGACCTGGTTCACCTGGTTGACACAGGAATTTTTCCGTTATTTATCCATAGGACGCTGTATAGGGCTTAAAGGGGCCAGCTTTAAGACACCTCAGGGATTACTGTTTCTTATCCTTCTTTACACACATGATTTTTTCAGGTGAGATACGCTCAATTGGGCTCGTTTATAGTATTGGGATATTTTTGTATTATTAAATAGTGGCCCTTCCGCTTTTGCTTTATAAACCGGGGGTCAATGTTTAACAGTACAATATTGTATATCATGATAGACTTTTATGTCTATTTATTTTACATCATGGGATGTTGATTGCAGTCCAGCGTTTTCCTTTCTTGAAAAGAAACCTTTTTTTCCCCTGGAAATATCCCCTTTTTGTTAACCTACAAGGTAATTTGTGGATATATCATGTCCGCGAAAAAAAAAAATATATATATTTATGGTTATTATGAACGAGTAAAACATTTTTAGATTTATATTGCCATTGTTCTTTGCAGCCAGCAAGTGTCTAGGAAGTTGCTTTAACATCCTTTACTATTCATATCTGACCTTGGAGGATATGGTGGAATTATCCAGCCTACACAAACATGGTCTATGTACTTACTGATACCCTCTTTTTAAGATAAAGGTTGTATTTTCAACCATTTTTCATATAGTTACTGTATATACTTTGCGATTTGATAATGAAACCCTGCATTTTTTGATCCTTCCATATAGGGATGGGATTCCCAAATCCACCGGGGGAGATAATTTTTCTGTGCTCTCTGGGTGGGGCTCCGCATGAGGTAAAGGTGTGCATGGAGTGATTTGCATATTTTATATCTTTTCTGATATGTTTATAAAATCTCTTGTTAAGTATGCATATTATCCTTACTATGAGAACTAATATGAAATTAATGTCTTTCAGTATTAGATGTTGAGTTCTGCTTTATATGATGATATAGTAAGTTCCTGAAGAAGCGGTGAATGTCCCGCAAAACATGTTGAGCACAATAAATTCAGGTGTCATTCGCTACAATTGATAAGTCACAGTACCCTTTGGGTAACTCCATCTATGATTCACCACCTGTAGAGCATATTTGTAAATGATACAGAATATCTATGTCTATGTTTTAAATATTGAGATGTCCTCCCCTTTTTTAAATATAAATTTTGGATAATAAACTGATTTTTAAAGTAAAACCCTTTGCTGTAAAGCCTTTGTACTGTACCATTAAAGTCCCTATATGCCTCATTCCTACTGTTTTTCCAGTTCTGTAGCTATGCTGGGAACTCAGTCTGCTCTCATCCAATGATCAGACATGTCCCTGTCCCCCCTTCCCCCAAATTTTTTTGACAGCAGCGGGAGACAATGGCACCGCGCTGCTGACTCAGCCAATCAGGAGGGAGAGTCTTGGGCAGCCGAGACACTCCTGCAACATCGCTGCATAGAGATGGACTCAGGTAAATATTAGGGGGGCTGAGGGGGGCTGCTGCACACAGAAGGCTTTTTATCTTAATGCATAGAATGCATTAAGATAAAAAAAACCTTCTGAGTTTGCAACCACCTTAATTTGCTTCATTTTCATAGGCTAACAAATGGACAAAAATGTAAAACAAAAAGTTTATTTTTTTTATTTTTAATGAATGTATTAACTAAATAATATATTTATTTTTTAATCAAGTAGCATTCAATAAGTTTTTTGCATTTTTTTTAAACAATTGATACATAAAAATGAATAAAAAGCAAATATATCTTGTACCAGCACATAAATGTGTGGTTAGGCCTGGTTCACACCTATACAGTTTGCTTTTGGTCTATTTCTGCAGTGCTTTTTGCGGTGCATTTTGCATTTTGGCACATGCATTTCTAAAACTTGTTCCTGTTTCTTTGATGCGTTTTTCATTTTTTATGCTTTTTTTTTGGCCAATCTGTTGTTGGGTAGATTAAAAAATGCTAAATGTGTAAAAAAATAAAAATAGAATAAAATCATCAAAAACCCGTTACACGCTTTTCTACAGCATTTCCATTGAAGACTTTTAAATCAAAAATGCTCTGTTTTGCTTACCCTTTCCAAAAACGCAGCAATTGAAAAAAATCATAGATCTGAATGTGTCCCATAGGAAACCTTGTTAAATGGACTGTAGTGCGTTTCTACAAAAAGCACCAAAAAACATATAGGTGTGAACCAGACCTAAGATAAAGGACAGAGAAGTACATTCTACACAGATCATAGCGTACGAGATGTGGTTAAAAACAGATCTATGAATGATACATTCCGGCAAGCCAGCACAAGACATGGAATAAGACCTGGTTCACACCTATGCATTTTCCAGTGCATTTTTAGATTTTCAGAAACGTACTACAGTCCATTATACATGGTTTCCTATGGGTTACATTCACATCTGTATGTTTCCCACTGAAAAAGAGACTATACTGTACCTATGCTGCATGCAGGTTAACCAGAACTGTTGTTAAGTGTACAGGTGCTCTTAAAGCGCCCCAAAGGTAGCTGGCAGAAAAACATCTCAAAAGATCGTCGCCCCTGTAATAATTTTTCTGCAAGCCCCCTTTGTTCCCCAGCTCCCTCTGCTACCATCCTCCTTTTCTTTTGGACAGTGCATACCCAGTGGGTCTAGGACTAGCATTGCCACCATTATTGCACTCTGGCAATAAAGTTCCAGCACTTGGTAGATTAAACTTTACTACTGCTCACTGCTGCACTTGAGGTGGCCTTGCTACTGTTTATGCTGATCTGGATGCCAAATGTCATCTTATGCCTAAGACCCCGTTCACACTGGGGCGACTTGTCAGGCGACCTGGTCGCCTGACAAGTCGCCGTGGGTCGCCTGCCATACAGTAGAACAGGACCCGTTCTAATAGGAGCGACACAAGTCACTCCGACTTAGAAAAAGGGTCCTGAGCTTCTTTGGGGCGACCGGGAGCGACCTGCATTGACTTCAATGATATGAAGTCCGTGCCGGCCGCTCCGAGGTCGCGGTGCGAGCTGCGCACCGCGACTTCACAGGTCGCCCCCGCAAGTCGGGTCGCCCCTGTGGGAACCGGCTCTAAGTCCCTACTGTTAATCACTTTGTGTGCTTTGTGTCCCTGTTTTCTTTGATATAGCACTACTACTGGGTACTAAGTATTGCTTTCCTGTGATATTGTATGTTTGTAGACTCAACCTGGAGTGTCAGAGGTGCTGAAGTTCTTGAGAAGGTTGAGGCAAAGAACAGAGGACCCATCCTATTTAGTGGCTCCTACAGGGGTAGCGCTACATAAATATGGTGGTTGAGGGTAGTGGGGTCTACAGGGATCCATATTTTGTGAGTCATTTGGCTTAATGAATGTTTAATACTATGGTGAAAACACACTAAGGGGCACAGGTGCACACTCTTCCCTTAAAGAGGTTGTAAACCTCAAAAAAAAAAAATATATAATTAAAAACCTGAAAGACAAAGTCATAATGAGTTAGTATGCATCGCATACTAGCTCATTATGAAATACGGCCGATATGTTAACCCATCTTCCTACCGGGTTCACTTCCTCCGGCCCTCTGATTGGCCGGAGCTGCAATGACTTCACTCCCGCGCATGCTCACGGGAGCCGCTGTTCACGACACAGGGCTCTGAAGGTACAGCACAGATGGCCGTTCCTTCAGAGCACATACGCCAGTGATGTCACTGGCTGCATGCAAAGTAAATATCTCCTAAACGGTACATGTTTAGGAGATATTTACAGTACCTATAGGTAAGCCTTATCATAGGCTTACCTATAGGTACAAGTTACAGAGAGAGCTTTACTTCCTCTTTAAGATGTTCAATCCAATCCAGTTTTCAAGGATGGCGTCTTATCGACAACGAAAAACAAATATCTCACATCAATATAAAGTCAAAAATGTTTCCTGACCTCTCCAATCAACGCATCATATAAACAACCCTGAACGTTATTGTTAGATCTAGAATAGAGGATGCAAAGTCAGTTTAAACCTTCTTCATCTCTTCTTGCAAAGTCCCACCACGCACATCTCCAACTGCACACAGTAGTTGGCAGCATTCCAACAAGGACAAATGCTGTTCTGAATGTATATGTTAATCCTTAAAAGTAATTTGTTCTTACTAGTATCCATGTTTTCCTCTACCACTCAAATATACCATGAGATTGCAGTGCTCATCAGTTCCACTAGAGGGAGTGGTGCACAAAGGTATGATTTCACAAAATACTTTTGTAAAAAGAAAACATTTTTGATTGCAAGTCTTTTATCTTATTTTAGCTGGCAAGCGTAGAAGGACATTTTATTTATATAAAGGTCCTTCTCAAAAAATTTGCATATTGTGATAAAGTTCATTATTTTCTGTAATGTACTGATAAACATTAGACTTTCATATATTTTAGATTCATTACACACAACTGAAGTAGCGCAAGCCTTTTATAGTTTTAATATTGATGATTTTGGCATACAGCTCATGAAAAACCAAAGTTCCTATCTCAAAAAATTAGCATATCATGAAAAGGTTCTCTAAACGAGCTATTACCTAATCATCTGAATCAACTAATTAACTCTAAACACCTGCAAAAGATTCCTGAGGCTTTTAAAAACTCCCAGCCTGGTTCATTACTCAAAACCGCAATCATGGGTAAGACTGCCGACCTGACTGTTGTCCAGAAGGCCATCATTGACACCCTCAAGCAAGAGGGTAAGACACAGAAAGACATTTCTGAACGAATAGGCTGTTCCCAGAGTTCTGTATCAAGGCACCTCAGTGGGAAGTCTGTGGGAAGGAAAAAGTGTGGCAGAAAACGCTGCACTACGAGAAGAGGTGACCGGACCCTGAGGAAGATTGTGGAGAAGGACCGATTCCAGACCTTGGGGGACCTGCGGAAGCAGTGGACTGAGTCTGGAGTAGAAACATCTAGAGCCACCGTGTACAGGCGTGTGCAGGAAATGGGCTACAGGTGCCGCATTCCCCAGGTCAAGCCACTTTTGAACCAGAAACAGCGGCAGAAGCGCCTGACCTGGGCTACAGAGAAGCAGCACTGGACTGTTGCTCAGTGGTCCAAAGTACTTTTTTCGGATGAAAGCAAATTTTGCATGTCATTCGGAAATTAAGGTGCCAGAGTCTGGAGGAAGACTGGGGAGAGGGAAATGCCAAAATGCCTGAAGTCCAGTGTCAAGTACCCACAGTCAGTGATGGTCTGGGGTGCCATGTCAGCTGCTGGTGTTGGTCCACTGTGTTTTATCAAGGGCAGGGTCAATGCAGCTAGCTACCAGGAGATTTTGGAGCACTTCATGCTTCCATCTGCTGAAAAGCTTTATGGAGATGAAGATTTCATTTTTCAGCACGACCTGGCACCTGCTCACAGTGCCCAAAAAAATGGTAAATGGTTTACTGACCATGGTATTACTGTGCTCAATTGGCCTGCCAACTCTCCTGACCTGAACCCCATAGAGAATCTGTGGGATGTTGTGAAGAGAAAGTTGAGAGACGCAAGACCCAACACTCTGGATGAGCTCAAGGCCGATATCGAAGCATCCTGGGCCTCCATAACACCTCAGCAGTGCCACAGGCTGATTGCCTCCATGCCACGCCGCATTGAAGCAGTCATTTCTGCAAAAAGATTCCCGACCAAGTATTGAGTGCATAACTGAACATAATTATTTGAAGGTTGACTTTTTTTGTATTAAAAACACTTTTTTTTATTGGTCGGATGAAATATGCTAATTTTTTGAGATAGGAATTTTGGGTTTTCATGAGCTGTATGCCAAAATCATCAATATTAAAACAATAAAAGGCTTGCACTACTTCAGTTGTGTGTAATGAATCTAAAATATATGAAAGTCTAATGTTTATCAGTACATTACAGAAAATAATGAACTTTATCACAATATGCTAATTACGTAGTTGGTAAGGTGGAATAAAGAGACCAGTTCATTCAGTTCTTATTCAAGTGTATAACTTCATTCACATTGTAAAGCGCTACTCAAACTGTTGGCGCTATTTAAATCCTATATAATAATAATAATAATTGTAACTACCCCTTAATTCTGAAGGCCAACCGCATTTCTACTTACCTCTGTTTTAGCGACCATGTCTCCCCACTACATACAATAAAGGTTAATGCGGCATTTCTAATTTGTTTATACAGTAAAACCTTGGATTGCGAGTAACTTGGTCTGCAAGTGTTTTACAAGATGAGCAACATTTTTTCATAAATTTTTATTCTGATGAAAGGGCGATGTCTTGCAATACAAGTAGCAACTGAGTAGAAACCTTCAGACACACAGGGTATGATTTAAAGTAGTACGATTTAACCACTTGCTGACCGCCAGCAGTACATATACTGCGGCAGGTCGGCTCTGTCCCGTGGAACAACGTACCTGTACTTCGCTTCGCGGGACAGGTAGCGGGGGGGGGGGGGTGCGTGTGCCCATTCACCACAGGGGAAGCAAATTTGTGGCTCCGGCAGCCGCGATTGCCGCCAGACACTCGCGATTGCTCCCCGTGGAGACAGAATGGCGGTCTACCGTTGTAAACACGGCAGACCGCTGTTCTGTCAAGTAAGAACACAGGGCTCCTGTGTTCCTCCTATTTAGGAACACAGGTCTCTGTGTTCATTCAGCAAGCCCATCCACCCCACAGTTAGAAAGCACCCCATAGGGACACATTTAACCCTTTGATCGCCCCTGGTGTTAACCCCTTCCCTGCCAGTGTCATCAGTACAGTAACAGTGCATATTTTTAGCACTAGTTAGTGTAGTAATTTCACTGGTCCCCCTAAAAGTGTCAAAAATGTCAGTTAGGGGTCCGATCTGTCTACTGCAATGTCGCAGTCCCGCTAACAATCGCTGATTGCCGCCATTACTAGTAAAAATAAATAAATTAATTAAAATTACATAAATCTTTTCACTAGTTTGTTGATGCGATAACTTTTGCGCAAGCCAATCAATATACACTTATTGGGCTTTTTTTAACCAAAAATATGTAGCAGAATACAAATTGGCCTAAAATGATGAAAAACATTGATTTTTTTTATTTTTTTAATGGTAATGGTCTATAGCAGAAAGTAAAAAATATTGTTTTTTTTTTTTTTCAGAATTGATGCTCTTTTTTTGTTTATACTGCAAAAAAAAAAAAAAATTGCACAGGTGATCAAATACCACCAAATGAAAGCTCTATTTGTGGGAAAAAGAGGACATGAATTTTATTAGGGTACAGCATCGCACGACTGCGCAAATGTCAGTTAAAGAAAGGCAGTGCCCTATTACAAAAAATGGCCGTGTCATTAAGGGGGTAAATCCTTCCAGTCCAGAACTGATTAAAGCCAAACTTCAACCACTACTTCAGCACTACTTCTTTGAGTTTTGTAACGATTTGATATGACTTCAGTGCTACTTCATTGAGAGGGGCTATCCATGTCTCAGGGAGGAACAGTGATGTTATGAACAAAAGTTTAACTAGCAAAGGGTTAACATTTAACTTCTCTAGGCTCAAGTAAAAGAGGTGCCTTTAAAGAAAATCGGGTATATAAGAAAATCGGGTGAACGATCATCTGATTTTCCTCGTTTTAACAGCAAGTTGGAACCAATGAAGGAAAATTCATACAAAAATTCTCATATGACAAAAGCTTTGTTTTTGCTGTTTATTGATTCTGATCATGCACAGTCTTTTGTTACAGATTTTTCCCATACGAAAACAGTGCACATTAAAGAAAAAAAGTTTGTTCTGTTCCCGTAGGAGAAACATTTTGGGGCTTGTCCCTTTGGAAATTTTCGTTCAGAAGGTCGGAATGGGCTGTAGAAAGTTGTGTACTACACACTATATGAAAATCGTACATAAGTTTCTTGAACAAAAACGTTCGCCCGATTTTCTCCAGGTGTGTAAGAGCCTCTAAGTGTAGCAATATGGTTACATTTAATAAAGCTACAACATTTAGCAACTCACATGGTTGATGATTGAAACGGGCACATCTAAGTATGCAGGTATCCGGGGTAAAGCTATCCACATAGACCATCCTCCTCACCCATGTCAGTCTGCAATCGTGACCGGGAAGATTACCCTGCAGTAGAGCGATCTGAAAGAGAAGCTTGAAGTGCTCGCGGAGTGCAGTGTGGAAGGGATGATGTTTTGGCGGTGCAGAGGACAATCTATGTGGACAGCTTTACCCCGGATACCTGCATTCTTAGATGTGCCTGTTTTCATCATCAACCATGTGAGTTGCTAAATGTTGAACCTTCATTAAATGTAACCATATTGCTACACTTAGGCTCTGTTCACATCTAGGCGAATTTGGGTGATTTTCTGCTCTAAGCCTCAGCCCTAAAAACTCCCAACAAGACAAATCAATGGCCTCTGTTCACATCTGAGCGCTCTGTCGTCTGAAGCAAAACGACTGTTTTAGGCGTTTGACTATTTTTCATTTATCACTTGTCAGCTCGAAACACCTGCACAAAAATGCTGCAAAAACGGCAGAAAAAACATCTGAAAATGGAGCCTCAGAGGCGCCTTTCTTTTCTTTTATACTCTACAGCTCCTGCTGTATTCTGCTTTATGCAATCCCAATTGACAGTTTTTTTTTGTTGTTTTTTTTTGTGACTGTAAAACGAATCATCTGAGTTTCCATTATTTCTTATGGGAAAATTTGCTTTGATATAAGAGTGCTTTGGATTACAAGCATGTTTCCGGAACGAATTATGCTCTCAATCCAAGGTTTTATTCAGTAAAACCTTGCTTTGAGAGTAACTTGGTTTAAGAGTGCTTTGCAAGACAAGCAAAATTTTCAAATAAATTTTGACTTGATATACAAGCGATGTCTTGATATACAAGTAGCCTCAAGTCACAGCTGAGTATAAAAGAGAAGAGGGGCACCTCTAAGTGTAGCAATATGGTTACATTTAATGAAGGTACAACATTTAACAACTCACATGGTTGATGATTGGAACAGGCACATCTAAGGATGCAGGCATCAGGGGTAAAGCTGTCCACATAGACCAACCTCCATACCGCCATCTACATCATCCTTTCCATGCTGCCCCTCGCTTTCAGATCGCTTTACTCCAGGGTGGTCTTCCCGGTCAGGATTACAGACTGGCAGCCGGCGGTACAGAAGATAGTCTATGTGGACAGCTTTACCCCGGATGCCTGCATACGTAGATGTGCCTGTTTTATTCATCAACCATGTGAGTTGCTAAATGGTGAACCTTCATTAAATGGAACTATATTGCTACACTTAGAGGCGCCTCTCTTCTCTTTGATACTCTGTAGCTCCTGCTGGATTTTGCTTCCAATCCCCTTGTGAAAGCGGCTATTTGTGGATGGACATTTTATGGTTACACAACCTATTGCAATGCTATAATCTTTTTATATGGACTATAAACTGAAGGACTTATGAATAAATGGTTGTGGAACGAGTCATCTGAGTTTCCATTATTTCTTATGGGGAAATTTGCTTTGATATAAGAGTGCTTTGGATTACAAGCATGTTTCCGGAACGAATTATGCTAGCAATTCAAGGTTTTACTGTATATTTGTTTTTTAGGTAAATATAGGTAAATATAGTCAAACATTAATCCCAGATTTATTTTCCTAAAAAAGAAGAATTGATACCTTTTTTTTTACTGATGTGCTGATCTGAGTCCTTAAGAGTGTTTTTTTGGGTATGAAGGGTCTGATCTCTTGGTTTTTCATCCCAGCTTTGGACAAGTTTAGACTGCTTGCCGGTGCCTCTGGGAATCCATCAGTGGGCCCCGAGTATGTTGGGCAAAAATATGCTAAATACATATGCTGCCAGTCAGTATTACCTCTCAGAACCATAGATGAGAGTGATTGATGGGTGAATGTAATGCGAGTCATGTGACCCACACCCACATGCCCCCTTGCTTATCCACTGCGCTAGCACCCTGCATCACTGCACAGCACAAGGACAACTCTATGACATCATCACACCACCATCTTCTCCCACCAGCATGGCTGTCCGCTTTAGTCAGGATATGCCGATGCACCAGGAAATCCCCCGGGTTGCCATAAGTACGTGAGGCAAAAACATGCTAAAAACATATAAAGGCTGTCTGTCATTGTCAACCTGTAAATGTGCTTACCTTTAGCTGCTCTCTTTGCATCCAAGCAATCCACAATCCAAATTCCACCCCATATGACATCAGTCAGTGTTATTTCTCAGTACCATTGGGATATGAGGGATTGATGACTGAATGCAATGCGAGTCGTGCGACCCACGACTAGGGTTGCCACCTCATCCCCTTAAACCAAGACACATTAACTACACAGGTTCTGAGGCTTATATAATGCGTTTAATTATCACCTTAATCAGCCACAGAACCTGTGTAATTAATGTGTGTCCTGGTTTAAAGGGTTGAGGTGGCAACCCTACCTACCACCACCCATCCTCATCATTATCTTCTGCACTAATGGGCCCAGCACAAGGACCAAATCTATGATGAAATCCTCCCAGCTACTCCTCCTAGCAGCACTGCTGTCTGTCTGGGAGCTAGGGTTGCCACCTCATCCCTTCAAACCAGGACACACATTAATTAAACAGGTTCTGTGGCAGATTAAGGTGGTAATTAAAATCAGTGCCTTATGTGCATTATATTAACCTCAGAACCTGTGTAATTGATGTGTCCTGGTTTAAAGAAATAAGATGGCAGCCCTACTGGGAGCTACTAAAGGGCACTGCTGAGGGTAGCACGCCCAGACGACGTCTTTTGATGACGAAACGTTGGCGACTCCAGACGCAACGTCCACACGCCCCCTCTCTGAGCCGGCTATTGTTGTTATGCTAACTGGATACATGCGGGACGTCGCGATTGGATCCCCAGCCATCATTCTTTTTATGCTTGCCTGTACTACACCATTGTGAGTAGTTTTTTTAAATAAACTTCATTCATGTTATTTATGGGATTACACTATGGTCTTCTGTACATTCCTTTTTATATATCCATCTGACCTTCACGGAGCTACCCTGAGGAATTAACCATTCCACAGCGCTACCCATGGTTTCTTGGAGTTCCTGAGATCTATGTGATAAGTTTTACTTGGCGAGGCTTTCTCATTTATTTGAGTAGTCACGGCGCTCTGGTAAGCTGCTTGTTACACTAGTGCACTGTGGTGTCCCCACTTTACACATTCCCTGGGTGTCACAGGAAGGAAGGATTGATATCACAACCGTTCCCTTGGATTTAGCTTTTTTTGGACTTTTATTATTCTTTGGGACTTTTATTCACTTTTTACACATTTACCCTTTATTTTTTTCATTCTGTTGGATGGAATTTTTTTGTCATTATACCCATTATCAGTTTTATACCTAGCGCTGCATTTTTTAGTATTATTGTATCTTTGATCACTGTCTGTGGATCTTGTGCTAGCTGCTTTTTATTTACCATCACTCATTTTCTTCACGTTTGTTATCAATTTTTAGCGCAGAAATACCCCCCCATTTTATTACTGCTGAGGGTAGGCCAGGTGTCCAGGAAGAGCCACATGGCAGAACCAGGAAAGCAAGCCACCATATTCTTTGTATGTGACGGACATTGCCCACACTAAACTTCTCTAATATACAGACTAAACCTTTCCCAATTGGACACTGACTAGTAACTGGATATTTTATTTGGGGATCATAGTGTTACTCTTTACCCATCCTAACCTTATCTAATTTACTGACTAAAACCTTACTACTGGGACACTGACTGATAACTGATTTGGGAGTTACAATGTCACTCATTTGGATTTTGTAGATTTTGAATGCCAGGAATCCCAATGCTTTAAAAATTAAAAATCTAATCTACCAAACTGAAAGGCATGGCATGCTACCTACCCTTATCTAATTTGCTGACTAAAAATTAATTCAGTCAGACTTTTTTGAAATTCAATTTTTTTGGTGTGTGTTGGGTGGGGGTCAAAATGGGCTTTGTGGCTTTGGTTGATCTAAAAATTAGCAATCTAACCAGGTGAAATGCATGCTTCTTTCTTGCGCCTAGCTCAGGGGGATGGTGAGGGGAGGTTATGGTTTGACTGACTGGTCCAATTAGCTAAGAGCTCCATCTGCTGGCTAAATTTGTAATTCATAATATTAGGCATCATTGAAGCTTACCAATTCTTAGATGTGATAGCTGTATTCATTTTCATTTTTTGTAAGGCTTTCTTTACTTTAGACTTACCTAGTGATCCACCTAATAAGTCTGAGGCTCGGTTTCCACTAGTGCGACTTGCGGTGCGACTTGACACATGTCAAGTCGCATGACAAGTCAAAACCCATTGTTTTCAATATGGACCGTTTCCACTGCTGCGACTCAAGACGCAGCGTCTTCAAAATTGCTTCTTGCACTACTTTGGGCCGACTTTAGTGCGATATGTCCCTCATAGAAGGTAATGTAAGTCGCAACGAAGTCGCAGTACACGGTTTTGAACGCGACTTCCTCTCAACTTCGTTGCGATTTGCACGGAAGTTTACAGTAAATTTTTTTTATTGTTATGTTCCGCCCCAAATCACATGATCTCTGCACCTCCCAAGAACATCACTTCCCATAGTTAGCAGAGGAGAGGAGAGTGTTATATACAGCAAGCATGCCAAGATCCAGGAAGAATAAAAGAACTTCTCATGATAATGAGGAGATCATTCGTCTGGTCAGAGCTCGCCCCTCAATATACGACACCCGAGACCCCTTATATAAGGACCATGTGAGGAAGGAGAGAGCATGGCTGGAGATTGCAAGGATCTATTTTGAAAATTGGGACTGTCTTACAAGTACAGAACGGACTGAAAAATGTAAGTGTTTCATATATGCAATTTATCACATTGCTGCTTGCCCCCATATGTACAGTACAGTACCGTTATTTTCTTTTTTTCAGTGCACTCCTTACAAACCAGATGGAGAAGCATAAAGGACTGCTATAACCGCTATCTCAGAAAATTACGAGAAGCAAGGAGTGGTTCTGGGTCCTCCAGAATTGTCCCTTATGCGCATGCCCAGGAGCTGGAATTTTTAAGGCCGGTGTTGGAGATGCGAGAGTAAGTTGTCAGCATTTTTTTAGATACTGTAGTTGACATATAAAATATATTAATATTCCTAAAATTTGAAATGTATTCATTATATTTCAGAACCCAAGCAAGCTGGCAAGACTCCTCACTTGGTTCTGAACAGCAGGAGGGGTCACAGGAGGCGGCAGCGGAGGAGGAGGAGGAGGAGGAGGGATGCCAAGACCCTGGTGACCCTGACCCTGATGGTGAGGAATCAGAGGGAGTAATATCAAGACCATTGTCCATTATTGATTCTCCTGCTGCGGTGGAGGCTGAACCAGGGCCTAGTACAGAACAAAGGCCTTCACGAAGATCTTCCTCAAGGTCTTCATCAAGGGCGAATCCTAGGGGTGGTAAACCCATGGAGGAGGTTCTGAAGGTGGTGAAGGAAATGAACGCACACATGAAGGAAAGCATGTGTGATGACACTGCTTTCATGACCGTGCTGTTGGGTATGTGCAAGCAGGTCCCCCCTGAGAAAAAGTATGCACTAAGGATGGCTCTCATGTCAACCGCCCAATCTTTTGTGGTTGGGGAGGCAAGCTCTACAGCATGTATGGAAACCCCCCCCCCACCACACATATCCCCCCAATTACCAGTACCCACCACCACCACCACCACCAAGTTCACAGTATGGGCACCAAGTTAATCGCCCATACTACGATGAGTATGGCAACATGCCGAATATCTCCAGGCCCCGCATGTTGCACCCAATACCGCCCCCTATTGCCTCCACCCTTGGCACACCAAGACCTTACCAACCTGCTCCCATGCAGGTTACGCCTTTCCTGGAAAGGCAATACCGTCAGGGATCTGCAAGTGATTACCCAAGCCCATCTGGCCCATCAAATATTTCTCATTCTGGGTCCACTGAATCTCCAATTATATACCAGGATTTGTAATTTTTTTTGTTTTTGGTGTTGTTAACATTTTACCTGTTAATTTATTTTTTCATTGTTTTGGTGCTGGTATCTCCAAAACATTGGTGATGTTGTTATAAAAAGTTTATTTTTTTCTAAATTTTGAAAAAAAAAAAAAAAAAAATTACCTTGTTACTCTACTCTGTGTGGTTTTTGTTTGGATTATTTTTGCTTCTATAGTACTGTCAATAATGTGTGTATGCTATATAATTATATCTACAGTAGAAAACAGCAAAACAGAAGGTTAAGCAATGTATTTTTATTATAGCTAGAACTGGAACAATATGCAGACTTTGGTTATAATTGCACAGAAATATAAGGAAAACATAACAGAATTTTATTCAAAATTGGACTGTGTTGGAACGTGTGATACATTATGAAATAGCGTCCAGCTGCCAGGGGACAGAACCAGCAGCAGACATGAAAAAGGATGTGAATCCCTCACGCACAGTAGCACCATTGCTTGTGCCCCTACTGGCACTCAAACTTGCACCCTCCATGTCATTCATGCCACAGTCTTCATGATTGTACCCATCACGAAGTGCAACATAGTTGTGAAGAACACATGCTGCTTTGACTGCACATATTGCATTATCCATTTTTAAATTGATAGATGTGTGCAGGAACCTCCACTTGTTAGCTAAAATTCCAAAGGCGCATTCAACAACTCGTCTTGCCCTGGTTAAGCGGTAGTTGAAAACTCTTTTTTCCACAGTCAGAGACCGATTTGAATAGGGCCTTAAGAGATGATGACTGAGAGCGAAAGCCTCATCTCCAACAAAAACAAATGGCTGTGGTGGTCCGTTTGTCCCTGGTAGTGGACAGTCCGGTGGCAGCTGAAGTCCATCTTCCCTCAACATTCTTCCGAATGTGGATCTCGCAAATATGCTCGAGTCTGAGCTGCTTCCATACGAACCTATGTCTACATAGCTAAAACAGTATTTGGCATCAGCCACTGCTAGTAAGACAAAAGAAAAGTATTTTTTGTAGTTGAAGAATTTACTTCCACTGCCAATGGGCTTCAATATTCTAATGTGTTTTCCGTCAATTGCACCAACACAATTTGGAAAATTGCAGTGGTCCCAGAAATATTCTGCTATCTTGCACCAGTCTTCTGTAGTGGGTTTCTTCAGGACCAAATCCTTAAGAACATTCCAGATGGCTCTGCAGGTATCATGGATAATATAGCTGGCAGTAGTTTTGCCAACCAAGAACTCATAATGTAAACTTGTAAAGGTATGTCCAGTTGCCAGGTACCTAAAAATAAAAAAATAATGTTAGAATGATGCATAAACTGGCTTGGACGAAGGTACCTGAGGAAATGAAGGAAGAAGATAGGCAGGAGAAAGACACTGTTGAAAAAAACATGGCAAACATAATCACAACCACTACTACATATATGTTACATGATAATTACATGATAATGTGTCTCTCCAAATGCCTCAGGAGGTAAGTAGGTTGGAAAATTTACCTCAATGTGATAATCAGTCTTTCTATGGGCGGAATACTCCTTCTGAATCTAGTGTTTTGTCTCTCTAGATGTGTGGAGAGCAGAGCCAACAATTCATCAAAACTGTAAAAAAAAAAACATATATGGCATTTATCAACATTATCCATGTAAAAAATAACATACATAGAGACATATTTGTTAAAGAGTTGACATGAACATATGTTCTGACCTTTTAATTGACATCCGTGTGTAATTAAAGAATTTGTCTTCATGAGCACGGAGGTCATGATAAAGGATCCTGAACTGGCCTCTCTCTTCCCTTTGGGAGATGACAGGATGGATCCAGAAGCGATGCCTTCTCCTTCTCCTGTCCTCTTCTTCCTCATCAATAACAGCTGCTACAGCAGCCATAATTACTGCTGCTCCAACATACTGCATAGCCAACATGTTTCCTGCAACATACACTACTATTCCAAAACAGGAAATTACATCACTTGCAGGAAAAGGAATTACATCACTAGCAGGAAAAGGAATCTTTTATGTGCAAGTCGCATACATCAAAGTCGCAACAAGTCGTAGCCGCAACAAGTCGTTGTAAATTCGTACACAAGTCGCGCGTTTATCAAAGTACAAAGTCGCTATTGAAGACGCGCGACTTTGAAGTCGCACTAGTGGAAACCCAGCCTGATTGTATTTCAAAAGAACAAACTCTCTTGAAGATTGAATCAGTTACAGGGATGAGACAAACCATTTAACACTGACAGGGGTGCTTACAATGATTAGCTTTTACAGTAATATCTTGCTTTGCGAGTAACCTGATTTACAAGCGTTTTGAAGGACTAGCAACATTTAAAAAAAAATTTTGCCTTCATATGCGAGCGCTGTCTTAATATACGAGAAGTATTAGACTCAGTGGTTTAGCAATGCTTAAGAGGTTTAGTACAGTATAAGCATGCCATCCCCTCTGTGCTCTCCTCAGTGGGCGGGGCACTCCAGCTGACGTCATCCGGGGAGGAGGGGAGGAGAGAAGCAGAGAGCCGAGGAGTCACGTGAGCACCGGGTGACACTCTGATACAGTAGAAATCAGCATCTTTTATATACAGTACAGACACAGGAGGGACACACAATGTTATTTAACCGGTTGCCGACCGCCGCAAGTACATATACTGCGGCGGTCAGCCCCGGCCAGGCAAAGTGACGTACCGGTACGTCACTAGCCTGTCACTGGCTTGTGAGCCAATAGCGGGCGAGCGCGCGCCCGCGGAGGCGCGCGCCTGCCCCAGCTCGTTCCCTAAGAAGTCAGTGCATGTGACCGGCGGACCCGATGTCCGCCGGTCACTCGCGATCGTGCGCCGTGAAGGGAGAAAGGCAGGCGGCTAATGTAAACAAAGCCGCCTGTCATTCTCCCCTGTGTAAAAATGGAGATCACACGGTTCTACTATGTAGGACCGTTGATCTCTGTTCTTACACCAGTAGCCATGTCCAATCACAGTTAGAAACACGCCCCTAGGGACATACTTAACCCCTCCTTCCCCAATTAAGGTAACCCCTTCCCTGCCAGTGTAATTTTTACAGTAACAGTGCATCTTTATAGCACTGATTACTGTAGTAATGTCACTGGTACCCCCAAAAGTGTCAAAAATGTCAGTCAAGGGTCCTATCTGTCCACCGCAATGTCGCAGTCCCACGAAAAAAATCGCAGATCGCCGCCATTACTCGTAAAAGAAAAAAACAAAAAAAATGACAAAAATATTTCCCTTAGTTAGTAAACGCAATAACTTTTGTGCAAACCAATCAAAATACGCTTATTGTGATTTTTTTTTACCAAGCATAGGTAGCAGAAAACAAATTGGCCAAAAATGTTAAAAAATTTTGATTTTTAAATTTTTTCTTGGGGAATTTCATATAAAAAAATGTGAAAAATATTGTTATTTTTTCAAAATTTTCGCTCTTTTTTTGTTTATAGCGCATGATCAAAAAATCGCACAGGTGATCAAATACCACCAAAAGAAAGTTCTGTTTGTGGGAAAAAAAGGACGTCAAATTTGTTTAGGTACAGCGTCGCATGTCCGTGCAATTGTCCGTTAAAGTTACGCAGTGCCGAATCGTAAAATACCCCCTGGTTGGAATGGGGGTAAAATCTTCCGGGGCTTAAGTGGTTAACAGAGGGGATAGCATGCTTATACTGTACAGTACTGTACTTTAGATATGATAGTAGTATATCTTTATTTATACCAATAAATGGATGTGGTTAATGTTAATATATAAAAAAAATCATCACATAGAAAAATCAATTTCCTCACCAATCACCATACAGTAAAAATGACAACGTCGTCAAAATATAAAAACATGGACTCTGGACTCATACTAAAAACCCTAATTAGAAATAACCTTGTTGGATCTCATTCAGCTGTATCCGCAACATTTTTCCTTGCTGAGTAGGGTAATGTGCAAAGTTGCAATTTATAGGGGAATGCGGCCGTAACACAGTATAGGAGATACAAATAGGTATAAACATGCAATAGTTTTAATGTTTCAGACTAGGGAGCAACCCAGATAACACTTGCAGTCAATGAAAACAAACTTATTACCAACTCATTACTAACTGTGTATATATACATGTTATAGCTTTCCCGGTTAGGTGGCACGCATGCAGAGCAGATAAGCGGGTACTGCGAACTCAATGTCCGCCGGCACCCACCGATCATATCTTACACAGGCAGGACGGCAGTCTGCCTATATAAACATGGCAGATTGCCGTTCTGTCTGTAGGGAAGGCATGGATCCTGTGTCTCTGCAAAGCAGGGACATGGATCCATGCCTTCCCCTAGTAAAAGCCCCTCCCATAGTACACAGAGACACTAGCTAGGCACACAATGAACCCTTTGATCGCCCTTGATGTTAGCCCCTTCCCAGCTAGTGTCATTAATACATTGGCAGTGCATATTTTTTTCAGCACTGATCACTGTATTATTGTCACTGGTCCCCAAAAAAGTGTCAAAAGTGTCAATTAGTGTCAGAATGTTTGTTGCAATATCCCCGCTATAAGTTGCTGATCACCACCATTACTAGTAAAAAAAATAAAATAATAAAAAAAATTATTCTAGCAAAAAAGACCTCTAGCTATACCACATCCCAAAATGTAAAGAAGCAAACAAAAATTGCAGAACCCCTGTTCTGCTAAAGACGGACATTACTTGCATTAGCATGAGACCAAACACTAAATTTATAAAAATATCAAATGTTTTATTTTTACACACAATAAAAACACATAATGTTGGCATAGCATCCAAACAGTACAGAGACATAGACATAATAAAAACACTCAGAGAACAATGAAATATAGGATGAGGCCCTCACAGGGGTGGGGAACCTACGTCCCGGGGGCCGTATGCGGCCCTCAAAGTCATTTGGTCCGGCCCCCCCTGCAGCTGAGTCTGTGTCTCTCAGCTGATCTGTCAGAACAGAGCCAATGCTTCCTGTATAGTTCCGGCTCCTTTCTGACAGTCTGAGTGAGTCACAGGCGGAGTGATATCAAATGCACTCCGCCTGTGACCAATACAGTAAATATCGCCTCTTCCTCCAGCGCGGCGCCGCTGCTACCCAGCGTTTCCCACCAGCAGCACACACAGCAGTACCAGCCAGAACCAGCAGTACCAGCCAGAGCCAACAGTACTCACAGCAGTACCAGCCAGAGCCAGCAGTACTCACAGCAGTATAAGCCAGAGCCAGCAGTACCCACAGCAGTACCAGCCAGAGCCAGCAGTACCCACAGCAGAACCAGCAGTACCCACAGCAGTACCAGCCAGAGCCAGTAGTACCCACAGCAGTACCAGCCAGAGCCAGTAGTACCCACAGCAGTACCAGCCAGAGTCAGCAGTACCCACAAAAGTATCAGCCAGCAGTACCTACAGCACAGTACCAGCCAGCAGTACCCACAGCAATACCAGCCAGCAGTACCCACAGCAGTACCAGCCAGCAGTACCAGCCTGAGCCAGCAGTACTAGCCAGCAGTACCAGCCAGCAGTACACACAGCACAGTACCAGCCAGCAGTACCAGCCTGAGCCAGCAGTACCCAAGGCAGTAACTACAGCACAGTACCTGCCTGAATCAGCAATACCCACAGCAGTACAGACCTGAGCCAGCAGTACCAGCCAGCAGTACCCACAGCACAGTACAAGCCAGCAGTATCAGCCTGAGCCAGCAGTACCCACAGCAGTACCAGCCAGCTGTACCCACCAGCAGTACCAGTCAGCTATATCCACCAGCATTACCCACCAGCAGTTATTTTCAAAACTTACTACCACAAAGTCGACTGCGCTCCAGACTGACGGACGCAAACATGGAAAACAAGTTGCGAGTAGCTAACATCACACACCTCACCAAAGAGAAGCAGTTGCATCCATCACATTAGGGGTGAGTTAATTACATTTTTGACCAAATATAACAGGCACATTTTTAAGTTGATAATTTTGTATGGCCCCTGAATGATTTTATAAATACCCATATGGCCCTTGGCAGAAAAAAGGTTCCCCACCCCTGCCCTAGTACAACACCTTCCTAACTCCCATATATGGAATTAAATATTCCACAGAAAGTGGGGGGTGCATATCATGTATGGGACACCTCCACTGGTCCTTGGTCGACACGTTTTGCCATAGAGTGTAGTTTCCTCAAGACCACTTGCGGGAGGACATCCTATTCTGTTGGGTATAATAAATATATATTACACATATATATTTACACAAAAAATAGCGACAATTCTAAAAAAAAACCAATATTTTTTACTTTCTGCTATAAAACATTCCCAATAAAACACATTTAAAAATCATTTTTCTTTTTAAATCATTTTAGGCAAATATGTATTCTGCTACATATTGTTGGTAAAAAAATCCCAATAAGGGCTCTTTCACACGGGCGTTCAGTTTTTTTTGCCCGATCAGGTCCTTTTTTTTTTTTTTTTGAAACGGACACGGATGACACTTGTGTCATCCGGTCCGTCTGTCCGTTTTTCATCCCATCCGTTTGCGGATGAAAAACGGACATAATGTATCTCTATGTAAATACGGATGTCAGCAGATGACACCACTGACATCCGTTTTTGCGTCCGTTCCGTTTTTTGAACGGAAGAAAAAATAGGGTTCTCTTCCGTTCCAAAAAACTGAACTGAACTGAAAGGACGAAAAACGGATGTCAGCGGATGGTCATCCGCTGACATCCGTATTTACATAGAGATACATTATGTCCGTTTTTCATCCGCAAACGGATGGGATGAAAAACGGACATACGGAATGCCCGTGTGAAAGAGCCCTAAGTGTATATTGATTGGCTTTAACAAAAGTTATCGCATCTACAAACTAGGGAAAAGATTTATGTCATTTTTATTTATTTTATTTTTTTACTAGTAATGGCGGCGATCGGCGATTTTTAGTGGGACTGCAACATTGCAGCAGACAGATCGGACACCTAACTGACATTTTTGACACTTTTGGGGGGACCAGTGACATTACTACAGTAATCAGTGCTAAAAATATGCACTGTTACTGTACTAATGACACTGACAGGGAAGGGGTTAACATCTTGGGCGATCAAAGGGTTAAATGTGTCGCTAGGAGGTGCTTACTAATTATGTGGGGGATGGGCTAACTATGTGGGGGATGGGCTTGCTGCATGAACGCAGAGACCTGTATTCCTAAATAAGAGGAACACAGGATCCCTGTATTCATTACTGACAGAACAGCGGTCTGCCGTGTTTACAACAGGAAACTGCCGTTCTGTCTCCCCGGGGAGCAATCGCGGGTACCCGGTGGATGTTGCGGCCACCGGACCCCCTGATTGGCTCCCCCTGTAGCCAATTGGCGTGTGCGCATGCCCCCACTAGTGGTCCCGCAAAACGACATACAGTTACGTCACTTCTCATTAAAGAAAACTTGTCACCAGAAAAAAAAATATGTAAAAATTGTAAACAAACGAAATTTACACTCAAGCACATATACCCCCCCCCCCAAAAAAAAATTTGAGGCCGGTATGAAAACAATGATATTAGCACCAGACCAGAGCTCCTTTGTACCTCTAAACAGATAACCTGTAGCGCATTTAAGGCATTGCCTATGGAATATAGTGTAGCATAAAAATTTGGAACTACCAATATTTTATTCTCTAGGGCAGGGGTGTCAAACTCAATTTCATTGTGGGCTGCATCAGCATTGGGGTTGTCCTCAAAGGGCCAGTTGTATCTGCAAGACAATGCATCTACTTAGATACTTAGGAGTAGGCAGTGTGCAGAGTGTAGGAACACAGTGCAATGCATTTACTACTTTTTTTGTATAGCTGTGCAAAACTTTAAAATAAAAAAATAAATAAACAGATAGCTGCCATAACCCCGGTATTTTTTTAAACGGCGGGCGGTCGGCTTTCAGATAAGGGTGGTCCCAGTGGCGGATTCGCCACGAAATTACCCTTACGGTGCAGGGGAAGAGGTGCCCCCCCCCCTCCCGCCGCGTCCCAGACGTTTTCCCAGCTTACCGGACCCGCCGGCAGCGGGGAAAACTATCCGGTCCCGGATCCTCAGAGACAGGAAGTCGAGTGAGGGCAAGATGGCCGTCACTGGACTCTATGGTCTTGGAGGACCGGAGCTACGTCAAAAGTCGTTGCCTAGCAACCGGTTTAAAGGACGGATTTTTTTTTTTTTCTTTTCTTTTTCAACAATTTTTTTTTTTCTTTTTTAGTGTAGTTGTGAGGTGTGAGGTCTTTTTGACCCCAGATCTTACAATAAAGAGGACCTATCATGCCTATTTCTATTACAAGGGATGTTTACATTCCTTGTAATAGGAATAAAAATGATCAAAACATTTTTTTTTTTAAACTGTGTAAAAATAAAAAAATAATAAATAAAATAAATAGGAAAAATAAAATAAAAATTAAAGCGCCCTGTCCCCGTTAGCTCGCGCGCAGAAGCAAACGCATACGCAAGTCCCGCCCACATATGTAAACAGTGTTCACATGTGGGCGTAGCGATCGCAGGCAGAATCACAGCGATTCTGCCCGCGATCCGGAAATCATTGCAAATCGCGGGACGCCTGTGCGTTGCCCGTGATTTGCAATAGCACCCCAAATGCTGTGCGATGTTGCCGCCATTTCCGCCTGCCGAATCGAGGTAGCATCGCGCAAACATCGCATGATGCCAAAAAAAGGTACAAGAGCTTCTTTGGGGCGTCATGCGTTGTTTGCGCGATGTTACCGCAATTCGGCAGGCGGAAATCGCAGCAACATCGCACAGCGTTTGGGGTGCTATTGCAAATCACGGGCAACGCACAGGCGCCCCGCGATTTGCAATGATTTCTGGATCGCGGGCAGAATCGCTGTGATTCTGCCCATGATCGCTGCGCTCACATGTGAACATAGCCTTAAGTTCACCGGTCACCAGAGACTGCCATCAGTACTGCCGTGCACCATCGCCCGTCACCTGTCATCCATCAGTGACCATCACCCGTCACCTGTCACCCCCATCAATCACCGTCACCTGTCACCCCATCAGTCATCGTCATCTGTCACCCTATCAATCATCGTCACTTGTCACCCCATCAGTGATCGTCACTTGTCACCCCATCAATCATCGTCACTTGTCACCCCTTCAGTGATTGTCATCTGTCACCCCATCAATCATCGTCACTTGTCACCTCATCAATCACCGTCATCTGTCACCTCATCAATCATCGTCACCTGTCACCCCATCAGTCATTGTCACCTGTCACCCCATCAGTCATTGTCACCTGTCACCCCATCAGTCATCGTCACCTGTCACCCTATCAGTCATCATCACCTGTCACCCCATCAGTCATCGTCACCTGTCACCCCATCAGTCATCGTCACCTGTTTGCCATATACATGCAACCACTTACCGACCGCCTAACGACTATATGCGTCGGCCATTAAAAGCTAAATACTGGGGTTATGGCAGCAGATAGCTGCCATAACCCCGGTATTTTTTTAAACGGCGGGCGGTCGGCTTTCAGATAAGCATGGTCCCAGTGGCAGATTCGCCGCGAAATTACCCTTACGGTGCAGGGGAAGAGGTGCCCCCCCCTCCCGCCGCGTCCCAGACGTTTTCCCAGCTTACCGGACCCGCCGGCAGCGGGGAAAACTATCCGGTCCCGGATCCTCAGAGACAGGAAGTCGAGTGAGGGCAAGATGGCCCTCACTGGACTCTATGGTCTTGGAGGACCGGAGCTACGTCAAAAGTCGTTGCCTAGCAACTGGTTTAAAGGGCCGGATTTTTTTTTTTTTCTTTTCTTTTTCAACAATTTTTTTTTTTCTTTTTTAGTGTAGTTGTGAGGTGTGAGGTCTTTTTGACCCCAGATCTCACAATAAAGAGGACCTGTCATGCCTATTTCTATTACAAGGGATGTTTACATTCCTTGTAATAGGAATAAAAATGATCAAAACATTTTTTTTTAAACTGTGTAAAAATAAAAAAATAATAAATAAAATAAATAGGAAAAAAAAAATAAAAATTAAAGCGCCCTGTCCCCGTTAGCTCGCGCGCAGAAGCAAACGCATACGCAAGTCCCGCCCACATATGTAAACGGTGTTCAAACCATACATGTGAGGTATCTCCGCGATCGTTAGAGCGAGAGCAATAATTTGAGCCCTAGACCTCCTCTGTAACTCTAAGCTGGTAACCTGCAGAAATTTTTAAAATGTTGCCTATGGGGATTTTTAAGTACCAATGTTTGGTGCCATTCTGTGAGCATGCGCAATTTTGAAGCATGACATGTTGGGTATCTAATTACTCGGCGTAACATTATCTTTCACATTATGGAAAAAAATTGGGCTAAATTTACTGTTTTCTTATTTTTTAGTTCAAAAAAGTGAATTTTTTTCAAAAAAATTGCATTTGGAAGACTGCTGCGCAAATATGGTGTGATAAAAAATATTGCAACGATCTCCATTTTATTCTTTAGGGTCTCTGCTAAAAAAAAATATATAATGTTTGGGGGTTCTAAGTAGTTTTCTAGCAAAAAAAATTATTTTAGCTTGTAAACACCAAGTGTCAAAAATAGGCCCAGTCTTAAAGTGGATTAATGGACAACTTTGTGAAAAGTGCTCCTTGGATGTTAGGCATATGGATGTGGCCAGGCTGTGAAAAAGTGTTACACATGTGGTATCGCCATACTCAGGAGGAATAGCAGAATGTATTTTTGGGGTGCAATTTTTGCTATGTACGTGCTATGTGTTAGAAATATTGCATAAATTGCTTTGTGTAAAAAAAAATGTGTTTTCATTTTCTTTCCACAGTTTCCAAAAACTTGTGGAAAAAAATGACAAGTTCAAAAGACTCATTATGCCTCAAAAATTATACGTTGGGCTGTTTGCTTTCCAAAATGGGGTCATTTTATGGGGGTTTCCATTGTCCTGGTGCTCCAGGGCCTTCAAAAGTGCGATAGGTTGTCAGGAAATTATATGTGTAATTTGTGCTCCTAGAATGCCGGACGGTGCTACTTGGATGTTAGACCTCTGTATGTGGCCAGGCTGTGAAAAAGTCTCACACATGTGGTATCGCCATACTCAGTAGGAGTAGTAGAATGTGTTTTGGGGTGTAGTTGCAAGTATACATATGCTGTGTGAGAGAAATAACCTGTTAATACGTCAATTTGTAAAAAAAAAAAAAAAAAAAAAAAATTTTCATTTTGCAAAGAGTTGTGGGAAAAAATTACAACTTCAAAAAACTCACCATGCCCCTTATTAAATACCTTGGAATGTCTACTTTCCAAAAAGGGGTCATTTGGGGGGGTATTTGTACTTTCCTGACTTTTTAGTGTCTCAAGAAATGAGATAGGCCTTCAGAACATCAGGTGTGGTCAAGTGTGATCAATTTTCAATGAATAGCACCATAGCTTGTGGACTCTATAACTTTCACAAAGACCAAATAATATACACTTATTTGGGTTATTTTTACCAAAGATAAGAAGCAGTATAAATTTTAGCCAAAATTTGTGAAGAAAAATTACTCATTTGCTAAATTTTATGACAGAAACAAAGAAAAATGCGTTTTTTCACAATATTTTCAGTCATTTTTTATTTATAGCACAAAAAATAAAAAACCCAGTAGTGATTAAATACCATCAAAAGAAAGCTCTATTTGTGTGAAAAAAAGGACACAAATTTTTTATGGGTACAGTGTTGCATGACTGAGTAATTTTCATTCAAAGTGTGAGAGCGCTGAAAGCTGAAAATCAGTCTGGGCAGGAAGGGGGTGAAAGTGCGCTGTAGGCAAGTGGTTAAGCAGACTGTGATTGTCTATTGTTGTGACTTAGATGATGATCAGATCACATTTTATGACCAATTTGTGCAGAAATCCATATCATTCCAAAGGGTTCACACACTTTTTCTTGCAGGTGTAGAGGTACTCTTGATGAAAGGAAGAATTGGACTTGCTGTCAAAAAGTAAAAAAAAATGATATACACCTGTCAAACAGGTGCAGAAAAAAAATGGTCTTTGGGTGTTAATTGTGTCCATGAAACATACACCAAAGAAATTCTTCCAGATGAAATCAACACCCACAACACTAGGCAGCCTAGAAGTCTTGCGGAGATTCCACATCCCAAAAACACTTAATCGGTGACATCGGCATCAGGGGCTTCATAGCTGCTGGTAATCCAGGACTGATTCATTTTGATAAATATCAGACGGTCCACGGAGTCTGTGGACAGACGCGTTCTATTATCAGTAACAAAACCTCCAGCAGCACTGAATGCCCATTCAGAAAGCACGCTGGATGCAGGGCAGCCCAGCAGCTCAATTGCATACTGGGCAAATTCTGTCCAGTGGTTTATTCCCATGATCCAGTAACCCAGTGGATCGTCAACTGGAAAGCTCTCCATCTCTGTTTTTGCTTCTAGATAATCGTCCAGTATATAATGCAGACGCTGCCGATGGGATGTGTAAGCTAAGAGCCCTGAGCGGCGAGGATTAAAAAAATTGTGAAATGGATCACATAGGCGGCCCCCTTCTCCACCAACAACAACACCTTCTCTCTTGACCAACAGAAGCCTCAAAACTACATTTTCCATGACACTGTAACCTACCAGAGTTGGGAAAAGCATTTGATAAACTCCTCTTTAAAGTGTCCTCAAGAGATTTCTTCTTCTGCACCCTCTGTGGGGACGGGATGAGTTCTGAGACTTTCCTGTTGTAACGGTGGTTAAAGAGGGTTGCCAACCAATAGTGTTCCTTCTCCTTGATGCCATGTATTCTTGGGTCCTTTCTTAGGCTCTGAAGCATGAGGGAGCCCATGCACCACAAGTTTGTGGAGGCATGAGAAGCAGACTCTTCTGGGTCACTAAGGATTATAGTATTTGGAACTGCCTCTTCCCAGCCATGTACTACTCCCAAGGGTTCTGGGGATGGAAAACCATCTGCTGAGGGTTGACATATGACTTCCTTTGCTTCAGTGCCTCCAAAACTGCCAGAATCCTCCTCCTCCTCCTCCCTCTCCTTTTGTGCGTTCTGTGGCGTAGGAAGAATAGTGTCTGAATTAAGCGGGCCTTAAGAGGAAAGGAAGTCCACCTCTTCCTCTTGCTGTTCTGCCTTCAGTGCACTGTCCATAATGCCACACAGTGTCTGCTCCAACAGGAACCCAACAGGGATTGTGTCACTGGTGCATGCATTGTCCCTGCTCACCATCCTTGTGGCCTCCTTGAAAGGTGACAGTACAGTGCATGCATCCTATATCAGCAGCCATTGGCATGGGTAAAAAAAAGCTGAGCCGGCCTGTCATTGTGCCATACTCACACAGGTACTCATTGAGGGCCCTCTGCAGCAGTGCCAAAGTCGAGTTTCACCTGTTGGACATGTCACAAATTAGGCGGTTTACGGGCAGGTGTAATTCATGCTGAATTTCAGCCAACTGCGCACTGGCTGTGTATGACCACCTGAAATGGCTACAGACTCTTCTGGCTTGCTTTAGCAGATCTTCCAACCCTGGGTACCTATTTAGGAAACGCTGCACCACCAAATTGAGGACATGTGCCAGGCAACTTTCCCTGTCTGTCAGAGAAACAGCCATGCTGCAACTGGCGACTCTGCCAGTACTTCCAATGGCCACAATGGACTCAGGCCATAGACTCATTGCCAGTGAAATGGCTGTGCTGCAAACTGGCAACTTTGCCAGTACTTCCCATGGCCGCAATGGACTCAGGCCATAGACGAATTCACTGGCCTATAAAAGGGCTCTGCTCAGCCCATCAGATTGCTGGATTGTCTTCAGCTCTTCCTGTTTCCTGTGCATTGCTACTTCCTGGATTCCAGTTTGACCCTGCTTGTTCCTGACCTGTCTGCTCTCTCTCCTGGCTTCGACCCTCGGCTTCGTCTGACCATCCCTGCTCCAGTTTGGCTCTCCCGTTATCTGATCTCGGCTTGGCTCACGGACTTGCTTCCTGTCTACCTGCCCTCCAGTACCTGATCTTGGCTTCCCCACGGACTTGTCTGCTTCTGGCTTTTCTACTATACCTTTGGCTTGCACCTGTTGCAGCTTCCTGTGTTTGACCCCCGGCCGGTCTTACACCTACTGCCTGGTTGTTCCTGGTTCCTCCTTGGACTGTCCGGTGTATTCCTGCCCAGCACTCTGCTAGAAACCGCCTGTCTACCATCAGGACCCTGCCGGCAACCAGTGCTTCTGTGGGCGCTACACCCTCTGTCTCAACCCCAGGGGTGTGCCGCACTCAGCCGCAAGGGGAGCCCTCTCTGCATCTTGGCCTCGGATCAGGTACGTGACAGTACAATCCAGCCATGTCAGAGGCCGACAGAGGTGCTTCCCCAATTGAGGCTTTGTGCCAGAATGTCACCGCCCTCACTCAGGCAGTGCAAAGACTCCAGGAGGGTTATTTCCAGTTGGAAGGTCGCCTGCAACACCTGGCCGTTTCGCCTCCTACAGACTCCAATCAATTGCCTGCCAGCACCTCTTCATCCCCGTTACCACAAGGACACACTAGCTCCGCCCACTCCATGCTAGTCCCGCCTCCTGAACCACGAGTACCCACGCCTGAGCAATTTTCTGGATATCGAAAGAAGTTCAGGGCCTTTAAGAACGCCTGCTTGCTATACTTGGCCTTGCAACCCCGGACCTTTTCTCTGGACTCTGTGAAAGTGGGGTTCATCATCTCTTTGCTGTCTGAAGAACCCCAAGCCTGGGCTCATAACTTAATGGAACAGAAGAGCCCTGTTCTGGACTCTGTGGACACATTCTTTGAGGCTATGGCTCAGTTTTACGACGACCCCCAGCGCACGGCCACCGCAGAGGTCGCCCTACACTCCCTGCTACAGGGCAAACGCCCAGTGGAGGACTACACAGTTGAATTCCGTAAATGGTCTGCTGACACTGATTGGAATGAGGCTGCCCTCAAGTATCAGTTTCGCCAAGGACTTTCTGAGACGTTAAAAGATGAGCTGGCTCGAGTGGAGACCCCCGCTACCCTTGAGGGTCTCATACAACTCGCCATTCAACTTGATAGACGTCTGCGGGAGCGACGCTCGGAGCGTCTCCAAACATTCCGGCCTACCTGGATGCTTCCCAAGATCTCTTCTGCTCCACCTGCACCTCTGGTCTCTTCCCCCATGGCAGCATCTGAAGGGGAACCTATGCAGCTGGGCCTGGTCCGTTCCTCCCTGACTCCTGATGAGAGACTACGACGTCGGCAGGCCAACCTATGCCTCTACTGCGGCGGGGCTGGACATTTTCTTCGGAAACTGCCCCGTGAGACCCAGTAAGCCTTACTCTCAGCCCCCATTTAACTGCCGAGTTTCTGAGCTTTCGCTCTCTCACCTTATTCTCCCGGTCTCCTTACAGGTGGCGGAAGGGGAGGTCCAACTTCGAGCCATCGTTGACTCTGGGGCCTGCAGCTGTTTTCTGGACATTTCTTTGGCCAAGAGACTCCATATTCCTCTTCTCCCTAAGACACAAAGGCTCGAGGTCCATCTCGCCGATGGGTCCCTACCCAGTTCCGGACCAGTTATCCTAGAGACTGGACCCATCCTCACCACAGCAGACTCCGGTCATCAGGAGTTCATCCGTTTTGATGCCCTTTGTTCCCCCATGTTTCCCGTCATACTGGGACTTCCTTGGCTGCAAGCCCATAACCCCCAAATTGATTGGGCCAAGAAGGAACTCAACTTTTCTTCTGCCTACTGTCAGCAGCATTGCTTCCCTCAAAGACCTAGTGGGCCTGCTAGTTGCTTGTCTGTTCAACCAACACCTGAGCCACTCCTGGATATCCCACCTGCTTACCAGGACTTCAGGGACGTCTTTGACAAGAAAAAAGCCGAGGTCCTTCCTCCCCATCGGCCTTACGATTGCCCTATAGAAATGCTTCCCGGAGCCGAGATCCCGTTTGGAAGGATATTCCCCCTTTCTGAAAAGGAACTGGAGGCCCTACGGGTCTATATTGATGAAAATTTGAAAAAGGGGTTTATTCGCCCATCTTCTTCTCCTGCAGGTGCTGGTATATTCTTTGTGGAAAAGAAAGATGGCACCTTGAGACCCTGTGTGGACTATAGAGAGCTGAATAAGGTCACTATCAAAAACCGGTATCCGCTCCCCCTTGTCCCCGAACTCTTCCAGAGGTTCCGGACCGCCCAGCTCTTTACCAAGTTAGACCTGCGGGGAGCTTATAACCTTGTCCAGATACGGGAGGGAGATGAGTGGAAGACCGCATTCAGAACTCGTTTTGGACATTATGAATACCTTGTCATGCCCTTCGGCCTGTGTAATGCCCCAGCCACATTCCAGCACCTGGTAAATGATATCTTTCAGGAGTTTCTTGACCACTTCGTCATCGTATACCTTGACGATATCCTCATTTTTTCTGCCTCACTGGAACTCCATCGGGTTCACGTTAAAAAAGTCCTTTCTACCTTGAGAAAACACGGACTCTATGCCAAGGTGGAGAAGTGTGACTTTGAAAAGGGGTCCATTCAGTTTTTGGGACTCATTATTTCCACCGATGGGATCGCTATGGACCCACAAAAAGTGAAAGCGATCCTAGATTGGCCTGCTCCTTCTGACAAGAAAGGTGTTCAGAGATTCGTGGGCTTTGCTAATTTTTACAGGTGTTTTGTGAAAAATTTTTCTTCCATCATCTCCCCCATCACCCAGTTAACCCGCCATCAGTCCCGCTTTCTGTGGTCTCAGGAGGCCCAATTGGCATTTGACAAACTTAAACAGCTGTTTATTTCTGCACCCGTCCTACAACACCCTGATCCGGCTCTGCCCTATGTGTTAGAGGTCGATGCCTCGGAAGTGGCCACCGGGGCAATCCTGTCGCAACGTCAAGGGCCCAAATCTCTCCTCCATCCTGTGGCCTTCTTTTCTAGGAAAATGTCACCTCCGGAGAAGAATTATGACGTTGGCGACCAAGAACTGTTGGCCATTAAATTTGCACTAGAAGAGTGGAGATATCTATTGGAAGGAGCCACTCATCCTATTATGATCTTCATGGACCACAAAAACTTGGAGTACCTCAGGACTGCCAAACGGTTGTGACCCAGACAAGCCCGATGGGCGCTGTTTTTCTCCAGGTTTAACTTCCATATTTCTTATCGACCTGGCTCCAAGAATGGGAATGTTTCCAGATACCCCAGAAACAGCAGAACCTGATACCATCCTTT
Source organism: Pelophylax lessonae (assembly GCF_965119305.1). Lineage (NCBI taxonomy): Eukaryota > Metazoa > Chordata > Amphibia > Anura > Ranidae > Pelophylax > Pelophylax lessonae. The sequence continues at coordinate 183,482,416 of NC_138770.1, forward strand.
CTGCCCATAATTTTCTCCTTATCCAGCCTGACCTGATGACGGCAATCCGACAGGCCTCAGCACTTTGCTTGGATCCTGAAGTACCCTCCCTGAAAAAACAGGAAGGGTTGCTGTGGCATCAGGATAAAATCTTTGTCCCTCCCCAAGTAAGACCTCAAGTTCTTAAAATATTTCATGACAGTAAACTTGCTGGGCATTTTGGGGTGCGGAAGACCTCTGAGCTTATCCAACGCTCTTTTTGGTGGCCCAACCTTGGGCAGGATTGCAAGGATTACATCGGCTCTTGTACCATCTGCCAACGTAACAAGGGGTCAAGTACCAAGACTTGGGGTTTGCTAAGACCACTTCTCATTCCTGAGCAACCCTGGAAAAAGATATCTATGGACTTTATTGTTGAAATACCCCCTTCAGAAGGATTTTCCACCATCTTGGTGGTAGTGGATCACCTTTCCAAAATGGCCCATTTTCTACCCATGGTTGGCACACCTTCAGCCCTGGACACAGCCAACATATTCATAAGGGAGATAATCAGGCTACATGGCCTTCCAGACAACATTATCTCAGATAGAGGATTGCAATTTACCTCCAGGTTCTGGAGGGATCTCTGTAAATCCCTGTCCATTGAAGTTTCTCTTTCTTCTGCATACCATCCTCAGAGCAATGGGCAAACAGAGAGGACTAATCAAACTCTAGAACAATACTTACGATGCTTTTGCACCTGTTCCCAAGACGACTGGGTCTCGCTCCTCCCCTGTGCGGAATTTGCTTACAACAATTCTCTTCATGCATCCACCAACCAGTCCCCTTTCTGGGCAAATTATGGATTTCATCCCTCCTTTCTGCCTAACACCCTTCCGGAAGCATCAGTTCCTGCTGTCCAAGATCGGATCAGCTTCATTCAAACCAACTATCAAACCCTACAGGAAGCCATGCGTAAAGCCCAGGAGGACTATAAACGGTTTCATGACTGTAAAAGAAAGAAGGGTCCAAATCTCAAGATTGGAGACAAAGTCTGGCTGTCAGCCTTGAACCTTAAACTCTCATGCCCATAAAGGAAGCTCGGACCAAGGTTCATTGGTCCGTTTGAAGTCAAGAGGGTGATCAATCCTGTGGCTTTTGAGCTGGCACTTCCCGACTCCTATAAGGTACACCCAGTTTTCCACATCTCCTTGCTCAAACCAGTTGTCCCCAGTCCATTTCCTGGGAGAGACGAGCTACCTCCACCTCCTGTCTCGATCGAAGGGGAGACGGAATTTGAAGTTGAGTCCATACTGGATTGCCGAAAGAAAGGGAGACAAACTCAGTATCTTATTAAATGGAAAGGTTACCCCCCTGAAGACAATTCCTGGGAACCCACTAGTAACCTGCATGCCCCCAGGCTTGTACAGGAATTCCACAGGAGATTCCCGGGAAGCATGGCCCGGTTGGGCATCCGGAGGCTGCCCCTTGGGGGGGGGCACTGTCAGAGAAACAGCCATGCTGCAACTGGCGACTCTGCCAGTACTTCCAATGGCCACAATGGACTCAGGCCATAGACTCATTGCCAGTGAAATGGCTGTGCTGCAAACTGGCAACTTTGCCAGTACTTCCCATGGCCGCAATGGACTCAGGCCATAGACTAATTCACTGGCCTATAAAAGGGCTCTGCTCAGCCCATCACATTGCTGGATTGTCTTCAGCTCTTCCTGTTTCCTGTGCATTGCTACTTCCTGGATTCCAGTTTGACCCGGCTTGTTCCTGACCTGTCTGCTCTCTCTCCTGGCTTCGACCCTCGGCTTCGTCTGACCATCCCTGCTCCAGTTTGGCTCTCCCATTATCTGATCTCGGCTTGGCTCACGGACTTGCTTCCTGTCTACCTGCCCTCCAGTACCTGATCTTGGCTTCCCCACGGACTTGTCTGCTTCTGGCTTTTCTACTATACCTTTGGCTTGCACCTGTTGCAGCTTCCTGTGTTTGACCCCCGGCCGGTTTTACACCTACTGCCTGGTTGTTCCTGGTTCCTCCTTGGACTGTCCGGTGTATTCCTGCCCAGCACTCTGCTAGAGACCGCCTGTCTACCATCAGGACCCTGCCGGCAACCAGTGCTTCTGTGGGCGCTACACCCTCTGTCTCAACCCCAGGGGTGTGCCGCACTCAGCCGCAAGGGGAGCCCTCTCTGCATCTTGGCCTCGGATCAGGTACGTGACACTGTCTAAGGGCGGACAGGAGGTTTATGCCATTATCGCACACCACCATTCCTGGCTCCAGCTAGTGTTGCGTGAACCACCTCTGTGCCTGCCCCTGAAGGGCTGCAAGAATCTCTGCTCCAGTGTGGTTCCTGTCCCCTAGACACACTGACTGAAGCACTGCATGGCACCTTTTAGCCTGACTCATTGAATAGCCCCTTGAACGCTTAGGGGGTACTTGTGGTTCATAGGGCAATTCAGCAGAGGAGGGCATGGAGAAGGAGGCAGGGTAGAGCTGTAAAATCTTGCATCAGCACTAGCTGTATGGAGACGTGGCAGAACAACAAGCTGCCGCACTGAGCCCTGTCTTGCATCCTTACGAATTTCAAGCAGAGTAACCCAGTGTGCTGTGATTGAAATATAGCGTCCCTGACCATGCTTGCTGGACCATGTGTCAGCAGTAACGTGGACTTTGCAGCTGACTGCCTTGCCTAACAATGCCACAATATTGCCTTCCACGTGATGGTACAGAGCTGGAATGGCCTTACGTGAAAAGAAAAAGCAACTTGGAACCTGCCATTGTGGTACAGCACGGAAGGGGGAAAAATCCACCAGACGGAAAGGCAAAAGTTGTAAAGCCAGCAGCTTTGACAAGGTTGCCTTTAGATGCTGAGCATGTGGGTGGCAGTGACTGTATTTGTTTTTTTAGCTGCAGCAGATGGGGCAGAGAAATTTTCTGGCTATAGTCTACAGCTGGTGGTGTGCTACTGGCAGATGTGCTGCAAGGACCTGGGACACCCTGCCCTATACCATCATCCCTGTCAGTGGAAGCTGCTGAGGGGTCATGAGGTGTAGCGGGGTTAGACTGAGGTGAGTAAGGAGGAGTAACAGAATTGTGTCCCTTTTGTGTGGCTTTCAGGTGTTCTTGCCAAAGGCTGAGTGGTGGGAGGTTAAATGCCTTGTCAAGCATGTGGTACCCAAATGGCTGTTGTTTTTTGTGCCGGATTGGTGGCACATGTGCTAAAAAAGGCCCACACAGCTGAGCTGTGGGAAGTGTGCCAGGAGATAACAGCTCCACAAAGTGATGGAATAGGGTGGCTGCTTTCTAGTCTTCCATGATAGCTGCCTCTTTGGGGCTGTGCCTCACCCTCACTTTCCTCCTCTGCGTGGCAGTGCATTGTGGTCATTCGGCGGGCCGAACAAACGGTCGAATGTCCTGATAATTCGAGTGTTCGTCGAACGGGCTCGGGCCGAACTATTCGCCCATCCCTAATCAATAATTTTACCAGAAAACATGTTGCTTCCAGAAGGAAGCTGTGAAGACAAAATTACCATGTACTGAAAACAGTTAAAAAGATTACACAACAATAATATACAAGTAATGCTTGGGAAAATCAAGCAGTACGCAATTTCACAACTACAGTGTTTGTTCACCTGGGGGTAATTCTGCAGTATTTATGACCTTCATTTGCATGTTTTTTAAGACAAAATGTTGTTTTCATTGATATCAATGTACAAAGGTAAGAATGAAATATACATCCTTACGATAAAATAAAAAGAAAAATGTCAGTGCCTAATCCACAAAAAATAGCAGCTTGCAAAACAGTGTGAACATACAAACACCAGTGAAATAAATAAATAAAAAGGTTGCAGCGCTAAACAATATTATAAAAAGTGTCTGAAAAATCAAGTCCTTCAATGGAACATAAGTTCCACATCAGCTAGTTTTTCTCCACCAAAGTAAAAAGTGAGCACTCACCAGAACCATATGCTGTCTTTTCAGGACAGCTGAAAGAGTGTGAGATGAAGCCAGAGGAATCAAGCAGGGAATGATCTTTTTATCCCTTCACCGGACATGCTTTCCTCAGATGTTAAATCCAGAGTGGCAAATTAACAGGCAGGAGAGAAAAAAGATCTCCTCATGGTGTAGTATTTATTAAAACTTCCACAATGATTAAAAAAAATATACTAAACACAAATGGAGATCCATACAGTGCAACAACATATGGCACTTACGTATAAAGCCACCAGACTAAAAAAGGACTGGTGGCTTATGGACCTCTGGCATATAAGTGATATGTAAGGAATATACTAGAGTATATGCCCCGCGCCTGGTGTTTTAAGATAAATATGTGAGTAAATAAATCAATAGTGTAAGTAAATAAATAAATGAAATAAATAAATACAAAAATGTGCGTTTGCAGCAACTGCTATAGAGATTATGTGAACGGGATGTAGGAAAGTAGTCTGTAGTAGGCTACCTATAGCGCTTGCTAAAATTAATCTAAATAAAGGTATTTAATAAAATGTTGATAATAAATACATAAATAGCTAAATAAATATGTGGGTAATCCTCTAGTTATATTTAGTGATATACACAAAATAATTCATACATAAAAGTCTATTAAAGGTGACTGTAGTGAAAGTATCATAAGAAAGTTCAACAAAGTTCCAAAATTTTAAAATCCAAAGTAAATGGTGAGTCTCTTGTGCAAATAATGCTTATTCACAAACAATAGGTGCAAGTGCTCAGCGTGATGATTTCTCAGTTCGCTCTGTGATTATCGGTGCAGCTTCTTATTCTATTTCCACCGTGATAAATGGTAAGAGTGGGTCACTTACCAAAAGATGTGGGTCATGTATGCCTTATGGCATCAAGACCAACCAGGCTTAGGTAGCCTTCCAGGCTATGATAAGGGTCTCCTCGTGGCTTGCTTTGGGTAGATAGGATGGCGGGCTCCCCCTCTCTCTCCTCTCCCCTCAGGCCAAATAAGAAGGAAGACAAGAAAGCTCCGGATAGTGTAGTATTTTTAGGATATAAATTTTATTCCCCAATCATGGGTAAAAAGAACGTACTGGCAGTAATACAAAGTAACACAAAGTATATAGCCAAATAAAAATGTTTTCCAATTAAAAAAGAGGCCACTTTAGGCCGCTAGTGATTGTGTGTGTCAGCGCAAACTGAATACAGGGTGGCGAGCGGGAGAACTTCCGGCTTGCACTCCACCTGTGTCACACGTCATGTACGCTGTGCGTTCCAAATCTTACGCGTTTCGTCACATCCGGGGATGTCTTTGGAGACGTCCCCGGATGTGACGAAACGCATAATATTTGTAACGCACAGTGTACGTGACGTGTGACGCAGGTGGAACGCACAGCGTACGTGACGTGTGACGCAGGTGGAGCTCAGGCCGGAAGTTCTCCCGCTCGCCACCCTGTATTCAGTTTGCGTTGACACACACGATCACTAGCGGCCTAAAGTGGCCCCTTTTTTAATTGGAAAACATTTTTATTTGGCTATATACTTTGTATTACTTTGTATTACTGCCAGTACGTTCTTTTTATCCATGATTGGGGAATAAAATTTATATCCTAAAAATACTACACTATCCGGAGCTTTCTTGTCTTCCTTCTTATTTGGCACAGCTGCACAGCTGATACGCAGTTCTAATTCAAAGAGACTGAATGGTATGTAGCAAAGGTACATGATAACAGAAGCTCGGATAATTTACCAAAATTGAAAAATGTATAAGAACAGAGAGGAGACCGGTTACTCGCTACAAAGTAGTACACACCTCAAGTTCCTCAGTGAGGGCTCCTGGCGACAGAGTATTGATGTGATAAATCCATAAGGTTTCTCTGCGGCAGAGGGGGGGGGATTTGTTCCAAAACCAAAACTCGAAGGCCATAGATGGAGCCATCATGAGTGTATTTAAAATGGCGGTGAACACTATGATCAGTGCTGCCTTCCCTTAAGGAGTCTCCTGTGTTCAACAAAATGTACCTGAACTGTACAAATAGTCCTGCCTACATAGAGGAGACCACAGGGACATGAAAGGCGGTATACAACAAAAACCATGGAACAGGAGAAGAAAAAATGATTAAATAAGTTTTTGTTATCGGTAAAACTCTTTTTGAGGTGGTCGACAAATTTGGATATCATGCATTTTAGTTTTTACATTGAAAACATCCCTACTATATTGAAGAAAGTAGCCAAAGGATGGGAGGAGGACTTATTACTGGATGGTAATTTGCAAGGGACAATTTTGTTTTTCACATTGGGAGCACTTCTATAGACAAACTTAGGTCTGTTTGGGAAAATCAGCCCCAGCTTGGAGTCCTTCAAAAGGATCCCCCAATGTCATGCAATGACCTTCTCCATCTGTTTGAAACGGGAGTGAAAGTGGGTTAGAAATTTGATATCGCCCACTGAGGTAGTCTCTGTTTTAGCAGGCCCTAATCTGGCTAGTTGCACATGTTTTATAGAATTGTTCAACTAAGCTGGGGTTGAAGCCTTTTTCCAGAAATCTGTCTTTGAGGATCTGACCTTAGGAAAAAAATCCTGATCAAGTGTACAGTTCCTCCGAAGATGACTAAACTGTCCTTTAGGGATGTTGTTAAGCCACCTTGGGTGATGACAACTATGGGAATGAAGATAAGAGTGTAACGCTCCTGCGTTTTTAGTATAGGCTGGATTTGCAGCTGCAAAATCTCCACTCAGTAGTCATGTAGAGATGTGTTGAATACCAGATCCAACTCTCCAGGACTCATCACCGTGGGCCTGTCAGCTTCAACATACAGATATATACACACTCAATGAGATGTTCCTGGAGTGATAGGATGTATATGATAGTATGAAGGTGATGTGCTGAAGGGACAGGTGTGAACAGTGACAAGGATGGTAATCACTTGATAGGTTTGTATAGGAGAGTTCAAGATGGTATTTAGGAATGCAGATAGGTTAGTATCGAGTATGCTAACAGGTGGTGAGGACAGCAGATGACAAATACAGGATAGACTAACCCAGTGCAAGGATAGATAGTAGTAAACAGGAGAGCTAGCAATCTATGCAGCAGTGCAGATGATAGATGGCAGTAGGCTCAAGAGCTAGCAATCTATGTAACAGTGCAGATGATAGGATAGTATGGATAGGTAGTAACAGTCCTTAATGTGCATAGGTAGATAGTGCAATAAGGTTATGGAGGGTTCCCCTGTGGGGTACTTATCACTTGTAATGTTAGTAGTTTAGAGAGGTCCAGTAGATAAGGAATGATCCGGTAGCGAGATACAGGGATCAGTAGCGAGGTTCCGGTCTGCTCCAGGTAAAGGGAATAGCTGGAGGTTCCGATCGAGAGACAGGCTTGAAAGCATGTGGATAACAAGGCAGGTTGAACGAACAATGTGAGTGAGACCGCCGGCGGTTGAAATAGCCGCTCTGCGGCGCTCAGCAGTGACATCATCGTTCTTAAAGGTATATGCGTACCACCTGAAGAGAAAGGTGGGACGCGTTACAGAGAAAGTGGTGATTAAGGGTACCGGAGGTACAAGAATCTTACAAAGAGTTGCCTGAGGTGGGTTTGAAATGTGTCTTGGAAGTAATTTGCCCATTGCTATGGCCTAGTTCAAGGTCAAGGAAAACCAAAGTAGATGGATTTCAAACATTAGTAAAGGACAGACCGATGGTATTGTCATTACAATATTGAACAAAAGGTACAACTGAGGAAGGGGAGCCATCCCATATGAGGATAATAACGTCATCATATCGTCCGTAAAAAGAACGATATGGGCAGCAACCAAATTATTCCTCCAGATATGAGACTCTTCCCACTAGCAAAGGGTAAGATTGGCATAACAGGGAGCAAATGAGGCTCCCATTGCTGTGCCCCATATCTGGAGGAAAAAAATCCCCTTGGAAAGAGAAATAGTGTTCCAAACAATAGCGGGTACCCTCCAAAATTAACCGGGCCTGCGCAGGATGCAGAGGAAACTCTTGGGTGAGAAAGAAACTGAGGGCTGTGAGGCCAACTTCATGTGGGATGGAAGTATATAAAGATTGGACATCGAGGAACATCCAAATGTAAGAGGGTTCCCAATGGTAAGTACTCAAAATGTCCAATAGCTGTAATGAGTCCTTGACGTATGAAGGCAAAGATAAAAACATGGGCTGTAGGAAGCAATCAATGTATTGAGAGAGCCAACTGGTGACACTCTCCATGCTAGCTACAATTGTTCTGCCAGGTGGATTGGTAGAACTTTTGTGCACCTTGGGTAAATGATAAAAAGAGGGCAAGTCCCTGGAAACGCGTCATGCACACCCCCTTTCTCGATATCCACCAGGCATTTTGACAGCTTTCATCCGCATGTGCAGCCTAGAACACTGCTGCTAATATCCATACTTTGAGCTGGCCGACTCCCTGTCATCCTTGGTCTCCTTACCCATTGATGCCTACATACTCACACTGATTACAGCTGCTTGGTCCCAGATGTTCCCTATCCATGCTGTTTCATGCTAACTTTTATGTAAATGTGCTGCTTATTTAAATAAAGTGTTTTTTATTTGATACTGACCCCAGTTCCCTGCTATTCTTTTCTTCCAATATATACACTAAGGCTGGCCATTTATTATTCATTTTTTTGTTCAATCAGCAGGTTGAAAGGGAAAAAAATGAGCAGATTATTTCAGGCTGTGTCTTTGTATTCTGACAGTGGGAGCCTTCCCTGCTGTCAGAATACAATGATTGGTGTTCCCGGCTATAGCCATTGGCACTGATCGATTGTGAAAAACCCAACAGGCTGATTGTAGTCAATTGATGTATAAATTTCTGTACAACCAGCCTGGCCATACATGGATCAAAATGTGGTCAGTCCCGGCTGAACCAGTCAAATTGCGATCCCTGTATGGCCACTTTAAAGTTGACCATACAATGCTCAAATTTAATCTAATTCCTTCTTGCTCAGATGAAATGAAGTGTATGGTCCTGCGAGCACCACTCTGTTTGACAAAAGTTAATTGTTTAATCGACTTTTGTTGAAGGTGCCTATCAGAACATTGTAAGCAGAACAGAGCCTGCATCCAGTCAGATGCAGCCACTGTTTAGGTACTCTGACAACCGGTGGTATTGGCTGTCAGAATACCATAGCCCAGAAGAGAAGATTGGTTCATCTACACTGTTAGTGGGGATGGAGGAATCTGTTAGATTTCTTTAGTTCAGCTTTTTTTTTCTTCTTGTTTTGTATAAAGTATAGAAAAGATAGAACCCTTGTCAAGTTTTTTTGCTCTTGGCATTTCCACTGGGGAGATCTACCCTCTCTATTTTCCTAATGATCATTGTAATTGGAACAGAAAAGTGTTGTAGAATCCAACATTTTACAGTTGTCACAAGAACCAGAGGTGAGGATACATTTTCCAATAGGATGGCAAGTGGAGGGGAGACAAGAAAAACCAAAGCAGTCCTGTTTTGGTGATTTCTCCACCTCACAGCAGATCCCCGCCTGCTGCCTGCTGGAACTGAGAAATACCATCTAAACAGTGTGCTTTAGAAGGCTGTGGAGGAGAGAGAGCATAAACAGAAAAACAGGTACAGCTTATGTTGATTTTATTCATCACTGTGTATCACATGAGACTTATCACTTCAGTGGACTTATGTAAGGGTTAATAGGGTAAATTATCACTTTAATTCTTGACATCTTTGGTATCTATTTACATGACATAGGCTCGGTTCACACTACGTCGCTCCGACTTAGGGGGCGACCTGTGAAGTCGCGTGCAGTGCGACTTCGGCGCGACTTGCACGGACTTCATAAAATGAATGTCTATGCAAGTCACCTCCAGGTCACCCCGAAGTAGTACAGGACCCTTTTTCTAAATCGGAACGACTTGTGTCGCTCCTATTAGAACGGCTCCTGTACCGCACAATGGGAGCGTGACAGACCGCGACTTGTCAGGCTGACAAGTCGCAGGCCAAGTCGGACTAGTGTGAATGCGGTCTTAGTCTCTTATTTATATTTTACTGAAAAAAAAAATATATTGTGTTTGTGTGCACTAAAATAACAATATTTTTTTCTCACTGAAAACTGATTTGATAAACAGTTGCACTAAGATCTTGTGGCATACGCAAATTGCAACTATATACAATCTTTGAGGCTGGGTTCACATTAGGTAAAGAGACAGTGTTGTGAAGTTACTTGCAGCCCATTCAGAAAGAGCCATGATCACTTTTTTAAACGATAAGTGCAATTTCACACATCTTTTCCACCTTAAAACCCTGACCAAAAATAAGCCAGCACCTCTGCCAAAGATTCTAGCATACATGCATCCCAAGGCTGTGGTCTGCCATAAGGTTGAAAGCCTGTGGTTGAAATCTCCATTCCATTGGCTGTGCCTGTGCAGTTGATTCCCATACACATTTATGGGACTGTCTCCTGAGCATCTCCAGGCTAGGCTGGTAAACAACTGACGCCAATGGCAGGACAGTAAGGCAGCACTTGCAGGTCTCTGTATGTGCACTTTGTTTTTTTTACCAGGGTACCCCATTACAATGAAAATCCCAGGGGCCAGTTAAGCAAACAACATCCTGATATCTCATGGTCACATAGTAGTCTGTACCATCTCATTAACCTTAACTCACTATTGGTCAATAGGGCTGTCCATCACACTGTCAGGTTTATTTACTAAAATGAAAATTCAGGAGAATTGTTAGAGTTGCAAAATATAGACCAAGATAGCTGATTTGGAAAAGTAACCAAATTGAAAAGTTTTTCCATTTCTGCTATTTTGACCTAGATTTTCCAGTTCTACGATCAATACTCCTGAATTTGCCTTTAATGAATAATCCTGTAAGTGACTAATGAGGAGCCAAAGATAGCACAAAGAAGTACAACATGGCATGATCTTGAGAAATTAAGTCACTGTTTTCTTAATAATGAGTGGTTATGTCCGCGCTATGGAGAGAAAAATAAGATGGCTGCTGCCTACCTCAAAAATATGGACTATGCAGTCAATATTGGGAAATATAAAAAATGGTGAGGTAACTGGCGCTGCCTATAGATGTGTGTAAAACATAAATATTGCAATAAATGATGATAGCTTATACACAGAAAATCACTACATATAAATATAACAGATAAATATGATAAATAGTATAAATATAAAGTGCAATAGTGTAAACAGTGTACGAGTGAAATGCTCACACAAAAGAATATATATAAAAAATATATATACAAAGTGATCTGTGATAAAGGTGACCAGATAAATTAAAATTGCTGGCCAGTGAACTGTTACTAATTCACAAAGAAAGGAAAATAGCTGAAAAAAACAATATTTCAGCTAAGACTAATACAGTGATGTGATCGTGCAATGATCCCAATCAAGGTGGGTATAGAAAGTAAAATTATATAGGTGATTTCAAAGCCACTGAAATGACTGGCCAGAAAAAGAGTATATAGGTGCAGCAAGGTCCTAGAATAGACCAGTGAAGTGTATATTATCCACAATATACTAAAAATAATGGTGAATAAATAATTACTGTAAAGTGCTATAGTGCAAGGGTCCTGAGGACCCGTGAGCAGAGAAAGTGAGCAAAAAAAATATATTTTGTAATAAAAACAGCTAGTGATGGTAATCTGTATCCAAGCTCAATAAATCAAAATGGGTGAAAAAGTCCATAAAGTTCATAGAAAGTGAGCTATAACATTATTCAACTCTGTGGATGATTCTTGAGGTGCTCCAGGTGTTTAAGTGCCGGGTGTGGAGACAGTGATTCCCCCTTCCAATCTCTCCCGCACTCACCGGAAAGCAGCACCCCCACAGGGGTAACCAGTGTATAAGACACAGGTACACTTTCCAATCGGTGGTATTCCTATGTGCTGATCCCTCCAGTGTTTTGTCCTGAAGCCTCTTATGCCATGTATATATGTATAAATCAAACTCAAAAGGGACATATCCAGGGTCACATATTTTATTTTTTTATGTTTTCTTAATAAGGTATCTCAGATTCTTGAGGTTTGGGGGTGCTCTGGAAATGGACAAGATGTACTTGGTGTTAACTTTTTCTCAGATGTTTCTAAGAAATCAGGAAAGTATGGGGAAGATAGGTTCACTTTTATTATTGGAACAAAGTACAGCAATATATTAGTACTAGTAAAGCATATTATCCTTTACTTAGTCAAGTACTATGCAAATCAAGATCCTCAGCAGGAATTTATAACTTAACCTCATGTCAATTACATAGGCACACTATTTTACTTCCTTGTGGCCTCATAAATTCTATTTAATAATTGATGTACTTTTCTGGTAAATTTTAACTTTGGCCTTTTGAGATGTTGTGCCAGACCGCACTGTTGCCAGTCTGTCTTTGAAAGACATCGGTTCACAATCTCCCAACATGACCTGTACAGAGAACTGGTCTACTTGTAATGGTTTCTTTCTGTTGGCATTGTCTCTACTGGCTATTATTTTAAACTTGACCCCACTCGTTGCAGACTATGTAGAAGATGGGAGACTCTTTTTTAACCCCATCTCTTGTTATGAGTGGTGGCTTCCAGGACTGTTTGGAGGAGGATTGCTTGTAAGTATTAATTCAGTCTGTTTATATGATTTGGAATCTGAAAGCTGCTGTGCCCTAACTACTGACAATGCATAGACTATATGTGGTCAAATAGGCTTTTAGTCATGTGTCAACCACTAGAGATAGGCTGAAACTGCTTTTTTTACAGAAAGGATAGTATATTATCCTTTTTTATTATTTTTCATCCATCTTATCAAGACAGTTAACATGGCTTTAGGTAAATATTTCATTATAGGCTTGCTTTAATCCTTACACTACCTTGATCAAATTTGTTCAAATTTGTTGCATTGCTTGTCAAAATGACATTAATTCACACTTGTGACTAAGCATAAAAAACAGTAATACATTTAAAACACTAATGAAAAATCTATTGTTTACAACACAATATTATCACTATTTTTATATACTTAATTGTTTATATATATATTTAAAACTTGTTTTTCAAAATGTCCCCTTTTCTGAATGAAATATTCTTTTGTGAATGCTATAGAGACTAATTTACTAAAAGAGTTGAGAATCTTGATATAAACATTTTGTGAATATTCACTTCATTTGTCCAATCAAAAGAAAAGCCAAATTCCTGTTCACTTTGAATAAAAGATCATGTGCAGAAGATTTTCACAATTGGATAACTAAAGTAAGTACTCACATAGTTTTTCGAGTGCAGATTCTAGGCTTCTCCAGTGAATAAGCAAAATGGTGTAGACGGGTTAATTTAAATGATGAGACACATATACCAGGTTGTCATGATAGTTAATCTAAATATGCTTCTTTCACAAAATTTTTATTTTTAATTTTTAAGTTTTAAGAGTTTTTGGAGAGTTAAAAAAACAAACAATTCAAAAAATTGCAATAAAATATCTTTTTGGCATATTGGGCAAATATATTGTAAGTTATGTCAGAGTAATATTAGTTACATAGGTGAGTTTTTTTTGCTGCCTTCATGTGTAGCTTAAAGTGGTTGTAAAGTCAGAAGTTTTTTTTATCTTAATGCATTCTATGTACTAAGATAAAAAACCCCTCAGTGTGCAGCAGCCCCCTTCCCCCCTTATACTTACCTGAGCACCCTATCGATCCAGCGAAGTCCACAAATGCCACGGCCACCTGAGACTCTCCCTTCTGATTGGCTGAGACACAGCAGCGATGCCATTGGATCTGGCTACTGTCAATCAAACTCAGTTTGCCAATGAGGAGACAGAGTGAGCGGGGCCGAACTGCGGCTCCATGTCTGATTGAATACATGGAGCAGCGGCTCAGCTCTGCTGCCCCCATAGCAAGCTGCTTGCTTCGGGGGCACTCAACAGAAGATGAGGATCTGGGCTGCTCTGTGCAAAACCACTACACAGAGCAGGTAAATATAACATTTTTGTTATTTTAATAGTAAAAAAAGTTCGACTTTACAATCATTTTAACCTCTTTAGCTCCAGAAAGTTTACCCCCCTTCATGACCAGGCCATTTTTTGCGATACTGCATTGCGTTGTTTTTAACTGACAATTGCACAGTAATCCAATGCTGTACCCAAATAAAACTTATTTCTCTTTTTTTCCTAAAAATAGAGCTTTCATTTGGTGGTATTTGATCATCTCTGCGGTTTTTATTTTTTGCTTTATAAAAATACAAATAAAAATAAAAAACTACTGAGAATTTTGAAAAAAAATATGTTTAATTTCTGCTATAAAACACATCCAATAAAAATATAAAATATCAAATTTCTTCATCAATTTAGGCTAATATGTATTCTGATACATGTTTTTTTCTAAAAAAAAATCCCAATAAGCGTATATTGATTGGTTTGCCCAAAAGTTATAGCATCTACAAACTATTGGATATTTTTATGGAATTTTTATTTATTTATTTATTTTTTTGCTAGCAATGGCGGTGATCAGTGACTTACAGTGGGACTGCAACAATGTGGTGAACAAATCAGACACTGAGTGATACTTTTGACACTTTTTTGGGGACCATTGATGCTAATACAGCGATCAGTGCAAAAATAATATGCACTGTCACTGTACTAATGATACTGACAGGAAAGGAGGTAACATCAGGTGCGGTCAAAGGGTTAAATGTATTCCTATGGAGTGCTTGCTAAATGTGTGGGAAATGCTTTAACTGTGGAAAGACAGAGATCCATGTACCTGCTTAGCAGACACATAAGATCTCTATCTTCCCTACTAACAGAACGTTTTACATAGGCAGGCTGCCGTCCTGTCTCTCTCGGGAATGATCGGTGGGTTCTGACAGACATTGGTTCAGTCGAAACCCGCTGATTGGCTCCCACTGTGTCCAGTTACAGCGGGAGCAGGTCGCTGGCGGCACACATGTGCGCCCTAGACCCGAAAAAGCAGAATGACGTACCTGTACATGATTCTGTGCACAGGAGCCGCTGCCTCACAGTAAATGTACATGGGGCGTTCAGCAAAACAAACATGTATTATACTGCAGCTTACCAATTCATAGATTTTTTAGTTTTTTTTTTCCTTTTTTTTCACTTGGTGATCCGACCACTTCGGGATCATTCACTTAAGTGTTTAGCCATACTGCAAATCCCAGCAGGGGCCAGCCAAACTTCAATCAGCATGTGGCCATTCCTGTTTGAGAGAAGTTCATCACTTGATAGAAATCTGTCAAAGAGACTTGTGGAAAACGTTTCTCAATCAGCAGTGTCTGCAGCTACTGATCAGTGTATTGTGACAACAGCAGGTCCCTTTGTCAGAATACAATGTCTTGATTGGGTGGATTCCTCCATCCAGCTCGTTTGTGTTGGCTGAACCAAATCATACTAACAGTGTATAGCCAAGTTTACTCTAGTTCAATGAAATCTGAATTGTTCATTTAACACTACCCTCTCCCCAGGTCGACAGTACTGCTGTTTAACCACTTTAAGACCGGAGGATTTGGCTGCTCAATGACCAGGCCCTATTTTGCGATTCGGCACTGCGTGACTTTAACGGACAATTGCGCGGTCATGCAATGCTGTATCCAAACGAAATTGACGTCCTACTTTTCCCACAAATAGAGCTTTCTTTTGGGGGTACTTGATCATCTGTGCGATTTTTATTTTTTGCGCTATAAACAAAAAAAAGAGCGACAATTTTTAAAAAATAACACTATTTTTCACATCCTTTTATATGAAATTCTTAAAAAAAATGTAAAAATGAAATTTTTTTAACATTTTAGGCCAATTTGTTTTCTGCTACATATTTTTGGTAAAAAAAAAATCGCAATAAGCGTATTTTGATTGGTTTGCACAAAAGTTATTGCGTTTACTAACTACGGGAAAGATTTATGTCATTTATATTGTTTTTTTTTTTTCACTAGTAATGGCGGCTATCTGTGATTTTTTTTGCGGGACTGCGACATTGCCGCGGACAGATCGGACCCTTGACTGACATTTTTTACACTTTTGGGGGTACCAGTGACATTACTACAGTAATCAGTGCTAAAAATATGCACTGTTACTGTAAAAATGACACTGGCAGGGAAGAGGTTAACAGTATGGGTGATCAAGGGGTTAAATGTGTCCCTAGGGGCGTTATTATAACTGTCAGGGGGCATGGCTTGTGAAGTAATCACACAGATATGCGATCCTATATAGCAGGATCACATAGCTTCTGTGATCACTTCAGGGAGAATGACAGATGGCTGTGTTTACATCAGCCGTCTGTCCTTCTCTCTCAGCTGTGAGAGATTGCGAGAGGTCGGTGGCCATCGGAGCCGCCGGTCACACGCACTGGCTCCCCTGCTGACCAGTGGGCGGTGCGTGTTTGCCCCCTAGAGTCTCCGGAACGAGTGACGTAGTACTACCCAGGAGTGGCTACCGTTTGCAGTAAATCTGCAGGAAGGCAGTCGTTAAGTGGTTAAATGTCTCCATTATTATTCTGTCCAGGGTGGAGACACCCTAAGGTTCCTTTCACACGGGCTATGCGCCCGGCAGACTCCGTTTTGATCAACGGGGATCGATCCACCGATCCCCGCTGAGCAGGCGGATGACAGCTCTGTCCCTGCTCTGTGTGCAGAGACAGACTTGTCAGATCCCCGCTCTCCTCTATGGGGGATCGGATGAAAATGTGCCGCCTGTCAGTTTTCATCCGATCCTATCCGATCCGATCCTCCAGACAGATGGAAAATAGGGTTTCCATCTGTCTGGATTTCACAGACCGGATTGGATCGGAGAACAGCGGGTGTCAGCGGACATGTCACCGCTTCCCCATAGAGGTGCATGGAACATCCGATCAGGTCCGCCTGAAAAACTGACAGGCAGACCTGATCGGAAAGCAGTATGAAAGGGGCCTAAGACAAGAAGGGTGTTACTGGCCAGATAAAAAAAAAAAAAAAGCAGCTACCGTACCTAAGGACTGGTAAGTTGCAATAAATTACATTTTGCTTTCGAGTTTAATAAACCTTTAAAGTTGTGCTTGAAAAAATATAATTATAGATGCTGTGGCCACAATACCTTGCACCATGACAAATTTAACACCGTATGTCGAGTTGACAGTTGGCACTGCCTGTCAAACTCGCCGATGTCAATATGCTGCAACTGAGAGCCAAACTCTTGGCTCACTATTGTGGCACATTAATCCCATTATAAATTGCCTTTCGGCAAAAAAACACCAGCCATTCAGGAAGCAGCAAGATCACTTGCTAAATGCCTGACAGTGGCTGCTTAGCCGCACTTTGGAAAGGGATCCACATCAGTGCACTTTTTGGAGTATTGAATAGTGTGAACCTAGCCTTAAGGGCCATACACACTATAAGCAGTGCCATCTTAAGAGCATTATAGGCCCCTGGGCAATGCAGTGCACTGGGACCCTGCCTACACAATCACCCACGAAAATAAGAATGCAAATTATCGATAAGGCAATATTTATTGGTACAGCCAGGCTAATGACCGCTTCCAAGTTCGGGGGCTGGGTCCAGTGAACACGCACATGGACGATAGTCAGTTTGGCGACTGTCCTGTGTGTTCCTGCTCCCGTGGAGGTGGATAGGCATTCCTGCAGTTGTGCCCCCCCCATGGCCCAAGTGGTCTGACAGCAGCACAGGACCGGCAAGCGCTTGCCACCTTCTAAGTTCGGCGGGATTAATGCTTGGCTGTGGCTGGGTCGCTGGGCAGGTGGGGCCCCCTTTGCAAGTGGGGCCCCCGGGCAACTGCCCAGCGTGCCCATTCGGTAAGATGGCCCTGACTATAAGATTTTCTGAAGACTTTTTCCTTCAGATTTACCTTTTCTATGAAGTGCAAGGGCCTGCCAGATTGCTTACAAATTGAAAGTGTTTAGGTTTGACCTCATATTATATGATTTTGGTAAGTCTAAAGGAAAAAGTCTTCAGAAAATCTTACAGTGTGTATGGCCCATTACAGAGTACTCATGTGAAATATACTTGGCAAATGAATGTATCCATGCACAGAAGGTGATGGTTAAAAATTCGACCACTGCAAAATTGTGCTTTATCATGGCATAAACATGTCTGCACTGGTTGGTGGTAGCTCACAGACAGGCAATCATTTACATATCCACCTGTTATTGGCCAAATCCAGTGTTAATCAGTTTATTTGTATGGGTACCTTGAGACTATGTTCATCAGTTTATTTGTATGGGTAATCTGTTTACGACCGTAATGAAATGTTTTTCCGCCGAAAACATTTCTTATCTATATTAAACCCATAAAACAACCTACTTATGATGACGTGTGCCTTATAAACACTGCTTACTAAAAAGCAAGCTGCTAATGAGACGGAAATTTGTTTGCTCAAAAACATGCAAGTAGATGATTAAGAGACAGGCAATTAGCATTTGCTTAATTGCGATAAAGGTTTAAACTTTGTAGTTGCGGTTCCTTAGCCTGAAACCAACTGGGGTAAAAAATAACAGATAATGCCATAAAATATACAAATACTGAGCGGAGTGAGAGTGGAGGTTCTTCAATAATCTAGTTAGTAGTTTCCAGCTGGATCAACTCCCATGTACGGTAGTTAATCTATCACTATGATAACTCCTCTTTTAAAATATAGATAACCAAACTGGTAAGTAGTCAAATTATCACTATATACAAAAGTAATCAAAAGTTTATTATGCCACTGCAAGGTCAACAAGCATTTAAAATCCCATTGATCCTGCATGGTTGACATATAGTATATACTGCGCATCCAGAAGATGTTGCTCCAAACAGAACTAAAGCCCCGTACACACGCACAGATTGTTGGCCAACCGATCGGCCGTCTTTTGTCCAGTGTTGTTTGTTGGTTGAAATGTTCTCTAGACTTGCACTGGACTTTTGTTGGCCAACAAAAACCAACTTCAGAAGTGATGTCATGTGATGGTTGACTTTCTGTGTGTTTTTTCTTCTCTGAGCATGCCCAGTCTTGCTCATCTGATTTTTGTCTGCCGAAATCTGTACTGACTGACGAACAATCGGCCGTTCTTTGTTGGCCAACAAAAATTTTATAGCCTGCACACCAGATTTTTTTCGGCCGAAAAATTCTCAGTTGGTTGTCGGAAGCATCATACTAACAAGCCGACAATCGGCAGATCGGACGTTGACCAACAATTTACGGCCAACAATCTGTGCATGTGTACGGGGCTTTACTAACACTTTGTTACCTTACATTTCTTTTAAAAAAAGGAGGCAAAACTTATAAACCTCCTTTTTTTGAAAAGTCCTTCGTTTTTAAAACATACAGTGATCAACTTATCAGATGTCATTTACAGTAATTCACTTTTAATTTCCAGACGAGACACCATGCCAGATTCACCACAAATATTCTATAATATTCAACATGATTTCCATAAGCAATCTTACACATAATAAACCAGTGAGAAGCTTTCTCTTGATTTTCCTCAGTTGTAGGTTTTCAGATTCTGTGCGTTCAGCGTGGCAGTTCCTAGACATTGATAGAGGCAATATGATCATAGTGACGTGCCTCCATCCCTAATGGTTAATGCAAGCAGAAAACAGAGGTCGTGGGACAGGTCACGAACTAAGATATACAAAATTAGAATATAAATGTAATAATTTATTTTACATACAGTAATTTATACAAATGTTGACATCAGTTACAAATATGATGCAGACATGTATACAAAAATCCTGACACAAAAAATTGCATATTGTAAAAACATTGGTATAATAGTAAGATATAGTCAGTAAAAAAGTAAATTTTGCACCTATGCGTCTAAGTAGCTCTACGCGTTTCGTGGAACCCTGTCCACTCATCAGGAGATTAAAGCCAAAGAGTTACCTTGTAAATGTATAATATGTAGGTTTGTATAGAAATACACGAAAAAAAAAAATGATTGCCTCATCACTTACACATGTCGGCATCAAAAATATACCCAGCCTCTCCGGGGGGGGGGGGGGGGGGGGAGAAATCCTAGACATATCCACCACCAATACATCAAAGGAAAGTTTTGTAACTTTTATATTTAGTGGTAATTTGATTACTTCTCAGTTCAGTTATCTGTTTTTCAAAGAGGGATATTACAATGATATAATGTTTTAATGATTAAAACAATAAATTACCTGCTGCCCCATAAAACAATAAATTACCTGCTGGCCCATGGGAAAATCATCTCAGCGCTGTTGGAACAACATCCAGTGTAAATAAAGCAGGACATAAAGTCTAATCCTGTATCTAAAAGTTTTATTTTATTAGTAGCATAAGATAACGGTCATCTAACAAATACCTTGATTTGTAGGGCACTAAGCCCCCGTTCAAATCGCATGCCAAATCGGAGCCTATTGTCAGCAACGGCACCATCCGAATCGGTGCGACGCCGCACCGATTCCCAAAAGTAGTTCCTGCACTACTTTTGGCGACTTTGGGGGCGATTTCAATAGACATCTGTGAATGAACCCGCACAGGTGTCTTTCAAACCGCCCCCGAAGTCAGACTGAAATGCTGGTTTAAAATTGAGCGAGTTCAGCTGAACTCGCATGATTTCAAACCCGCATTCAGTGTGAACCTGGGCTAAGTAAGCACTGTTTTGCTAAATGCATCAAGACGTTCTGTGGATGACTACTGCCTTATGCCATTAATTTGAAATAAAGCTTTTGGGTGCTAGATTTAGCTTGTATGGACCACTTTATTTTTTTCTGATTAGAGTAAAATAGTAGTTACTTCACTCCTTTAGAAACATTATTGGGGATGTTAAAATTTGTGTCGGTGAACACTTTTTCACGTTAAAGTGAAGTTTCCTACAGACATTCTGAAATATGTCTCCTCCTTTGCTATATAATGATGACCCCCCCTCCAGAGATGTATAGTAACGAAGTAGAACTACTTAAGTACTGTACTTAAGTACCGAAATGCGGTATCTGTACTTTCCTAGAGTAGAATTTTTTTCTCCTACTTCTAATTTTACTTCACTACATTTTTTCGATGATTTCGATACTTCTACTCAAGTATTTTTTTTTGTGCTGCATAGTTACTCGTTACTTTTAAAAAAATTACCACTGCCAGAACAGTAGATGGCAGGTTACATAAAACTCAAAAAAATGTGTATAATGTCATTTGTAAATTAGCGCATACGAAAATAAAGGTTGTGTATAATAAAAGCTGCTATACCAAATCTTTCCAATAAAAAGAAAATATGAAACAAACAAATAAATGGTGCTACAGCGCTTAAAGTGCATCAAGAAACTACTAACAAACACAGGTTAATCATTTGAATAAATCATTTGAAATAATAAAAAACAATATGATGTTCAAACTTTTGACTTCTTTCTTTAATAACTACATAACACAGTACTTCTACTTCTACTTTCAGTACTTGAGTAGAAATTTTTTTTCAAAACTACTGGTACTTTTTACTTTTAGTACTTAAGTAGCAAATTTTTTGAAAAAACTACTTGCAATACTTAAGTAAAAAAAATGTTGAATACTTTAGTACTTCTACTTAAGTAACTTTTTCTGGGAGCACTTCCACTTCTACTCAAGTCACTTTTTGATCGAGCACTTGTACTTTTACTCAAGTAGAAATTTCGAGTACTTTATACAAGTCTGCCCCCCTCCCCCCTGGAGCTGGGAACTCGGAGGCAGATTTCTTGGTGCTGGATTCCTAGATAGATAGATAGACAGACAGACAGACAGACAGACAGACAGACAGACAGACAGACAGACAGATAGACAGATAGACAGATAGACAGATAGACAGATAGACAGATAGATAGATAGATAGATAGATAGATAGATAGATAGATAGATAGATAGATAGATAGATAGATAGATAGATAGATAGATAGATAGATAGATAGATAGATAGATAGATAGATAGATAGATAGATAGATAGATAGATAGATAGATAGATAGATGCAGCACAGTGGCTAAGTGGTTATCACTTCTGCCTAGCAGCACTAGGGTCATTGGTCCAAATCCCAACCACAGCACTACCTGACTGGAGTTTGCATGTTCTCCCTGTACCTGCATGGATTTCCTCAGAGTACTCCAGTTTCCTCCCACACTCCGAAGACATGCTGGTAGGTTCATTGGCTCCTGTCTAATATTGGTCCTTAGTATATGTATGATTGTGAGTTAGGGACCTCATATTGTAAGCTCCTTGAAGGCATGGACTGATGTGAATGTACAATATTTAAGTAAAGCTCTATGTAAATTGGCAGCGCTATATAAGTACCGGGACAGAAAGAGAAAATTGGATTTCATCTGATCAGCATCTGTTCAACACTGAAATATACATTTTGGATAGAATGATTTTTTTTAAGTCCTTGAACATTTGAAATTTCCCAGAGTCCACTACAGATTTTCTGCACATCAGGATTGCATGATACGGTTGGTGGTTAAATTATGGGGAAATTGTATATTTCATATTTGCTTATTAGTTGTCTAGTTGCCTCACACATATATAGGAAAGCCTCTAATATCCTGATTAGCCTGGTTACCTTAGCTGACTTTTACCAGAGGATTGTGATTGTAAACTTACTATATGGACAAGGCAGCCCACTCTCCATTCAGGAATGTGCCATTTTCCTTAGAAGGTCATTTTGCTCCTGTGAGGGTGGGGTGACCATTTTGAGTAGTAATTTCAAGCTATTTACTAATATCATAAGACAGTGGTGGTCCACTTTATTGATACAGGGGGCCTCAAGCATGACTCCTGACATCATCAAAGAGCTGCACATAATATTTAGTGAATTTAATGTTACAGAAAGCTGTCAGAGACTGTAAACATGCAACAGATGATTTGACATATGATCATGTTACAAGAGACTATCAGAGACTGTAAAGTTCATTATCAGAGATGTATAGTAACTAAGTAGAACTACTTCACTACTGTACTTAAGTACGGAAAGGCGGTATCTGTACTTTCCTAGAGTAGAATTTTTTTCTCCTACTTCCACTTTTACTTCACTACATTTTTTCGATGATTTCAATACTTCTACTCTGATATTTTTTTTGTGCTGCATAGTTACTCGTTACTATTATAAAAATTACCACTGCCAGAACAGTAGATGGCAGGTTTCATGAAGCTCAAAACATGTGTATTATCAACGCATACGAAAATAAAAGCTATTGTATGTATAAATAAAAGCTGCATTTGAAATAATAAAAAACAATATGATGTTCAAACTTTTGACTTCTTTCTTTAATAACTACATAACTCAGTACTTGTACTTTTACTTTCAGTACTTGAGTAGCATTTTTTTTTCAAAACTACTGGTACTTTTACTTTCAGTACTTGAGTACAAGTAATGTTGAATACTTTAGTGCTTCTACTCAAGTGACTTTTTGATCGAGCACTTACACTTCTACTCAAGTCACTTTTTGATCGAGCACTTGTACTTTTACTCAAGTATGGGTTTCAAGTACTTTATACAACTCTGTTCATTATAGGAGAGGGTCAGGGACTGTGAAATGCCCTATGATTTGTTGGAGACTGGGGACATGGTTTAGGAGACAGTCATAGATGTATCATATGAGACTGCTAGAAATCACTGCTAATAAAGCCTTTTTACAAATCAATACTTCTACATTTTTATCTCCCTTTTTTAACATTTTCTTGTGCCACATTTGATGTTTCTCTCATCAAAATCTTTTATACAAGAGGATAAAAAAAAGCATTAAAAGTGATAAGGCATTGATGACAGAAAAAGAACACAGATTGTTAAGAAATAAACCAAACCAAATAAATAATAGACCCCAGTCTAAAGAAGAATTTCCCTTCAATGGCCTGAGTAAGCACCTAAGTTAACTTAAAAGTTAAAAAACTCAGACTACTGTATGCAGGGGTCCCAAGGGCTGCACAAAACGTTCCAAAGGGACACATGAAGCCCCCGGGCCACAGGGTGAGGCACCAAGGTGATGAAGTGTTTTGCATTTTTAATTAATATCTGTGTTCTCATGTGCTCAGTTTCAACCCCTTTGTCGCAAATATTGTGTTTACAGAACACCAAGATAAAACAAAAATCCTAACCCCCTCATGTGACTAACCTGCAATGTGAACTGCATAGGTGTGCACATTAGGCCACGGGCTTTCCGATCCGGTCCACCTGTCACTTTTTCAGGAGGACCCGATCGGATGCTCCATGCACCTCTATGATTAGACATCTCTGCTGACACCCGCTGCTATCCAATCCGATCCTGTCTGTGAAATCGGACAAATGGAAGTCCTATTTTCCATCCGTCTGGAGGATCAGTTCGGATAAGATCAGATGGAAACAGACAGGCGGTCCGTTTTCATCCGATCTCCCATAGAGGAGAGTGGGGCTCTAACAGCTCCATCAACGCAAAGTAAGCAGATCCCCCGCTGAGCAGAACGGACTCCGTTGGGCGCACCGCCCATGTGGAAGGGGCTTTAGGGTGTGCACCTCAAAGCTCAAACACATCTGTGTGTGCATGTATATATATATACTGACAATGTCAGTAGAACAGTGGACGGTGTCAGTAGGGCAGAGATTGGTGTCAGTAGAGCAGTGGATGGTGTAAGTCATTTTTATTTTGATTTTTTATTATTTTTTTACAATTTTATTTTATTTTTACACATTTTTTAGGAGCCCCATTAGGGGGCTTTGGTGAAATATTAGGGGTTTAAACAGAGGGAATCTGCGCCACACAAGGTGATTGTGTGCATGACTATGGTGAACTGTTAGAGCACAGGACTTTGGTTATGATTTAGTATATGCCCTTCTCTATCATCATAAATGTCATCACTTGCAGCTCTAGTGATTGGTATATGTTTATGTGTTATAGAACGCTGCTTTTTAACCTTTGCTATTGCTTCCCTTAGGTTTTACCAGCTGTGTCAATGACCCTGGCAGCAAGGAAGAAAGGTAGCTGTAACTCAAGATGTGGGGTAGGTATACTCTGAATCATTACCTGGAAAACACAGAGAAGAAAGTCCCACAGGGATTTTTGAGGACTTAGCAAGCCAATGAGTGAAAAAGTATGGGAGGGAGTATGATAGGATAAAAAACAATAATTAACAAATATAAACACGGATAAAAAATCAATACATGTGTCACCCAAAGAACATCACATGGTATCATAAGCAATATGTGTCTGACACAATACCAAAATATGACAGGTTCTGCTCATGGTATAGACATGTAGTCAGTCTCACGGAGTAGGAGAGCATGTAGACATCCCGACATGTTTCAAAATCTATATTGATTTTTTCCTCAGGGGAAATTCAGAGCATAAACATATTTAATGGCATATATGTGTCAATATGTAGATGGAAAAGAAAAAGCAAAAAATTGGTCCGGGCAACGGCGACCGACCTCTCAAGGAGGAGAGGTTATTCTAAAAACACATGAAAAAGGAAGTGATGGTGATTCCAGGTAGTAGCTTGTATAGGGGCATCTCTAGCAGGTAAGGGACAAGATTGCAGAGGATGCGGTTGTAGTATATGATCATAGTGATGTGCAAGAACAGGACACTCATGAGGACCGCTAAAAAGAAGGGGGCCAATCTGTACAGAGCACCTTGTCTCATCCAATCCCTTTAAAACACCAGCCAAGAACTGACCACTGAATCATTACCTATGTAAAAATTGGAAGATAACAGACAGATAATAACATATTTGTAGCACTCTCCATAGGACCCATTGGTGAATTGGGTCCTATTTCCCCCTCAGAGCACACAGAGCCAGACACACTGCATTTTCAGCACTCCAAAGAACAATTTTATTTTCCTTTTTATTGGAAACAATGAACTTGGATAGGGGTAGGGAGCATGGGATACCCCGATGAACTAAAAAACTGAACAGCTTAAGAACCCCTTAATTTCTGGCTGCACTTCACAAAACTGCTGACTGCATATGAACAAGACTAGGCTCTTGGTCAGCTGTACTCTCTCCGGAGTAAAAAAAGAAAACTACACACAGTGACTGTTCTTCAGCACTAGATCATCTATCTCACATAGCCAAAGGATCATTGGTTACTTCCTGCCGATATCCACCAGGATCTTCCTAGTGAGGGAGATGTAGATTCACACCACCATAGGACAGATGGACTCTTTACCACCAACTTCCTCCTGGCTCTCTCTAGTGAGCTTCTTTCAGACCCAACTTGATCCCTGAACACGGATCTGCAAATAGGCCCCCCATCTAAGCCTAGCTAGGACCTTAAAAGTAAAAAACAAGGAAGTGGCGCTCACAGTCCTATGAAAATAATAGGGCAAGTGTACAGTAATGTGTTCAAAAAAAATATGATACCAATGCCAATAGCCAATGCAAAATCAATGCAAATGCAAATATTGTAAAATGCAAATATATACAAAAATGCAAACAAAAGTCCAATGTGACAGTTCCCAGCACCAAATATGTGCTCCTACACAAAGATGTCTTCTAATTCCTTCACCACTGGTGCCCAAAGGGTAGATGGCAACTCACCAGAGGTGTTTGACCCCTTTTACAGGAAGGTCAAAAAGCACTTTTGAAAACCCAGCTTACACTCCTCCACTCTGATGATCCCTCAGGGTATGGCTAGGATAAGTAAATTACCACCACATGAGACATAATTGAAAGGACTTGATTGTGTAGTATGTTTATTGGTGGATAAAATCAAGGTTGAACTCACATGTAGTTGTGCCTAAGTCCCAACACTAGGAGTATACAGCATGTGCAGATGGAGCCAGTTATTCCAGCGTTAGCGTGCGGTTCACGGCTCTCTCTCAGTGGCAGGTCTAATGGGTAGTCACACCGGATCCGGAAGTGATGAATCCTCTGCTCCAACATACGTTTCACTGTACTTGGCATCTTCAGGACTTCAGAGGTTTTGAAGAAGCACAAGTTAAGTGTAAATTCATGTTGGATCGATGCAGCCATATCTTCCTTTCTTTTACCTCTTTATTTAATTTGCATTAACTTTGCATTGGCTATTGGCATTGGTATTGTATGTTTTTTGAAGACATCACTGTACACTTGCCTTATTATTTGCATAGCACTTTGAGCGCAACTTCCTTTTTTCTTATGGTTTTAACTTTTTGGGTGACACAATCACTTTATAAAAGGGCAGCTACACATTCTAAATTTATTTAGGGTGCCATCATCTGTTATTATGACATTTTGCACTAGCTAGAACCTTGGTGTCTTTCTCGAGGCTTCCTCTAGGATCCTGCACCAGGGGAAATCGAGCCCCTGCACAGGGGTCTCCTCCTGCAGAACTGGACCTAGGAATACTTTACCCTGCTGCTCAGGCCTCAGACTATTTCAGGGCTCAATCACCACATTATGGGCACACCTTCCCTAGGATTATCCTATCAGGGTGCCAGGAAACTAGACCACACAGGAATGCAGGTAAAATAAAGCAGTTTATTGAAGCAAACAACCATAAACAGCAAGGATGAGGAAGCGAGATCAGGAACAAGCCAG
The DNA here is from genome assembly GCF_965119305.1 of Pelophylax lessonae. Lineage (NCBI taxonomy): Eukaryota > Metazoa > Chordata > Amphibia > Anura > Ranidae > Pelophylax > Pelophylax lessonae. Next base: position 183,509,757 of record NC_138770.1, read on the forward strand.
GGTCAATTTCAGAAGCAGGTAGACATCCAAGCCGGGGTCGAGTCCAGAAGCAGGTAGTCTGCTGATGCGGGGTCGTCTGCTGATGCGGCGTCGGGAGCCAGGAGAGTCGTCAGCCAAGCCAGGTCATACACGGAGGAACACGGAGAACAGAAGACCGCTAGCAGAGATGTACCTTGGAGCACAAACACAAGGGCAAGGACTGCAACTCATCAGGTGATAGATATAGTCAGGTGTGCAGCATCATCACTGTGCAACACCCAGGCAGCAGGCAAGTGATGATGCAATCAGAGTTTATAAGAGGCAGCAGTCTGCACATGTCCAAGATGGCTGCCAACAGGAGGGCAAGGTAAGACCTTGACATAGCTGGAGTACCACAAGGATTAGGGTTTTTTGCTGTTATACCCCTCACTATATTTCTATAATCCTCTAGAAGACAGGGGGAAGTAACAGAGCAGCAGCCTGTGGAACACTGAGCAGCCTTAAGTATTTAACTCCCTGCTCCTCCAATTACAAGTCAATTTACCTAGCAGCCTACTCTACATTAGGAGGGTGCTACATATTTATATGTTTTTCTCTAGAACCTTCATGGTTAATAAGTGGGAAGATTGATGAAAATGTAAGGAATGAACAGAGAAAAAAATAGAGGCACTATGAGAATAGTAATATTCCTCTAAGATAACTGTGTTTGAGATTCCCCAGGCAAGGAACAAATCAAATACTTTTCTAAAAAGTACAAAGAAAATGGAAAGAGGGTGTCAGAAGCACCTTCTCTTAAAAATCGTAATTTCTTTAGCAGTTTCTCAAAAGCTGTCTCTACTGGTATACTTTAAATTAGGGTTCTCGGGTGGAAGATGCTTATATTGGATGTGATGGCCTTAGAAAACAACTCAAGTTTACATATTGCTGAGGATGAATGGAATAAAGTCCAAAAATGAATGCTCTTCTAGTCATGTAACAATGTAAATTACATTTTTTAGAAAATGTATTTACTGGCTAACTTTAATGAAGAAAAACTTTTTCGGGACCCATTATATTGTTATACTAGAAAACTACAAATATAACCAATTGATTGATAATTGCCCAATGAAGGGAATCAAAGCATTAATAATATATAATTTAGGAAACAAAACATGATAAAATCACTGCCCAATCCAAACAGCTACTGTCCCCATTCCCCAAGCTATGCAGGTTAACATACAATGGAGCACAGGTTGTTCTAATTGCTAGTTCCTTGACCTTCAAGATAGTGGAATTCATTAAGCATAAAAATATTGTGAGTGGCCCTATTATAATAAATTACAGTAAAACCTTAGATTGAGAGTAACTTGGTTTAAGAGCATTTTGCAAGACAAGCAACATTTTTTTAAATAAATTTTGACTTGATAAACAAGCGATATCTTGATATACAAGTGGCATCACGTCACAACTGAGTATAAAAGAAAAGAGAGGTGCCTCTAAGTGTAGCAATATGGTGACATTTAATGAAGGTTCAACATTTAGCAACTCACATGGTTGATGATTAAAACAGGCACATCCCAGTATGTAGGCATCCCGGGTAAAGCTGTCCACATAGACCATCCTTAGCACCGCCATCAACGCCATCCCTTCCACACTGCACTCCACGAGCGCTTCAAGCCTAACTTTTAGATCGCTCCACTGCAGGGTAGTCTTCCCGGTCACAATTTCAGACTGATGGCGGTGAGGAGGATGGTCTATGGGGACAGCTTTACCCCGGATGCCTGCATTCTTAGATGTGCCTCTTTTAATCTTTAACCATGTGAGTTGCTATATGCTGTACCTTTATTAAATGTAACCATATTGCTACACTTAGAGGCACGTCTCTTCTCTTTTACACTCTGTAACTTCCGCAGGATTTTTCTTCTAATCCCCTTGTGGAGGCTGCCATTTGTAGATGGACATTTTATGGTTACACAACCTATCACATTGCTATAATCTTTTTATATGGACTATAAACTGAAAGATTTATGAATAAATGGTAGTGGAAGGAACCATTTGAGTTTCCATTATTTCTTAAGGGGAAAATTTGCTTTGATATATGAGTGCGTTTAATTACAAGCATGTTTCCGGAACCAATTGTGCTCGCAATCCAAGGTTTTACTGTACATTTAAAAAAGAGATGTACTTTTGTAGAAGAAACCTCTGTTTATGTCCTTCCAAGTTTAGCTCCTCTAGCAACAATCTACCCTCAGATGCAGGGTGGTACCCATCTAGACTACCTGGCTCTCTGCTGCATTGAACAGTGTTTACTTTCAAATGCTTGGGCTTACACTGCTGGCATTTTATAAAGTACGTTGATGTATTAAAGATAACAAAGCCTCATTTATTTATGCCATTTATATATAGATTTTAGGTTTAAAATGTATGACATCTCCAGCAAAACTATAGACATGTATTCAATAAAGCAATAACAGAGGCTCTCTTTCCAGGAAAAAAGAATGTTAATCACCTTTATGAATGCTTTTTATAATATTGTCCATACATCTTCTATGGAAACTGTCAAAAGATCTAACCTTAGTCTGTGTCCTGCAGATGCTGTCCTCCTCTCTGCTATGTATTTTCAGTATAATTGGTGCCATCTACTGCACTCTTATAGCAGTATTTGCTATCAGTAAAGGACCTTTGATCTGTGAAAAAGGAAGCATTACCTTGGATCGCTGTGATTACAGCCTGCGGAACTTCAGGTACACTTACCCCTCTCTAAAGCTGGACACACACTATACAACTTTTGTTGTTAGATTTCCTTTAGATTTACCTTCAACTATGTAGTGCAAGGGCCGGCCTGATTGCATACAAATTGAAAGTGTTTAGGTTTGACCTCATATTATATGGTTTTGGTAAATCTAAATGAAAAAGTCTAAAGACAATTGTAATAGTGTGTATGGCCCATTAGAGTAACCTACGTGTGATTTAATTTATGGCTTTCTAGTCCTGTTTTATACAACAAGCAATATCTGTGTGACTAGTGGAGCACATATTTTAAATATAGTTTGAATTATTCTTATATTTTGCATATTTGTCTTGAATTATTCTAAATGATAATTTTGTCTTTCAAATATAACCATAAGATTATTACTGTACTCCCATCGTTTAGGACGTAAGACACAAAATATAAAGCAATAATATGTCAAAGCCCAACTCAAGCCAAAGCATTTTATTACTTCATAGACAAAGTGAGGAAGATTGGAGAGATTTCTGCTTACTTCTTGCCAGGACAAGGAATCTTTGGAAATCTCTCAGATAAAGACACAGACAAATCATCTTTTAGTTAAAAAGGGAGGTAGGCCTAGAACGTCTGACAATGCTTTAAATGCTGTCTGTGCTTTCCTGTACTGATGAAAGCTGCTGCCCCTGTTTCTTGATTGGGTGTCATAGGGACAGGAAGTGAGGGAAAATGCCATCAATGGGTCCAAAAAGAGAAATATAAACCTGATAAAAATGTATCTTGAGTTTGTCATTAACCACTTGCCGATTGCCGACAGTAATCCTTCTGCGGCAGTGCGGCTCCCCTGGGTCCAGTGACATAGACCCATGTCGCTGGACTCCTAGTGAGGCGCGCTCCCGCTGTGTATAGACACAGCAGGAGTTAAGCTGGAGGAGGAGAGGCGGCGATTGCCGCCTCCCTTCCCCGATCGTCGGGGAAAGTGTGAGAAGACCCGCCTGCTTATGTAAACAAAGCAGGCGGGTCTTCTAAGTGACCGACAGGAGGAGATCACAGGATTCAGCATAGCTGAACCCGCAATCTCTGTCTCTGTCACAACCCCCCCCACACACACGTCAGTAAACATGAGGCATACATTTAACTTCTTGATCACCCATAGGGTTGACCCCTTCCCTGCCAGTGTCATTATTACAGTAACAGTGCATATATTTACTCAGATCACTAGTCACTCAGGACAATGAACTTAGCATCAGTAGCGCAGATAGTACATATTGTGCATCATAAAAGCAAACAAAATCCTGCAATGTTCATACAACTGGATAATCAATGCTTTCACAAAAAAACATCCATCCTTGGATCCATAAAAGGGTTCAACAGAAAATCCAGCAGCAGTCCTCTGAACCAAGAAGGAATCACCACTGTGAGTCGGGGTCACCCTCTAACTACACCTCCACCGTTGTGATAGACATAAGAGGGGATGGCAACTCACCGGAACCAATGGCCCACCTACTCTCATAGGATAGGCATACAAGCTTGTGTATAAATCTCCTTCCTGGAGTCGGCTTCCGCTGCAGATCTTTAAACTTATATCTCCTATATTGGCGTGCGTCTCTTTTCCTCACAATGGACCAGCCGTCCAGCAAGATATTTTCCTAGAAGTCTGTCTAAGGTTCAAGTCAGATTTCTGGCATCCCTATTAATCCAAGATGTCTCTTTTGCTGCATGCTCCTGGTTTCCTAGAAATTTTCATCCATATAAGTCTTGGGTCACAGTTAAGACCTCCATACTGAAACCCTCTGTATAGTATCTGTGGTCATAAAGGCAAAAAAGCTGAACTAGTTCCCCTATGAAGTGAAGGCAAACCACTGGGAAGCTAAGAGCAATCAGAGTCGTTAGAGGACTGTTTTTTTTTTTTTTTTTCCAGTAAATCTCCTCTAACGACTCTGATTGCTCTTAGCTTCCAGAGGTGGAGGTGTAGTTAGAAGGTGACCCCGACTCACAGTGGTGATTCCTTCTTGGTTCAGAGGACTGCTGCTGGATTTTCTGTTGAACCCTTTTATGGATCCAAGGATGGACGTTTTTTTGTGAAAGCATTGATTATCCAGTTGTATGAACATTGCAGGATTTGTTTGCTTTTATGATGCACAATATGTACTATCTGCCCTACTTATGTTAAGTTCATTGTCCTGAGTGACTAGTGATCTGAGTATACCTACACACAATTTTCTTTTTAAGTAGCTGCGTTAGTGTCTGTTCAAAGACGCATCTGTTTATGTTACTTGTGCGCAGGGGATATACTATATCATCTATAGAGGGCGCATTCATTGATATTTTATATAATTTTCAGTGCATATGTATAGCACTGATTACTGTAGTAATGTCACTGGTCCTCCCAAAAGTGTCAAAAATGTCAGTTAGGGGTCTGATCTGTCCGCCGCAATTTCGCAGTCCTGCAAAAAATCGCAGATCGCCGCCATTACTAGTAAAAAAACAAATAAAAATGACATAAATCTTTCCCGTAGTTAGTAAACGCGATAACTTTTGCGCAAACCAATCAAAATACGCTTATTGCGATTTTTTTTTACCAAAAATATGTAGCAGAAAACAAATTGGCCTAAAATGTTAAAAAATTTAGATTTTTAATTTTTTTTTGGGGGAATGTTATTTATAGCAGAATGTGAAAAATATTGTTTTCTTTTCAAAATTGTCGCTCTTTTTTTGTTTATAGCGCAAAAATTAAAAATCGCACAGGTGATCAAATACCACAAAAAGAAAGCTCTATTTGTGGGAAAAAAAGGACATCAATTTTATTTGGGTACAGCGTCGCACGACCACACATTTGTCCGTTAAAGTAACGCAGTGCCGAATCGCAAAATAGGGCCTGGTCAGAAAGGGGGCAAATGCTTCCAGGGCTGAAGTGGTTAAAGTATACTTAAAGATAAAACTTTTTTTTTAAGATTTGGATAGAGTGGAGAGGTTTTAGAACACCTTTCAGGTTTTTATTGCTCCCTGTACCCTCCTTCCTTAGAATTCTCACAGAACAGTAACAGAGGAGAAATCTATCAAGGGGGACAGTAGTTCTAGTGACAACTAGGGATTCCCTAGCATTGGTGGGATTTCCTCTCACTTTCTGTTTTGGTTATGGGACAGCAAATGAGGGCAAATCTCCCCAATCGGACACAGATGGCAAAAAAAAACTGGCAGGGGCTATAACCTACCCTTAAGCCTCGTACAAACGTACCAATTGTTGGCCGACCGATCGACCGTCTTTTGTCCAGTGTCGTTGTGTTGGTTGAAATGTGCTCTAGACTGCACACGAATTTTGTCGGCCAACAACAACCAACTTCAGAAGTGATGTCATGTTCTGGTCTACTTTTCGTGTGTTTTTTCTTCTCTGAGCATGCCCAGTCTTGCTCAACTGATTTTTGTCTGCCGAAATCTGTACTGACTGAGGAACAATCGGCCGTTCTGTTGACGGCCAACAAAAATTTTATAGCCTGCACACCAGATTTTGTTCGGCCGAAAAGTCGCAGTCGGTTGTCGGAAGCATCATACTAACAAGCCGATAAATTCACGGCCAACAATCGGTACGTGTGTGCGAGGCTTTAGTCTATTCAAATGAAAAACAAAGTGTTTTGCCTTTATTTCTACTTAAAAGTGGACCTAACGAAAAATGCAAGGTCCGCTTTGCTGGTTGCCGACCACTACATGTATTCTGACTGCAGTCATTGTAATAGTGACTATCCCTTCCTGAGACCTCTATGCTTGATCTGAATATAGCAGAGACAATTTTCTTCAGCAAACATTTGGAATCCACAAATGCCTTTATTGTATTCAGAATGTTGTGGCAACACATATTGGCTTTCCTAACCCCAATGTGTATCTTGAGAGGAGGAGGGATTAGAGAAGCCCACACAAAGGAAAAGGACATTATATCACAAGGGGAAGGGAAAATAACATATACAATATAAGCATTACAAATAATGATCACAAGTGAGCAGCATAATAAAAAAAAATACCTAAAGAGCAGAAAAGGCTGTATACACAAATACAGCTGCATTTCCCATATACTGTGGAGGCAGCATAACCTGGTTGTGCCAGTGATATCATTATATTGTACACCAGAGGCGTAACTAGAACCTTCAGGGCCCTGATGCAAGAAACCATGAAGGGCCCCTCAGACCCCTGGCCAGGGCCCTTACCTTCAAGCCCAGGGCTCTTCCCACTAATCCTGGGGCTCTTTGCACTAGTTGCATGGCCTTTTATTACGGTCCCGCAGCAGGATTCTTTCACAAGTTCTGCAGTGGGCCCCCTTCCTGCAATCTTGTGGGCCCCCTTCCTGCAATCTTGGGGCCTCCCCACAGTGGTGCAATGCCAGGGTCCGGTCGCAATTGTGACCCTTGCGATCCTGGAAGTTCACCCACTGGTTTGCTACCGGGCCCCCTGGAGCATGGGGCCCGGTAGCGATTGCAACCCCTGCAACCCCTGTAGTTACGCCCCTGTTGTACACCTTACTGCTGCCTCCTAGGAAAGATGGGTGTTCAGAACCCTGCCTACAATATGCTAGAATGCATTCTCTCTGGATTTTGAGTGCCTGGCTTTTAATCACACTAATTGAGCCAGTTTCTAGTGTCTACATGCTTCTTGTATGTTACTGGGCAGGCATTTAAACAGACCAGTGTCTCCCCCTGCCTTTATTCATGAAGATGTCATATTATCTTTCACATAGCAACACCTGCTTATTTCTGCTCTGCTTAATTAACCTAAAATACATTTAAAGTGGTTGTAAATCCTTACATATACCCAGTGAAGTGACTGGCCACAGACATGAAACATATCCTCCTACATAAGTTGTACCTGTTTATCTACAGTAATCTTCCCCCCTACATCCATTCAAAGTGCACAATTTTAAAGCTTGTCTGAAAGTTCAAAAAAAGGGGGCGGACAGCTGAAGTTACACTCTGCAGTGCTCAGTGAGGAGAGCTTTGAGAGCTAAATGGAGGGAAGAGACACACCTCCTTTCACACAGCTCACAGGAACAGAGCTGAAGCTGACAATCAGCTGGAGATACCTCTCCTGTCACCAATTTTCTCTTAATGAATCAAAAATGTTGGCTGCGCCTATCCGTGTGCAATCCAATTAAAGTGTTACTAAACCCACAGTAAAATATGTCTGTAGAACTGCATGCTTGTTATACTCACTCAATGAGAGCCCAGTCCCTTCCTCCTCCTCCATGCCCAGTAACTAAAAAAAAAAAAAAAAAACCCCACAGTGGGTGGGATGTCACATCTTGCTTGATGGATAATCCACCTCCCATAAAAGCCTGAGGACACAGGCTATAGTGGATTTCAAGAGGCAGTGTTTCCCATAAAGGAGATTTTCCCCCTGTACTGTACATGTTTTTGCAGTGTTCTTTTTAAACTTCTTAACAGCAGCAGTTACAGCCTGCAGACGTGCATATTGAGGTCATAGATATTTTTAAACTTTAATAAAAAAAAACATGTATTTCCCAATTTCTAAATTCATAAATAATACAGATCATGCCAAAAATGTGTTCTGTTTTTTTTTTTTTTTTTCATATTATGATCCTTCTTTCTCTCTTTCTGTGGCTTTCCTTTTTTTCCTCTCTCTCACCTGTCATCCTCATCCCACCTGGCAACTAACACCCCACCCCGTGTCATCCTCATCACACCTGGTAACCCACTGATACCTTGCTAACGACCCACCCCCTGTAATCCCCATTCTCATGTTCATCACACCTGGCAACCCACTGATACCTCACTAACACCCCACCCCCTGCCATCCTCCTCCTCATCTTCATCACACCTGCAACCCACTACAATCTTGCTAACACCCTATCCCCTGTCATCCTCATCACACCTGGTACCCCACTGCAACCTTGCTTAGACCCCAACCACTGTCATCCTCATGTTCATCACACCTGGCACCCCATTGCAACCTTGCTAACAGCCCACCCCCGGTCATCCTCCTCCTCATCTTCATCACACCTGGAAACTTATTGCAACTTTGCTAACACCCCACCCCGTCATCCTCATCACACCGGGCACCCCACTGCAGCATTGCTAACACCCCACCCCCTGTCATCCTCATCACACCTGGCACCCCACTGCAACCTTACTAACACCTCACCCCCTGTCACACTCATCCTCATCTTCATCACACCTGGCAACCTACTGATACCTTCCTAATACAATACCCTCTGTCATCCTCATCTCCCTATAACCCACTTCCAGCTTCCAAACACCTGGATTGAGAAAGCATTTTATTCCAATTTTGAGAGAACAAGGGTCTCTTCCCCACAAATGTGTGGTGGTGGGTAACATGGTCTATGGATGGGGGCACATTGAAATTTGGAACACTATGTTAACAATAAAGATGCCACCCCAGGTGAATGATTAAGTGTTACTAAACCCACAACAGGAAAATCAGTCTGTATATGCAGAAAAGCATGCTTATTATACTCACTGTGGAACCTAAGGGGTTAATCCTCTGCATTGTGTAAAAAGGCCGATCCTGTCCTCCTTCCTCCACAGACTCCAAAAAATAACCTAATATTTACAGTCTATGGAGTCAGGCTACACAGTTTAGTGTGTATTGCTAGAGAGTTTTTTTTTTTTCTTGGGAGGGTACATGTGATCAGCACAGGGCCAATCAGCACTGTCCAGACATATTCAGACAGAGAATCAAGGGTCTTGAAGCCTGATTGAACAATCATGGGAGAAATGAAAACTTCTCCTACAACCTATCAGCACTCACTGATACAAGTCACAAGATTGCTCAATTGCTATATACAGCTGGTGAAAAAAATGTATTTAGCAGTTTATATTTACTAAAATAATTGCATTTCCATGTTCTGTGTACTGTGGGAGACCTGATATAGTGAATGCAGGGTCCTGCGTTTAGGAACACTTTATTGTGTTTGTGTTTTGTATTTCCCTTTAAATATGTGCACATTTAAAGGGAAAAATATTTGAAAGAAGAAAAGCACTACTAATTGAACTATAGTCACCTGGAACTGTTTTTTATTTTAATTTATTGTACACAAGAACGTTTTTCACTGAATATTGATAGCAATTTTGTGGTTTGAAAGTAAGGTTTTGGTTTAAAAAAAAAAAATGGATTGTACACGGATAGGTGCAGCAAACATTTTTTATTTTATTTCGTTTGCAGTTGTGGGAACACAATTATTTGGTTGCAGCCATCAGACACAAGTTAGAATTGAGGGACACATTAGGTTAGGGAGCGCGGGATAATCAACACCTGTTTTATTTTTCTCTTGGTGTCAGGAAAACTTGTCAGAAGTGATTCATGCTGATAGCAGAGGAACGAGGCAGCAGACAGAAAACCTGAGACAAGTACACATTATAGAGGGATCCTATATATACTTTGTTCATATTTCTAAAGGTTTACAACCACTTTAACCACTTGCCGACCGCCGCATGACTATTTACTGCGGCAGTCAGCCCCTACTGGGCAAAACGACGTAGGGCTACGTCGCTCGCTCACAAGCCTCTAGGGGGCGAGCGGGCGCCGCCTGAGGCAAGCTCTCGCCCCCGCTCATTCACTAACATCCCCACGTGAGTGACCGGCGCTCCGATGTCCTCCGGCCACTCGCAAACTCCCGCTGGAGAGATAGAAAGGCAGATGGCTGATGTAAACAAAGCCGCCTGTCATTCTCCCTGGTGTAACTGCAGAGACTATACGATCCTGCTATGTAGGATCGTATGTCTCTGTGGTTACATCACAACCTACGCCCCCACACAGTTAGAATCACGCCCCTAGGGATACATTTAACCCACTGATCCCCAATAAAGTTAACCCCTTCCCTGCCAGTGTCATTTTTACAGTAACAGTGCATATTTATAGCACTGATTACTGTAGTAATTTCACTGGTACCCCCAAAAGTGTCAAAAATGTCAGTCAAGGGTCCGATCTGTCCGCTGGAATGTCGCAGTCCCGCAAAAAAAAAAAATTGCAGATCGCCGCCATTACTAGTTAAAAAAAAAAACAATAAAAATGACAAAAATCTTTCCCGTAGTTAGTAAATGCAATAACTTTTGCGCAAAATAAGCTTATTGCGATTTTTTTCACCAAAAATATGTAGCAGAAAACAAATTGGCCTAAAATGTTAAAAAATTTTGATTTTTACATTTTTTTGGGGAATTTCATATAAAAAAATGTGAAAAATATTGTTATTTTGTTCAAAATTGTTGCTCTTTTTTTGTTTATAGCGCAAAAAGTAAAAATCGCACAGGTGATCAAATACCACCAAAAGAAAGCGCTGTTTATGGGAAAAAAAGACGTCAATTTAATTTGGGTACAGCGTTGCACGACCGCGCAATTGTCCGTTAAAGTCACGCAGTGCCGAAACGCAAAATAGGCCCTGGTCTTTGAGCAGCCAAATCCTCTGGGGCTTAAGTGGTAATGAGAGAAACACGGAGGCTGTCATTACCATCTTAGTTAAAATCTTAGTGGAATGACCCATTGGCTTGAATACTTTCTGTGTCACTGACCTGGATCAAGTAAGCAAATCAGTAAAGTCAGAAATCCTTATCTATATTGGTATCTTCATTAATTATTATTATAATTGCATAGGATTTATATTGCACCAGTAACAGTTTGCGCAGTGCTTTACAAAATATAGGGAGACAGCAGTGTTACAATACTGGGTTATTGAAGCCAGAGGTCGGGATGATAACCGGCATTCATTTATAAAATAGTCACCAAGGACAGCCTCCACGTTTCATTCAGGAAAGGTTCTTTTGCATTGTACCATGCAGGTTTTTTGTTTACTTAACGCTGTCTTATTATCGTTGTCTTCACAGTGACTTCCAAAGCCTGGATTTTGACCTAGTTTGGTTTACGAATACTACTTGCTCTCCCAAACAAATTAATGACAGTGTGGCTGTCCGTGGGATCTCACAGAAGAATCCTTTTGACTTTGATCTGGACCTGAACCTAACCATTGATGAGAATTCTCAGAAGCTTATTCATATCGTAGTATATGTGGCTCTCGCTATTGTGGGACTATTAGAGGTGGTCACCTCTGTTAGCCAGATAGTGGCTGGTTTGTTTGGCTTCCTCTGTGGAACGTCCAGTCGCCACAAGAAACAGGCACAGTGGCGGGGCTAGGTCATTTTGTTGACAAGGCTAACAATGAATGGGTCCCACATTTGTAAGTGGTGAGTTGTAAAGAAAAGTTAAAGCCGAAAAGGGGAATATTTAGTCAATTCTACTTCCTGTTGTTTTTTTTTTTTTTAGATATAACTGTAAAAGAGATCTGTTTGATGTAAATAGTTGAATAAATACATATTAATGTTATTAGGTTATAACGGTACTACATGTGCAGCTCTTTCATGCTTTGCAGTGCTACATTTGCTCCAGCTTTGCTTTACTGCTCCTACTCACAATTCAAGTATATTTGTTAGGTAACTTGATGATAACATAGTTGTTTGGCTGTCGCAGTGGTCACATGATCAGAAGCTATCCAGCCAGGTCCCAATCATAACCAGAGGCAGGGAGCTGTCTGCAACAGTCTCTCAGAACAGAAATCTTGGCTACCATGGATGGACGCATATGTGCAGCATGTGGGCATTAAAGCCCATCCTCCTTGCCAAGCACATGTGCACTATGTGGTTGGCAAGAGGTTAATAAAGAATTCCAGGCAAAACGTGAAAGTAATCAATTATTGACCCATTCAGCTCATGACTGGCAACCAATGTGGTCCACGGTTATCAATAAGACTTCTCTACAATTGGATTTTAATTACCCGGTGGTATATATTACCCTCCAGTTTTGCACACTTCCATCCTGCACAATTCAATAAATGTTTGTGTGAATGCAATGCCACTGGAGAGGTCATGCATATATAGTAGACTTGTCCAATGTTAATGTGGGTCCACTGCATCACTACATACAATGCCGGACCATTGGTCCTGTATTGTACCTGATGATAACAGACCTGTGACCTCTGGCTGGAGCTTCTTAGGGAAGTGGCTTCAGGGGACCTGGTCACAAGGAATTAGGTAAGTAGGTCCTTTTTGCCTGATGCCCTAGGCAGAAACAGTGCGTGAAGTGCCCCACTGCAAGGGTATTTTTTTATTTTCCCTGGAGTTCAGCTTTGTGTAGGCTCTAGACCAAAATGTAAAACAATTTTCATATCCATATCACAATGGACCCCTGGCTGGTGCTTTTCCACCTCCAATCCCCTCCCACTCTAAACCCCAGCAAAGCTGGCTACTTCAAGTAGAACTATAGGCAAAACCTTTTTTTTTATTAATTTTGGATAGAGAGGGTTATAACCCCTGTCAGATATTTTTTTGCTGTTTGTGTCCGATTGGGGAGAATTCCCTTCACTTCTTATCCTATAACCAAAACAGGAAGGGAGAGAAAATCCCTGCAAATTAAGAGAATCCCTAGGGGGCCCCAAGATCACCAGAACTATTGTCCTAATTGGAAGATTTCCCCTCTATTACTTTTCTTGGAACAACCCAAAATTTGGGATTTTCTTTTACTTTCACTTATAGGACAAGACAGATAGAGAGGGTGAATCTCCCTAACATGGACACAGACAGCAATTAAAAAAATCACAGGTGTTCTGATCCATCTGCACTCAATCCAAAATGTTTTGCCTTTTGTTGTACTTTAAGCTGGCCATATATGGATTGAAATTCAGCAGGGACCAGCTGAGATTTAAACCACCTATGAGCAGGCTGATTATACCCAAGTCCATCCATCGATCGATTTGGGTACAACCAGCCTGTCTGAATTTTACATATGATTATTGGCGGCGGCTATAGCTGCTAACATTAATCATTGTGTTCTGCCAGCCGGGCAGGTCCCCTGTGCCCCCCTACTGGAAGAACACAGTAGTACTGCGGGAGACATACCCCAATCAACACAGTCAGTGTTAACCGCCATTTTGAATTGAGCGATTAGAAACTAAGCAAACTATTGCTGGGAAAAAACAGTTCACTCTGTTTGCAAAGATGAGAGGGAGGACTGATTCCTTCTTCACTGATGACAAACTTACAAGTATACTCACTGATTAACACAAACAGTTTGAGCCCTTGGATTCAATATGCCCATTCCTTACTCTCTGCAGATAGTCTAACATTCTTACAGCCACCAACGCTATTTAGAGGGACAAACTAAGGGACTCCCACATTATACTTCCCCTGCTTCCCTTCCCCCTTTTCACATGCTTTTTGCTCTTTATCCTAATGCATTCTTTTTTTATTGCTCACCATACTTTGTCTAAAGCCCCAAAATTTCAGGTCCCCCCACCAACATAATATCTATCCGCCAATGGCTACCTTAACAATGGCTTCTCTAACAATGGCATTGGAGAATAGCACATGATGAGCTTTATCTCCCCTACTTATGATTTTCTATATCTTTAGCTTTCCATCCTGGGGTCATTGATATACACTTAATACAAAATGTACTTTGGACAATGTGTAATGAATTGTTTTGTCTTTATTGCTTGTCACCAATGTATTACAATGTAAACGCTGTACTTTTGAAAAATGTTTGAAAATTTTATTTGAATAAAACTTTGGAAGATAAAATAATTATCTTTTGATTTCCATCTGCACCCTCTGTAATGTTCTTAAACTGTCAAAAAAATAAAACCTAGAGCTGTGCTTCATAACATGCCCTCAGAAGTCTCATTACCTGTATGTGTGATTGGCTCATTGCTTTTCCAAAAAGTCTGCACTGTGATAAAATGCTAAAGCCTGCAATAGTAGTCCTATTTTGGTGAGATGCTCCCTAGGGGCTTGTCTTCTGCTATGAGGATACAGACACTGCATCTTTCCTCATTAGAACATTGAGATTTGGTCAAGAGGTTATGATAAAGGCTTTTCCCCTATTTGATCAGGTTGGAAGCAATGCACCTTGGTATCTTTGCTGTAGCTGTACTGTGTTATGTACACAGGCACAATAAATACAAAGCAAGGAGAAGAATTTATATTGGCAATAAAATGGAAATCCACTGAAACACTTTAACCACTTAAGCCCCGGAAGATTTTACCCCTTCCTGACCAGGGGGTATTTTGCGATTCGGCACTGGGTGACTTTAACGGACAATTGCGCGGTCATGTGACGCTGTACCCAAATGAAATTGACGTCCTTTTTTTCCCACAAACAGAGCTTTCTTTTGGTGGTATTTGATCACCTGTGCGATTTTTTTGATCATGCGCTATAAACAATAAAAGTGACAATTTTGCAAAAATAACAATATTTTTCAAATTATTTATATGAAATTCCCCAAAAAAAATGTAAAAATCAAAATTTTTTAACATTTTAGGCCAATTTGTTTTCTGCTACATATGTTTGGTAAAAAAAATCGCAATAAGCGTATTTTGATTGATTTGCGCAAAAGTTATTGCGTTTACTAACTAAGGGAAAGATTTTTGTCATTTTTATTGTTTTTTTTTTTTTTTTGACGAGTAATGGCGGCGATCTGCGATTTTTTTTTGTGGGACTGCGACATTGCGGTGGACAGATCGGACCCTTGACTGACATTTTTTACACTTTTGGGGGTACCAGTGACATTACTACAGTAATCAGTGCTATACACATGCACTGTTACTGTAAAAATGACACTGGCAGGGAAGGGGTTAACTTTATTGGAGAAGGAGGGATTAAGTGTGTCCCTAGGGGCATGATTCTTACTGTGCAGGGATGTGGCTTTTCATGTAACAGCAGAGATCTACGATCCTACATAGCAGGACCGTATGATACATAGTTACATAGTTTGTGAGGTTGAAAAAAGACATCAGTCCATCCAGTTCAACCTATGATGTGTGTGTGTGTTTGCTGTTATCCATACATTGTATACCCCTGTATGTTGTGGTCTTTAAGGTGCCCATCTAATAGTTTTTTGAAACTATCAATGCTCCCTGCTGATACGACTGCTTGTGGAAGAGAATTCCACATCCCCACTGCCCTGACAGTAAAGAACCCTTTACGTATTTTTAGCTTAAACCGTTTTTCCTCAAGTTTTAGTGAGTGGCCACGTGTCTTATTGTATTCCCTTTCTCTGAAAAGTTTGTTCTTTATGCTAGGGTCGCCAATACAGTATTTGTACATTGTTATCATATCCCCCCTCAATCGTCTCTTCTCCAGAGAGAATAAGTTCAGTGCTTGAAGTCTTTCCTCATAGCTGATGTCCTCCATTCCCCTAATTATTTTTGTTGCCCTTCGCTGGACTCTCTCTAGTTCCAGCACATCCTTCCTGAGGACCGGTGCCCAGAACTGGACAGCATACTCAAGATGTGGCCGGACCAGAGTCTTGTAGAGAGGGAGAATAATCTCTTTATTTCTGGAGTGAATCCCCTTTTTTATACATCCCAGTATTCTGTTGGCTTTGCTAGCAGCGGCTTGGCATTGCTTTCCACTGCCAAGCCTGTTGTCTACCAGTACCCCCAGGTCTTTTTCCATCCTAGACTCACCCAGAGGTCCCCCCCCCCCCAGAGAGTAGTTTGCTTTCGCATTACTGATGCCCAGGTGCATTATTTTACATTTTTCAACATTAAACCTCATCTGCCATGTAGTTGCCCACCCCATTATTTTGTTCAGATCCTCTTGTAAGGTTTCCACATCCTGCATAGAAGATTTTGGCATGCTTAGTTTAGTATCGTCCGCAAATACTGAGATTGTGCTGGATATCCCCTCCTCAAGATCATTTATAAATAAGTTAAACAGGATTGGCCCCAGGACAGAACCTTGGGGGACCCCACTTCCCACACCCGCCCAATCTGAGTACTCCCCATTAATCACCACCCTCTGGACTCTCCCCTGGAGCCAGTTCTCTATCCAGGTACTCACCTTATGGTCCATACCTACCTTCCTTAGTTTGAACAGTAAGCGTTTGTGGGGAACGGTGTCAAAGGCCTTTGCAAAATCTAGATACACCACATCCACAGGCTTTCCTTTATCTAGATGGCAACTCACTTCATCATAGAAGGTTAATAGATTGGTTTGGCAAGAACGATTTTTCATGAATCCATGCTGATTATTACTAATAATACAGTTTTTATTACTAAAGTATTGTATGTGGTCCCTTAACATCCCCTCCAAAATCTTGCAGACTACTGATGTTAGGCTGACCGGCCTATAGTTACCCGGGATATATCTCGGCCCTTTTTTGAATATTGGTACCACGTTGGCTTTTTTCCAATCAGCTGGCACCATACCCTTCTGTAAACTATCCTTAAAGATCAAGAATAATGGTCTGGCAATCACCTGGCTGAGCTCTTTAAGAACCCTCGGGTGCAAGCCATCCGGTCCCGGTGATTTATTTATGTTAAGTTTCTCTAGTTTAGTTCTAAGTCTATCCTCTGTTAGCCATGGCGGTACTTCCTGAGGTGTATTATTTAGATTATTCTTACCAGTTGGGTTAGTGTAGCCCCCCGATTCTTCTGTGAAGACTGAAGAGAAGAAATTATTTAACACTTCCGCCTTTTCTCTGTCCTCTGTGGCCATATTCCCTTTGACGTCTTTTATGGGGCCAATGTGTTCTGGCCTCGCTTTCTTACCTTTTATATACTTAAAGAATTTTTTGGGGTTCTTTTTACTCTCTTCCGCTATATGTCTCTCGTGTTCTATTTTAGCCGCCTTGATTTCGTCTTTACATTTCTTATTACACTCTTTGTAATGCTTGAATGCTCCCAATGACCCCTCAGTCTTGTATTTTTTGAAGGCCTTTTCTTTAGTATTAATATGCATTTTTATGTTGGAGTTTAGCCACCCAGGGTTTAGTTTTGCTCTTTTAAATTTGTTTCCCTTTGGAATGCACTGGCCAATCCCTTTGTTTAGTATGCTCTTGAAGCACTCCCATTTTTCCTCCGTGTTCTTTGTTGCCAGGGTTCTATCCCATTTGATATTTTCTAGCAGAGAGCGCAGTTTGGGGAAATTGGCTCTTCTGAAATTCAGTGTCCTTATATTGCTCTTGTGTTTCCTATTACTATGATTAATACTGAAACTAATTGACCTATGGTCACTGGCTCCTAAGTTACCCCGTATTTCTATATCCGTGAGCAGGTCTGTATTGTTGGTAATCAGTAGGTCAAGTACCGCATTGTTTCTTGTCGGTGCGTTCACCATCTGACCCATAAAATTGTCCTGCAGAACATTTAGGAACTGCCGAGCCTTGGCTGAGTCTGCGGTCCTTCTGCCCAGTCTATAGTCTCTGCTGTTACACAAGGGAGAATGACAGGCGACTTTGTTTACATTAGCCACCTGCCTTTCTCCCTCTGTAATGGACGATCGCGAGTGGCCGGCGGACATCGGGTCCGCCGGTCACACGCGCGGGGATCAGAGCGAGCGAGCGGGGGCCGGGAGCGCGCCTCCGGCGGCGTGCGCTCGCCTCTTGTTGGCTCGCAGGTGAGTGATGTACCCATACGTCACTTTGCCTGCACGGGGCTGACCGCCGCAGGATATGTACTTGCGGCGGTCGGCAAGCGGTTAAAGCACATGCAGTATGTCTACTAAGCAATGTATAGTTCTATCCATTCATACACCTCAACCAGACAGCACAACCAGGAGTGTGACACCACTTTCCCAAAGTGTTAATACACCGTAACGCTTCCTGACCACCCACCGCCTTTTTACTGTGGCAGGGTGGCTCTCGTGCGCAAACCGACGTAGACCTATGTCGGTCGCGCGCGGGAAGCCAGCCCCACTCGGCAGCGGGGAAGCCGATGCACGGGTCAGGCGGCTCCGATTGCCACCTGACACCCGCAATTGCTCCCCGCTGAGAGAGAAGGACGGTCGGCTGTTGTAAACACAGCTGACCATTCTTCTCCCTGCAATGATCATAGAGCCCCTGTGATCTTTCTATATAGGATGAAAGGTCTCTATGGTAATTTCAGAAACACATAAATTATAAGATATAAAATTGTATTGTATGTATTGTATTGTTGTCTGTTCTTGTAATTTATGTGTCCATGTGGTACTTGTTTTTAACATGTATTAATAAATACTTTATATTTTATACATCGTTGTTATTTCATGAGCTACGGTACCTTTCAAAAATCCCACCAGCCCTCCGTTGCCTCTTGTCTGGTTCTTTTTCTCCTTTTTCTCTTTCTCGTTTCCTCCCCCTTTTTTTCTTTCCCTTGCCCCCTTTTCCCCCCTCTTTTTCCCCTTTTCCCCTCCCCCCCCCTTTTTCTTTCCTTTCCCCATTCCCCTTTCCTTTTCTCTTTTTTCTTCCCTATTTTTTGCTTTCTTCCCTCCCTTCTTTTCTGGTGTTTGGCTCTGACACCTTGAGCCATCCCCCAGTCTTTCTTTAGGGTTTCTTTCCCTACAAAGATTGTTTAAAACTGCTAGAAAAAAAGCTAGACAGTGGGGAGTCAGTGGATTACTGCTGCAGTAGGGCACTCACTCACTCACTGCAATAATTTTAAATCACTACTGCACTACTGCAGTGACTTAAAATTATTGCAGCAGTGAGTGGCGCACTACTGCAGCACACTGACTCCAATCCACTGTCTAGCTTTTTTCCAGCAGTTTTACACTGACTGCAGCACAGCGCAGTCAGTGCAAAACTGCTAGAAAAAAAGCTAGACAAAAGCTAGACAGTGGAAAGGATTGGAGACAGTGCAGTGGACACTAGTACTACTACACTTTCAATACTCCCAGTTAAGTAGAACAATATTATAGTGCAGAAAGCATAACATTTCAGCATGTTCACCAGTTAAACGGCTTCTTATTTTCTCATAAATTGCTGCCACTTCACTAAAAACACGCTCACTTGGTACAGAGGAAGGAGGAGCAGAAAGTTATGTTCTAGCATGGGAAGCAAGTCTTTTGTAGTGTGCCTCATTTTCTTTCCACCACTGAAGAGGATCACCACTTCTTCTGTCAATTACTGGTTCCTTCAAATAGAGATGAAGTTCATCATCCAGGCTCATTATTGCAGATTGAGAAGAATCCTCAGCATTAGGCCCCAATATAACACTAAACATGTAATCTATTTCACCACAATGAAGTTTCTCTTCTTCTGTCCCTTGTCTTTTTGGACATTGTTCTCCTTTTGAAGCATCCTGCTCTTCCACATTAGAAACCTGCTCTTCTTGACTTTTCTTTTCGGCAGGAACCTCAGGCACCTCCTGTTGAATATCTTCTGTCAGCCATTGTTTTGCCTTGGCCAATACATCATCAGAAGAGAAAGGATAGTTCTTGTATCGAGGACCCAAAAGACATGCAAGCACAACATTTTTAATCTCTTCATGCATCTCAAAACGTTTGGTGAGGCTGTCTCTCATGGCCTGCCTACATGTTTTAGTGCGACGTGTTTTGGGTCCTTCCCATTGAAGAAGCATCTTCAGCACTCTCACACATGGGATGACAGATGACACAGATGAGTCGTAATGACTCACCTCTAGTGTCACTTCCTCTATAGGGAGAAGGGTCTCAAAGAAATTGGCTACAATGTCCTACTGATCAGCAGTAGAACAAGAATATCCTCCAAGTCAATATTCACCGTAATATATGGTAAGAGCTCACTTCTGCTCCAGCATCCTTTGCAGCATGTGTAGCGTTGAGTTCCATAATTTTGGAACAGCCTGTATTAAGTTGTTTTTGGGTAGGCCAAGGTCTTCCTGAATGCACCTCAGTCGCTGTTTGGCAAGGATTGAATGGTGGAAATGGCCTGCGCACTTCTTCAGCATGCTAATTATGTCCAGCAAAGCTTTCTGGTTTGACAGACCATCATTTACCACAAGTTGGAGGGTGTGTGACATGCAACTGAGGTCTGACACTTCAGCAAGTCTCATTCCTTTCACCATGTTCGCTCCGCTGTCTCGAAGCACAAGCATCACTCAGTCTTTGGTGATTCCCCATTCTTCTAGCATGCCTAGAAACATTTATTTTATTTCCTCCCCAGTGTGGGATCCTTGCATCACTTTTGTATTCAACACCACATTGACCACTTCTTGTCCATCCGCTGTCAATGTAGTGGCATGTAAGACTCATTAGTGATTCTGTTTGTCCAGTCAGTCGTGAATGAGAGTGAGTTGCCAGCATTCTCTGGTTTCAGCATAGCCTTTACTTTCTCAACGACCTTTTGGTGAATCTTTCCCAGCATTTCGATTATGTGGCATATGCTAAAGCCTAGTACACACAGGCCAAATGTCGGGCGGTTCAATAGAAATCGTCTGACATTAAGCCTGTGTGCACTGCAGCTGGTTGGACAGAAGCTGGCTGTTCGACCAGCTTCTGTCGATGGGGCATGACCAAAAGAGGTCTACTGATTAGATCCCAATCAGCGCTCTCAGCCAATGGCTGAGAGTGCTGACCAAAGTGTTCTGGCGGGGGGGGCATCCCCCTGTCAGAACACAATAGCACAGCAGGGAAAATTGTTGTACTAACATCAAACTGTTAGTACAGCGCCTTCTCCTGAGATGTCAGTTTTTTTTGGTTCAGTATATCACACCTACCCACGCTAAACAACACCAAAGAACCTCTAATGCTGCAACTTTACAGTGAGATAACACTAAATACAAAAACTAAAAGCTGCGCTGCTTCTTTTGGTTCAGCCCTGCTGGGTTGAAAGAAAAAGAAATGAATAGTGTGTACTGGGATTTAGTCTCTGAAACCCCTTGTGAGACCTCACTTCCTTTCACTGGGGACTACAGATGTTGTGGCAGATACAGCAGGAAAATATTGTGGATGGAGTGCACTAATGAGAAACAAGGAGGAGGCATGCAGGCCTTTTGCTGCAGACTTGTCTCATTGGGGTGCTGCTATCACTGAGCTCGGTAGTGTAGGGTCATGTGCTTCCTTATGCATGTAGTACCCCAAGCAGCTTGTAATTTTACCACAGCTGATACATTGCAGGCAGAAGCTACAAATCACAATAGTGCTGTCAGCATTAGATACTCCCACACTGCAGAGTTCTGTGAACTGGCCCTGGGAATAACAGAGGCCTGTACCTGTGGGACAATGCTGCCAGATAAATTTAGATGGCTTTTTCCACCAGTCTTCAGCCGCTGTCCCTGTAATATATCTTCAGTATAAAGTTTCCTCCTCTCCAATCCATAACACCCATGGATGATCTGCCACTTCCTTATTGCTAAAGCACACTTCAAACTAAGCTTCAGCTGCTGGGACAACATTACTGTTCCCTGCCTGATGTTCCTCGACTGCTGTGTGGCTGACTCCTCTACTCACTGTATGTTAATGGTGCTATCTTCCTCATTCTCAATATCTCAAAGTAGGAACACGTACACAAGACCCAAAATCATCTTCCTGTAGCAAGTCAGCAATCCTATGAGCAATTATTTCCCGTGGCTCCTCATAGCCAGTCTGGGAGGAGGTCTAAGGCAGGTTTAGTATAAGGGAAAAGGTGCATTTACAATACTTGCAGACAAATGGCTGCTCCAACACCTGGGAGGAGGAAAAATAGGAAGGTTTTGTCAGACAGTTTACTACCTCCTGACTTTATAACACAACCTCTCAGTTTTAGAAAAAGCTTTAGATGCCCTTTCTCTAGACCAGCCTTTCCCAACCTTTGCAACACAGAGGAACCCTTGAAATAAATTTCTGGTCTCGGGGAACCCCTGCTAAAAATGAAAAAACACAACTCATGACACATTACTGTGACAGTTAGTGGGAAGAATGCTCCTTACTCTTGTCATCATTGGGAACAATTACCCCCTTCCAGATAGCTAAAAGGAACAATGGTGTCATTGGAAACATATCGGAGAGGCAGAAATTGCCCATTTCTCAAAAAACCGCTAGCAACCTCAGGAGGAACCCTAGTTGAGAAACCCTTCTCTAAAATGATTACCCAACCTCTAATTTGTCCTGCAGAACTTGCTCACCTGCTACAAGCTCTGTCTCCAACTTGAGGTCTGTCTGACATTTTATTTTAAATATAGAGGACTGTCCTATAATAATTGTAGCTATGCTACGTATTTGCAGCTAACCCAAGAGGGGGGGATTATTATGTGGTGCTTTGGTGCACGCTAATTTTTTTCCCAAGTATGCAGTGACGTGCTTCGTACAAAAGTAAATTTTGCTTGTGTCATCAATAAGTGTGTGCTGCACACCCAAAAATGAAAAAAAAAAAAAGGTCACAGCAACAGAAATTAAAATATACCTGCTCAAAAAAATATAAACCCCCAAAAATTAAACCCAAACGCAACTCATCTATTCCCCCTACTTCTTTTTTTGAACCCATTTCTGGTGGAGAGATGGGTAGGCCTAACAATTAGGGGCTCCTGATCATGTGACCCCCTTGATGACCAAACAAAGCAGTCACATGATCAGGAAGCCAACATCAGTTTCCCAACATTCAGTCCCAGTTCACACATCAGCGGTGCGAAAGAAATGTAATTCAGTGGTGCGGTTTGATCTGCGATTCAGCAATGCATTTTCCATGCGTGTTTCAAAGCTCTCTAATCTTTCTCAATGGAAAATTGGATTGCAAAGCACCAAACTCGCACAAGATCTTTTTTTTAAATTGCAGTGCAAATCACCAAATCTACACTGATCAAAAAAATGAACAGAACACTTTGATAGCACATCAGATCTCAATGGGGAAAAATATCATGCTGGATATCTATACTGATATGGACTGTGTTAGGAACGAAAGGATGCCACATCATTTGATGGAAATGAAAATGATCAACCTACAGAGGGCTGAATTCAAAGACACCCCGAAAGTGAAAAAATGATGCAGCAGGCTAGTCCATTTTGTTGAAATTTCATTGCAGCAACTCAAAATGGTACTCAGTAGTTTGTATGGCCCCCACGTACTTGTATGAATGCGTGACGACAGATGGTCTCCTGGCAGGGCGGGGACAAGGGATGGGCAGGAGGAGCAGCTGCCCTGGGCACTGTGGTGTCATGTGAGTTTAGGGGGCACCTCAAGGAGATGGGGGGGGGATTTGTGTTGGGAGGGGAAATTTGGAGAGGTGATTTGGGAGGTTTGTGCTAGAAAAGGTAGGGGAAGGGGTTTGTGCAAGGAGGGAGATTTATGCTATTTGGGAAGATTGGGGGGTATTTGTGCTAAAAGGGGAACTTTGGGGGGGGGGGGGATTTGTGCTATGATGGGAAAGATTGGGGGAATTTGTGTTGGGGGGGGATTTGGAGAGGGAGGGGGGAGAAGAGTTGTGCTTGGATTGGACATTTGAGGGGTAGAAGATTTGTGCTAGGAGGGGGACATTTTTTGGGGGAGGGATTTGTGCTGGGTGCATATGGGGAGAGAGGATTTTTGCTGGGGCAAAGATGTATGCATGCAGATTAGTGCTCAATTTTTATGGGAGGGGGGTATTTTTGACAAGTAATGCTCATACATCTTGGGGGAGCGCAATTTGGCATGCTCACCCTGGGCTCTAGATGACCTTGTCCCGGCACTGTGTCCTGGGGTATTTCCTCCCAGAGCTGGACCAGGGCATTACTGAGCTCCTGAACAGACTGGAACCTGGCAGCGCTGGATGGACTGAAACATAATGTCCCAGAGGGGATCTATTGGATTTAGGTCAGGCGAGCGTTGGGGCTATTCAATGGTATTAATTCCTTCATCCTCCATGAACTGGCTGCATACTCTCATCACATGAGACCAGGCATTGTTGAGCACCAGGAGGAACCCAGGACCCACTGTTCCAGCGTAGGGTCCGACAATGGGTCCAAGGATTTTCTCCTGATACCTAATGGCTGTCAGTGGGCCATTGTCTAGCCTGTAGAGGTCTATGCATCCCTCCATAGATATGCCTCCCCAGAACTTTACTGACCCACCACCAAACCGGTCATGGTGAATGATGTTACAGGCAGCATAATGTTCTCCGTGGCTTCCCCAGACCCTTCCACATCTGTCACAGGTGCTCAGGGTGAACCTGCTCTCATCTGTGAAAAGTCAAATCTGGTTTTCAATGGCAAATGCCAATCAAGCTCCACATTTCCCGGAAAGTGAGCACAGGGCCAACTAGAGGATGTTGGGCCCTCAGGCCACCCTCATGAAGTCTGTTTCTGATTGTTCGCTCAGAGACATTCACACAAGTGGCCTCCTGGAGGTCATTTTGTAGGGCTCTAGCAGTGCTCATCCTGTTCCTCCTTGCACAAAGGAGCATGTACTGGTCCTGCTAATGGGTTAAGGACCTTCCAGGGCCCTGTCCAGCTCTCCTGGAAACTCCTACATGCTCTTGAGAATGTGCTGGGAAATACAGTAAGCCTTCTGGCAATGGCATGTATTAATGTGCCATCCTGGAGGAGTGGGACTGCCTGTGTAACCTCCATAGCAGTAATGGCAAACCTTGGCACCCCAGATGTTTTGGAACTACAGTTCCCATGATGCTCATGCACTTTGCAGTGTAGTTGGGCATCATGGAAAATGTATTTCCAAAACATCTGGGGGGCCAAAGGTTTGCCATCACTGCTCTATAGGGTCCAGGTATTAGATCATGCTACCAGTAGTGACACTGACCCTAGCTAAATGCAAAAACTAGTGGAAAACAGTCAGAAAATATAAGTAGGGAAAAAAATGTCAGTGGCCTCCACCTGTTAAACCATTCCTATTTTGGAGGTCATCTCATTGTTGCCCATCTAGTGCACCTGATAATTTCATTAACACCAAAGCAGCTGAAGCTGATTAACAACTCCCTCTGCTACTTAACTGACCAGATCAATATCCCAAGATCTTACTTGACTTGATGCTATACTCTGATTTAAAAAAGTGTTCCTTTCATTTTTTTGAGCAGTGTATATAAACGCCCTCAATAGGAATACATTCTATTTCACTTGCCATGCAAATTCACACTGAAAATCACATTATTATTATTATTATTATACAGGATTTATATAGCGCCAACAGTTTGAGCAGCGCTTTACAATGTGAAGGAAGACAATACAGTTACAATACAGTTCAAAACAGAAGGAACTAGAGGGCCCTGCTCGTTAGAGCTTACAATCTAGAAGGGAGGGTCAAGTGAAACAAAAGGCAATAACCGTGGGGGATGGGTTGATGGAGAAAAAGGAGGTACATTTGTTAGGGGTTGGTAGGATAGGCTTCTCTGAAAAGGAGGGTTTTCAGAGATCGTCTAAAAGCTAATAGAGTGGGAGATAATCGGACAGATAAGGGTAAGGAGTTCCATAGGATTGGAGAGGCTCTGGAAAAGTCCTTGAGGCGAGCATGGGAGGAGGTGATGAGTGAGCTAGAGAGCAGGAGGTTTTGAGAGGAACGAAGAGAGCGATTAGGTTGGTATTTTGAGATGAGGCTGGTGATGTAGCTGGGGGCTAAGCTGTGGATTGCTTTGTAAGATGTTGTAAGTATTTTGAATTTAATACGTTGGGTGAGCGGAAGCCAGTGGAGGGCTTGACAGAGAGGAGCAGCGGACACTGAGCGATCCGTGAGGTGGATGAGTCTGGCGGCAGCGTTCATGATGGATTGAAGGGGGGATAACCTGTGTAGAGGTAAGCCAATGAGAAGGGAATTGCAGTAGTCGAGGCGCGAGATGACCAGGGAGTGAACTAGGAGTTTTGTTGTGTCTTTGGTTAGAAAGGGGCGTATTTTGGAGATGTTGCGGAGGCTGAGGCGGTAAGATTTGGACAGCGATTGGATGTGGGGTTTGAAGGAGAGTTCAGAGTCCAGGACAACACCTAAGACCTTGGCATGTGGGGATGGGCTGATGGTAATGCCATTGATATTGACGGAGAAATCAGGGGAAGGGGCACGCGGTGGAGGAAAAATTATAAGCTCGGTTTTGGATGGATTGAGTTTGAGGAAGTGGTGTGACATCCAGACCGATATATCTGATAGTAAATTAGTGATACGTGAGGAGAGGGCTGAGGAGTGGATAGATAGATTTGGGTATCGTCAGCGTAGAGATGGTATTGGAAGCCGTGGGAGGCTATCAGCTGACCTAGAGAGGAGGTGTAGGTTGAAAATAGGAGGGGTCCAAGAACAGAGCCTTGGGGGACTCCAACAGAGAAGGGAAGAGGAGAGGAGGAAGTAGAATTGTAGGTAACGCTAAAGGTGCGGTTAGATAAGTAGGAAGTTAACTAGTGAAGAGTACAGTCACGGAGACCAAAGGCATGGAGTTTTTTGAGGAGGAGGGGATGGTCAACCGTATCAAAGGCAGCAGAAAGGTCCAGAAGTAGAAGTACAGAAGAGTGTCCATTGGTTTTGGAAGTTAGCAGATCGTTTGTCAGCTTTAGGAGTGCAGTTTCAGTGGAGTGTTGAGGCCGAAATCCAGACTGAAGGGGATCAAGGAGGCTATTCTCGGCAAGGTGGTCGCATAGTCGGTTGTAGACTAGACGTTCGAGGAGTTTGGAAACGCACAGTTGTGAACAGGGGCTAAAGGATAAGTTCACCTGTGTGAACAGGGGCTAAAGGATAAGTTCAGCTGTGGAAACATGTTACAAGTTCCCCCGTTTTTAGGGTAGAACATGTAACATGTGCCTACTGCTGGAGCCTCTCCCCAACTCACCGCCTCTCGTAGCAGCAACCCGGGGAATCTTCTCCCTGAACTCGCTTTTACAATTAAAACCAAAACGTGGCCATGCAGGGCTTTGCCTATACAACGTTGTCATTTATTCACAGAGGTGAGAACTACCTGTACTGACAGCCTTTGCAGCTGTGCTGTTGAGCGCTCTAGGTAGTTCATTGTTTTTTCCTCTCATTGTGTAACTGCTTGCCCGTATCAGAGGTACAAGCAGACAGGTTATGCCCCATACACACGTGCAGATTATCTGCAGACTTTTGTCTGCAGACTTACCAAAACCATATAATATGAGGTCAAACCTAAACACTTTCAATTTGTATGCAATCCGGCAGGCCCTTGCACTACATAGAAAAGGTAAGGCTGCAGACAAAAGTCTGCAGATAATCTGCACGTGTGTATGGGGCATTACACTGACATTTTGCAGGAGTCCTGCATTGCACCCGCATGCTGCTAATCGTGGGTGCAATGCAATTCATTTTTTTACCTGCAAAAAGATGTGTATTTATTTATTTTTACAAACGTGAACTTTATCCTTAAAGGCCTTTTTAAAGGGCCGCCTGGCAGTGGTGGTAAGGTGTTAACCTAGCAAAAAAAATGTAAAATAGAAAAAAATAAATTGATAAATGTTAAATAAAATAACACAATACACAAAACCCATATACAGGAAGGCCAAAAAAAAAAAGATTGCAAAGTGGGTGGGGGCTAGCAACTTAATGAGGAAGCAAATACAGACTCTGCAGCAATTATGTACAGAAAAAGGTAGAGGGGGAGTGGTACACCTGAAAATATAGCCCACCACTTCACAATCCACAATAAATTAGTGATACACAGAACGGTGTACCCTTCACAGACTGTCAGCCCTCCCTACATTGCTCCATCACACACGGACATGGCTGCAGGGAACCTAAGCCCCATCATTGGCTATCCTACCTTGCTCAAAACAGGAGAGGGTCTAGGAAACACTGGATTCCAGATTCGGTCTGGCAAAATTTGGCAGTATCGTGAACCTCAAATCACCAGGATTCGCAGTGAACTCACTTGGTGTGGTGAATCTGAATGTCACCCTGAGGACAGAGTTAACTGGATGATTAATATTAAAAGGTAATCTGACAGCTTCTATTCACAGAACTAGTACCTAGTAATATACTGACAGCTCTCATGCTACCTGTCCCTGATATAGACATACTTTATTTTATTATCAATGACAGTATTATCACAGCTGACACTGCCATTTGTTCACTAGGCTGTTGGAAGCATTTACAAGCTCAATGTTAAGATACATTTACCAAATCAAGAAAAATTTGCACTATGTTGTGTTGGCTTTGCAGAAATGAACATATCTAAATGGATGTAAAAACACGTAAACGCTTCTAAACCTGCTTAAGGGCTAGTTTCACACCTATGCGGGTTGCGGTTGATGTGTTTTCCCAGTGCATTTTTTTTACATGCGTTAAATGCATTTTGCTTTTTGGTAAGTGTCTGTTTTCATGCGGGAAAAACCAACAGAAATGCATCAAAATCGCAAGCACTGCGTTTTTTTAACCACTTCCCACCCAAGGACGTACCCATACCTACAGGCATCATCCTGGCATCATTGTTTGCAGCCGGCAATCCCCTTTCAGTCAGAAGTGATCAGAGTGGCTAATTAGTGACTCGATTACGTCTGTGGGTGGTGAAAGGGGGTCCCACCCCCTTCCCGCTGCTGCCTCTCCCAGGCTCTCCGGTCCTATCACAGAGGCCAGGAGCGATGTAGCCAGTGGCGATGGCTGCCTGGGACAGAGACAGAGGAACTGACATCATTCCCCTCTGTCTAAAAACCCTGGAAACCAGGAGCGATGAGTATTCGGCACTTCTGGTTCCGACACTTTATTTACCTGGCAACCAGCAGCCAGAGAAGCAGCCAATCGGACTGATCTTGGTCCGATCGGCTGCATGGGGGGCCAGAGGAGAGATTTGGGGTCTAATAGACCTCAAATCCTTCCATAAAGAGGATCTGTCTCAGCCAATGCTATCACAAGGGATGTGGTTCATCCCTTGTAATAGCAATAAAGTTTGTAAAAAAAATAAAAACTTTTTTGTATAAAATAAACTGAAAAAATTGAATGCGCCCCTGCGCAAATACAGTGTGACATAAAAAATTGCAACACCCACCTTTTTATTCTATAGGGTCTCTTCTAAAAAAAAAAAAAAATATATATATATATATATATATATATATATATATATATGATTTTTACATGTAGGAGTGAAGTGTCAGAATAGGCTTGGGAAGGAGGTGGTTAGGCACTTTTGAATTTCCATTGATATCTATAGAACCAAAAACTAAAACTGCTTCAGGCAAAAAAGCAGCTGACCCTTTCCAAAAAAAATGCACTGACATCATACTATTTGTACCAAAATTAAAAATATGCAAAAGAAGTGTGAAAAATGTGACAATGAGTTAAAGTGTTCGTTCACCAATGCCAGAAGTCTGTCAAGCAAAATAGGTGAGTTGGAAGCTCTGGTGCACAAGGAGAACTATGACTTAATTGGTATTGCTGAATATTGGCTTCATTCTTCACATGACTGGGCTATTAATATTCCTGGCTATGCTCTCTTTCGGAAAGACAGGGTAAAACGGAGAGGTGGTGGTGTCTGTCTCTATGTGAGAAGTGATCTCAAAGTGAGTGTGAAAGAGGACCTAGTTGATGGAGATTGTGCTGAATGTGAAGCAGTATGGGTTGAAATGTAAATGGGTGTGCGTAATACAAAGATTATCAATGGAGTTTGTTATAGACCTCCCGGTATTAATGAGGAGGCGGAGACTCAGCTCCAGGCACAGATAGAAAGGGCTGCAAGGGCTGGGACAGTGTTAATAATGGGGGATTTTAACTACCCAGACATTGACTGGAGTAATGGCACTTCTGGAACAGTTAAAGGGCAAACATTTATAAACCTATTACAGGACAATTTTATGGTGCAGTTTATTGAGGCCCCCACTAGAAATGATGCTCTGTTGGACCTGGTAATCTCAAACCTGCAGAACTTATTAATAATGTTCATATAAAAGAACATCTGGGTAGCAGTGACCATAACATGATTTCATTTAATGTTAGCTGTAGGCAAAAAACGCATACAGGAAATACAAAAACACTTAACTTTAAGAGAGCAAATTTTCCAAGGATGAGGGCTGCTCTCCAGGATTTAGATTGGGAGGGAATATTGGCATCGATGAGCACAGAACAGAAATGGCAAATTTTCAAAAAGACTTTATGCAAACTGACTGCAAAGTATATTCCCATGGGTAATACGTTTAAAAGGCTAAAAATAAAACCTATGTGGGTCACAGCAAAAGTTAAAAAAGCTATAAATAAAAAGAAAAGCTTTTAAAAAATATAAAAATGAAGGAACACTATCATTGTTTAATTGTTACAAAGAATATAACAGAATATGTAAAAAGGAAATCAAAGATGCAAAATTTTAAAATGAACGGACAGATTGCAAAAGATAGTAGGACAGACCCCAAAAAATACTTCAAATATATTAATAGTAAAAAGGCTAGGTCTGAGCATGTAGGCCCTTTACAAAATAATCAGGAGTGGGTGACTGGGGACAAAGAGAAGGCACATTTATTAAATACTTTCTTCAGCTCTGTATATACAAAGGAGCATGGGGGAGCTCATGACCATAATGAGGACGGTATTGACACAGCCCCAAATGATCCACAATGGCTCAAAAGTGATATGCTCCAGAAATATTTAGACAGAATAAGGGTGGATAAAGCGCCTGGACCAGATGGCATCCACCCACGCATCCTAAAAAAATTGATCGCTGTAATTTCAAAGCCTTTTTTTCTAATTTTTAGGGACTCGTTAAGGACTGGAATAGTACCACTGGATTGGAGTAGGACCAATGTGGTGCCTATATTTAAAAAGGGATCAAAGTCTTTACCAAGTAACTATAGACTTGTTAGTTTAACTTCTATAGTCAAGAAGATACTGGAGAGTTTAATAAAAGACCACATAGATGAGTTCTTGCTGTAAAAAAAATATTTCTTTTCATAAGGAGGTAAGTAAAACCTTGGACAGAGAAGTGGTGGCTGTGGATGTAGTATGCTTGGATTTTGCAAAAGCGTTTGACACAGTTCCCCACACACGGCTAATGTTAAGGTGAAGTCGACTGGCTTGGAAACATCAGTTTGCAAATGGATAGAAAATTGGCTAAAAGATAGAATTCAGAGAGGAGTGGTTAATGATTCTTACTCTGAATGGTCTAAGGTTATCAGTGGTGTACCCCAAGGTTCTGTGTTGGGACCCTTACTTTTTAATATCTTTATAAATGATATAAGGTCTGGCAATAAAAGTAGCATTTCAGTCTTTGCAGATCACACCAAGTTTGCAGTGGAATAACTTCTTTACAGGATGTCTCCAACTTACAAGCTGACCTCAATGCACTGTTTAATTGGGCAACTACAGTTGTATTCAAAATTATTCAACCCCCACTGAAATTGATTGTTTTGGCCAGTTTGACATTGATTTTGATCATTCAGTCATCCTGCTTACAATTAAATAAAAGAGGCACGTGTAGGTCAGACAAATATAAATTAAATAACCACAAATGTCTTTTCTGCGCTCACATCATTATCAGTTTTATTCAACCCCCAAGTGACATTCAATCTTAGTACTTAGTACAACATCCTTTTACAGTTATAACAGCTTTTAAACGTGAAGTATAGCTTGACACAAGTGTCTTGCAGCGATCTACAGGTATCTTCGCCCATTCGTCATGGGCAAAAGCCTCCAGTTCAGTCACATTCTTAGGCTTGTGCACTGCAACTGCTTTCTTTAAGTCCCACCAGGGGTTCTCAATCGGATTTAAGTCTGGTGACTGTGATGGCCACTCCAAAATGTTCCATCCTTTAATCTGCAACCATGCTCTAGTGGACTTGGAGGTATGCTTGGGATCATTGTCCTGTTGAAAGGTCCAACGTCTCCCAAGCCTCAGGTTTGTGACGGACTGCATCACATTGTCATCCAATATCTCCTGGTACTGAAGAGAATTCATGGTACCTTGCACACGCTGAAGCTTCCCTGTACCTGCAGAAGCAAAACAGCCCCAAAGCATGATTGACCCCCCGCCATGCTTCACAGTAGGTAAGGTGTTCTTTTCTTCATAGGCCTTGTTCTTCCTCCTCCAAACATAGCGTTGATCCATGGGCCCAAACAGTTCTAATTTTGTTTCATCAGTCCACAGAACACTATCCCAAAACTTCTGTGGTTTGTCCACATGACTTTTGGCATACTGCAGTCGACTCTTCTTATTCTTTGGCGACACCAAGGGGGTGCGCCTGGGAGTTCTGGCACAGAGGCCTTCATTACGCAGTGTGCGCCGTATTGTCTGAGCATAAAACTTCAGTACCCCCATCTGACAAATCTTTTCTCAGTTCCTCAGCAGTCACATGGGGACTTTTCTCCACGCTACGCTTCAGGTAGCGCACAGCAGTCGAAGTCAGCATCTTCTTTCTGCCACGACCAGGTAGCGTTTCAACAGTGCCCTTTGCCATGAATTTGCGAATGATGCTTCCTATGGTGTCTCTTGGTATGTTTAACATCTTTGCAACCTTCTTATAGCCATTGCCCTTCCTGTGAAGAGTAATCACCTCTTCTCTAGTCTTCCTGGACCATTCTCTTGACTTCACCATGTTTGTAACCACACCAGTAAATGGCTAGAAGGAGCTGAGTATCACAGTCATTTTAAAGCTGCCTAATTGGTGCTTATTAGGCTTTATTGCTGCTCCCTGACATCCACAGGTGTTTTCAATACCTGATTGAAACCACTTCAATGAACCTCTGTTCTTCAGAGTGGTAGTCTTTAAGGGGTTGAATAATTGTGTCAATGAAGAATTCACAAAATAAACATTTACTACTGTATTACAAAACAAATTGATGTCATTTTAGTTGCATATGGTTCTTTAAGAAGTCCTTGTAGGATTTCATTCTGAATACAATTACAAATGTACACTAAATTCCCTAAAACCCTTTACAGCATTGGGGGTTGAATAATTTTGAACACAACTGTATGTGGCAAATGAGGTTTCTTGTATTAACAAAGGCATGGACTCCAGAGAGAGAGCTATCATTTTTCCCCTGTACAAATCATTAGTAAGACCTCATCTGGAATATGCAGTTGAGTTTTGGGCACCAGTTCTTAAAAAGGATATCGGGGAACTGGAGAAAGTGCAGAGAAGGGCAACCAAACTGATAAGAGGCATGGAGAAGCTCAGCTATGAGAAAAGATTAGAGGAACTGTATTTATTCTCTCTTGAGTAGAGGAGATTAAGGGGGGGATATGATCAACATGTATAAATACATAAGGGGTCCATATAGTGAACTTGTTGTTAAGTTGTTCACTTTAAGGTCAACGCAGAGGACAAGGGGGCACTCTTTACGGCTAGAAGAAAACAGATTTCGTCTCCAAATACGGAAATGTTTCTTCACCGTAAGAGCTGTGAAAATGTGGAATAAACTCCCTCCAGAGGTGGTTCTGGCTAGCTCACTAGATTTCTTTAAAAAAGGCCTGGATTCTTTCCTAGGTGTACATAATATAAATGGGTACTAATATTTATAGATAAAGTTGATCAAGGGATTATCCAATTGCCTCTCGGGGATCAGGAAGGAATTTTTTTTACCCTGCTGTAACAAACTGGATGATGCTTTGCTGGGGTTTTTTCGCCTTCCTCTGGATCAACTGTGGGTAAAGGATTGTGTATATGAGATTGTATGGTTGGGTTTTCATTATTTTTTTTTTTTTTTTATTGGTTGAGTCAGATGGACTTGTGTCTTTTTTCAACCTGACTATGTAACGTGACTCGTGGGAAATCATGTTAAATGGACCATATGATCTAGGCTAGGAGCAGAGGAAGAAAAGTTTTACATGCGTTTTCTGGATCGCTGAAAAAGAGAATAAAAAAAAAATTCTATAATGGAAGATACTTCACAGCCAGTAGCAAATATTCACAATAAGCTGGACTTGTTCTGTAATGTTGAAGACGCTTTACTGCTTACCAAATAATTTCTTTAATTCCTGAAGCTGCTAAATGCCTATGTTATAGAACAAGTCAAGTGAAATGTGACTGATTACTACTAGCTGTCCCACGACCCGGATTAATAAGAACCTTCACAGACAAGTTACTTTATACTTACTTAGTTCATGGATATTTTGCTTTTGGTTGCAGAGCTACACCACCTAAAGAACTTTCGCAGTCTGGGTGTGTCAGCTCACCGTGTCCCCTGACAGTCCCTTCCGCCATCCCTAGTTTTCTACAGCACCCCGACCACATCTACTTTACAGTCTGCACCTGAACTTTTAAAACAAGCTCACAGCTGCTATAGCATTTGAGTTTATTTTAAACCTTTTATTGCCATGAAGTGTTAACACGTATTCATTATCATTGTCTTTGTAAAGCATATTCACCTTGCCTGGAATCTACTGATGACTGTTATCTTCCCTGCTTTTGCAAAGCTTAACCACTTGCCGACAGCTCACTGAGCTGGTACTGCGGCAAAGTGACTCGTTATCGTCCAGCGACGTAGACTTACGTCGCTGGATCCCACCCCCTCTACGCTGCGCGCGTGCCGCCGGAGGCTCGCTTCCGCTGTATTCAGACACAGCAGGAGTCGGGCCAGGTGAGGAGGTGGTGATCACCGCCGCTCTTCCCCGATCATCTGGGATCGAGTGAGGAAATCCGCCCACTTGTGTAAACAAAGCGGGCGGATCTCCTATGTGACAGATTACAGGATTCAGCATTGCTGAACCTGCGATCTGTGTCTGTGTCACACAAGCCCCTCCCCCCACACACGTCAGTAAGCATGAGGCATACATTTAACCCTTTGATCACCAATAAAGTTAACCCCTTCTCTGCCAGTGTCATTATTACAGTAACAGTGCATATTTATTTGTAGTAATGTCACTGGTACCCCCAAAAGTGTCAAAAATGTCAGTTAGGGGTCCGATCTGTCCGCTGCAAAGTCACAGTCCTGCAAAAAAAAAAAAAAAACAGATCGCCGCCATTACAAGTAAAAAAAAAAAAAAAAAAAATACTAAAAATGACAAATCTTTCCCGTAGTTAGTAAACGCGATAACAAACCAATCAAAATACGCTTATTGTGATTTTTTTTACCAAAAATATGTAGCAGAAAACAAATTGGCCTAAAATGTTAAAAAATGTTTTTAAATTTTTTTGGGGAATGTTATATATCAGAATGTAAAAAATGTTTTTTTATTTCAAAATAGTCGCACAGGTGATCAAATACCACCAAAAGAAAGCTCTATTTGTGGGGGAAAAAAAAGGACATAAATCTAGTTTGGGTACAGCGTCGCACGACCGCGCAATTGTCCGTTAAAATAACACAGTGCCGAATCGCAAAATATAGCCTGGTCAGGAATGGGGTAAAATCTTCCGGTCTTAAAGCAGTTAAAAATACGCTCATTGAGGATTTTTTTGTCAAAGACATGTAGCTAAATACATTTTGGCTTAAATATATGACAAAAATTTAATATATTGGATATTTTTTAACTGTCAAAGTAGAAAAACGGAATTTTTGTAAAATCTTACCTGTAAAATTCCTTTCTCTGAGTCCTCCGACAGTCGCCGCCTCTTCATATTCGTCACATATGGGTATTAGACTTTGCTCCGAAGGAGTAGCTAGGCAACAGAATATGTTAACAATAAAGCTTTAACATATCCCACCCTCAAGGGGTGGTCCCCTCAGTCAATACCCTCCTACTTCCTGCAACCATATCTCAGTTTTAGTGGAATAGCAGTAGAGTATACATTCAAACCCCAAAAGAGGGGCGGGGGCGGCGACTGTCGGAGGACTCAGAGAAAGGAATTTTACAGGTAAGATTTTACAAAAATTCCGTTTTCTCTTACGTCCTCCGACAGTCGCCGCCTCTTCATATTCGTCACATATGGGGACGTCCCAAAGCAGTGCAAACATGAGGGGTGGGAAACGCATCCGCGCCGAAAGGCAACGCAGTCTCCACATCAAAGAAAGGAACCTTACCAAAGGAAGGAAACCAGCTGGGCAACAGCAAAAATGAGTGCTCAACAGGAGCAACAACCCAGGAAAAGACAAAAAACCAGGGGACACAAAAAACTATCCCAACAGCCAGGAGTCCCCAACAAGGGACCCTATGGAACAGCCGCACTAAGAACCTTGCGGCCAAAGGAAGCATCCGCCGATGCCTGAACATCTACTTTGTAGAATTTTGTGAAAGTGTGCACGGTCGACCAAGTCGCCGCCTTACACACCTGGGCTACAGAAGCCCCATGACGGCAGGCCCAAGACGTACTCAGAGATCTAGTAGAGTGCGCCTTCACAGGCACAGGGGGAACCTTCCCCTGCAAGGCATAGGCCTGTTCAATGGTCTGCCTGATCCATTTGGCGATGGTGGAGGCCGAAGCCGCCATGCCCTTCCGAGGGCCCTCTGGAAGAACAAACAAGGAGTCCGTCTTACGAAAAGACTCAGTCAATTTAAGGTAAACCCTTATCGCCCGAACAACATCCAGAGAGTGCAATCTCACTTCCTTTGGATGTTTAGGCTTCGTGCACAACGAAGGCAAAACAATATCCTCGTTAAGATGGAATTCCGAAACTCTTTTCGGCAGAAAAGAAGGATTAGGTCGCAAGACCACCTTATCCAAATGAACAACCAGGTACGGAGACTTGCAGGACAAAGCCGCCAGTTCAGACACTCTGCGAGCCGAAGTGATCGCCACCAAAAAGGCGACCTTTTTGGACAACATAGACAACGAGATCTCCCTGATCTGTTCAAAAGGAGCACGTTGTAACACAGATAGGACTAGATTCAAGTCCCAAGGGGGCAAAGGATCCCTCCTAGGAGGAACCAGATGCCGCACACCCTGAATAAAAGTGCCAACCAAGGAGTTGGAAGCCACGGGACGTTGAAACAGAACGGCCAGCGCAGACACCTGACCCTTTATCGTAGCCAGCGCCAAACGCTGATCGACACCCATCTGAAGGAAAGACAGCACACGGGAAACCGAGTACGTGCGGGGTGAAAACCCCCTGGACTCACACCAGGCAAAATAGGCCTTCCAAGTACGGTAATAAACCTTTCCCGAGGAAGACTTCCTCGCGTTGATCAAGGTATGAACAACCTCTGGAGAGAGACCCTTCTCCTTCAGGACCTCGGTCTCAACAGCCAGGCCGTCAAAGCCAGCGACTGTAAAGCAGGATGGTAAATCGGTCCTTGAGACAGTAGATCGTCCCGAAGAGGCAGACGCCAGGGGGCGTCGACCGCCAGATTCACGAGGCCTGCGTACCAGGACCGGCGAGGCCAGTCCGGTGCCACATGAATCACCGTGCTGCGTTCCGAGTGTAACCTGCGAAGGAACCTGGACAGCAACTGAATCGGTGGAAACGCGTACATCAGCCTGTACTGATGCCACGGGGCCACTAACGCGTCCGACGCGTCTGCCCGAGGGTCGCGCGTCCTTGCCACGAACCTCTTCACCTTGTAGTTGAGGCGAGACGCGAACAGGTCCACATCTGGAAGACCCCACTTCGCGCACAACATCTGGAAGACAGCCGGATGGAGAGACCATTCCCCCTGATCCAGGGTCTGGCGACTCAGATAGTCCGCCTGCCAGTTCTCCACTCCCGGAATGTGAACCGCCGTTATCGCCGGGACATGAGTCTCGGCCCAAGACAGAATGTCGGCCACTTCTCGAGCCGCTCGGGCACTCCTGGTGCCCCCTTGGTGGTTGATGTAGGCCACCGCCGTGGCATTGTCCGTCTGCACCCGAACCGGGCAACCCTGCAGCCGGTCCGTCCAGCGATGAAGACAGAGCCTTATCGCACGCAATTCCAGAATGTTGATCGGGAGGGAAGACTCCCCCTCCGACCAGGTCCCCTGGGCGGACAGAACGCCCAGAACACCACCCCAGCCCGACAGGCTGGCATCTGTGGTGATTATCGTCCACGAGATCGGACGAAACGACTTGCCCCCGGACACCAACGGGGACTGGAGCCACCACAGAAGGTTTTCCCTGGTGCGATGACTCAACGAGATCTGAAGATCCAGGGATTGAGGTCGCCCGTCCCACTTGGACAAGATCTCCGCCTGGAGACCCCGCGTGTGAAACTGCGCGAAAGGAATCGCCTCGAAAGCCGAGACCATCAATCCCAGACATCTCATACACGTCCGCAGAGACGAGTGCGGAACGTCCCTGAGGGACCTGACTTCCTCCTGAAGAGTCCTGAGTTTGTCTTCCGGCAGGAAGACCTTCGCCTGCACCGAGTCCAGTATCATTCCCAGATAGGGAAGACGAACCGACGGACTCAGTGTCGACTTTGGAACATTTATCGTCCAACCGAACTCCTGCAGAGTTTGCATCGTGACAGACAGGTCCTTCTCCAGACCCTGACTGGTCGCAGACCGAATCAGAATGTCGTCCAGATACCCCAGGACAGAAATGCCCTGGGCCCTCAATAATGCCAGAACCGGTGCAAGCACCTTGGTGAAGACCCGCGGAGCCGAGGCGAGCCCAAAGGGCAACGCCACGAACTGGTAGTGATCCTCCGCAATGGCAAATCGAAGGTATCTCTGGTGACCCTCGAATATGGGGATGTGAAGATACGCATCCTTCAAATCGATGGAGGCCATAAATTCCCCCGGAACCAGGGCAGCCACCACCGAGCGCAGGGATTCCATGCGGAACTTGCGAACCCGCACAGAGCGGTTCAGAGCTTTCAAGTCCAGAATCGGACGAACCTTGCCCTCCTTTCTGGGCACGGTGAACAGATTGGAATAAAACCCCCGAAATCTGTCCCGATGAGGCACCGGAACCACCACTCCCTGAGCCCTCAGGTCCCGCACCGCCAGGTGCAGATCCCGCAGGCGCTCTGGAGACAGTTGTAGATTTGAGGGAAAAAATCTGCTCTCTGGCCGAGAGAGAAACTCGATCTTGTAACCAGATCGAACGATTTCCAGAACCCATCTGTCCCGCACACGGGCCAACCAGGGCTGAAGAAAACCGAGCAAGCGTCCCCCCACCCCAAAACTGGGTGAGGGCGCCCCTTCAGGCCGAACTGTTATGGGCCGCAGGTCCGGATTGGCCGGACTTCTGTTTCCCAGACCAGGGTTTCTTCTGAGAGCCCTGGCCTTTGAACGGTTTGCCCTTGTAGTGCGGCCGAAAGGCACGAAAGGACCCCTGAGGGGGCCGAAAATTCGCATGCTTCTTCCCAGAAGCCCCCTTAGCCTTGGGGAAATGGGGCAAGAGAGTGCTCTTACCCCCGGTGATCCCCTTAATCAACACATCCAGGGACTCCCCAAAAAGGCGAGACCCATCATAAGGCAGATTGGCTAAGGTTTTACGTGAAGATTGGTCCACCGACCAACATTTCAACCAAACCAGGCGGCGAGACAACACCGCCACGCTGTGCACACGTGCAGCCAACGGAATCAGGTCCAGGTCCGCATCACACAGGTACATGACACCCTGGTGGATCTGATCCACCATGTCCAGGGTCGCCGCCGAGGCCGAATCGGCCACTAGGACGCGCCTAAGCATCTGCGTCCAACTTGCGATCGCCTGGGCCGCCATGAGAGAAGCAAACAGAGCCTTAAGCATAGAACCCGTAACAGAATAAGTATGACGGGCAAGAGACTCCAGTCTCCTATCCGTGGCATCACGGAAAACAGGGGATCCCTCTGCAGGAATCGCAGTGGCTTTGTTCAAAACCGCAATTGCATGATCCACTGGTGGAGGCACACACCACCGTTCATCAGTGGCAGGGGAGAAAGGATAACGCAGCTTGAATTTACTTGGTACCGCAAAAGGCTTGCGCAGATCGCGCCATTGATCCTTTACAGCGCGCTGAAAATCAGCATTGCAGGGAAAAACCTGCGGCGTCCTGCGTTTTCTCTGCGTCCCATAAGCCGCCAAGGCAGCGGGGGGACACACTTCGTCCTGCAAACGTAGCGTCTGCTTAATGGAAGCAATCAACTCATCCATGATTGCAAGCCCTTCAGGCGAGCCAGGGGGAGAATTATCAACCCCCTCAACCTCAGCCTCTACCTCAGACCCCACTAGATCAAGAGAGGAGCGGGACCCCGATAGGGGGGTCCCTGCCAGAACAGCCCCATCACCTTCACCCTCAGAATCGGAGGACAGAGCAACTCTGTGCCGTTTAGTAGATTGAGCAGCCACCAGCATTTGCACCTGGGCAGCAAGGCCAGCCACAATAGTGGCTAGATCCCCCCCTGGGGGGGAAACAGCGGTCCCCTGGCTTTCCACCAATACTGTGGGAAACTTGCCCTCCTGAGAATCCATTGCCCCTGTACGCCAGACAACCAAGGGTTAACCCCCTTTCAGCAAGCGCAGCCCACCGCACACACTCAGGCACAGTGAGACCCCCACAGGGAATATACAGACTGAATACAGGCAATGGACAACAGGAATAGAAGGATAAAACCTGAGGAGACCCCGCTGCTGCTGCTGCCTCGACCGGTGTTCCAGGAAAGAGGAAGTGATGCTGCCAGGGCGCTCTATGTAAGCCTATGGAGGCTACAAGAAAATGGCCGCCGTGCATGTAAACCATGCGGCCGGAGCGGGCGCCGGTAAAATGGCGTCGTTTGGCGCCGAAATCGCCGCTCCACAGTGCATAAAAACACACACAATTTCATCCCATTATATGGATACATGTTAGATCGCCGCAGCGATCGCTGTATATGCCCCAACATGCCATTAAAAACATGCCCCACAGCACACAGCTTCCCACACTGCCCAGCCTGACACACACAGTGTCATACAGCTCCCCCCCCCCTTGCAGCCCACAGCATGCAGCCGAGAGATAGGGAGACAAGCAGTGTGATTTAAAGGCAGGTTACACAGTCCCAGACTGAGACCCCCCCCAGACAGACAGGTCCCCACATAGACACACTTACCTCACATGGCGTGGGGAACCCGCACAGGCGAACAAGCCGCTGCACATGAGGCAGGGAGAGTCGCAATTCAAGACGCACACAATGGCGGTTAAGAAACCGCACAGCGTCCGGTGAGGTAGCCACCTCACCAATCATCCCTGCACCGAACAGGGATGGGTCGTTCACCGTGCCAGGAGCGTTACCTGGCTGAACGCTCGATGGCAGACTGGGAAGCCACTGACCCACGACCTGCGATCAGGGGGATCAGCTCGAGACCCAGTCCGCATGATCCTCTTCGTCCGAAGAACTAACTAATGCTGACAAAAACAACAGCTAAGTAAAGGTAGAGAAAAAAACTCAAATAAAATATTAAAAAGAAGAAAGAGTCTGGGACAAAAAGTCCCAGCACAGAGAGAGCCAGCCACTCCTGACAAGCTAGACATTAAAACTGGGATATGGTTGCAGGAAGTAGGAGGGTATTGACTGAGGGGACCACCCCTTGAGGGTGGGATATGTTAAAGCTTTATTGTTAACATATTCTGTTGCCTAGCTACTCCTTCGGAGCAAAGTCTAATACCCATATGTGACGAATATGAAGAGGCGGCGACTGTCGGAGGACGTAAGAGAAATGTCAATTTTTTCGCAAAATTTTCGCTCTTTTTTTATTAATATCGCAAAAAATGAAAAGCCCAGAGGTGATCAAATACCACCAAAAGGAAGCTCTGTTTGTGGGAAAAAAAGAATGTAAATTTTGTTTGGGTACGGCGTTGCATGACCGCGCAATTGTCAGTTAAAGTCACGCAGTGCCAAGTTGCAAAAAGTGGCCTGGACGTAAAGCAGGAAAATCCTCCGGTGGTAAAGTGGTTGACGAAATGCCTTCAGCTCCAGTCTTCTGATTACTTACTAGCTTCACTTTAAAGGAAATGAATACAGGTCACAGAGAAAGCTAATGTAAAATCCGTGTGCTTGGTTACAAAATGTTCTATTGACTTTAGTTTTTTTTTTTTAACATGCTGCCTCTAGTGGCCATAATTAACACTACACTTGTATTAAACACTAAGTGCATTGCCCATATCTGATGTGAAATAAGGTTGCAAATATTCAAACTGTACCTATCCTATGGGGGGAGTTAAGCCATGACTATTTTCTCAATAAAGCCACCATTCTATAGCTGCAGACTGGTTAATAAAGAGACCCTATACCCACCTCTACTCCAGTAAGGCAGTGTCCAGGAGCTTCCTTACCAGCCTGTGACATCTTCAGCCAGTCTTCTTCTGGGTCCTGATCTTCGACCATTTTGATTGGTGGGGCTAAGATGGACATCACAAGCATGCATGTGCAGGAGTTCATATATTTCTGCAGATGCTAAAATTGTATACTGAAATGTGTGTACACTGCGAAAAGGCAGGTAAGACAACTTTAATGCAGAAGAGACATTACATGTCTCCTCTGTATTAAGCCTGCCACTTACAAAAAAAAAAAAAGTAGTAGTTAAGTCTTGCTTTCAAGTGTATCTAAACCCAAAATAAAAAATGTAACATACTGTAGCTTACTACTCCTTAGATCAGGGGTGGGGAACCTGCAGCCCGCTAAATCATTAGGTCCGGCCCTCCATGCAGCTGAGTCTGTGTCCCTCCGCTGAGCTATCAGAATGGAGTCAATGTTTTCTGTATTGTTCCGTCTCCGTCCTGACAGTCTGAGTGAGTCAAAGGTGGAGTGATATCAAATGTACTCCACCTGTGACCAATACAGGAAGCGTCACCTCTTCCTCCAGAACGATGCAGCTCCTAGCCAGCATTTCCCGCCAGCAGTACAAGCCAGAGCCAGCAGTACCAGCCAGCATTTCCCACCAGCAGTACCACAGCCAGCAGTATCTACAGCGCAGTACCAGCAGTACTAGCCTGAGCCAGCAGTACCCACAGCAGTACCAGCCAGCATTTCCCACCAGCAGTTATTTTCAAAACTTACCACAGCAAAGAGTCGACTGAGCGCCAGACTGACCGACGCAAATCTGGAAAACCAGTTGTGAGTAGCAACATCATAAATACCAGCGAACATCACACACCTCACCAAAGAGAAGCAGTTCCAGCCATCATATTAGGGGTGAGTTAATTAAATGTTTGACCAAATAGAACAGGCAATTTTTTTAAGTTGATATTTTCTTACGGCCACCAAATGATGTTATAAATATCCAAATAGCCCTTGGCAGAAAAAAGGTTCCCCACCCCTGCCTTAGATGACGTGGCTGCATTAGTTTTCTTTTTCAGCCTTTTTTTCCTCTTTATTTTTACCTGACAATACCTGCAGCGAACACAACTCTTGTCCCTGGGTGGCTTTGTTTATTCAGTCCAACCAGGCTGTACTACAAATAGGTTTGCCTTTGTTTATCTCAGTTACATGGATATTGGGGAGACTATTAATTTACATGTTTTTAGATTAGCTCACAGGAAGGGACAAGGACACTGCATTTCTGGCAAGAGCAACAGGTATAATCTGTATTTGTTGGCCCAAACAAACTATTTTCTTTACTAACATGTGCGCCCTCTGCACGTGCTGTATAAACTGTATGTAGCCTTAGCAAATTACAGTATACAACACGGTGTACCAGGTGTGCTAAGAGACCTTCCTGTCTCACACCAGGAACAAAATAAGAGTCAGGCTGAATGGCACTCAGCCATTTAAAGGCAGCTTTGTATTCTATCAGTGAATTCAAGGCTTCCTCTGATTGGCTGAGATCATGATGTCATCAGCCTGCCGTTCCTCTCTATTTATTGATAGAAAACAAAGCCGTCTATGAATGGCTCAGCACCGCTCAGCCTGATGCTCTATTGTTCTGGGTTTGAGACGAGACCGTCCTGTAGCTGAGGTTACAAACAGTTTATACTTTACACCCAGAGGCCGCACATGTTAGTGAAGGAGTTAGTTAGTTTGGGCCACCTTGCCCCACACAAACTATTTAACCACTTGCCGACCGCCGCACGACTATTTACTGCGGCGGTCAACCCCGTACAGGCAAAGTGACGTAGTACTACATCGCTAGCCTGTGAGCCTCTAGGGGGCAGGCGCGCTCCCGCCCCCGCTCGTTCCCTAACATGTCCGCGCATGTGACCGGCGGACCCGATGTCCGCCGATCACTCGCAATCTCCCCGTAGAGAGGGAGAAAGGCAGGCGGCTGATGTAAACAAAGCCGCCGGTCATTCTCCCTGGTGTAACTGCAGCGATCATACGATCCTGCTATGCAGGATCGTATGTCTCTGTGGTTACATCACTAGCCACACCCCTTTACAGTTAGAAGCACGTCCCTAGAGACACACTTAACCCCTGCATCACCAATAAAGTTAACCCCTTCCCTGCCAGTGTCATTTTTACAGTAACAGTGCATATGTATAGCACTGATTACTGTAGTAATGTCACTGGTACCCCCAAAAGTGTCAAAAATGTCAGTCAAGGGTCCGATCTGTCCGCCGCAATGTTGCAGTCCCACAAAAAAAAAAAAAAAAAA
This sequence comes from Pelophylax lessonae, assembly GCF_965119305.1. NCBI lineage: Eukaryota > Metazoa > Chordata > Amphibia > Anura > Ranidae > Pelophylax > Pelophylax lessonae. Next base: position 183,554,344 of record NC_138770.1, read on the forward strand.
AAACAACACCAAAAATGACAGAAATCTTTCCCTTAGTAAACGCAATAACTTTTGCGCAAACCAATCAAAATACCCTTATTGCGATTTTTTTACCAAACATATGTAGCAGAAAACGAATTGGCCAAAAATGTTAAAAAATTTTGATTTTTACATTTTTTTGGGGGGGAATTTCATATAAAAATGTGAAAAATATTGTTTATTTTTTCAAAATTTACGCTCTTTTTTTGTTTATAGCGCAAAAAGTAAAAATCGCACAGGTGATCAAATACCACCAAAAGAAAGCTCTGTTTGTGGGAAAAAAAAGGACGTCAATTTCATTTGGGTACAGTGTTGCACAACCGCGCAATTGTCCGTTAAAGTCACGCAGTGCCGAATCGCAAAATAGGGCCTGGTCAGGAAGGGGGGAAAATCTTCCGGAGCTTAAGTGGTTAAAGTGAAAATAAACCTGGACATCAGCTTTAACAACATTCCATCATATTATGCAATGCAACAGTACTCCGAAGGTGCTTTGAAGCGAGTATCTTGTTAAAGTAACGCAATGCCTTATCAAAAAAAATGACCTGCTCATGAGGGGGGGGGGGGGGGGGGGGCAAACCTTCCTGAGCTGAAGCGGTTTACATGATGTTAATATATACTGGTTAACCTTCAGATCAGATAGCTAGCAAAAGGTTCACATGGCATGCAGTGATGGCCATGTCAGGAGAACAGGAATTTATAAACGAAAAACAGAAAAGGCAATGTTGATTTGGAAATGATACAGGAGTATACGGGGAATTCAGAGTTGGACCATTTCACAACCCATATCTGGTCTTGGTGTCACAAAACACACACTGTGAAAGTCATATGGACTTATATTTGAGAATATAATCTACCATAACAAAGAGGCATTTTACACTTGGAAAGATACTTTTCATGATACAAGATAAATTAAAAGAGGAATCATAATTAAGGCTGCAACTGTCTCCCATTCCTTTGTGGTCATGAAAATCCATGGCAAGTGTGGAAAGCAATTGGTAATAGAGATTCATTATGTGCACAACCAGCAGCAGGTATCTTCATAAGTTGCTACCACAGAAATGAGCCTCTGGTCAATATGCAAAGTTTGTTCTTGTATAGTAAGTGCTCAGCCATACATCCTAATGTGGAGCTGTAATTAACACACAGAGTTTAATGTGGCGCTATCTCCAGTCCCTTGTCTACTTGTAGAGTAATCCCAAGGCCTCCTGTTTTCTGCAAATCCAAACATCTTCCTTAAAGCCACCCGAGCTGCCTCCTCTTCTGCAGCAAAAATGGTCTCTCCTGGTCCTTCTGCAATCAGCTGCTTATTACTGGGGAATACAAAGGAAAAATGGGCTGACATGAACACATGGGCCAATACTGTACCGATTAATATATTTTTACCAAGATATCATCAATGTAAATTTAATAAATAAATCAACAGGTATCTTTCTCTATATGTAAATGATTCTGTTGTCAGAATTCAGTGTCTAGTAAAAATGCAGGAATGCACAGATTTGTATAGAGCTCAAACATTACATGGGGCACCATTTACATTGCCCCTTAAAGGCCATCAAAATGAATGCAGTTCTTCAAGTCAGCTTTTGCATCACTACAGAACATAAGAACCAGTGGAAGCAACCACTACATGCTACAAGGAAGGGAGAAGTGGCTACAGGCATTCAACCCACCTAGAACGATTGAATACTTTCAGCAGCTGGGAAACAGTGAAGGGGCAATTTAAGTCACAGGCCACCAGAAACATGTGTTTTTTTTAATTCTAAGTACACCTTTAGTAACATGTTACACACCTGTATTTAGCATTTACCATGCAGCTATGAACTCTCCCTTATCCCCAGAGACCACCCCTCCCCCACTGTTAAAGCAGGAGGGGGTTCTGCTCCCTCCAGCCAGTGTCACATTTCAAACTGGTGTGGCTTCATCTGCATAGTCACATCATTCATTCACTGCAGTTTGTAAATTAATGAACTACAAGTCCTGTCTTCCACCGTGGAAGATGGACTTGTAGTTCCCCATGGACTATGAGAACACTGATCAGCATCCTCTTAGTTCACCGACACTGCAGCTCTGAAACTGACAGCCCTTATAGAAATATGGACAGAAAGCTGTACGAGGTGTCTGCAGAAGCCTGGCATTGCACCTGCAATCCACTGATTGCTCCTAAAAAAAAATAAATGAGATGTGTATTTTTTTACTTGCAAAAACATGTGCATTAGTAGAGATTGTTTAAAAACCCCATCATTGCCGTCTGTCTCCACTAGGGTCACTCTCTCGATTTGACCTGCTGGTCACTGTCATTGGGATGGAGAGTGAAAGGGAAAATCCATTTTGAGTTGCCATCAGAACATGAGTAGAGGTGAAATCTTCCAATGGAGACACTTGTTCTGGTGAAAGCTGTCTAAGAGGGGGGAGCTTCTTTATTTTGGAGAGATTTTCTCTCACTTCCTGTTGTCTGTACAGCACAGGAAGTAAAGGGAATTCTCCATAATGAGTCATAAATGGTAAAAATAAAACCTGATGCGACTGTTAACCCAACTCTACCCAAAACAATAAAATAATACTTTTGTGTTTAGAGTCTGTCCGACAAGCAGGCCATTCGTCCTCCTGTCAGAACACAATAGAACTGCAGGGGAGATCACTACAATGTTGGATAGTTAGTACAGCAGCTCCTCCTGAGCCGTCAGTTTTTTTTTTTTTTTCCCCCAAATGCATAGCGGATAGTCCTCATTACCCTCATATTCCTGAAACATCAGCAGAAAACAGCAGGGTTCTATGTCATTTTTTAACCACACAATTCTGCAACAACCACCCTCTTCTTCAGACACATTACAGTAGATGAAGAGGGAAATCCCACCATTACAAACATAAACAGCCAATGTAGAAACTAGGGTTACTATCAAAAACAGGTGCACAGCTTATATATGCGACTGTGCTGGTCAACATCTTTACTTGATCTTGAACAATTATTAAGTACAATGGAAAGCACATGAAATAAACTGCAGTAAGTCTCTGCATTGGCTACTTTATGTGGCCTGCCTTAGGTCTCAGTAGGCCTCTTAGGCTCTAGATTGTCACTCTGCTAAGCCAAAAATATTCCAAATAGAGCTGCACGATTAATCATTAAAAAAAATTGCGATCTCGATTCACCCCTCCTCACCATCTTAAAGCGGAGTTCCGGCCACAAAATCGACATAGTCGATTTTGGGCCATCCGCTTGCTATAGCTCACCTGAAAAAGAAACGGGTAGTTAGGATTTTTTTTTTTACTTACCTTGTAATTGCAGAAAAACATACTCCCCTTTCTTCCACTTCCTCCCTCGGCGGCCGCGGCCCGCACGTCACTTCCGCTTTGCAATGATTCCTGGGAGCTGAACGTCATCGCTCCCAGGAATCAATGCTCCTGCACCGGCCCCGACGTCAGTTCCGGTGCGACGCCGTCATACCTTGCTAAACAGCTTCTGGGCATGCCCAGAAGCTGTGCAGGGATGACGCTGCAGACCCGGAAGTGACGGCGGGGCTGACGCAGTGCATCGTGGGACCGAAGAGGACGGAAGAGGACGCAGAAGAGTATCGCGCTGGCTTTAAGCTGCCCACACCTGAGATGGCAGCGCTGGAGAAGAAATTTTAAAAGTAAGTATTTCTTCTTGCAGGTAAGTGCGAACCGGGACAGATCAGAGGCTAGCCATTGTGGAATGTACTAGCCCTGACTGTCCCGGGGGTATGCATGTTGAAATTTTTTTTTTTGTGGCCGGAACTCCGCTTTAAGTGCCGGTTCACATATATGCGATGACAAACATCACATGTGATTCAGAGCGCACTGCTCTGCAAATTACATGCAATGTCTGTGCGATCCGAATTCAGCCATACAGACTGTATGGCTGAATTTGCATCGCAATCGGACACAACTCACACAGGACCCTTTTTTGGGTCCGCACCAGAATCGGATCGCATGGTTGTTAACACCTATGCGATTAGATTCATGTCCAAACTGACAGTTCAGACTGCGATATGCACACTTATTCTGGGGGTGTCAATAACTTTGTATTGCCACTCCCAGAGATTCGCATATAGCAGTGTGAACTGCCTGCAAGTTGAATGCAATGCGGGAACCCTGCAAATCCACTGCGGGGAATCCTCAATTCTTACAGAGCTGTTCTCTGCTCACCCACAGCTGTCAAAAAAAAAAAAAAAAAAAAAAAGAGCCTCCAGCTAAGGTTTATCAACATTCCTAAGGGTCCTTTCACACGGCCGCTCCGTGTGTCCGCAAATCATCCCATCCGTTTGCGGATGATTTACGGACATAATGTAAGCGAATGGCACTGCGGATGTCAGCGGAATACCATCCGCTGACACCCGATTTTCCTCCTTTCAGTTCTGTTCCGTTTTTACGAATGGAACAGAACCCCATTTTTTCTTCCGTGTAAAAAACGGAAAGGAAGGAAAATCGGATGTCAGCGGTGTCATCCGCTGACATCCGCAGTGCCATATACTTACATTATGTCCGCATATCATTCGCAAACGGATGGGATGATATGCGGGCACACGGAGCGGATGACACAAAAAAAAAAAAAGTCCCGCAGCGGACCTTTCACACGGAGCGGCCATGTGAAAGGACCCTAAGGCTGCTAGATAACCATAAACACAATGTTTTACAATGTATCATCTCATTCTTTTAGAGCCGGTTCACATAGAGGCGACACGACTCCTTACTACTTCGGGGGCGACTTGTGCATTACAGTGCACCACGACTTCGAAGCGACTTGCAGGGACTTCACATAATGGAAGTCTATGCAAGTCGCTCCGAGGTCGCCCCGAAATAGTACAGGACCCTTTTTCTAAGTCGGAGCGACTTGTGTCGATCCTATTAGAATGGGTCCTGTAGCGGTCAATGGACCGCGAGGGAGCGCGACTTGTCAGGCTGACAAGTCGTCTGACAAGTCGCGCTAGTGTGAATGGGCTCTTAGCGTTTAAGACCCCATTCAAAATGCCGCGACCAGAAAGTCGCCTCATAAGGGGCGACTTGTTAGTGCGACTTTCAGCACGACTTGTATGATAGACGACTTTGTATTTGGCCAATCAGAATATGATGGTTCTGGGTCATGCTCAATCACACAAAAAAAAGTTATGAAAAATTGTCATTTTTGATAGAGAGCCAATTATTGGAAAAAAAAAAAAAAGATTTCTTTGGATTTAGTGCCAGGGGGGGGGTCTAAAAAGTGTACCTGTGAAGTTTCAGCTCTGTAGCATGTCCAGAACCAGAAAAAAAGATAATTTTTCTTAGAATTTTCCATTGCACATGGATGGGGCTCCGCACCACCTGGGCGTTTTTGCTGCAGGCGTTTATCGGCATTTTTTGGGCACTATATAGAAGTTCAGATGTTATGCCTGCTTCCAAAGACGCCCAAAAAATGCCCAATAAACGCCTGCAACAAAAACGCCCAGGTGGAGCGGAGCCCCATCCCTGTGCTACCAAAAATTCAAAGAAAAATTATCTTTTTTTCTGGTTCAGGACCATTTCAATGGAAAGTCGGATCACAAGTCGCTTCAAATATGATAAGGACGCGACTCCCATTGAAGTCTATGGGACAAGTCGGATACAAGTCGCCTCAAAGTAGTACAGGACCTTTTTCTGAAGTCAGAGCGACTTCAGTAGTGCCAATTAAGACGGCACTCATTGATTAACATTGCTTTTGTTATGTCAAGCGACTTGAGGGCACACAAGTCGCGGCAGTGTGAATGGACTCTAAGCATCTACTTTTTCATCTGTTTTTTTTTTTTTTTTTTTATGCATTTGCGCATACTTTTGCGCATATGCATTCGCGCAGAAACGCATTCCAATGTTCGTGTTCTGCACATTTTGTAAATGGCCATTTGCACACAATCGCGCGTATTTGTGTGCATGAGGCGTAAATTACTGACCAAAGATGCAGATTTTTCTATTTTTGTTTCCATTTTGTTTACTGAAGAATGCGCGGCACTTGTTTACACGCCTGTGTGCATAGGCGCATTACAATAAGAGTCGGTTCACACTAAGGCAACGCAACTCTGTACTACTTCGGGGGCGACTTGTGCATTGCCATGCACCACGACTTCGGAGCCACTTGCATGGACTTCACATAATGGAAGTCTATGCAAGTCGCTCCGAGGTCGCTCTGAAGTAGTACAGGACCCTTTTTCTAAGTCGGAGTGACTTGTGTCGCTCCTATTAGAACGGGTCCTGTAGCACACAATGGACCGTGAGGGAGCGCAACTTGTCAGGCTGACAAGTCGTGCTAGTGTGGACCGGTTCTTAATGGGCTGTATTTTAGCTCAGTAAAACAAAAAAAAAATAAATAAAAAAAAAAAAAGCTGTACTGAGCTTTTTCAAGCTAGATAATAGATATATAGATATTACACATTACAGTAGATATATAGATAATACTGACCAAAAGAGACCGACAAAATATACAGGTAGCACAGTGCTGGCTCCAGATTGCTTTGTAAGCCTGGGTTCAGGAGGTGGTACATTTCGCTTTGACAGTTGTTCAACCAACAAGGACATAGGATCCATTACAGACCAAATATCAAACAGATCCTTGCCAATCAGTTCAGGAATGAGGAAATCCTAAAAAGACAAGAGTCAAACCATTAGCAGCACACATTCACAATTTAAAGGCAGATCTTGCAATGGAAGCTTAAAATTGACATACCTGGAGAAATATCCCGGCTGCATCGGCACCAGAGCTTTGCAGCAGAGCTCCAACGACTCCATAGAAGGTACTTTGTAGGGTCTCTGGAGACAAAGGACATTCAGAGCTCAATGTTAGGTCCTCAATACCAAGATGTTTGGCGATATGACACACAACCTGCTCACAGGTGAGGTAGTCAACTAAAGCTTTCATTCCAGCAGTGGGTAAGTTAGGGAAGGCCTGCTGTATTGTACTGGTAAGATAGGAAGCTGTGAAGTCCAAACCATGCTGCACAAGCTCTCTGTTGTCTTGTAGATTCAAGCTTGCAGTTTCTTTGTCTAGGCCAAGCTCACGACGTTCTCTCTCTTCTTTTACCACATAGGAATGGTTCACAAATGCAGTTTTTAGTAGATCAGTGGAGAAGGATTCATTTAGACGTTTGGAAAAAGCCACAACTTCTGCATGATAGTCAAAGTGTGGCTGCTGGTACCTGTGGAAGTATGAGGCAGACAAATATGGAATAGATCTGTTACACACACACATCAATCATTCATTTCTGTTTCAAAAGCTGTTTTACTATACAAGTCACAAACTACGTATGAAGGTGCTTACTACAATATATAGGTATATTTTAGATCTCAGATCTTGATCTGAGCATAGCTGATAACTTTTATAAACAGGGGAAAAATAATATTTCATCCCTATTTATTCTATAGATGGTCCATGCTCCACTCGATTACTGGGGGCTGCCATGAGTGCAAAGGACTGGCCAGAGAAGGGCAACCAAACTGATAAGAGGCATGGAGGATCTCAGTTATAAGAAAAGATTAGAGGAACTGAATTTATTCTCTTGAGAAGAGGAGATTAAGGGGGGATATGATCAACATGTATAAATACATAAGGGGTCCCTATAGTGAACTTGGTGTTGAGTTGTTCACTTCAAGGTCAACACAGAGGACAAGGGGGCACTCTTTATGTCTAGAGGAAAACAGATTTCGTCTCCAAATACGGAAAGGTTTCTTCACCGTAAGAGCTGTGAAAATGTGGAATAGACTCCCTCCAGAGGTGGTTCTGGCCAGCTCACTAGATTGCTTTAAAAAAGGCCTGGATTCCTTCCTGGCAATGTTCCCTCTAATTTTTTACTGTGCTGAGCAAATAAAAAAATTTCTGAGCGCAGTGCTCCCCAACCTTTTTATCGCCGTGGACCGGTCAACGTTTGATCATTTTTCTCTTTGGCCCCCCTGGGGGGGACGGGGGGTAGACGTCAATGCAGAGTGCCCACAGCATTGCCCCCAATCAATGCAGAGTGCCCACAGCATTGCCCCCAATCAATGCAGAGTGCCCACAGCATTGCCCCCAATCAATGTAGAGATGCCAGTGTGCCACCTTTCAATGTAGAGATGCCAGTGTGCCACCTTTCAATGTAGAGATGCCAACGTGCCACCTTTTAATGCAGAGATGCCAGCGTTCCCCCCCGCGAGACCAGTGCACTTACCTGACGGCAGCTTCTCTTCAGTCCCGACTCCCCGCGTCTCCTCGAGTCCTCCCGCCTCCTCTTTGGCCAATGGCATGGGTTTTGCCTTTCGACCAATCAGGAAGCGGGAGGACCCGCTCCCTGATTGGCCAGGAGGAGGATCCGTGTGACAATAGCAAATTTTCATTTGCTATGGTCACACAATGGGCGGGCTTGGGGCGCACTGCTCTGTTCCCCGGCCGCCACGTCTGGGGGGTCTGAAACTGTGCTTGCGTGGGAGTGTCAATTAGACTGCGCGTCCGCGCATCTTAAAGGGAACATTGCTTCCTGGGTGTCCTTAATATAAATGGGTACTAACATTTATAGGTAAAGTTGATCCAGGGAATATCTGATTGCCTCTCGGGGGATCAGGAAGGATTTTTTTCCACTGCTGTAGCAAATTGGATAATGCTTTGCTGGGGGTTTCTCGCCTTCCTCTGGATCAACTGAGGGTATAGGACTGTGTATATGGGATTGTATGGTTGGGTTTTCCATACTGTTTTTTGTTTTATATTGGTTGAGCCAGATGGACTTGCGTCTTTTTTTATAGCTAACTATGTAAGAAATGTCTCACTGCCTCTGATTAGCGGTGTACACTGTCGGCTTCCTGGTGGGATTGGATCGGGCAGGTGGGTTGAGACTAGGATCCCGAACACGCCTGAGCCCATCTCTATGTGAAATAATACCAGTATTTTGAATTTTTAGGCTAGATTTACCCCTCACCCCACTGGGGGGCACTGCGGTAAGACGTGTATTAACCCCCTGAACTAATGTGTGCTGTGTTGGGCTCACAATGCCCCTGCACCATTTGTTACCATGCATTGGGGTACCATTGAGAATGAAGGACAACGCACGGCCCGAACACAAGTAATGTGCATTGTCACACGCTCCCTCAATGCAATAAGATGACCAGAACCTTACACAGAGCACACACCACCATACATGTGTACAAGGCTCATAGAGATCAGTCAGTTTCTATATGTGTCCTTGCCTTGTGATCTATACAGGACAGCACAGCTGAAGTGACCCCAGCCTGGGAAGGGCTGCACAATGCTGCTTCATGATGAAGACACAGGACTCCTACAGATCCATGTCCTGAGCCTCCACTCCTATGCCTGTCCTTATACCGATTCCGGGCTGTACGGTGCAGTGTGTCCCCCATGAAGGAAGCTCTCACCTCGGCACCGGCTTCGGGGGCTCCTCCAGCCGCTTCTTCCTCTCCAGCATCATGAGATAAGGCCGGAGCCATCGCTTCACCCCCCTTACTTGGGTGTACCGGGGTCCCAGCACCGCCACACACCGCACACCGGACAACAACGAGGACATTGTAATGTCTGATGACAGGGGGAGCGGTAAGGGAAATGCACACTTCCTCCCGGGAACATCAACTTCCGCCCAAAGCCGGGACACATCCGTTCCGCCTCTCCAGAGTTCCTTCCCAGTGTGGGAACAGCTTGTGGCTATAAGCCCACCGGACCACAGCTGCTGGCTGTTTTCTTGAGTTATAACGTGAGAGCGTTCAGGATAGTCTAGAAATATAGAGGGTGCCATTACTGACATGATGGTAACCCTGGCAGTCTTCTGGTCATGCCAACAATCCTCTGAATTAGTAGACACCAAGGACCCCTTACAAGAAATGCATTGAGGCCCCCTTGGCCACTAGTTCTAGTGCAAAGGCCTCATTGACACACTTCAGGCACAAAAACTCAGTTCGCCCCCACCCCCCACTACTGAAAAAAGTTGATTCAATATCCAGGGCAAAGATGCCAACTGCCTAAAATACCTAAACAGGCCCCCTTTTGTCTGATTTTTGAGACACAGAAAGGGGCTGAGGACAGAGATTCCCTAGTCCCTATCTCTGCAGCCTAAGCTGCACAGGACAGTAAATGAATGGGAAATGTTCTGTGCTAAGCAGCTTCCTGTCTGTTCACAAATGGAAAAATAGTAAACACAACCGCGTCCATTCAGAAAACGAAGGGTCGGTATATTAAATATTTACCAGCCTCTTCACATAGTGCAGGGTTCAGGGGTGCACTGCGTATAAAGTTCAGGGCTCAAAGTTATGCTGTACAGAGTGCAGGGTTCAGGGGTGTGCTGCGTACAGGGTGTAGGGCTCAGGAGTGTGCCTTGTGCAGGGGTGTGCTGTGTACAGAGTGCAGGGTTCAGGAGTGTACTGGGTGCAGGGTGTAGGGCTCGGGTGCGCTGTGTGCAGGGCTCAGGAGTGCGCTATGTACAATTTGCAGGGCTCAGGGGTACGCTGCGTGCAGGGTGCAAGGGTGTGCTGCATACAGGGTGTAGGGCTCAGGAGTGCGCTGTGTGCAGGGCTCAGGGGTGCGCTGTGTGCAGGGTTCAGAGGGGTGCAGGGGTGCGCTGCGTACAAAGGGTAGGGCTCACGGGTGCAGTGTGTACAGTGTGCAGGTCTCGGGTGCGCTGTGTACAGAGTGTAGAGGTGCGCTGCGTACAGTGTGCAGGGGTGCACTATGTACAGTGTGCAGGTCTCAGGGGTACGCTGTGTACAGTGTGCAGGGGTGCGCTGTGTGCAGGGTTCAGAGGGGTGCAGGGGTGCGCTGCGTACAAAGGGTAGGGCTCACGGGTGCAGTGTGTACAGTGTGCAGGTCTCGGGTGCGCTGTGTACAGAGTGTAGAGGTGCGCTGCGTACAGTGTGCAGGGGTGCACTATGTACAGTGTGCAGGTCTCAGGGGTACGCTGTGTACAGTGTGCAGGGCTCAGGGGTGCGCTGTGTGCAGGGTTCAGAGGGGTGCAGGGGTGCGCTGTGTACAAAGGGTAGGGCTCAGGGGTGCAGTGTGTACAGTGTGCAGGTCTCGGGTGCGCTGTGTGCAGGGGTGCATTATTTACATTGTGTAGGTCTCAGGGGTACGCTGTGTACAGAGTGCAGGGCTCAGGGGTGTGCTGCATACAGTGTGCAGGGGTGTGCTGCATACAGTGTGCAGGGCTCAGGGGTGCGCTGTGTACAGTGTGCAGGGTTCAGGGGTGTGCTGTGTACAGGGCTTAGGGGAACGCTCTGCACAGTGTGCAACAGCTAATACAATAGGAGTACAGGGGGCAGGGAGACCAGAGGAGTACAGGGGGCAGGGAGACCAGAGGAGTACGGGGATGGGGGGACCAGAGGAGTACAGGGAGACCAGAGGAGTACGGGGATGGGGGGACCAGAGGAGTACAGGGGGCAGGGAGACCAGAGGAGTACGGGGACCAGAGGAGTACAGGGGGCAGGGAGACCAGAGGAGTACGGGGATGGGGAGACCAGAGGAGTAAGGGGGTGGGAAAACCAGGAGTATGGGGCCAGACAGCTTAAGAAGAAAGGGTATAGATAGGAGTGACAGCTGGGGCGGCATACTGGTACCGATCTCTGTATTTTCCTCCTGCAGCAGCTGAACGGTGGCAGGAGGGAGGAAAAGGACAAGAGGGCTTTCAGGTAATGCAGGAGGATTGGTACCAGCCGTGGCGCTCCTCTCAATGTCATGCCTGGGACACATGCCCCTGACCCCCCCCAGTTTTAGCCCTGACTACAGCATACGCCTGTGCGTCCATGTTTACCCTCATGGGGATCACAGGTGTTCTCTGCATCCTGGAAGCAAGCAGTCCCATTGGGTCGCATTCACACCTGTCCAATATGTTGCATATTTTACACATTTTTTTGTGCTTCTATTACATGAAAGCATATGGCATTGGCATCCCATTCACTTGAATAGGCTGTGCTATGAGCACCAAACCAGTTTTGGTACTGAGCCAAGTGCATTTTGCATTGTGTGACAAAACGCAGGACTGCTACCCACGTTTTGAGGAACCATCAGGAAATAATGGCACTGCAAGCACAACAATGTGGCCCAAGTGCTGTCTTTTGTGTTCCAGTTTGGACAGCTCATTCATTTCAGTGGGCTGCCAAACTTACTAAAATGTGGAAAAAAGTAGTGCAAGCACTTTTTCAGATTGCGTCGCAGCAAACCACTTGGTACTGTGGGACCATGTGGTTTAGTGGCCGCAAATGTGCTGCATTTGTGAGATGCAAATAGGGTACCATTAACAAATAAGTGTCACTCTCGTGTTTTACAGAGGAAGCACATTCATGTGCAGTGAACATGCACAGAACACACCTTTCCGGCATAGTTTTCCGTTGTGCACATAACTCCCATTTTGACATCTACTGTATGTAGATGAAAAGGCCCAAAAGCAGGCGGTGTGAGTTTGAAGACACCTGTGCATCTTCATGCGGGTAAACATGGAATAGACAAGAGCGTACACTGTAGTACACCCCATGTGAAGAATTTTAATTGATTTCAGCAGGGCAACAGGGCGAGGCCTAATTGGGCACCCTATTTAAACCCCCTGCAGAGTCTAATGCCCCGTACACATGCATTGATTATTGTCTGCCAACGTCCGATCGGCCGATTTTCGGCTTGTTAGTATGATGCTTCCGACAACCAACTCCGAAAAAATCTGGTGTGCATGCTATAAAATTTTTGTTGGCCGTCAACACAACAGCCGATTTTCCTTCAGTCAGTACAGATTTCGGCAGACAAAAATCTGATGAGCAAGACTGGGCATGCTCAGAGAAGAAAAAACACACGAAAAGTAAACCAGCACATGACATCACTTCTGAAGTAGATTTTTGTTGGCCGAGAAAATTCGTGTGCAGTCTAGGCACATTCCAACCAACAAAACACCACTCTGGACAAAAGTCGGACGATCGGTCGGCCGATAATCGTTGCGTGTGTATGAGGCATAAAAGCCTGTGGCCAACAGAAGAAAAGCAGCTGTAGCCACGAAGCATAGCAGGAGTTACAACTAAGGTAAGTGGATTTAATGTTTAAAAAAAAAACATGGGGTTGGGAGTGATTGCATTAGCATATACTGTTTACTACGTATATGCCTGTATGTAGGGGTGTGTAGGTAGGGGTATGTATATATATATATATATATTTTTTTTTTTATGTGGTCGGGTGTGTACGCATAGGGATGCGCATATGTGTGTAAGCATGGAGGCTTTTGGGTCAAGAGAACCGTTTAGTTGTATGTTTATCTAGGTGTATAGATGTTTATATGCATATATATATATATATGCATATATATGCATATATATATATATATATATATATATATATATATATATATGTGTGTATGTATGTATATGTCCAATGAGGTTTTTTAGTTCTGCTTTCCCCTTCCTTTACTTTCTCTTTATAAACATGCAGCCCCTCTTGCACCTTTCGGTATTTCATATCAATATGAGCTTACCACCACACACACAAAACCACCCTCATACCAGGTAAGAGCCACCATCTGGTAAGTAAGAAGATGAGGGAAAAAGAGTGCCCTATGCCCTGACAAGCATGCCTTTTTATCTATTTCAGCCCCAGCCGCTCGCCATCCCGCTTTAGGAGATCCAGACCTTCTCTGGATCATCAAGATCTCTCCAGGGCAGAGAGCGATTCTTCAAGTCCTGGCAGGCCTCAACCTAGAGGGCGTAAATGTTATCAAAAGAGAAAACGCACAGCATCGCCACAAAGGGCTAAATGCCCAAAAGGCAAATGCTGGTCATGTGGAGAAGACCTCCCTGCTGCCCTACATACAAGAACGTCCAGCCCTACTACGTATGGACAATACGGCAACAGTGTCGTACGTCCAAAGACAGGGAGGAACACACAGCCATTCCCTCCTAGCGGAGGTAGGCCCCATAATGGCTTTGGCACAACAACACCTGGCGGATCTGAAGTCAATATATCTGCCAGGCAGGCCGAATACGAAAACAGATCTTCTCTCCAGGCACTTCAAGGACCCCAACGAATGGGCTCTTCACCCGGAGGTTTTCAAACATATTGTCCTCTGGTGGGGACTCCCACAGCTAGATCTCCTCAACCAACTACAGAGTGGCCCTCTTCCTCTCTCGGGACCCTCACCCAGGGGCAGAGGGGACGGAAGCACTGACTCATGTCTGGTCGGCACATCTGGCTTACGCCTTCCCTCCAATCCCCCTGATATTGAAGTTTCTGAGGAAGTTATTGGCAGAGACCTTGATAGTCATTGCGGTGCTTCCGTACTGGCCAAGCAGACCATGGTTCTCTCTCGCAATGGACCTGAGCATATGCCCTCCGATCATGCTGCCTGTAATTCCTCTTCTCCTGATACAGGAAGGCATCCTACATCCGAATCCATCCCGGCTGGCCCTAGCGGCCTGGAGATTGAAAGGCAAGGGTTACGGGACTTGGGATGTACCCCAGAAGTCATAAAAACATTACAAAGCTTCAGAAAGGGCTCTACAAATGCCATATTCACCAAGATATGGAATAGGTTCGCAAATTTTGCAACCGGTCGTCAATTCGACCCTAGCATCCCTAGCGTTGCAACAGATAATGTCATTCCTACAAACAGGACTAGATCTGGGTCTCAGCCTGAGTTCTTTAAAAGTCCAAGTCTCGGCCATCTCAGCCTTTACTCAAACAAAATGGGCAGCAAATCCATTGGTGGAGCGCTTCATGAGAGCAGTGATCAGATTGCGCCCTCCTAGAAAAAATTGATTTCCTCAGTGGGACCTGACGTTGGTACTAAATTTTCTGGCTAACCCTCCTTGCGACCCTACGCAGATCTGTTCCTTAAGGAACATCACCTTGAAGACTGCCTTCTTGATTGCCATAACCTCAGGCAGGAGGATGTCAGAGCTCCGGGCCTTACGGGCTACAGACCCCTATACTACATTCTTTCCGGACAGAGTAGTGTTGAGGCCACTCGATCACTTTGTACCTAAAGTAGCCTCTATGTTTCATCTCACCAATGAAGGGGTGCTTCCAACATTCCCAGAGGAATCAGAGGCCAACTTGCAAGAATTGGACATTGCTAAGACCCTGAAGTCCTATCTTCAAGCCACTGCCTCCTTCAGACAATCAAAGGCTTTTTGTCCTACCTTCTGGAAGGCTAAAGGGAAAAGAAGCCTAGGCAAGAACGATATCCTCATGGATAATAAAAACTATTCATAATGCATACAGAGCGGCTGGAAAGTCTCCTCCGCAGGTGGGAAGAGCTCATTCAACCAGAACGGTATCTTCTTTCTGGGCAGCCCGTGCAGACGTATCTCTAGAGACTGTGTGCAGGGCAGCAAGCTGGTCTTTCCACCACACGTTCCTGAGGCACTACAGAGTGGATCCGGCTGCTCTCACTACCTTATGCCCCATACACACGTGCAGATTATCTGCAGACTTTTGTCTGCAGACTTACCAAAACCATATAATATGAGGTCAAACCTAAACACTTTCAATTTGTATGCAATCCGGCAGGCCCTTGCACTACATAGAAAAGGTAAGTCTGCAGACAAAAGTCTGCAGATAATCTGCACGTGTGTACAGGGCATTAGAATTTGGGAGAAGGACTATTCAGGCATCCATGTCTAAGTGTTAAATAAAGACTGGATTATTGCATTAAACCCTCCCTCTCAAAGCTCATCATTTATCATGTGTATGCTGCCATGTTGGCATCAGGAAAATGGAAAATTGTATCAAATACTTACCGTAATTTTCCTTTCTTGATGCCAATACATGGCAGCATACGGACACTCCCTCTGATCTTTATGCTTAATACTAAGAATGGGGAGATTGCTCTCAGTCATGCTTTTATAGATTTCAACAGGTCCTGTGGGTGGATATAGGGGCAGAGCTATATCACGTGTATGCTGCCATGTATTGGCGTCAGGAAAGGAAAATTACGGTAAGTATTTGATACAATTTTCCATTTTATTTCCTGCAGCTTCTAATATATTTTTATACCTCAGACCCCCTCACCAATTTTGCTGCCCCGTCTCTGGACTGGTTCTATTTTATCTTTTTGTGAGATCTCCAGAAATGGACACAGCATTCTAAATGAGGGCTAATTATAGATTTAGATAAGAGGAACTCCTTTCTCATGGCCTTTCTCAAACAGGATACTTCCAGAGGTTGCAGGGGTTCCTTCAGCAATTTTCACCTCTAAAATAGGTGACCAATGATCTTATAAGGCTATCTGTAAGGGGGATCATTCCCACTGACCACCAACGTAAAGAACATTCTTTCCCCTGACCACTATTATGAGATTTTCTTTTTCCCTGACCACCAAGGTAAGGAACATTCTTTCTCCTGACAACCAAGGTAAGCAGCATGCTCTCCCCTGACCACCAAGGTACAGTAAGTAGCATGCTTTGCCTTAAACACCAATGCAAGGAGCATTCTTCCCTCTGATCAGCAATGTAAGGAGCATTCTTTCCACTGACCACCAATGTAAGGAGCATTCTTCCCTCTGATCAGCAATGTAAGGAGCATTCTTTCCACTGACCACCAATGTAAGGAGCATTCTTCCCACTGACCACCAATATTAGGAGCATTCTTCCCACTGACCACCAATATAAGGAGCATTCTTCCCACTGATCACCAATGTAAAGAGTATTCTTCCCACTGACCACCAATGTAAGGAGCATTCTTCCCACTGACCACCAATTTAAAGAGCATTCTTCCCACTGACCACCAATGTAAGGAGCATTCTTCCCACTGACCACCAATATAAGGAGCATTCTTCCCACTGACCACCAATATAAGGAGCATTCTTCCCACTGACCACCAATGTAAGAAGCATTCTTCCCACTGATCACCAATGTAAGGAGCATTCTTCCCACTGACCACCAATATAAGGAGCATTCTTCCCACTGACCACCAATATATGGAGCATTCTTCCCACTGACCACCAATATAAGGAGCATTCTTCCCACTGACCACCAATATATGGAGCATTCTTCCCACTGACCACCAATGTAAGGAGCATTCTTCCCACTGACCACCAATGTAAGGAGCATTCTTCCCACTGACCACTAATGTAAGGAGCATTCTTCCCACTGACCACCAATGTAAGGAGCATTCTTCCCACTGACCACCAATGTAAGGAGCATTCTTCCCACTGACCACCAATGTAAGGAGCATTCTTCCCACTGACCCCCAATGTAAGGAGCATTCTTCCCACTGACCACTAATGTAAGGAGCATTCTTCCCACTGACCACCAATGTAAGGAGCATTCTTCCCACTGACCACCAATGTAAGGAGCATTCTTCCCACTGACCACCAATGTAAGGAGCATTCTTCCCACTGACCACCAATGTAAGGAGCATTCTTCCCACTGACCCCCAATGTAAGGAGCATTCTTCCCACTGACCACTAATGTAAGGAGCATTCTTCCCACTGACCACCAATGTAAGGAGCATTCTTCCCACTGACCACCAATATAAGGAGCATTCTTCCCACTGACCACCAATGTAAGGAGCATTCTTCCCACTGACCACCAATGTAAGGAGCATTCTTCCCACTGACCCCCAATGTAAGGAGCATTCTTCCCACTGACCACTAATGTAAGGAGCATTCTTCCCACTGACCACCAATGTAAGGAGCATTCTTCCCACTGACCACCAATATAAGGAGCATTCTTCCCACTGACCACTAATGTAAGGAGCATTCTTCCCACTGACCACCAATGTAAGGAGCATTCTTCCCACTGACCACCAATATAAGGAGCATTCTTCCCACTGACCACTAATGTAAGGAGCATTCTTCCCACTGACCCCCAATATAAGGAGCATTCTTCCCACTGACCACCAATATAAGGAACATTCTTCCCACTGACCACCAATGTAAGGAGCATTCTTCCCACTGACCACCAATGTAAGGAGCATTCTTCCCACTGACCACCAATATAAGGAACATTCTTCCCACTGACCACCAATGTAAGGAGCATTCTTCCCACTGACCATCAATGTAAGGAGCATTCTTCCCACTGACCACCAATGTAAGGAGCATTCTTCCCACTGACCACTAATGTAAGGAGCATTCTTCCCACTGACCACTAATGTAAGGAGCATTCTTCCCACTGACCACCAATGTAAGGAGCATTCTTCCCACTGACTACCAATGTAAGGAGCATTCTTCCCACTGACCACCAATGTAAGGAGCATTCTTCCCACTGACCACCAATGTAAGGAGCATTCTTCCCACTGACCCCCAATGTAAGGAGCATTCTTCCCACTGACCACTAATGTAAGGAGCATTCTTCCCACTGACCACCAATGTAAGGAGCATTCTTCCCACTGACTACCAATGTAAGGAGCATTCTTCCCACTGACCACCAATGTAAGGAGCATTCTTCCCACTGACCACCAATGTAAGGAGCATTCTTCCCACTGACCCCCAATGTAAGGAGCATTCTTCCCACTGACCACTAATGTAAGGAGCATTCTTCCCACTGACCACCAATGTAAGGAGCATTCTTCCCACTGACCACCAATATAAGGAGCATTCTTCCCACTGACCACCAATGTAAGGAGCATTCTTCCCACTGACCACCAATATAAGGAGCATTCTTCCCACTGACCACCAATATAAGGAGCATTCTTCCCACTGACCACCAATGTAAGGAGCATTCTTCCCACTGACCACCAATGTAAGGAGCATTCTTCCCACTGACCACCAATATAAGGAGCATTCTTCCCACTGACCACCAATGTAAGGAGCATTCTTCCCACTGATCACCAATGTAAGGAGCATTCTTCCCACTGACCACTAATGTAAGGAGCATTCTTCCCACTGACCACTAATGTAAGGAGCATTCTTCCCACTGACCACCAATGTAAGGAGCATTCTTCCCACTGACCACTAATGTAAGGAGCATTCTTCCCACTGACCACCAATGTAAGGAGCATTCTTCCCACTGACCACTAATGTAAGGAGCATTCTTCCCACTGACCACTAATGTAAGGAGCATTCTTCCCACTGATCACCAATATAAGGAGCATTCTTCCCACTGACCACTAATGTAAGGAGCATTCTTCCCACTGACCATCACATTAATGTGCCATGGTGAGAGGATGCAACAAAGTTATTTTTTTCAGATATTTGTGAACATAACCAAGATCTGTAAATACACCAGGTTTTATATAACTGTTAGGCTGGACAGAACTTAGCTAGTAGCACAACAAATCAGAGTCAATCAGTACGTAAGAAATGTTCAGACTTTATACAGGATTGCCATTTATTTGATTTTCTCTTCAGAAGAAATATGCCATCTTTGTTTGGATACTATCCAGAATCATCATCTACTTTCTGGACAGAGATGCTGGAAGGAAGGGCCTACGTCCTAGCTGTGTTTTTTTTTTCATCCCTGCCATCCCCTCCTAGAGCAGTGATGGCGAACCTATGGCACGCCTCTCAGTGGGCATGCCAGCTATACTGGGAAGCTTCTGCCGATGATGCCTGAGCTCTCTAATCCTCCCTCCCCTCACATGGTAGCGGCGCTGTGACAAGGGGGAAGCGAGCATGGACTGTCAGTGTATTTCCCAGCTCGCCCCCCTTCTGTCTTGCAGCGCTGGACAGGGACAGAGCAGGGCTTGCAGAGATCGCTGCCCGCACTGATTCCTCCTGCCTCCCCATTGGCTGCAGCCAAGCACCAATGAGGAGGTTGACAAGTGCATCATGGGACATTTAGTCCCGGAAGACTATGGGGAGAGAGAGAGATCAAAATCATGGGAAAGCAGCACAGTGTGAGCCAGGGGACAGAGAAGCTGTGAGGATACCCCCCCTGCAGTGCCAGTTGCGGGCCTTGTCATAGGCAACCAAGAGTGAGTGGACATCTGTTTGGAGGAAGTGTTGCTGGGATTGGTAAGAGGCCCTTGCGGCCATTATCTGTGGCTGTTATTAACCACTTCCCGCCCGCCCTATAACAGATTGACGGCGGGAATGTGGTTGTATTATCCTGACCGGACGCCATATGACGGCGGCAGGATAATACAGCTCTGCGCGCCCCCCGGCGATCGGTGATGCGAGGTGTCAGCCTGACACTCTGAATCTCCGGTCTCGGTAAAGAGACTACTGACGTAGCCCTTTACCATGTGACCAGCCGTGTCCAATCACGGCTGGTCACATAGTAAACAGGAACAGCCGTTGATCAGTTTTCCTTAGTTCGTGGGGGGGGGGGGGGGGGGGGGTCGGCACTGGTAATCAGATCATTGATTACCAGTGCAGACCCTCGGGGGGGATGCCACTAGAACCACCAGGGATGCCCACCATGACCCCAGGGATGCCCACCTGACCCCAGGGATGCCCACTATGGCCACCAGGGATGGCAATCAGGGCTCAGGGAGCCCCCCATTGTGCCACCTATCAGTGCCCGTCAGTGCCACCTATCAGTGCCCATCAATGCCGCCTATCAGTGCCCACCAATGCTGCATATCTGTGCTATCTATCAGTGCTGCCTATCAGCGCTACCTATCAGTGCTGCCTATCAGCGCCACCCCATCAGTGCCTCCTCATCAGTGCCTGTCAGTGCAGTCTCATCAGTGCAGGAAAAAACGTATTTATTTACAAAATTGTATAACATAAACAAAAAAACGTTTTTTTGTTTCAAACTTTTCGGGTATTTTTTTATTTGTTTAGCAAAAAGGAAAAAACCCAGAGGTGAACAAATACCACCAAAAGAAAGCTCTATTTGTGGGGGGAAAATGACATAAATTTGGTGTAGGTACAGTGTTGCATGACCGCGCAATTGTCATTCAAAATGCAACAGCGCTAAAAGGGGAAAATTGGCCTGGGCAGGAAGGGAGGAAAGTGCCCGGTATTGAAGTGGTTAATTGCACTGTTGGCACTTTGAAAAAAATAAGTTGGTTTTGTATCGCAGTTTGGGCACTCGGGCTCAAAAAGGTTCGCCATCACTGTCCTAGAGTATTGTCTAGTCTTACCAATTTTCTCCCCTTCTTGCCTTGCGGAAATGCTGTATACCATGTCTATAATATGCATTTAACGCAGTATTACACCCAAAAGCAAACATTTACTATATTGAAGCTTACCAATTCTTAGATGTGATAGCTGCATTGGTTTCCTTATTTAGGCTTTCTTTCGCCTATTTCCATCTGGTGATCTGGCCTGTAAGTCTGTTGTTTTTGCACAGAACAAGCTCTCTTGCAGATGTTTCCATTACAGGGAGGAAAAAAACAATTTACCACTGACAGAGATGCTTAAAAATTATCAGTTTTTTTTTTTTTTTAATGAATTCCCATAAAACCTTCATCCAGCAGGAAAAAAACTGCTGTAACTGCTTATAAAGTATTAGCTGAAGTTTGACTTAACAATTTGTTAGTGTATTTTAATGAGCTAGAACATCTACCCCTCCCCCATGACTGACAATACTGCTCTCCAAAGATGCCCCCTGTGTTCCTTCATTCAGAGTGAAGGCCCTAATAAAGGAGGTGTGTTACTAACAAGGTTACAAGGTGAAAACAGAGGGGGAAAGCCTAAAAAAAGAAAACGAATGAAGCCACCACATGTAATGATTGGTAAGATGCAATATATTACATTTTTGGTTTTAATCCTGCTTTAACTACTTCCGAACCACCCGCCGCAGTTTTACATCGGTGCTTTGACGTTAAATACCGGTGTTATGGCAGCAGATAGTAGCCATAACCCCGGTATTTTCTTACGGGGGGGGTGGGGTCCTCTTTCACATAAGGGTGGTCCCAGTGGCGGATTCGCCACAGGATCACTTTTATAGGCGGCAGGAGAGGTGCCCCCCCCGCCATTTCCCGGTCGTTTTCCCTGCTTACCGGAGCCATCAGTAGCGGGGAAAACGATTTGATCCATCCATGTCCCAGGCAGGAAGTCGAGTGAGGGCAAGATGGCCCTCACTCGACTCTTTGGCCTTGGAGGACTGGAGCAACATCATACGTCGCTTCCTCTTTCCTTCCTTTAAGGCCTTAAAGGGACCTTTTTTTTTCATGCTGAAAAAAGATTACATTTTTTTTTTTTTTTTGCTTTCAAGTGTAGATGTGAAATTGGAGGTCTTTTTGACCCCAGATTTCCCATTAACCACTTCTGGAACTGAAGATTTTCCTGCTTAATGACCAGGCCCTATTTTGCGATTCGGCACTGCAATATTTTAACGGACAATTGCGCGGTCGTGCAATGCTGTACCCAAATAAAATTGACGTCCTTCCCCCCCCCCCCCCCCCCACAAATAGAGCTTTCTTTAGGTGGTATTTGATCACCTGTGCGATTTTTATTTTTTGCGCTATAAACAAAAAAAAAGAGCAACAATTTAGAAAAAAAAACAATATTTTTCACATTCTGCTGTATAACATTCCCCAAAAAAAAATGTAAAAATCAAAATTTTTTTAACATTTTAGGCCAATTTGTTTTCTGCTACATATTGCGTCTACTAACTATGGGAAAGATTTGTAATTTTTTTTTTTTTTTTTACTAGTACCGGCGGCGATTTGCCATTTTTTGCGGGACTGTGACATTGCGGCGGACAGATCGGACCCCTAAACTGACATTTTTGACAATTTTGGGGGTACCAGTGACATTACTACAGTAATCAGTGCTAAAAATATGCACTGTTACTGTAATAATGAAACTGGCAGGGAAGGGGTTAACACTATGGGTGATCAAGGGGTTAAATGTAAGGCTAGGGGAGTGATTCTAACTGGGGGGGGGGGCGTGGCTTGTGAAATGATCATAGAGACATGCGATAGCAGGATCACATGGTCTCTGTGATCATTACCCAACAGCGCCATACATGGTAGAGTTATGGGCCATACACACTATAAGATTTTCTGAAGACTTTTTCCTTCAGACTTACCTTTTCTATGTAGTGCAAGGGCCGGCCTGATTGCATACAAATTGAAAGTGTTTAGGTTTGACATCATATTATATGGTTTTGGTAAGTCTGAAGGAAAAAGTCTTCAGAAAATCTTATAGTGTGTATGGCCCATTACCGGGGGAATAGTTGGATAGAGTTTTTGAAAAACTCTATCCAACTATACCCCGGTAACTCTATCATATATGGCGCTGTTGGGCAATTTCTTTTCTTTGTTGTCCTGATTTCTTTGTATGTTGCTTTTGCCATTTGAGTACCGCCCATGGAGTTATTTTGTTATATATGAGCGCGTGGGTTTTCATAGTCATAATATTTATTCCTAGTGGATACATACTTTCCTTTTTTTCTTTTTTTGTCTCTGTGATCATTGCAGGGAGAAGGACGGATGGCTGTGTTTACATCTGCCGACCGTTCTTCTCCCTCAGCGGGGAGAGATCGCCAGTGTCAGGCAGCAATCGGAGCCGCCTGGCTTCCCCGCTGACGAGCAGCGCGTGCTCGCCCCCTAGCCTCCTGAAAGCGAGCGACGTAGAGCTACGTTGGTTTGCCCAGGAGCGGCTGCCTGCCGCAGTAAATATGCGGTGGGTGGTCGTAAAGGGGTTAAAGAGGACCTGTCTTGCCTATTTCTATTACAAGGGATCTTTACATTCTTTGTGATAGGAATAAAAGTAATCCAAAATTTTTTTTTTTTTAAAGGGACAGTGTAAAAATAAAAAGGTAAAATAAATAAGGAAAAAAAATTTAAAGCGCCCCATCCCTCTGAGCTCGCGCGCAGAAGCGAACACATACGCCAGTCGGGCCCACATATGTAAACGGTGTTCAAACCACACATGTGAGGTATCGCCGCGATCGTTGGAGCGAGAGCAATAATTCCAGCTCCAGACCTCCTCTGTAACTCTAAACTGGTAACCTGTAGAAATTTTTAAAGCATCGCCTATGGAGATTTTTAAGTACCAATGTTTGTTGCCATTCCACGAGCGTGGGCAATTTTGAAGCATGACATGTTGGGTATCTATTTACTCAGCGTAACATTATCTTTCACATTATACAAAAAATGTGGCTAACTTTACTGTTTTCTTATTTTTTTAAATTAACCACTTTAGCCCCGGAAGATTTGGCTGCTCAAAGACCAGGCCATATTTTGCGATTCGGCACTGCGTCACTTTAACGGACAATTGCACAGTCGTGCAACGCTGTACCCAAACGAAATTGACGTCCTTTTTTTCCCACAAACAGAGCTTTCTTTTGGTGGTATTTGATCACCTGTACGATTTTTTATTTTTTGTGCTATAAACAAAAAAAAGCCATAATTATGAAAAAATAATAATTTTCACATTTTTTTTATATGAAATTCTGAAAAAAAAAAAAAAAAAAAATGTAAAAAATCTAAATTTTTTAACATTTTAGGCCAATTTGTTTTCTGCTACATATTTTTGGTTAAAAAACCCACAATAAGCGTATTTTGATTGGTTTGCGTTTACTAACTACGGGAAAGATTTGTCATTTTTATTGTTTTTTCTTTTTTAACTAGTAATGGCGGCGATGTGCGATTTTTTTTTTTTGCAGGACTGCAATATTGCGACAGACAGATCGGACCCCTAACTGACATTTTTGACACTTTTGGGAGTACCAGTGACATTACTACAGTAATCAGTCAGCTATAAATATGCACGGTTACTGTCAAAATGACACTGGCAGGGAAGGGGTTAACTTTATTGGTGATCAAGGGGTTAAGTGTGACCCTAGGGCCGTGATTCTGTCAGGGGGCGTGGCTTGTTAGATCATCACAGAGACATACGATCCTACATAGCAGGATCGCATAGCCTCTGTGATGATCTAAGGGAGAATGACAGACGGCTGTGTTTACATCAAGGAGATACATATTCGCACACCAAGGATCTTGCAAAAGCAGTCCAAAAACCTTATTACAGATAAGATCACCTCAGAAAAATATAGTGCAACGTTTCGGAGCCGCACAGGACCCCTTCGTCAGGCATGTGATGATCAGCCGTCTGTATTTCTCCCTCTGCTGCGGGAGATCGTGAGTGACCGGCGGCCATTGGAGCCGCCAGTCACCCACTCTAGCTCCCCAGGAAACGAGCGGGGGCGGGAGCACGCCGGCGGCGCACGCTCGCCCCCTACAGGCGGCTGAGCAAGCGACGTACGGATACATTGCTTTGCCCAGCAGTGGCAGAGTGCCGCAGTATATGCACGGTGGGCGGGGTAAAGAGGTTAAAAAAAAAAAAGTGTTTTTTTTTTTTTCAAAAAAATTGTGTTTGTAAGACCACTGCACAAATACGGTGTGACAACGTATTGCAACAATCTCCATTTTATTCTCTAGGGTCTCTGCTTAAAAAAAAAAAAAATTATATATATATATATATATATATATATATATATATATATATATATATATATATATATATATCATGTTTGGGAGTTCTAAGTAATTTTCTAGCAAAAAATACTGATTTTAACTTGTAAACAACAAGTGTCAGAAATAGGCCTGGTCCTTAAGTGGTTAAGCTCTTCTACTAGCACAGTTCATGTGAGTCACTTAGCTTTTTGCCAAGCCTGTCACCATTGGTAATGCTTTCATATGTTTGTAATTTTTGACTGTTTATGTGGGTGACAACTGATGATTTCACATGTGGTTATATTGTATTCTGCATTTTTTTCCTTTTGTGCATTGACCGCACTGATTTTTCTTGATTGCACTAAAAACTTAAAAATAAAAAGGCATTTTCTGGAGTACTGTGAGCTCTGTGAAAAAAAAAAAAAATTGGATTTTTGACTTACGTAAAATCAATTTCTCTGATGTTCATTGATGAACACAGCTCCTGATCTTCATAACCATTGGATTATACTGCCCCCTACAGGAGTAGGACACTAGGCAGAAAAAGAATCTGGCTATGCCTATAGGCAGTCCCAGGGGGGTATACTCCCTCTCCCTGCTATAGGTACTCAGTTTTATTACAAGCAGTGTCAGAAGAATTACAACTCCACAGAGGGGTGGGTGCTGTGTCCATCAATGAACATCAGAGAAATGGATTTTATGGCAAGTCAAAAATCCCATTTTCTTTTTCGTCCACTGCCGGACACAGCTCCTGATCTTCATACCCATTGGGACGTCCCAAAGCAGTGTTAAACATGAGGGATTGGAACAGCAAAAAAATTCCCCAGGCTAAACAGTAGCCAATCAGGCAACAGGAGCTCAACCAAAACAACTGGAGCCCGCCAAAAACAATACACCCTCAAAAGAGGATCAAGTCCTCTAAAACAGCAGCCTGCAAAACCTTGGGACCAAAAAGGCAGCAATGGGGACCGCAGTGGAGGAACCAAATGTCGGACAACCTGAAGAAAGGTACGCACCAGGGAGTGTTTGGCCAAGGATCGTTGGAAGAAGACCACCAAAGCCGACACCTGGC
Organism: Pelophylax lessonae; assembly: GCF_965119305.1. Classification (NCBI taxonomy): domain Eukaryota; kingdom Metazoa; phylum Chordata; class Amphibia; order Anura; family Ranidae; genus Pelophylax; species Pelophylax lessonae. Next base: position 183,580,629 of record NC_138770.1, read on the forward strand.
CCTTGATGTACTCAAGGCCAATTTCTGTTCAACCCCCCGTTGAAGGAAGGTCAAAATCGGAGCCACCACGAAGGAGTGAGGATGAACCCCAAGAGACTTACACCACGTAAATGTACATCTTCCACGTATGGTGGTAGTAGATCTTCCTAGAAGTAGATTTCCTAGCTTTTAACAGCATTGGAATCACTGACTCCGATAAACCTCTATCCATCATTCAACAGCCAAGCCGTCAAAGCCAGTGACTATAAAGCAAGATGGAAGATTGGTCCTTGGGTCAGCAGATCCTCCCCGAGAGGAAGCTTCCAAGGAACGTCAGCGACCAGCCGCACCAGATTGGCATACCAAGCCCAGCGAGGCCAGTCTGGAGCCACCATGACTGGAATCCCTTCTGTCTGCGTAGAAGTCTTGGCAGAAGCTTGAGAGGAGGGAAAGCGTATATCAGACGATATTGACTACATGGGGCCACCAGCGCATCTGTGGCGTCTGCCAGAGGATCCCGTGACCGAGTCACAAACCGCTGCACCTTTCTGTTGAGCCAACAGAGCCACCACGGGCTGCCCCACCCGAGACACAACTGATGAAATACCTGCAGATGAAGGGACCACTCCCCTTGGTCCAACGCCTGCCGAGTGAGGTAATCCGTCTGCTAGTTTTCCACCCTGGGAATGTATACGGCGGACAGGGCAGGAACAAACCTTTCTGCCCACTTGAGAATGCCGGCTGCCTCCCGAGCCGCCAGGACACTTTTTGTGCCCCCTTGGTGGTTGATGGAAGCTACGGCCGTGGCATTGTCTGATTGAATGCGTACTGGACATCCCTGAAGACGATCCGTCCAATGGTCCAGGCACAGTCTGATCGCTCGGAGTTCCAAGACATTGATCGGTAGTCTGGACTCTTCCAGTGTCCAGATCCCCTATGCAGAATTTTTGGTGAGGACACCTCCCCAGCCGGACTGGAGAGCACTGTCCAATACAAGGGGAGGAAGGATCTGACCAGCCGAGGCACTGGAGAATGAAGCCACTCTAAGGGACTCCTTCGTTCCCCAGCTCAGCCAGATTTGATTGTCCAGAGACTGCGGAGCCTTGTCCCATTTGGCCAAAATCTCCCTTTGCAGGGACCTCGTATGGAACTGTGCAAATGGAACCACCTCGAAGGTAGACACTATCAGGCCCAGCACCCGCATGCAGGTCCGGAGAGATCACCATCTTCTGGACAGCAGAAAATGATTTGCAGCCTGCAATTTCTGGAGTTTGTCCAGAGGAAGGAACACTCTGGCTATGTTCAGATTTAGACCCAGATAGTCCAGCTTTGTGGACAGAACCAGAGCAGACTTCAGAAAATTCAGAATCAAGCCGAACTCCTTCAGAGTTCGTATGGTGATTTCCAGGTTTTCCACCACAGCAGTATGGGACTCCGATCACAGAAGAAGGCCGTCCAAGTAGCCCGGTACCGCGATCCCCCGTTGGTGTAACAAGCTAGACCAGTGCTAACACTTTTGTAAAGACCCAAGAAGCAGAGGCGAGACCAAAGGGTAACCCGACAAACTGATAATGCCCCTCTCCCACGATAAAGCAGGGAAAGCGCTGGTGACTTGCGTATATTGGAATATGAAGGCAAGCATCCTTGATGTTGATAGAGGCAAGAAATGCTGGGATGTAGGGATGCCATCACCGTACGAATGGACTCCATCCTGCACCCTCACAAAGCAGTTCAGTGCCTTGAAGTCCAGGATTGGAAGCACCTTGCCTTCCTTCCTGGGAACTGTAAAAACCCTAAAAACGTTCCGAAGTCGGAATCGGGACAGTCACCCCTTGAAGCAACAGGTCTTGTACAGCCCCAAACAGACCCTGTAAATGGTCCGGTGACAGGCGCAAGTTGGAGGGAAAGAACCTTAATGAGGTCATCCAGGATAGCCCCAAACAGGCGATCCCCTTGAAATGGGAGATCAGTCAAGGCCTCTTTAGAAGTCTGATCTGCAGACCAGCATTTAAGCCAAAAGACACGCCGAAGGACCACTGTCGAAAAACAGAGAGCCAAGCCACTAGGGGAGCCGCATCCAAAGAGGCATCACAGATAAAACTGCAGCCCCTGGACCAGCTGGTCCGCCAGCTCAGCAAAAGCAGGGGGGAGCTGTTCTCCCTCTAGGTCACGGCGGTCAGAATCTGCGATACCAGGGCAATGGTGAATACTGGCCTCAGTGCCGAACCAGCCAGGGTGTACATATTGCAGTCCACAGCCTCCGCCTTTCTGTCAGCCAGGTTCTTAAAGGCCGAGGACTTTTCAACCGGAATCGAGGTTGCCTTGTTCAATCTGGAAACCGGAAGGTCCACCACCGGTGGAACAGTCCACTTCTTAAAAAGGGACTCCTCATAGGTGTATAGTCTAGAAAATCGCTTAGGGACCTCAAGGGGACGCTTTGGTCGTCCCCACTCTTTAGTGACAATTCTGTCAAAATAGGCGGGGAAAGGAAACACCTTTGCTGCTCTGGATGGCTTCTGAGTGCAAAGGGAACCTGCGTCTCCGTCTTCAAGGTCTCGTGCACAGATACAATCAGTGCGCCCACCAGCACCTTTTTGTGCGCGGTTGCAGATGTGGAGGAATCTTCCTCACTATCTGAGGATTCCAGGCGCATGGTCGCAGCCCCAGCAGGGTAACCCAGGTCAGAATCAGAATCTGATGAGACAGGGGAAGGGGCGCTTTTTTTATAGCCAGTCACCCAAAAACCACCTCCAACCGGGACACAAAGGACTCCAGGACAAACGTCAGTACATTGATAGATGGTTGGGACCTGGAGGGCCCCGCAGCCTCAGAGAGGGGGGTCAGGTGGGAAGATGTGCTCCAAAAACTCCATAAGTCCCCAGGGGGACCCCACAAAAAGTGTAAAACACTGCAAAGGGACAACCCCCACCCTGCTGGCAGCACCACCTGGTTGCCAGGCGCAAGCACTAAGAGAGGGAGAGGACCCCACTAGACTCACCACCCAGCAGAAAAAGGCACCTGCAGCAACCAGGATAGTCTGCATTCCACGTGCGGCGATCAGGCAGTGACCAAACAGAACCCCTCGCTATGGAAATGGGGGGCTGTTGGCCAGGAGGAATGCTGCGACTCAGACTGAGGCCCGCCAACCTAGCCTGTCACCCAGTCCGGCAGTTGCCAAAATATCAACTTTGTAGAATTTTGTGACTGTATGCACTGACGACCAAGTGGCCGCCTTGCAAACTTGTGATATTGATGCTTGATAACGGAAGGCCCAAGAAGCACTCAGCGCCCGAGTAGAATGCACCGTGACAAGGAAAGGAGGAACCTGACCTTTAATAGAATAGGCCTGAGTTACCGTCTGTCTGATCCATCTGGAGATGGTAGCCGAAGAGGCGGCCAGCCCTTTCCGTGGTCCTTGTGTAACCACAAAGAGCAAATCTGACCTCCGAAAGGTTAGTTACGACTAAGCGGACGTTTCCGTGAAACGCGTTAACCGCTGTGCACTTTTTTTCCCCATGTCTCTGGCTATTGTGGATATGCTCTATATGTTTTTATTGTCTTACTTTGGATATCAATAAAACTGGATTTTAATACTTCACATCTACAACCAGAAGTGCGGATCTTTCATTCCTTTTCACAATACTATTGACTGGACTGCGGATCCTTGCCTGCACCTGTGTTGGATGTTTGTGGGATTGCTTTCTCATTGGAGCGGTTCTCTTTCTCCCTGATCAGTTACCTTTTGTGGTCCCCAATCAAAATAAGGCACATAAGGAAACACCTTTCGAGTGCGAGGTGACTTATGCGTGCCAAAAGACACAGCCACGTCCGTGGCCACATCAGCCGCATCCCCCATTTTTAAAGTCTCACGCACTGCAGTAATAATAAGTACGTCTACTAGTGCTTTTTCTTTTGCTGCTGCGGCCATGGAGGAATCATCCTCGCTATCAGACGGATCTGGGGGTGTGATGCAAAGCCCCCCTGGATGGGCCATGTCCACGGCAACATCAGGCTCAGAATCCGAGACAGACTGAGCAGGGGAAGGCAGGGGACGCTTCCTCCTGGGCCTTTGCCCACATGCCACTTCCATCTGGGATACTAAGGACTGCAGGACCGCCCATCAGTGCAACCGTGGGAAGCTGGGGTTCCGAGGGACCTACCACCTCCATGAAGGGGTCAGTGGGGGAAGATGTGACCCTGAGGCTCCATAGGGAAAGGAAGACCTTGCAGTACAAATGATCTTTTGGCACCACTACAGAATCCCCCAAAGCTCAGGGTACTTGGAGAAAAAGATAACAGGAACCCCCCCCCCCCCCAGGACTCACCCTACCGACTGGAGGAGCGCCAAAAATTCCGACCCAGCAAACCATTGACGCCATCTGCTTCATATATCTTGGGACGGAAAAAGGAGACTGAGGAAGAGGAAAAGCTTTGGCATCCCCGCAAGGCTTCGGTCGTCTCCTGGACTAAGGGAAAATGGACGCTGTGGCGTAATCAGGCTACACAAACATGGCTGCCGGCCAGAGACCAGTCAAACCAAGGGTAAATGGCCGCTGGCAGCTCGAGACGATGAAGCATGCTGCCAGATTCTTCCCTGCGCCCTCTGCACCCTCTTAAAGGGGACCCCCCCAAAGGTATTGTATTGTACTCCGCAGGCAGGACATACATTAGGGGAGACTGCACTGGGACCTCTCTCTGCATTATACCCACACTGCAACAAGTAGGGTATGCACTTAGGGGTCTCCTATTCTAGGACCCCCTCCATACTACCAGGGCAGGACATACACTATCCCAGGCTCTTACAGAGGGGGGACAGCGGGGAAGACCACCCCACTGCGTCCTCTGCCCTTGGACTCCCACCAGTCTCTAGGTCCAGGACATTCACAGGGGGCTGTGGGGGGTCACAGCCGACCAAGCGTGTAGCTGTCGTCTGCACACGCTCGCTTGCTGGGCTAGGGGGGACCACTGGATCTAGATCATCCATCCAGTCACCCAGCCCAGTAGTAGATTGTAGATCTCCCAAGGGGAAAAACAAAAAGGATGCAAGGAAGGAGACAAAATTGCTAGGACCAAGAGATCCCAGCAGGGAGCATAGGTCCTTACTCCTGACTAGACATTTCACTATGTATAAAAATCCATTTGTGGCATGGCAATGCCTCGTGAGTGTGACTACGCCCTTGCCAATGTAGAACTGCATTGGGAGTGGTCCCCTATCTCATGAGGTTGAACCGTATAAACATGGGTCTCCAGAAACTTCCTGTTTATGTTTAAAATGGTTTTCCATTATATTTTATATACGCCAGTTAACTATATTCATGTTTGATCATGATTGTAACATGTATTCTTTATTATTCCTCAAAATTCTTCAATAAAAATTTATTAAATAAAAAAATCCATTTGTGGCGTCGACAACCCCTGATGCATGCACAGATTGGCCGCTGGCTTTTGCCAGATCCCAGATACCTGGCAGAGCACAGTGTCGTCTGCATACTGTCTGAAGACTATCTCTTGGAAATGTGTGACGTGGTAATCCCAGTGGGCAGACGGTTACATACATAATTCTCACTTCTGCAGCACAAATACTGCACTATACTTCAATGAGATTAAAATGTCTCCCAGTTTCTGTAACAGAGAGGAGAAAGGAACCAAATGAGAACAAATTCATGTAATGGGTGAAAGAAATCCAATTTTATGTCCAATTCTAATTTTTAAGTTAAATTGTAGCCTGTTTTTTTTTTTTTTTTGTGAAAGAGAAGGGTTAGGATTTTGTCTGAGTTTCCTTCTGTCACATTCCAGCTCTGCTGTACCAGCTAAGATTCAAGTACCTACACTACTGGCACGTAAAATAGATTTAAAGATGTATTAATGAATACAGAGCTGCCTTATTGTGTGCCTTTTATATTTGCCTAGAGTTCAGCTTTTTTCAGTAAATATGAACTATACATATGATCAATTCCTTATTATAAATCGTAGAATAGCAAATCTGCAAGCCAGCGCTCTTCTCCCTGTTAGGTGTGCTACCTACATTGGAAGGGTATTAAACTCTGTTGCATATTCATAACTATCTGTTCAGAAGAAATTGACTTTGTGCCACTGTCGTGTCCTTTTCAGACTAAATCCTGAGTTGGAGGGTCTGCCTTCATTATAATCGCAATAGCAAATCTCAATGCTCTAATGAGAAAAGCGGCAGGATCTGCATCCCTTTAGAATTAGGAAAGGAAAAAAGGAAATGCAATAGTTCTTTTTTCATCACATTAAATCAGCCTTTTTTCAATCAGGGTGCAAGGTCTTCAGAAGGTGCCTTGGCAAAATGAATAAAATTTGTTTATAAAATGTACACAAGCCAGCGGTGGATCAAGCCTGCCTTTTAGGTACACAACGTTACAGGTTTTCATTGCGCACCATTAAAACCTTCCAGCTGTTGGCATCCTAAACACCAGTGATGTCATTAATTGATAGGGAGGACAGATTTAGAATGGGGTGCCTCGAGAGTGTGCAGAATTTTCAAAGGGTGCCACAACTAAAAAAAGGTTGGGAAACAATACATTAAATTACATAATGACTTGTGTAGAAATTAACTAAAGTCTTTCTTTAGGATGCCATACATGTGTAAGCAATGATAGAATTATACAAAATGAATAATGTAATTTCTATTGCATAACAAACTTTACACTGAACTGTGCGCATGCTCTGTTGTAATGGATGGCTGGCTTGGTATTCTTATGTAAGGAATGTTTGTACTGCAAGAAATGTACTGTTCAGCTGTTTCCCATGTTATTTTTTTTTTTTTTAACAAAAATTCTCTCTTTAAAGTCAAAGACTGTAAAACAGCATCCTTAACAACCCTCAAGACATGGTAACCATTTACTATTAAAAAAAAGTGGAGCCCACCGTGAAGCAATAACACAAAAAACTGTTTTTTTTTTTTTAGATTTTATTTGGCTAGTGTATAGTTACATCAACGTTTGTTGAAGTATATGTACTCTTTGACAAGCAGGACATAAAAAATGTATTAAAACAAATAGAGCACACAATCAAAACAAGAAGATAAATAAGTTATAAAAGTATTGTACACAAAATGCTTCAGGAACTTAAGTACTTCACACCAAAACTAGGACCCAGCGTGCATTGCATTTAAGGTGTTGCCTGGTGCATAAATAAAAAAAAGAGAAGAAGAAGAGACCTCTGAATGGATGAGCATGTCAACATTTTATTCTAGGTTTTGTCATGTTTTAAACAGCCTTCAAGACACATTAATATACTATATAATATAATTTACTATCGCCATTTTAAACTCCTATACATCTACAAACCTTCTCTAATCCTTTGTACAGCATTTTCATATGCCTGTAGCATGTGGTGACCAGAATGGGGCCAAATCTGATGTGTGATATGACTAATTTGTCATTTATGCTATGCAATGTCCAAGGGAGCCTGATAAAACAAGGGACGTGATGTGACATCCAATTTCAGAACATGTGTAAAACTAATTATGGGACCTTGTCTGACACAGAAAATTATGTGATGTAGCTAAATTGCCCTCATCTATGCAAGCAAACACTGAAGATAGATATATCTAAACTTATAGGCATTATAATGCCACTATGTGCTCCCGTTTTATTTTTTACAATAATTGTCACAAGCACCATCTGGTATGCTAATTTCGTTGATGGAAAATAAGTAACTTTCTTGAAAGTCGTAGGGATGCTGAGCACAAAGAGAAGAGTATATTTTCTTGCATTTTTTTTCTCCTATAAATGAAGTCTCACTTTACTAATTTGCTCCATTCTTTAGTGTAATGGATCCCTGTACTGAAACTGTAGGTTGCCAATAGTGCCTTCCTCTAAATGCTATATGACTGGCTCTATCTGTTCTGTGAGTCACTGAAACAGAACAAGCATGCAGTGAGTGAAATTAAAGGAAAGTAGCTCCTAATCTGTATACTTGTTCTAAGTCAGTGCCCAAAAGTATTAAAGCTTATGGCAAAAATGATAAAAAAAAAAAGAAGAAGAAGTGACATCCTATGTATTTTCACAGCAGAGGTTTTCTCTTTCATTAAACCCAGCTTTCAATAAAACACAGTATGGAGAGAAGAACTAAATTAAATGGAGTTTTAGTCATCAGTGTTCGTATCTGGTAGCTCGAGTCTTCTAAAGAATGTAGGAATATACACTTCTACTATATTTTGAAACATAAGTTACAGCACACAGACCATCTAGTGAATGCACAAAAAGGCATTAGGCACAAACATCACTAGTGTACAGTAGTACAAGTGTACAAACATAACACTTTTCCAGTAAATCCTTGCAATAAGTGGTACATTTCACCATAAATAAGTGGGAAAACTACTGTCCCCCTTCCAGTGTCTGTTCAAACATGTCAATGGAACCAGTTTGTTGTACTGTAAACTATTTCTCTTATTTTATAGTGGCAATATAATTTATCTGAAGTTTGAAATCTGAACTAATAAAAGCGGCAAAAGCTAGAAATATTTACATTACAAGGCCCTTTATAAAGAAAATTACATTGTACCCAAGAACTTTTTTTTTTTTTTTTTTTTTAAACCAATCCAACCTCAAATGGTTTGGTTTGTTTTGAATTTAACTGGTTGGAACCTCTATAAAGCCATTAAAGGAAACTTTTCAGAAAAAAAAAAAAAAACCTGCAAGATGCCTCAGATGTCATTCTATGACTCCCATGCCATGTACTAGTACTCCAGCCACATCACGGACATCGAACTAGTATTCAAACTAGGGGTAAGGGGCAGCTTCCAGCTGATGCTTAAATGTATGAAAAGCCAAAACATTTGGGCATGGTCAGACACTAAGTCTTTTTTGTTTGCTGCCAGTGTCCCTTTGCAGAGATCGCTCTTCACTTCTTGTTACAATGGCACAGCAATAATTAAAAAGATATCTTGAAACCTACAGGATATCCCCTCTAAGAGAAAATTCACAGAATAAGGTTTGCCCATTGGAATATTACCCCATATGGCCTGTTCCAGTTACAACTAAAATATTTTGTATTTCCTATCACTTTCCGTACCTAAGGCAATGGTTTCTAGGACAAAAAAGGGGGTGAATCTCCACAGTGGGGACACATACAGCAATACAGAAAAAAAAAAAAAAAAAAAAATGGGGGTACTAACCCTTTTATACTAAAAATAAGTTTTGATTTTACATTCAATTTGAAGATGAACTCCAGGCAAATCACTAAATAACAGCTATAATACACATGAGGAGAGGTTTCACTTTCCAAAGGATTTTGAATTTGGTCTATTCAGTCCTGAGATTTATGTAGCCCTGCAAGATTGCACAGGTAGGTTAGTGACCTCACTTTTTTCTACTGCAGTTCAGCAAAAACAGTAAGGACACTTCCCTGTCCCTAGCCTGTAATTAGTCAGTAAAGAAGCAGACTGGTGAGCTCTCTATTCTCTCCCACTCTAATTATGTTACTTGTCAGAAAAAGTGCATGCAGCCATCCCTGATTAACTTAGAGCAGTGGTCCTCAACCCTGGCCTACAGGGCCCACTAACAGGCCAGGTTTGCAAGATAACTGAAATACATCCCAGGTGATATCATTTGCTGCTCAGTGATTGCAGTACTCTAGTCTGCATCTCCCCAAGGTAATACTTAAAATCTGGCCTGTTAGTGGGCCCTGAGGACCGGAGTTGAGGACCACTGACTTAACAGTACTGAGCTGGTACCTCTCAAGGTCAGAATGTTGCTATACCGGTGTTTAAAGCCAATATCAAAATAATTAGGATGCCTACATTATTTGCATTGAATATACATTATGTGTATTTTAAACTGTGTATATACTTGGAGTTCAGCTTAACATATAGGTGTTTTTAGCTTTGTGACAGATTCCTATAATGTTTTATAGGACTGTGCCACCGAGATGCCCACTTGGTATGTCACATGCAGCTTGCTAGGTTCCATAAAGGAATTAATGGAGATCCAAGCAGGCAAAAGTAACAGTGCTGTTCATTGTAAAGCAGAATTTGAACAGTGCCAAGATACAGCTATGGAGAGCTCACCTTGCTGGAGTCCCAGAAACCTGCAACAGTCCAAAAGGGTATTGGACCATACCCCAGTAGACCCAAACTACAGCACTACACTTCAAGTTGAGTTGCTCTACAATGCTAAGTACCCATTTCAAATTTTTCTTCAGCTTATCACAAAAACCCACAAGACAAGGCCATTATAATCTTACAGGTCAGGAATGATTCTAGCATGCCATATATGAAAATTAAGTCTTGTTCTCAGGGAAGAAACAGACCCTTCTTGAGAATTAATATATGTAGTTTACTTGAACCCTATCACAGTCAGAGTTGCATGCACACCAGCTGGGTTTCATGGAGTAAAACCAGGAGCAAGAATGCACAGTGATTTTCGCTAGATTCCTGCTGCTGGCAAAAAAAAAAAAATTGTGCCACGAACCTGGATCTGCATCATCCAAGACAGTTTTTTTTTTCAGGTTTGGTAGTTCTCTTTGTGTTTCTCTGTATGGCCAGCTTCTCACAAGTGAAAAACTAGAGAAGTGTTTAGCGTCTAAACCAGAACCAACTGTTCAGTAGCCAAAAGGCCACTGTGATGGAGTACATGACCATCTCTCTCCTAACCCGTTCCTTGTTCTCCTCTTCCAAAAGAAGAAGCCGTCTGTTCAGCTTGATAATCTATGGATCAGGAAATAAAATTAAATGAAACTCTCATTTTAATGTTGTGTACAAAAACACTTCATGCACACATCCCTGGCAAAATAAGCATTTCCAATTTAAATTTTAGGTTACCTTGCTGCAAAACAAGAAGGAAACTACAACACAAGCCATAATGACATAATTTATCCAATATACAACTATATGTTTGGACCTCAATATTGGTAGCCTGGTGCTCTTATGCACATTTCATTCACTGGCCAGAAAGTTAGAAACTTAGAAAGTTATTTTTTTTGTCCATTTACTAAATCAATTGTGAGTCCATGTCTAGCAGTTACACAGGACTGGCTTTTTACATAAAGATTCTTACCATACTGGTTGCCTGAAACCTTTGGAAAGTGGTCTGCCGGTGCCTAGGAAGCACAAAGCCACTATTTCCATCTTTCGTATCTGCGCAGACATGGATTGGTTGCTTATGACATCAGGTTTGTGGATTGGAGGCAGGGGATATCAGAGGTGGTCGTACCCAGAGTGGGCAGAGCAAAAGAAGAATTGGTAGTATCTGGCGGAGACTTAGCGGAACCAGTACAGTAAGTATGTTTATGTGCAAGCCTGGATTTATAAACCTCTTCTGGACTGCCCCCCGCAGGACGGCCCTCCTGTGTGAAATCACGTACCTGTACGTGATTTCCTGCAATGGGTCTGCGGCATGTGCGCGCCGCTGGCAACCCGCTCCCGCTGTGATTGGACACAGCAAGAGCCAATCAATGCGTCCGGCGGACACCTCGAGATCGTTCAGGAGAGAGGCAGATCGGCAATCTGCCTATGTAAACGAGGCAGACCGACGAGAGGGGAAGACGGAGATCTTGTATTTCTGCTAAGCAGGAACACGGATCTCTGTTTTCCCACAGTCAAAGCATTCCCCACACAGTTAGAAAGCACTCCCAGGTAACATATTTAACCCTTTGATCGCCCCTGATGTTAACCCGTTCCCTGTCGTTGTGTCATTAGTATAATAGAAGCATAATATTTAGCACTGATCATTAGTATTAGTGTCACTGGTCCCCAAAAAAGTGTCAAAAGTGTAAGTTAAGCCCCGTACACACGTACCGATCGTCGGCCGAACGATCGGCCGTCTTTTGTCCAGGGCTGTCGTGTCTGTTGAAAACTGCAAAAGACTGCACACGAATTTTGTTGGCCAACAACAGCCGACTGCAGAAGTGATGTCATGTGATGGTTAACTTTCCTTGTGTTTTTTCTTTTCGGAGCATGCCCAGTCTTGCAAATCTGCTGTCTGTCGGCCGAAATCTGTACTGACTGGCGAACAATCGGCCGTTCTGGTGTTGGCCTACAAAAATTTGAATGCCTGCATGACAGATTCTGTTCGGCCGAAAATGTGCTGTCGGAAGCTTCATACTAACAAGCCTACAATCGGCCGATCGGTCGGCGGCCGAATATTTGCGGCCGACAATGGCTACGTGTGTACGGGGCTTTAGTGTCTGATTTATCTGCCGCAATGTCGCAGTCCCGCCAAAAATCGATGATCACTGCAATTACTAGTAAAAAAATAAATAAAAATATCCCATAGTTTGTATAACTTTTGCGCAAACCAATCAATATACGCTTATTGGGATTTTTTATAGCAGAATACCTATTGGCCTAAAATTATGAAGAAATTGGATTTTTTACATTTTTTAATTGGGTAGGTTTTATAGCAGAAAGTAAAAAATGTTTTTGTTTTTTCCAAAAGAACAAGACCAAAATCGTTGGTCTTTTTTTGTTTATAGCGCAAAAAAACTGCAGAGGTGATCAAATGCCACCAAAAGAAAGCTCAATTTGTGGGAAAAAAAAAGGACATTCATTTTATTTGGTTACAGTGTCGCATGGTTGTGAAATTGTCAATTAAAGTAACGCAGTGCCGGATTGCAAAATATGGCCTGGTCATGAAGGGGGGGGGGGGGTAAACCTTCCGGGGCTGAAGAGGTTGAACCACTAAAGTCCACTATAAATCTGCACATATGTGTGACTGCGTAGAGCAAGAAAGTGATCAAAAATGTAATTTATGATTGATGACAAGCATTACACTTTGCTAAGCATTACAAACTATGGAAGTAAGGTACCTGTCTTCTAAGTGAAGCTGCATCCACTAAAGTCAGGTCATCTGGAGTCCCATCCATAGTAGAGTCTAGTGATGCAACTGCATACCTACAGAAGCAACAGTATAAATGTGCATAGTTTGAGATTCTGCTATCCATAAAAAAGGACAATATATTGTAGCAGATTAAGATGGTGTGTCACATAATGATACTAAGTGTAGTAAAACACATGTATGACATAATGCTTACACAAACCTACTTGGTGAAACTGACTTTATTCTGGTAAGGGAAAACAACCAGTGAAAATCTGATGCAAGACAGTTAACGCTAAGCATCTGAAAAATGCAATACTATGAAGATATTAAAGAGTCATTCCAACCTAAATTTAAATATTAGGCAATAGCAGGTTGGTGGAATCATCCACTAGCTTCTTCTAGATCTCAGATATCCAGGGAAAGACCTCTTTACCTGGCTTCACCTACAGTCACAACAAGGAAATCTGTTGGAATGTATCATTTATTTTACATTACAGAGAACACAGACGTGTACAACTCCCCTTGCCACTACAGGAGGAGTGAGATTTTTTACAGTTGTGATCCCCAGTAGGGAGGATCTCACTGCTGGTGTCACTAAGATATATAAGACAGCAGTGAGTCATTCAGGCTAGCAGAATTTACCCAGAACAGAAATATCTGTTTTTGTGAATGACCCTTTAAATACACCAAATTGCAAAGAAATCATTTCGATCAAATCATCAACTTTCTTTTAGGTTTGTTTTATGAGGTGATTGAAAAAACTGCAACAGACAAAAGCAGCACTTAAATCACAATTAGCAGCATTTCCAGCCGCTAAGCAATCCAGATTAAGAAGCATAAAGTTTGTTAGTCAACACACTGGCAGGAATTACACTCAAATTACCTGGTATTATCATGATGGGGAGCAGGAACAGAGGCAGAAGACCCTCCACGCAAGACTGGCCTGGAGTGTTCAGGGGGGAAATAGGGACAGAAAAGGAAGGCGTGAAGACAAGAAAGGCAGGAAACATGGAGTCACTCAGCGATTGTACATGTATAGGAATCACAAGGGTCCACACTGATATATTAATTATTGCAAGCACTGCATGTTTGGGCAGTAGGGGTATTAGGAGAGAGAAGAGGGAAGACATTCACCTGCGGTTGTCATCCAGCACATCAAGAACTTGCTGATAAGCCCTGCGGGTGGAGGTCTGGATGAGCGACAGAATGCCACGGGCAGAGAAAAGATCTGCTCCATCTGCAGGGGGCGAGGGAGCAGGGCACGGGCGGCCTGTGGGGGCAGGTGGAGTCGGGCTGACCGGAGGAGAGTAGCAAAGAGAAACACAGAAGTCAGACTGTGTGTGACAGTGAGTGGAGGTCACGTGAAAAGGCGGCATTCGAAGGAGAATCACAAAATGAGCAAAAGAAAAAATCATTATGGAGGACAGACAATAGAGGTAGGCGAGAAGGAAGAATATTATGAAAGATATGGACAGAGAAAAGTAAATAAAAAGTGACAGTTATAGAGAGAATAGTATTACAGATAAAAATGTGATTAAAAGAAACAGGAGAGCAAGGCTCACAAAAAAGGAAACAAGGCCACTAAAAACTTAAATATGAGGCAATGAGAGGAGCTGGGCAACACTTAATTCATGCACTCATCAAGGAATACTAAAGCTAGCAGTGCCGTGCAATGGATACAACACAAGGAAGAGGCAGGCAACAAGAGTAATTTGCCAATAATGGTTGTGATCTCCTAAGAGGTCCATGTTTCACCTAGAATGCCCTAAATTTAAAATCACAGTACAGGTAATAAGGAACAGTGATGAGCTCAGGCGTGTTCAGACCCACCTGAGCTATCCTGCTGGGAAGCTGTCAAAGCCAACAGCCAATCATAAGCAGTGGAAGCATTCCCTCCCTTCAGCGGCACGTATGCATGGCTGCGGGGTAAGGAATGCCTCTGTCTCTTATGACAGGCTGTTGACCCTGACAGCTTCCTAGTGAGATAGCTTAGGTGGGTATGGACTTGTGTTCAAACAAGCCTGAGCTTATCCCAAGTAAGGAACAGATCTTTTAGGCCAGGGATCCTCAAACTACAGCCCTCCAGCTGTTGCGGCACTACATATTCCATGAGGCATTGTAAAACTCTGACATTCGCAGAAATGACTAGGCATGATGGCAGTTGTATTTCCAGAAACAACTGGAGGGCCATAGTTTGAAGACCTCTGATTTAGGATATCATTCATAAAAGTTAAGTGCTGCTCAGTTCAACATAAAAAAAATATACATTTATATAAACAGTCATGGAGCTCAAGGTTAGATTCAGCAGAGCCTGAGCAGCCAGCTGAACATGAAATACTGGCCTTGTTGTGCATGCCGACTGTTTTGGTGAGTGTTTCTGCACTGTGCTAAATACACAGCAAAGAAACATATGTGAACAATTTAGTCTGGCCAAGGATTTCCATTTTGGTTCTGGCAATCTGGTAATTCCCCCACCCTGTCAGACAGCATAGAAAAAAAGGCAATACTTTTATTTCCCAATTTAACCCCAATGTCACCGCTCTCTGCTCAATGAACAATATCATTATGGTGCTCACTTACACACCAGTTAGGCAAATGATACAGAAAGCTGTAAAGTAGTTTGGTGTGGCAGATATTATTAAGAAAGGACTAGCTGAAGAGAATCACAAATCCTCTAGTAGGTAAAACAGTTCACATGCATATGTCTGCCTGTTCCATTTTTTTTGTAGCCCTGAATCTGCTACCTTGTTTAAATATTCCTTCCAATCAGAACAGTTTTTTTCAACTTTAGGTGGAATTTGGCTGGTTGAACAACTCCGTAACTTCTGTTATCAATCATGATCCCCAAAAATATGTGTGTTCGCTTATGGTGCTAGGACTCTGGCATAGTAGTTCTCAGCACAATGTTTCATATAGTTCTCTGATGCCTAAGGTATACCAAACTGAAGCAGACAGTAACTCTTAACCTAATTCCTAAAATGAGAGAAAAACACAAATCCTCTCTGGGTGATCTATGTACAGAGTCCTACTTGTTTCTGTTTTTTTTTTTTTTTTTTTTTTTTTTTTTAGAAAAAGCTGTATGTTCCACTATGTACAGATTCCTTAAAGTACACTGCTCTAAAAAATGAAAGGAACACTTTTTAATCATAGTATAGCATCAAGTAAATTAAACTCCTGGGATAGTGATCTGGTCAGTTAAGTAGCAGAGGTAGTAGTTAAGCAGTTTTAAGCAGTTTCAGCTGCTTTGGTGTTAATGCTACCAGTAGTGACACTGACCCTAGCTAAATGCAAAACTAGTTATAAAAAAAAAAAAAAAAAACAGCCAGAAAAGAGGAGTAGGGAAAAAACATTTTAATGGCCCCCCACCTGTAAAACCATTCTTGTTTTGGAGGTCGTCTCATTGTTGCCCATCTAGTGCCTGAATTGATGTGCCTGAAACTTCTTGTTTGTTTGTGAGTATTTGATTTTAAACAATTTTATCCAAATAAACTTGCTGAGGATAATGCGCTAGGCTGGTGCGCCCTTCTTTTGCTTTGTATTTTCAGTGTCTGGTCGACCACCCTGGTCGTAAGGGGCAGCAAAGCCTAGCCATCATGGATGCCTAATACCGTACGAGTTCCAGGATTGGAACAGCCTGAGGACCAGGTTCCGAGCGCAGGAAAGGGGGTGCTGTCCAGCACCTATCTTTTTTGGCACCTGTTAATATTAACACCAAAGCAGCTGAAACTGATTAACAACCCCCTTCGCTACTTAACTCACCAGATCAATTTCCCAGGAGTTTAATTGACTTGATGCTATACTCTGATTAAAAGTGTTTTTCTTTTATGAAAAGAGTTTTAAGTAAGTTCTTACAAAAACTCTATTTTCTCCTATGTCCTCTGACAGTCGCAGGTGTGAGGGGTGGGAAGACGCAACCTACAGAAAAAGCAACATGTCAACCAGGCCAGAGAAAAAAACCCAAGCCAACAGGGCAACAGACGCTCAACAGGAGCTAAGCCAGAATAAAAAAAAAAACACCCCAGAAAAGAGACATAACACGTCTCTTCAAACAACCGCCGCACTCAAAACCTTGCGGCCAAAGGAAGCATCCAAGGATGCCATCACATCAAGTTTGTAAAATTTTGTGAAAGTGTGCACAGACGACCAGGTCGCCGCTTTGCACACCTGAGCCACAGAAGCCTGATAGCGAAACGCCCAAGAGGCATTGTCAGCTCTAGTAGAATGTGCCCTTACAGGGAAAGGAGGAACCTGACCCTTGATTGAATAGGCTTGAACAATCCTCTATCTGATCCATTTAGAAATGGTTGCCGCAGACGCAGCCAAACCCTTCCGAGGTCCTTCAGGAAGGACAGACAAGGAATCAGACTTCCTAAATGACTCCATGGCAGACAGGTAGACCCTGACCGCTAGGACCACATCCAAGGAATGTAAGGCAAATTCCTTGGGATGCTTGGGTTTCGCACAAAGCGAAGGTAAAACAATATCTTCGTTGAGGTGAAAAGCAGATACCACCTTGGGAAGAAACGATTGATTGGGTCTCAAGACCACTTTATCCCTATGAACAACCAGATAAGGCAAGCGGCAAGACAGAGCCGCCAACTCAGACACTCTGCGAGCAGAGGTGACAGCCACCAGAAAGGCAACTTTCTTGGACAACACAGGCAGAGGTATTTCTCTGATGTCCTCAAAGGGAGGCCGTTGAGAAACTGACAAAACCAAATTCAGGTCCCATGGAGGCAAAGGAGCCTTCCTCGGGGGAGCCAGATGACTCATCCCTTGAATAAAAGGTGCGAATCAAGGCATTAGTCGCCAAGGGACACTGGAAGAAAATGGCTGAGGCTGACAACTGACCTTCTATCATGGCCTGCGCCAAGCGCCGATCCACACCTTCCTGCAGGAAGGCCAACATCCTTGCCACCGAGGAGGAGCATGGATGAAACCCTTGCGATTCACACCAGGCATTATACGCCTTCCAGGTACGATGGTAAATCTTCCTGGAGGTAGCTTTCCGAGCCTTCAGCAAGGTAGGAACGACAGCATCCGAGATACCCTTGTCTCTCAAAACTTGGCTTTCAACAGCCACGCCGTTAAAGACAAAGACTGTAAAGCAGGATGGAAGATCGGCCCTTGAGACAGTAGATCGTCTCTCAGCAGAAGCTGCCAGGGAGGCTCGACGACCATCTGCACAATGTCTGTGTACCAAGACCAACACGGCCAGTCTGGGGCCATCAGAATTACCTGCACCCGCTCCGACGACGCCAATGTGCGGAGGAACCTGGATAACCGTTGCAATCGGAGGAAAGGCATTTAATCAGCCGATACTGGTGCCAGGGCACCACCAATGCATCCGTGGCGTCTGCCAGAGGATCTCGAGTTCTGGCCACGAACCTTCCCACCTTTTTGTTGAGACGTGACGCGAACACAGGAGGCAAAACACCTCCAGATGCAGGGACCATTCCCCCTGGTCCAGGTACTGGCGACTCAGATAGTCCGCCTGCCAGTTTTCCTCACCCGGAATGTGAACAGCTGAAATCACTGGAACGTGCGTCTCGGCCCAAGACAGGATCTCGGCCACTTCCTTGGCCGCCCGGGCACTCTTGGTGCCCCCTTGGTGATTGATGTAAGCCACCGCCGTGGCATTGTCCGACTGAACACGACCCTGAAGCCGAGTCAGCCAATGGAGCAAGCAGAGATTGATTGCCCGGAGCTCCAAGATGTCCACCATGTCCCCTGGGCACAAAGTGCGCCCAGAACTCCACCCCAGCCCGACAGGCTGGCATCCTTGGTTAACACCGTCCACAGTAGAGGCCGAAAAGATTTGTCTCGTGTCAGAGCTGGCGACAGGAGCCACCACAAAAGGTTCGCCCTTGTGAGGTGGCTCAGAGATATCCTCTTGTCCAACTGAGGTTTTCTGTCCCACCTGGCAAGAATCTCTGCTTGCTGAGTTCTCGTGTGAAACTGAGCGAACAGGATTGCTTCGAAGGCCGAAACCATCAGAACCAGAGACTGCATGCAGGCCCGCAGAGAGGAGAGATTGTTGTCCCTGAGAGACCTGATCTCGCCCTGTTGGGTCTGAAGTTTCTCCTCCAGGAGAAAAACATTTGCTTGAGCGGAGTCCAAGACCATCCCCAGGTAATTGAGGCGAACTGATGGGGTCAGAGCCGGCTTCTGAATGTTGATGGTCCACCCGAACTCCTGGAGCGCCTGAACCATGATTGTCAGAGTGGCACGCCAGAGTGGCACACGAACTTGCCCTCAACAGGGAGGTCGTCCAGATAACCGAGGACCGCAATCCCCTTCATGCGCAGCAAAGCCAGCACCGGAGCCAGAACCTTGGTGAATACCCTGGGAGCAGAAGCGAGACCGAAGGGTAATGCCACAAACTGAAAATGCTCTTCTGCCACTGCGAAGCGGAGATACCGCTAATGACCCTCGAAGATAGGAACGTGCAGATACGCATCCTTTAGGTCAATGGAGGCCAGGAAGTCCCCTGGACTCAATGATGCCACCACCGACTGGATGGATTCCATCCGGAACTTCTGTACCCGCACAAAGCGGTTTAGTGACTTTAGGTCCGGAATTGGACGCACCTTGCCCTCTTTCCTGGGCACCGTGAACAGGTTGGAGTAGAACCCGCGAAACTTGGTATAATGACTCCTTGGGCGAGAAGATCTTGCACCGCCCCTTTGAGATCCCTTAAACGATCAGGAGTCAGACGGAGATTTGATGGAAATAACCTGTCCGCGGAGTGAGATCGAAACTCGATCTTGTACCCTGAACAAATCAGTTTGTGAACCCACCTGTCCCGAAGTTGGGACAACCAGGGTTCCTGAAAGTAACGCAGACACCCCCCCACCCCTGAAACGGGTGAGGGCGTCCCTTCAGGCGGAGAAGGGGGTGGGCCGCCGAACTGGCCTGACCAGCTTTGGGTTTCCCAGACCATGGCTTCCTGTGACCGCCTGAAGTTTTGAAGTATTTACCTTTTTCCTGTGCACTTGAGGCATGAGGCATGAAAGGACCCATGATAAGCCTTGAAAGAAGGACACCGCCTTGCGTATGGAGATTTTCCCTTAGAGGCTTGGGGTAAAAGGGTACTCTTACCACCCATAACACCTTTGATCAACTCCTCCAAAGGTATCCCAAAAAGGCGATAACCTACATAAGGGACATCAGACACCGTCTTCTTGGAAGCGTGGTCAGCCGACCAACTTTTTAGCCAAATAATGCGGCGGATTGCGACCCCAACCGCAGACAACCTTGCGACCAAAGGAGCTACGTCCAAGGCCGCATCACACAGGTACATCACGGCCTGGTCCATTTGATCCACCATGTCATGGGCAGCCGGAATAGCCGACTCCGCCACCAGGGTGCGCCTAAGCACCTTGGACCATTCCGTGACAGCTTGAGAAACCATCACTGAAGCGAACACAGGCTTTAGCAGGGAGCCAGACACCAAATATATGTGGCGGGAAAGCGTCTCCACGCGCCTATCTGCCGGATCCTTGAATACCGGGGAATCCTCCACAAGCATCAATGTGGATTTATTCAACTTAGAAACAGTGTGGTCCACCTTTGGTGACACCGTCCAACGATTGTCTACAGGATCCGCAAAGGGATAGCAGTATTTAAACCGCTTAGGCACAGCCAGCATATGCTTGATGCAACGCCATTGGTCGTTCACAGTTTTGTGAAAGTCTACGGAGCAGAGAAAAACCTGACCCAACTTCTGGGCTTTGCGGGACCCGAAGGACACTCACTTACCTGACTGGGTGGGCTCATCATCAACATTTAAAGTCTCCCTGATGGAGCTGATGAGTGCATCCACTAAAGCACGTTCCAGTGCCGCAGTAGAAGAGGACTTCTCCTCCTCCCCATCCAAATGTGAGGACTGGGACCCCTCAGTGGGTACGTGGTCCGTGGTAAACAAATCAGGCTCTGAGTCAGAAGACTGAGAGGGCATCGGCCGTTTTCGAGTCGTGCATTCAGACATCAGCAGATCCACCTTGGATGCCAAAGTCGCAAGTGCAGCAGATAAGGAGGCCATGGAAGAGGATTCAGGGGTTCCTGAAGCACCGACCAGGTCTGCAGGGATTTTGGTATCATGGGACTCCATTTTGCCAAACAAAAAATTGGGATACTGGCCCTTTAAAGAGGCGGTTCCCGCGGTCCACACAGCCCGTGGAGACCCCTTAAAAACAGCTATAGCCACAGAGAAAGTACAGTTTTGCAGGAAAATGCCCGAAAAAAACAGCCAAAAATCACCCCACAGTTTCCCAGTGTACTTGCCCAGACCTCCATACACGCTGCTGCAGTGAAGAGACGTGAAAAAGGAAGTGACCTCATGCACTAGAGGCCGATGCATACCCTGAGCCATCGCAAAATGGCCGCCGCTCTTACTAGGCGGCCGCCCATAGCAAAGATGGTGCCCGAATCTGTGCCAAAATGGCTGCTGTCAACACAAAGAATCCAAAACAGCCTGCCCTCACCCAAAATGGCGGCGGAGCGATCGGTGCCAATGCAGTGTAAAACCCAGGAGCTGGCCACCGCGGGGATCCTTAGAAACACCCCAAAGAATACACTAAGGCCCCACACCTCCCATCTATACCAGTGTACACCACAGCGCGCCCCCAGCGGGGGCAGGGAGGTAGGTAGGGGGCCGCACAAAACGGCCAGGAGGGGGGATATCACAGAGACCCCTTTTTTCTGCCATCCCTCAGGAGTGGGCCCACATAACACCCCACAGACAACTGTCCCAGGGACACGGGGGTAGCATCACTCATCAGTCCATGGATAGCAGGCACCGCTCCGATACGGAACACCTCCCATACTGAGTGGGGGGTGCCGTCAGCCTGGAAGGGATGCTAGCAACACACGGGCGTTCCAAAGTTGAGACATTCCGGCGAAGATGGATCTCCGCAGGCTCGTCCCCGTCCTCGGGGGCACTATCGTTGCGAGGCCTGGTCGCACCAATGACCTGCGACGCTTGTTGGCAGGCTGGGGCTCCATAAGGATCTATATTATCCAGTGCGAGTCCCAGCTCTGCTGTCGCCTGTAGTCCTCCAGGGATCCCCCTGACTAACTAGCGATAGTGAGCGAAATAAAAGACTATTATCAAAGAAAAATTTGTTTTTAAAAAGAAAAAAAAAACAAAAAACCGAGACATAGGTCCCAGCTGGGAAGACCTAGACCTACTCCTGATGCTAGGCAGCATAAAACTGGAGAACAGTGCTCACTGTGTCAGGTTAATGGCTGAGGGATGGCCCCCTAGGGGTGTGTCTCAGAGTGAAGTTTTTTTTTTATTAACCTTTTCACTGCCTAGCTTACACCTGCAGAGGGCGCGATTATCCACTCATGAAGGTATACCGAACGGGCTGCGACTGTCCGAGGACGTAGGAGAAATAATTAGATAGATAGATAGAGTGCCTTGCGAAAGTATTCGGCCCCCTTGAACTTTTCGACCTTTTGCCACATTTCAGGCTTCAAAACAAAGATATAAAACTAATTTTTTGTGAAGAATCAACAACAAGTGGGACACAATCATGAAGTGGAGCGAAATTTATTGGATATTTCAAGCTGTTAAATAAAAAACTGAAAAATTGGGCGTGCAAAATTATTCAGCCCCTTTACTTTCAGTGCAGCAAACTCTCTCCAGAGTGCAAATCTACGCAGACCTGGCCGTCCCTCTAAACTTTCAGCTCATACAAGGAGAAGACTGATCAGAGATGCAGCCAAGAGGCCCATGATCACTCTGGATGAACTGCAGAGATCTACAGCTGAGGTGGGAGACTCTGTCCATAGGACAACAATCAGTCGTATACTGCACAAATCTGGCCTTTATGGAAGAGTGGCAAGAAGAAAGCCATTTCTTAAAGATATCCATAAAAAGTGTAGTTTAAAGTTTGCCACAGGGCACCTGGGAGACACACCAAACATGTGGAAGAAGGTGCTCTGGTCAGATGAAACCAAAATCAAACTTTTTGGCAACAATGCAAAACGTTATGTTTGGCGTAAAAGCAACACAGCTCATCACCCTGAACACACCATCCCCACTGTCAAACATGGTGGTGGCAGCATCATGGTTTGGGCCTGCTTTTCTTCAGCAGGGACAGGGAAGATGGTTAAAATTGATGGGAAGATGGATGGAGCCCAATACAGGACCATTCTGGAAGAAAACCTGATGGAGTCTGCAAAAGACCTGAGACTGGGACGGAGATTTGTCTTCCAACAAGACAATGATCCAAAACATAAAGCAAAATCTACAATGGAATGGTTCATAAATAAACAAACATATTCAGGTGTTAGAATGGCCAAGTCAAAGTCCAGACCTGAATCCAATCGAGAATCTGTGGAAAGAACTGAAAACTGCTGTTCACAAACGCTCTCCATCCAACCTCACTGAGCTCGAGCTGTTTTGCAAGGAGGAATGGGCAAAAATTTCAGTCTCTCGATGTGCAAAACTGATAGAAACATACCCCAAGCGACTTACAGCTCTAATCACAGCAAAAGGTGGCGCTACAAAGTATTAACTTAAGGGGGCTGAATAATTTTGCACGCCCAATTTTTCAGTTTTTTATTTGTTAAAAAAGTTTGAAATATCCAATAAATTTTGTTCCACTTCATGATTGTGTCCCACTTGTTGATTCTTAAAAAAAAAAAAAAATACAGTTTTTTATCTTTGTTTGAAGCCTGAAATGTGGCAAAAGGTTGCAAAGTTCAAGGGGGCCGAATACTTTCGCAAGGCACTGTAGATAGACCTGCACTATTCCGGATAAAATGTGAATCACAATTTTTTTGCTTAGAATAAAGATCACGATTCTCTCACCATTCTCGGCGTAACATCATCTTTTACATTATACAAAAAAATTGGGCTAACTTTACAGTTTAATTTAAAAATAAAAAAAAATTGAAGTGTATTTTTTTCCGCAAAAAACTGCGTTTGAAAGACTTCTGCGCAAATACATCTAATGGTCTCTGTTAAAAATGTTATATATATATATATATATATATATATATATATATATATATATATATATATATATATATATATAAAGTTTGGGGGTTCTAGGTAATTTTCTAGCAAAAAATGCTGATTTTAACTTGTGAGCAGCAAGTGTCAGAAAAAGCTTTAGGCCCCTTTCACACTTGGAGTCCGTTGGCGGACTCTGTTTTTCTCAGCGGGGGATAGATCCGCCGATCCCCCGCTGAGCAGCTCTGTCTCCGCGCTGTGTGCGGAGACGGAGGTGTCAGGTCCCGCTGTTCTCTATGGGGGAATCGGATGAGAACGGACCGCCTGTCCGATCCCATCTGTCCAGATTTGACGGACCAGATGTCAGCGGACATGTCTCCGCTGACATCCAATGCCCCATAGAGATGCATGGGGCATCCGTTCAGATCCGCCTGAAAAACTGACAGGTGGATCTGAACAGACCACAGTAGTGTAAAAGGAGCCTTAGTCTTTAAGAGGTTAAACTGCCCTCACTTGACTCCTTTAAACTAAGGGCTCTTTCACACGGTCCGCCTCCGTAGGCGGATCCGTGCTGCTCAGCGGGGATCGATCTGCGATCCCCGCTGAGCCGGGATGACAGCTCTGTCTCCGCTTGCAGTGCGGAGAGGGAGGCGTCACAGCCCCCGCTGCTCTCTATGGGGAATCGGATGAGAGTGGACCGCCTGTCCGCTCTCATCCGATCCCCAGGACGGATGGAAAAACTGAATTTTTGTAAAATCTTACCTGTAAAAATCCTTTCTCCGAGTCCTCCGACAGTCGCCGCCGCCTCTAAGTCATCACTGTTGGGTATTGACTTCCGCTCCGCAGGAGTAGCTAGGCATATAGACTTAGTCAAAAGACAAAAGGCATTAGCATATACACACACCCATGGGGGCTGTCCCATCTGGTCAATACCCCCCTGCAGTGACCACTCCCAACTCAGTTTGGTAGCATAGCAGTAGGTAACAAGAACCCCAAAAGAGGGGCTGGGGAGGCGACTGTCGGAGGACTCAGAGAAAGGAATTTTACAAAAATTCAGTTTTCTCTTACGTCCTCCGACAGTCGCCGCCGCCTCTAAGTCATCACTGTTGGGATGTCCCAAAGCAGTATAGACATGAGGGGTGGGAGACGCAACCGTAGAAAAAACAACGCAGTACCCACATGAGAGAAAGGAATCTTACATGCACTGTAAGAGAACCAACTGGGCAACAGAAAAAAAGACGTCACCGGAAGTGACGAAACGCGTCAGTTTGGAACGCACAGCGTGGTGACATATGTGACGGGTGGAACGCAAGCCGGAAGCTCTTTCGCTGGCGTCCACGCCGATCAGCTTGCGCCGTATACATACGATCACAAGCAGCCTAACTAAGCTGCAACATTAACAGGACCTATACGAATTCCCCTGCAATGTTTTTTGGATGGTTTTTGGCGGTTTTTGATTAAAGTTTGCTGTTTCCTTTTGGCCTGAAGTTTTGTTTGGCTTGAAGTTCTAAGAAGTTTTTTTGCATGTATATACTTTTACCCGGTTGGAAATAAAATTTACAAAAGGTAATACACCATCTGGAGCTTCATTTTTTTCTACATATCTTGGCTGGAGCGAGGGGAGAGGAGACGGAGGGGAACCCCATCATTCCACCCACCCAGAAGCAAGACAAAGAGGTCGTTTTTAGCCTGGAGGGCTACACAAGTCTGATAGGTCTTGGTGCTATAAGGCACACATGACCCACAACGTTTGGTGAGTGATTGAATCTTACCCTTGGTATTTGGATTCACTATTGCACAAGACAACTGCACTTTATTTAAGGAAATTTTGCACAGAAGAACTATATATTTTATATACAATTTTTGCATATATATTATATATATATTTTATAATCTTATTGGGACTTTCACTGGATATTGTTTTCACTGGAGACTTTGTATTTAAATTTATTGGATTACCACTACCCATGTTATTTAATAATTTATATATTTATTTAGAGCAAGCGCTATAGGTAGCCTGTTTTTTAGACTACTTACCTTCACATGACCTTTTTACTATAGCAGCTGCTAAATATTAATTTTAATTATCACAGGAATAATTTAATTTATTCACTTAATTGTAAACATTTCACTTCACGGATTTTAAAGCAAGGGCTATAGGTAGCCTAATTTTAGACTACTCACCTACAACAGTAAAAAAACAATGCTCAACAGGAGCAACAGCCCAGGAAAGCAAATGCCAACAGCCAGGGACCCAAAAAAAAAAAAACACAAGGGTCCATCATGGCACTGCCGCACTGAGAACCTTGCGGCCAAAGGAGGAGCCAAATGTCGCACACCTTGAATGAAGGTGCGAACCAGGGAATGAGACGCCACAGGGCGTTGAAAAAGAATAGCCAGTGCGGACACCTGGCCTTTGATCGTGGCCAGCGCCAGGCGCTGGTCCACTCCAGACTGGAGGAAGGCCAACACTCTCGACACCGAGTACGAGCGAGGGGAGAACTCACACCAGGCGAAATAAGCCTTCCAGGTACAGTAATAGATTTTACCAGAGGAGGTTTTTCTAGCCTTGACAAGATGACCTCAGATGACCTCAGAGAAGAGACCCCTGTCCTTCAGGACCTGGGTCTCAACAGCCAGGCCATTAAAGCCAGCAACTGTAAAAGCAGGATGGAAGATCGGACCCTGAGACAGGAGATCTTCCCGCAGAGGCAGACGCCACGGAGGCGCCACTGCCAGGTGAACAACGTCGGCGTACCAGGACCGGCGTGGCCAGTCCGGAGCCACCAGAATCACCCGGTGCGGTTCCGAGACCAACCTGCGGAGGAACCTGGATAGTAACTGAATCGGAGGAAAGGCATACATCAGACGATACTGATGCCAAGGGGCTACCAACGCATCCGAGGCGTCCGCCAACGGATCGCGCGTTCTTGCCACGAACCTTTCCACCTTTTTTTAGCCGGGATGCGAACAGATCCATGTCTGGGGATCCCCACCTCGCACACAGCATTTGGAAGACCTCCGGGTGTAGGGACCATTCCCCTGGTCCAGGGTCTGGCGGCTCAGATAGTCGGCCTGCCAATTCTCCACACCCAGAATGTGAACTGCCGAGATCGCCGGGACATGAGCCTCGGCCCAAGACAGAATGTCGGTCACCTCCCGGGCCGCCAGAGCACTCCTGGTGCCCCCTTGGTGGTTGATGTAAGCCACAGCGGTAGCATAGTCCGTCTGTACCCGGACAGGATGGCCCCGAAGACGGTCCGACCACTGGAAGAGACAGAGTTTTATCGCTCGCAATTCCAGCACATTTACCGGGAAAGAGGACTCCTCCTCCGACCAAGTGCCCTGGGCAGACAGGTTGCCCAGGACTCCACCCCAGCCCGACAGGCTGGCATCCGTGGTAATCACCGTCCATACCAACGGACGGAAGGACTTGCCCTCCGCCACCGACGGGGACTGGAGCCACCACAGAAGAGCCAATCTGGTCTGACGACTCAAGGAGACACACAGATCCAGGGACTGAGGCAGTCTGTCCCACCTGTCCAGGATCTCCGCTTGGAGAGCCCGCGTGTGAAACTGAGCAAAGGGTATCGCCTCGAAGGCCGAAACCATCAACCCCAGGCCCCGCATACAGGCCCTGAGTGACGAGGACGGGCTGTCCCTGAGGGACCCGATCTCGTCCCGCAAAGTCCGGAGCTTGTCCTTCGGCAAGAACACCTTTGCCTGAGCAGAGTCCAGAATCATTCCCAGGTAGGAAAGACGAAGCGACGGAGACAACGTAGATTTCTGAACGTTGATGGTCCATCCGAACTCCTGGAGCGTCTGTACCGCGGTGGACAGATCGCACACTAGGTCCTGGCTGGCACGCGATCTCAGAAGTAGATCGTCCAGGTAACCCAAGACTGCAATGCCCTGAGCCCTCAGCAGGCCCAGAACCGGCGCCAACACTTTGGTAAACACCCTTGGTGCCGAAGCAAGACCGAAAGGTAACGCCACAAACTGGTAGTGGCCCTCTGCGATAGCAAAACGAAGGTACCGCTGATGACCCTCGAAAATGGGGATGTGCAGGTACGCATCTTTTTGATCAATCGAGGCCAGGAATTCTCCTGGACTCAAGGAGGCCACCACCGAATGGAGAGACTCCATACGGAACTTCTGAACACGCACGAAGCGGTTCAGCGCTTTCAGGTCCAGAATAGGACGCACTTGGCCCTCCTTTCTGGGCACAGTGAACAGATTTGAATAAAACCCCCGAAACCTGTCCCGATGAGGCACCGGGACAATCACCCCGTGGGCAAGAAGGTCCTGCACCGCTTGATGCAGGTCCTACAGACGCCCCGGAGGCAAATGAAGATTTGAGGGAAAGAATCTGTCTGCCGGCCGGGAAAGGAATTAGATCTTGTATCCCGATCGAACGATTTCCAGAACCCACCTGTCCGATATCCGGAGTAGCCAAGGTTGGAGGAAACCGCGCAAACGTCCCCCCACCCCTGAAATGGGTGAGGGCGCCCCTTCAGGCAGAGGCGAATTGACCCGCCGAGCCGGCATTGCCGGACTTCTGCTTACCCGCCCAGGGCTTCTTCTGACTGCCCTGGGCCTTGAAGGGCTTGCCCTTGGATTGGTTCCGAAAGGCACGAAAGGACCCCTGATTGGATCTAGGCGCAGAACCCCGCTTGCCTCGAAAGGACTTGTTCTTCGGGTTCTGGGGCAGCATAGTGCTCTTGCCCCCCGTGACGCCTTTCACCAGGGTATCCAATGCCTCGCCAAAAAGGTGAGAGCCAGCATAGGGAAAATCAGCAACAGTTTTCCGTGAGGACTGGTCGGCCGACCAGCTCTTCAGCCATATCAGTCGCCGGTTAAGCACCGCGACACTGGAGAGGCGTGCCACTAAAGGGGCCTCATTCAAGGCCGCATCACACAAATACATGACTCCTTGGTGGATTTGATCCACCATTTCCAGCCGGGCCGGCGGAACACCATCAGACACGAGATTGCTCCTAAGCATCTTAGTCCAATCAGCCACCGCCTGAGCCATCAGAACGGACGCGAAAACGGGTTTGAGCAACGAACCCACCAACGTGTAGGAATGACGGGCTAGAGACTCCAACCGCCGGTCCGTGGGATCCCGGAAAACCGGGGTATCCTCAGTAGGAACCAAGGTAGCCTTGTTTAACACGGCCACAGTGTGATCTACCTGTGGAGGCAGTGGCACACACCATCGTGATTCCGTAGCCGGCGCAAAAGGATAAAGCAATTTGAACCGACTAGGTACCAGGAATGGACGTTTTAACGTGCGCCACATTTCATTAACAGTGTAATGAAACTCAGCTGGGCAGGGAAAAAACTGCGCCGACTTGCGGGTCCTGTGCGTCCCAAATGAGGACACAACGCCCGGAGGACAGGGCTCATCCTCCAAATGTAAGGTTTCCTTAACAGAAACAATTAACTCATCCATGGTCGCCCGTTCTTCAGGTGACCCTGGGGAGGAGGTATCAACCCCCTCCACCTCAGCCTCCCCCTCAGACCCCGGGGGGTCCAAGGACGAGGGGGACCCTGAAAAGGGCATGCTCGCAGCAGCAGCCATATCCCCATCTGAATCAGAAGAGAGAGACAATCTGGGCCTCTTTTTTGCAGCACGTTCAGACATCAGCATTTCCATATTAGACATCAAAGTCGCCACCACAGCAGCCAAATCGGGTCGCAGCGGGGCCACAGGAGAACTGGGGACCCCCACCAGAGCTGGGGGGAACTTGCTAACCTGAGAATCCATTGCTCAAGGTTACAGAAACAAAAAACAGTGCAATAAAATGTGTACTGCCCCTTTTAAAATCGCTGTGGTATGCGCAGCCCACCGCTACAGCTACAGTGACAAAGACCCCAAAAGGAGAAGAGAAAACTGAGCCAGAAGCGATAATACAGAGGAATATTGAGAGCGATAACCTGCAGAGCCCGCAGAGTGTTGCTACCGATGTCCTGCTGCAGATGGAAAGGAAGTGCTGCTGAAGTAGGCTGGACTATAGACTGCCAGACTTAGGGAAAATGGCTGCCCCAAAGAAATGCATTGGAGGCTACGCCAAAATGGCCGCCGAACATGCGGTCGGACCGATCATCCACCTACCCACAAAATGGCGGTGGATGGCGCCAAAATAGCATGCAGTATCGCCCCCAGGGAAGCTACACATGCCTGCCCATAGCCAAGATGGCGGACCGCGCGAATACACACCGCTGCGGTCGCCACACAAAAAAACGTCTGCACCACCAACAATGCACCGAAGTGACACAGGGAAGGGGACCCCCAAAAAACATACAGTATCTGCACAAGCGATCCCCACAGGGACCGCACAGGGAGTTACACAGGCACAGACATGGGGAACACACAGCAACACAGACTGCCACCCCAGACAGAGGCCCCACACAGAAGTACTTACCTGTACCCGATGGCGTGGGAAGCCTCTATGAACGGAAAACCGATGTCCTCATCTGACAGGGAGTGCCGTGAGCCAGGGACATGACACTGCAGCATCGCAGATGTGTCCTGTGAGGTAGCCACCTCACGGCTGCATCCCTGCAGCGAGCAGGGATGGGTCGTTCGTAATGCCAGGGCGAACCGTAGCTGAACGCTCAATGGCGGGCTGGGGGTCCATCTGACCCTTCTGCCCTGGAGAATCATTCCCAGGTAGGAAAGACGAAGCGACGGAGACAACGTAGATTTCTGAACGTTGATGGTCCATCCGAACTCCTGGAGCGTCTGTACCGCGGTGGACAGATCGCACACTAGGTCCTGGCTGGCACGCGATCTCAGAAGTAGATCGTCCAGGTAACCCAAGACCGCAATGCCCTGAGCCCTCAGCAGGCCCAGAACCGGCGCCAACACTTTGGTAAACACCCTTGGTGCCGAAGCAAGACCGAAAGGTAACGCCACAAACTGGTAGTGGCCCTCTGCGATAGCAAAACGAAGGTACCGCTGATGACCCTCGAAAATGGGGATGTGCAGGTACGCATCTTTTTGATCAATCGAGGCCAGGAATTCTCCTGGACTCAAGGAGGCCACCACCGAATGGAGAGACTCCATACGGAACTTCTGAACACGCACGAAGCGGTTCAGCGCTTTCAGGTCCAGAATAGGACGCACTTGGCCCTCCTTTCTGGGCACAGTGAACAGATTTGAATAAAACCCCCGAAACCTGTCCCGATGAGGCACCGGGACAATCACCCCGTGGGCAAGAAGGTCCTGCACCGCTTGATGCAGGTCCTACAGACGCCCCGGAGGCAAATGAAGATTTGAGGGAAAGAATCTGTCTGCCGGCCGGGAAAGGAATTAGATCTTGTATCCCGATCGAACGATTTCCAGAACCCACCTGTCCGATATCCGGAGTAGCCAAGGTTGGAGGAAACCGCGCAAACGTCCCCCCACCCCTGAAATGGGTGAGGGCGCCCCTTCAGGCAGAGGCGAATTGACCCGCCGAGCCGGCATTGCCGGACTTCTGCTTACCCGCCCAGGGCTTCTTCTGACTGCCCTGGGCCTTGAAGGGCTTGCCCTTGGATTGGTTCCGAAAGGCACGAAAGGACCCCTGATTGGATCTAGGCGCAGAACCCCGCTTGCCTCGAAAGGACTTGTTCTTCGGGTTCTGGGGCAGCATAGTGCTCTTGCCCCCCGTGACGCCTTTCACCAGGGTATCCAATGCCTCGCCAAAAAGGTGAGAGCCAGCATAGGGAAAATCAGCAACAGTTTTCCGTGAGGACTGGTCGGCCGACCAGCTCTTCAGCCATATCAGTCGCCGGTTAAGCACCGCGACACTGGAGAGGCGTGCCACTAAAGGGGCCTCATTCAAGGCCGCATCACACAAATACATGACTCCTTGGTGGATTTGATCCACCATTTCCAGCCGGGCCGGCGGAACACCATCAGACACGAGATTGCTCCTAAGCATCTTAGTCCAATCAGCCACCGCCTGAGCCATCAGAACGGACGCGAAAACGGGTTTGAGCAACGAACCCACCAACGTGTAGGAATGACGGGCTAGAGACTCCAACCGCCGGTCCGTGGGATCCCGGAAAACCGGGGTATCCTCAGTAGGAACCAAGGTAGCCTTGTTTAACACGGCCACAGTGTGATCTACCTGTGGAGGCAGTGGCACACACCATCGTGATTCCGTAGCCGGCGCAAAAGGATAAAGCAATTTGAACCGACTAGGTACCAGGAATGGACGTTTTAACGTGCGCCACATTTCATTAACAGTGTAATGAAACTCAGCTGGGCAGGGAAAAAACTGCGCCGACTTGCGGGTCCTGTGCGTCCCAAATGAGGACACAACGCCCGGAGGACAGGGCTCATCCTCCAAATGTAAGGTTTCCTTAACAGAAACAATTAACTCATCCATGGTCGCCCGTTCTTCAGGTGACCCTGGGGAGGAGGTATCAACCCCCTCCACCTCAGCCTCCCCCTCAGACCCCGGGGGGTCCAAGGACGAGGGGGACCCTGAAAAGGGCATGCTCGCAGCAGCAGCCATATCCCCATCTGAATCAGAAGAGAGAGACAATCTGGGCCTCTTTTTTGCAGCACGTTCAGACATCAGCATTTCCATATTAGACATCAAAGTCGCCACCACAGCAGCCAAATCGGGTCGCAGCGGGGCCACAGGAGAACTGGGGACCCCCACCAGAGCTGGGGGGAACTTGCTAACCTGAGAATCCATTGCTCAAGGTTACAGAAACAAAAAACAGTGCAATAAAATGTGTACTGCCCCTTTTAAAATCGCTGTGGTATGCGCAGCCCACCGCTACAGCTACAGTGACAAAGACCCCAAAAGGAGAAGAGAAAACTGAGCCAGAAGCGATAATACAGAGGAATATTGAGAGCGATAACCTGCAGAGCCCGCAGAGTGTTGCTACCGATGTCCTGCTGCAGATGGAAAGGAAGTGCTGCTGAAGTAGGCTGGACTATAGACTGCCAGACTTAGGGAAAATGGCTGCCCCAAAGAAATGCATTGGAGGCTACGCCAAAATGGCCGCCGAACATGCGGTCGGACCGATCATCCACCTACCCACAAAATGGCGGTGGATGGCGCCAAAATAGCATGCAGTATCGCCCCCAGGGAAGCTACACATGCCTGCCCATAGCCAAGATGGCGGACCGCGCGAATACACACCGCTGCGGTCGCCACACAAAAAAACGTCTGCACCACCAACAATGCACCGAAGTGACACAGGGAAGGGGACCCCCAAAAAACATACAGTATCTGCACAAGCGATCCCCACAGGGACCGCACAGGGAGTTACACAGGCACAGACATGGGGAACACACAGCAACACAGACTGCCACCCCAGACAGAGGCCCCACACAGAAGTACTTACCTGTACCCGATGGCGTGGGAAGCCTCTATGAACGGAAAACCGATGTCCTCATCTGACAGGGAGTGCCGTGAGCCAGGGACATGACACTGCAGCATCGCAGATGTGTCCTGTGAGGTAGCCACCTCACGGCTGCATCCCTGCAGCGAGCAGGGATGGGTCGTTCGTAATGCCAGGGCGAACCGTAGCTGAACGCTCAATGGCGGGCTGGGGGTCCATCTGACCCTTCTGCCCTGGAGAATCATTCCCAGGTAGGAAAGACGAAGCGACGGAGACAACGTAGATTTCTGAACGTTGATGGTCCATCCGAACTCCTGGAGCGTCTGTACCGCGGTGGACAGATCGCACACTAGGTCCTGGCTGGCACGCGATCTCAGAAGTAGATCGTCCAGGTAACCCAAGACCGCAATGCCCTGAGCCCTCAGCAGGCCCAGAACCGGCGCCAACACTTTGGTAAACACCCTTGGTGCCGAAGCAAGACCGAAAGGTAACGCCACAAACTGGTAGTGGCCCTCTGCGATAGCAAAACGAAGGTACCGCTGATGACCCTCGAAAATGGGGATGTGCAGGTACGCATCTTTTTGATCAATCGAGGCCAGGAATTCTCCTGGACTCAAGGAGGCCACCACCGAATGGAGAGACTCCATACGGAACTTCTGAACACGCACGAAGCGGTTCAGCGCTTTCAGGTCCAGAATAGGACGCACTTGGCCCTCCTTTCTGGGCACAGTGAACAGATTTGAATAAAACCCCCGAAACCTGTCCCGATGAGGCACCGGGACAATCACCCCGTGGGCAAGAAGGTCCTGCACCGCTTGATGCAGGTCCTACAGACGCCCCGGAGGCAAATGAAGATTTGAGGGAAAGAATCTGTCTGCCGGCCGGGAAAGGAATTAGATCTTGTATCCCGATCGAACGATTTCCAGAACCCACCTGTCCGATATCCGGAGTAGCCAAGGTTGGAGGAAACCGCGCAAACGTCCCCCCACCCCTGAAATGGGTGAGGGCGCCCCTTCAGGCAGAGGCGAATTGACCCGCCGAGCCGGCATTGCCGGACTTCTGCTTACCCGCCCAGGGCTTCTTCTGACTGCCCTGGGCCTTGAAGGGCTTGCCCTTGGATTGGTTCCGAAAGGCACGAAAGGACCCCTGATTGGATCTAGGCGCAGAACCCCGCTTGCCTCGAAAGGACTTGTTCTTCGGGTTCTGGGGCAGCATAGTGCTCTTGCCCCCCGTGACGCCTTTCACCAGGGTATCCAATGCCTCGCCAAAAAGGTGAGAGCCAGCATAGGGAAAATCAGCAACAGTTTTCCGTGAGGACTGGTCGGCCGACCAGCTCTTCAGCCATATCAGTCGCCGGTTAAGCACCGCGACACTGGAGAGGCGTGCCACTAAAGGGGCCTCATTCAAGGCCGCATCACACAAATACATGACTCCTTGGTGGATTTGATCCACCATTTCCAGCCGGGCCGGCGGAACACCATCAGACACGAGATTGCTCCTAAGCATCTTAGTCCAATCAGCCACCGCCTGAGCCATCAGAACGGACGCGAAAACGGGTTTGAGCAACGAACCCACCAACGTGTAGGAATGACGGGCTAGAGACTCCAACCGCCGGTCCGTGGGATCCCGGAAAACCGGGGTATCCTCAGTAGGAACCAAGGTAGCCTTGTTTAACACGGCCACAGTGTGATCTACCTGTGGAGGCAGTGGCACACACCATCGTGATTCCGTAGCCGGCGCAAAAGGATAAAGCAATTTGAACCGACTAGGTACCAGGAATGGACGTTTTAACGTGCGCCACATTTCATTAACAGTGTAATGAAACTCAGCTGGGCAGGGAAAAAACTGCGCCGACTTGCGGGTCCTGTGCGTCCCAAATGAGGACACAACGCCCGGAGGACAGGGCTCATCCTCCAAATGTAAGGTTTCCTTAACAGAAACAATTAACTCATCCATGGTCGCCCGTTCTTCAGGTGACCCTGGGGAGGAGGTATCAACCCCCTCCACCTCAGCCTCCCCCTCAGACCCCGGGGGGTCCAAGGACGAGGGGGACCCTGAAAAGGGCATGCTCGCAGCAGCAGCCATATCCCCATCTGAATCAGAAGAGAGAGACAATCTGGGCCTCTTTTTTGCAGCACGTTCAGACATCAGCATTTCCATATTAGACATCAAAGTCGCCACCACAGCAGCCAAATCGGGTCGCAGCGGGGCCACAGGAGAACTGGGGACCCCCACCAGAGCTGGGGGGAACTTGCTAACCTGAGAATCCATTGCTCAAGGTTACAGAAACAAAAAACAGTGCAATAAAATGTGTACTGCCCCTTTTAAAATCGCTGTGGTATGCGCAGCCCACCGCTACAGCTACAGTGACAAAGACCCCAAAAGGAGAAGAGAAAACTGAGCCAGAAGCGATAATACAGAGGAATATTGAGAGCGATAACCTGCAGAGCCCGCAGAGTGTTGCTACCGATGTCCTGCTGCAGATGGAAAGGAAGTGCTGCTGAAGTAGGCTGGACTATAGACTGCCAGACTTAGGGAAAATGGCTGCCCCAAAGAAATGCATTGGAGGCTACGCCAAAATGGCCGCCGAACATGCGGTCGGACCGATCATCCACCTACCCACAAAATGGCGGTGGATGGCGCCAAAATAGCATGCAGTATCGCCCCCAGGGAAGCTACACATGCCTGCCCATAGCCAAGATGGCGGACCGCGCGAATACACACCGCTGCGGTCGCCACACAAAAAAACGTCTGCACCACCAACAATGCACCGAAGTGACACAGGGAAGGGGACCCCCAAAAAACATACAGTATCTGCACAAGCGATCCCCACAGGGACCGCACAGGGAGTTACACAGGCACAGACATGGGGAACACACAGCAACACAGACTGCCACCCCAGACAGAGGCCCCACACAGAAGTACTTACCTGTACCCGATGGCGTGGGAAGCCTCTATGAACGGAAAACCGATGTCCTCATCTGACAGGGAGTGCCGTGAGCCAGGGACATGACACTGCAGCATCGCAGATGTGTCCTGTGAGGTAGCCACCTCACGGCTGCATCCCTGCAGCGAGCAGGGATGGGTCGTTCGTAATGCCAGGGCGAACCGTAGCTGAACGCTCGATGGCGGGCTGGGGGTCCATCTGACCCTTCTGCCCTGGAGAACCAGGGCGGTCAGTCCGAATCCCAGCACCGCATGATCCATCTTCATCCGAAGATAAGACTAACACTAGAAGCTGACAAAATAAACAGCTAGTAAAGTAAGAAAAAACTGACATTTTCAAAGAAAATCAAATAAAAGATTAGGAAGGCTGAGACTGAAGCCCCAGCACAGGGAAGCCTGACTACTGACGCTAGGCAGATTAAAACTGAGTTGGGAGTGGTCACTGCAGGGGGGTATTGACCAGATGGGACAGCCCCCATGGGTGTGTATATGCTAATGCCTTTTGTCTTTTGACCAAGTCTATATGCCTAGCTACTCCTGCGGATCGGAAGTCAATACCCAACAGTGATGACTTAGAGGCGGCGGCGACTGTCGGAGGACGTAAGAGAAATAGGGGTTTCATCCGTCCGGATTTCACGCACAGGATCGGATGCGGATGGCAGCGTACACGTCACCGCTGACATCCGCTGCTCCATAGGGCTGAATGGGGCATCCGATCAGATCCGCCTAAAAAACTGACAGGTGGATCTGATCGGACCGCCCTTGTGAAAGAGCCCTAAAAGAACAAAATTATACATTGTGTTTAAAGTTATCTAACAGCCTTAAAAAGTTGATAAACATTTGCTGGAGGCTTTTTTTTTTTGACAGCTGTGAGTGAGCAGAGAACAGCTATGCTCTGTATGAATCCAGAAAATGCTGTTTCAAGATCGTGAGGGGGATTGAATTATATATATATATATATATATATATATATATATATATATATATATATATATACACACACACATACTTACACACACACACACAATCCCACAAAAGTGAGTAAACCCCTAACATTTTTGGAAAAAATGTATTATACATTTGTGACAAGGAAGAAATTACACTTTGCTACAAATTG
This sequence comes from Pelophylax lessonae, assembly GCF_965119305.1. NCBI lineage: Eukaryota > Metazoa > Chordata > Amphibia > Anura > Ranidae > Pelophylax > Pelophylax lessonae. The sequence goes on from NC_138770.1 coordinate 183,617,773, forward strand.
AGTCCAATTAGCCATTTTCCCTCCCCGGTGTCATGTGAATCGTTAGTGTTACAAGGTCTCAGGTGTGAACAGGGAGCAGGGGTGTTAAATTTGGTGTTATCGCTCTCACTCTCTCATACTGGTCACTGGAAGTTCAACATGGCGCCTCATGGCAAAGAACTCTCTGAGGATCTGGGAAAAAATAATGGTTGCTCTACATAAAGATGGTCTAGGCTATAAGAAGATTGCCAACACCCTGAAAATGAGCTGCAGCATGGTGGCCAAGACCATACAGTGGTTTACTAGTATCGACCAAAGTAGTTGAGTGCACGTGCATCATATCCAGAGGTTGTCTTTGGGAAATAGACGTATGAGTGCTGCCAGCATTGCTGCAGAGGTTGAAGGGGTGGGGGTCAGCCTGTCAGTGCTCAACCATACGCCGCACACTGCATCAAATTGGTCTGCATGGCTGTCGTCCCAGAAGGAAGCCTCTTCTAAAGATGATGCACAAGAAAGCCTGCAAACAGTTTGCTGATGACAGGCAGATTAAGGACATGGATTACTGGAACCATGTCCTGTGGTCTGGTGAGACCAAGATAAACTTATTTGGTTCAGATGATTGTCAAGCGTGTTTGGCAGCAACCAGGTAAGGAGTACAAAGACAAGTGTGTCTTTCCTACAGTCAAGCATGGTGGTGGAAGTGTCATGGTCTGGGGCTTCATAAATGCTGCTGGCACTGGGGAGCTACAGTTCATTGAGAGAACCATGAATGCCATCATGTACTGTGACATACTGAAGCAGAGCATGATCCCCTCCCTTAGCAGACTGGGCCACAGGACAGTATTCCAACATGATAACGATAACGTAATAAATGACCCCAAATACACCTCCAAGAAAACCACTGCCTTGCTAAAGAAGCTGAGAGTAAAAGTGATGGACTGACCAAGCATGTATCCAGACCAAAACACTATTGAGAATCTGTGGGGCATCCTCAAATGGACGGTGGAAGAGCGCAAGGTCTCAAACATCCACCAGCTCCGTGATGTCATCTTAGAGGAGTGGAAGAGGACTGCGGTGGCAACCTGTGCAGCTCTGGTGAACTCCATGCCTAAGAGGGTAAAGGCAGTGCTGGAAAATAATGGTGGCCACACAAAATATTGACACTTTGGACGTTTTCACTTAGGGGTGTATTCACTTTTGTTGCCAGCGGTTTAGACAATGGCTGTGTGTTGAGTTATTTTGGGGGACAGCAAATGTACACTGTTATACAAGCTGTACACTCACTACTACTACCCACTACATTGTAACAAAGTGTCATTTCTGCAGTGTTGTCACATGAAAAGATATAATAAAAACTTTACGGAAATGTGAGTGGTGTACTCACTTTTGTGAGATACGTTGTGTGTGTGTGTGTGTGTGTGTGTATATATATATATATATATATATATATATATATATATATATATATATATATATATTTATTTTGTAACCACTCAGAATGTGACATTGGACCTTCATGTAACCTACTTGTTCAAACGACTCCTACTTCAAAGTATGTTGTCCGGTTAAAAGTATGGAATTTACTATTGCTGACTTGCTTTTAATTGTGCGTGCTTTGTGGCGCTCACTCTTATACCTTGCTCACTTGGTAAGTTACTGACTTGGAACAAGCATGCAAGGTGTTAGGACCTGATGTGCACATACATGTCTTTGCCAGTGACTCACTAAACAGGATAAAAAGAATGACAGCCCAGGAGCAAACAAAAAATAGATCCGAATTTTCATTCTAGGAGGATCCCTTTTAAAGCGACAGTTGAATGTTATGGTAACACCGAAAATGCCTGCGAGCTGTATCAGAGGCTCTGTAAATGTATATATATACTTCCAACTGCAAAGGTGACCTTGCATTCACTCTAGAGCCTTCATATTGAAACCCCTAGCAGAAATTATCCTGCAGAACCATTCAATAACACCTTTTAAAATATATTTACCTTATTTTTCCCTATTCAATCCTCGCCATGCTCTATCCCATTTTTAAGCGATCCCTGAAAACTTTTTTCTACAGAGAAGCCTACCGTGCCCCCGCCTAACAACTGTACTTATTTTTTCATCATCTCATCCCCCATAGTTATTACCTTTTCGTATCACTTGACCCTCCCTCTTAGATTTTAAGCTGTAACAAATCGAGCAGGGTCCTGCGATTCCTCCTGTATTGCATTATATTGTAATTGTACAGTCTGCACTAACATTGTAAAGCGCTGCACAAACTGTTGCCGCTATATGAATCCTGTATAATAATAAATTATTCTCACCTAGGGGGAGAATAAAATGAAGCCTCTACCTGCATCCTCCTGCGATACGCACATCACATATCCCAGGAGGCTGCAGAAGGCTTCCCCACAACACCAGGAGCCCAGAAAAGACAGCCATCTCCTGTTGACAAAGTAAACAAAGATAGCTATGTGGGACAGGATGTATAGCAGAAGAGTGGTGAGGGGATAAAATGACAACTCAGAATTTGCTGAGTTTGGAAGTATCATTTCCTTTAATAAAAGACCAAAAGAGAAGTGGCAAACTGTGGATAAATTTAATGGGAATGGGTGAAGTTCCACTTCAAAATGTTGAATCATGGAAATCAAATTCCCACCTAACCCAGAGCACATACGTTTCCTAGACCCTTTCCCTTAATCGTTCCCCATTCTGGAGTAAATATCCCATAGTTTGTAGATGCTATAACTTTTGCGCAAACCAATCAATATATGCTTATTGGGATTTTTTTATCAAAAATATGTAGCAGAATATATTTTGGCCTAAATTGATGAAGAAATTTGATTTTTAACATTTTTTTTTTATTGGTTCGGTTTATAGCAGAAATTAAAAAATATTACTTTTCTTTTCAAAATTGTCAGTCTTTTTTTGTTTAAATACCACCAAAAGAAAGCTCCGTTTGTGGGGAAAAAGGACATCAATTTTGTTTTGATACAGTGTCACATGACCGTGCACTTGTCAGTTAAAGTAAGGCAGTGCCATATCACAAAAAATGGCCTGGTCATGAAGGGGGGAAAATCTTCCAGAGGGCAAGTAGTTAGGGTCCATAAGGTGCTCTTACATGCTTATGAAGATGTAGCTGCAGGAGAAACAGAAAACACACAGTACAAGGCTTTCATGTCACACAAGGCAAATTAATGATTTCAAGAAGCACGATTAAGATAATGAAAGCACAGAGATAAACATACACACTGAAGATCCTTCTTAATCAACTTACATCGAGTCATTTCTGACCAACTGCCCATTGTGTCGCATGAGGTTTTCACTAATTGATCTCTCTCTCTTCTGACGCCCCATGTGACGCACCTAGAAATTCAGGACAAGAATATTGGTAGAAGAGCAATGACACTTTAATATACCTTGCAAGCTTAGTTAATGCTAGCAGTCATCTATGCCAGCCTTTAAGGAAAGGGAAATGAGACTAGGAGGATAGGAGTTTTTGTATGACAAAAATGAAAAGTATGCTTAGGGGGATGATGAAAAGCATTTCTTTGAGAGACCTCTAACACATTAAAATAAAGTGGTACTTGGCAAAAAGATATTTCCATAGCCATGCACAGTGGTTTCATAGCTGGTCTATAAATTAAAGGGTTTGGGATATGCAGTCAAAATTAAAATCACCGTTAGGCATCTGTGATGGCAGCCACAACCTTAAACACAAAAAGTTGTCTAAATTAAACATTTGTGATTAGTCTATGCAGAGAGGCAGAGGAGGCATGCTGTTGACCGTTTCAGTGGCAGCTTATTGGAGGAAAAACAGGTGCAATTGGAAAAGGTTTTCTAAGCAATCCGAATCACTATTTCCCCTGAGGGGTCTTGACCAGTGGAGTCCCAAAGATTTCAGATTGTGCTCCATGCAAGCTGCATTGCCAGATGGTAATCCAATTTTAAAAAAGACAACTTATGATTTTGGAGGAGGGAAGTGGAAGAACTGTCATACTTGCTTAGAAACATACATATTCGCGAGCACACCAAGGATCTTGCACAGCAGTCCGGAGAAACTTTTTATTCCAAAAGGATCACATCAGGATACCTATCCTGATGTGATCCTTTTGGAATAAAAAGTTTCTCTGGACTGCTGTGAAAGATCCTTGGTGTGCTGGCGAATATGTATGTATCTGTGATAGATCCAGTGTCCAGCTGGGGATCGCTGCAGCACCCACAACCCATGTGCCTATATCCAGGAAGGTGTGCAATGGGAATATGAACTATACTTTCTTAGAAGACATCACTGCTCAAGGTTGGTTTCCACTTGTATCACCTCCACTGCATGCTAGTAGGTGCTGGCCCTGTTCATCACAGGCTTCACAGTAGAAGAAAATAATCTGGTTGGCCGCACATTATATAAAAACACCTTTATTTGGACATGTTCAAGAAAGACTCTCCACACTACAATCAAGGGAACATAGCGCTTATAAAAGATGATTTTATCGGACGTGCGGCCGACTAGATTCATTTCTTCTACAGACAAACTTGCTTATTCTCTAGAAAACTGCTGGGGTGTTTGCTGGTACACACACACAAGGATGGAAGACTTGGGTCATGGGAATCTGTATACAATAGAGGCATTGTTGCAGTAGTAAAATCCGTTTGCCAACTTGTAATTCATGAGATGGCATATTTATCAAGTTCTAACTGACAAGCAAATCTGTTTTAAGACGGGCCACCACATTTTGAGTATTGATCTAATACAAAATAAACATGCTATACACAAAAGTGAAAGAAGGTTTGGACAATCCTTCTAGTGATGGTTACCAGTGCAAAGGCAAAATGTTTCCAGCCAATAAAACAACCTTGATCCCAAAGATTCAGCATGTGCAATCTTTTTGTCAGGAATATATTGCATTTTGATGACTGTATGAGGTCAATATATGTAAAGCAGAAAGTTCCCAAGTATACAATCCCTCAACAAAACAAAGCTACTTATAGCTTCACAGGAGAAACTGGCTTTATGTTTTTACTTGGACTGTGACACTTGCCTCTTCATTCTGTGGAGTGGTTGCTGTGGGTCTTTCCAAGTCCAGGAAGTCTAGCGGCCTCTCACTGAGGGTCAGAACCCGCGGTGGAGTCTTCAGAGCCAAGGGCTCAAATGGGGTGGTCTGAATGAGGTCCAGATCTGCAGGCCTTGAGAAAGATCCATCTTCACTTTGACCTGTACAATAGTTTATTTACAGACAACATAAATGTACAAGGACATTTTGTCATTTAAAAACATAACCAAGTTACCTAATCAACTTCTTATTGAAATATATATGGGGGTAGGGTCATTATACAGTAAGTATGTAAGCTGAAGCAGGTTAAATCTAGTCTCCACCAAGCAAGTAAACGTTGCTGCCAGTACTGACCTCCTTCTGAAAATACTAAGTTTTCAGACTTTCAAACGCTTTCTGAGAAACGGACCTAAAACAAGCCTGCAAATCAAGAATGTCTGAGCCCCTAATCTACAAACTTGTTTTAGGTCAGAGCTTCAGAAAGTATTGAAACCATAGGATCAGCATTACAGCCCCATACAGGTTTCCTTTAAGAATAACTACTTCATGTAACGAATATGAATTATGTGAAAAAAAGGCTGCCTTTAAATTAGTTCCTTGTCATCTCTAGAATAGCAGTGCAGTGCTTAAAGCCCCATGTGCTGCTGCCCGGGATGAATAGTTTCATGCCAAGCTGCAGATAAGTGTAAGGTATCTATCACATATTGGTCCACACTTTCTATAAGCTAGACCAGTGTTTCTCAACTCTGGTCCTCAGGGCACACTAACAGGCCAGGTTTGCAAGAAAACTGAAATACATCACAGGTGATATCATTTGCTGCTCAGTGATTGCAGTATTCCAGTCTGCATCTCCCCAAGGTAATACTTAAAATCTGACCTGTTATTGTGCCCTGAGGACTGGAGTTGAGAAACATTGAGCTAGACTGAGACAGACACTATGCTCACACCTGTGGCTTCCTATGGCTTCCTAAATGTGGCTGACAGGAAGCATCAAACATTGTGCACTAGTGTGTGACCTACTCCCAGGTGAGTGTACTTGGGCATAGAGATTGGCTGCCAGGACCAAGCACTGTCACATGACAGTGGGGGGGGGGGGGGGTGTGACATCACTAGCCCCCCTTGCCTTCAACACCAGATTTTGTGCTAGTGGAGATGGAGAAAGTGAGGCTGGAGAGTTCTGGCAAGGTGAGAATCGGGGGAGGAGGGCCTTTACAAGTTACTGTCCCTTTTTGCCATGAATGGTGACAGTGTCTCTCCAATATACAGTTATCCTTCAAGAAGACAGGGGTTTGCATTGAAAACCAAAGAAGAGTCTTAAAACATTAGCTCTAGATGTCATTTCTAGGATATGTCCAGCACCAGTTAAGGCTGGGTTCACACATATGCAAATTGGATGTGAGTTTCCCCGCATCCAATTTGCATGACAGGCGAGTATGACTGGCTCCCAATGGAGCTGGTTCACATAGGTCTGGGGCAGCCATGGTCCGCACTGAAAAAGGGTCCTGTGCATTTTCTGGTCCGATTCAGGAAAAAGATTGGACCCGATTTGCACCTGAACTGGTGAACAGGGACGCACTGGACCCAATGCTGGGATCCCGCGGCCGCATATGTGTGAACTCGGACTAAATGTTTTCTATGAAGTGTCATTTAATGTGAAAAAGAGAGCAGGGTCTGAGACTGCTTTATAGGTAACACCCCTCCATCCCTATTCGTACATAAAAAGAAAAGAAAAACGCCCATGGGACTTTAGATGAGGTGGGTACCGTAGGCCATAAATACTGCATTTTATATTGTCATACAATACACAGTAGACAGGATCAAACAGTAAAAATAAAAAAAAGTATACATATAGGTCCATAACAGTACAAATTGCATATTGGTATATAAACATCTTGAGGCTCAATGCATTTCGTGAGATTCGACTCACTTCTTCAAGAGCAAATGCGTATTTGGTCTATAAATCTAATACAACATAGTATCAAAATACAATGCAGTAATCATAAAATGTTTATTTTAAAATGGACCTAAAGGCGGATAAGTACTCACATCGGCTGAGCCGGGATGAGAGAGAGACCTGTGCAACCCCCAGGTAGCAGCCGAAAACGCCTGATCCGGGAGTTGAAGGAGTGGAACAAACAGACAGCCTCCAAGGGGGGACATGTGGGAAATAAGTGTGTTATATCCAATGTGGGAAGGTATCTCTTGTGCTCCATAGCAGTTTGCTGTAACAAATATATGTGTATATGCGTATATAAGAATATGTAAAAATAATGAAATGAGGTCATCTACTAATATATATATATATATATATATATATATATATATATATATATATATATATATATATTATATATATAATGTGATGGAGTAAAGGTGGTATCTGTGCAATATACATATAGTAGAGCACAAGCAGGAGTATGGAGCAAGAGATAAAAAGATCAAAGATGTATAGTGAAACAGATGGAGACCAGGGAAGTGGAGGAAAAAGAAACAGTAATACCAATAAACAGTGTGGCAAAAAAAGAGTGAGAGATATATAGGGGTAGAAAAGTGTGAAATCCATAGGGAATAAACGAATATATCAGAGTAAGTGAAGTCTGCCAAGGCATACAAATGTGAAGCCAGTGGTGTGGGATGATTCTCCTAGGTGAAAGAGTGAGTCTGCAATTCCTGGTGCAAAAACCTCCCCTATGTACCCCCAAGGAGGTGTGGTGAGCGCCACGCCTAACGCCATGTGGGGCGGCTAATGAGAGACATGGACAGACGCCTGTGGGCGGGTGTCGTCTCAGGGGAACAAATGGAGCCAAGTGAGTCGAATATCACGAAATGCATGAGCCTCAAGATGTTTATGTACCACTATGCAATTTATACCGTTATGGACCTTTATGTATACTTTTTTGTATTTTTACTGTTTGATCCGGTCTATTGTGTATTGTATGACAAAATAAATTGCAGTATTTATGGTCTACAGTACCCACCTCATTTAAAGTCCCATGGGCGTTTTTCTTTTCTTTTTAAGAAGTGTCATTTAAAACCATATATATTGCTCACCTGTTACCACAATTCTCTCTGGAACTTGCATAATAGCACCAGGGTAAGAAATGTCACCATCTGCTTTGGGATCTGATTCAGTGTTGCTTGAAGCAACCTTCAGCTTTTCGGGGACCCGCATTCTCTGACTGATACCCTCTGTGTAGTCAATCTCATACTGCATGCGGTTCATCTCCGCCATCTCTGCTGCAGGTGATGAGAAGTCCCTGTTGTTCATCCTAAAGAGATGGAAGAATGCACAATATACTTCAAAACTAAAGAAATTAATACTCAGGAATGTCTCCACTGCAGAATTTGGGGAGACAAGTGTAATCTGGGAGTTTCAAGTCCTATTTGTGTCCTTTGCTTTAAAACATTATAGCAAAATCTCTGCTCTCTATGCAGTTTAGGGTCCGGCGCTACAGTGTGAATTCAAACAGTAATCCCATTGAAGTAAAGCATGTGGCCAACCTCTTCAATTCAAACAACTCAGGGCAGAGCCAAGCAACCAGTAGTGTGCCAATAGTGGCAGACCTAAAGGAATAGCCTCCCCAAAAGGTGGCATCTCTGTGGAGTCCACCTTAAAAAGCCAATGATCTCCAAGGTCATCATCCTTATAATCACAGCAAGATGAATGTGAAAAGATGACTTAACACTACAACAGGGGAAATTCTGATGGGTTCAAAAACTTCTGTTTCTCAAAATATTTATAACAATTCAGAGTTTTTTTTTTTTTTTTTAATTTCTTTATTGAGAAGAAAGTACCAAGTAACAATAATGCCATGAAGGGTAACAGAAATTAGCCAACAGGCAAATATAACAGCGTGATGCAATTCTGTGTCAACAACCGAGTAGTCATGGTAACAAACATAAGTGTTAGGGTACTATGCAAAAGCAACATGAGAGTGGTAGATGCACTCGGCATGCAAGGAATATGTGGTGGAAAAAAAAAAAAGGGGAAAGAGTCTGCCGGGCAGGTCCGAGTGCATCTAGCCAAACGTCCTAACAAGGACGCATCCTGATATACTCCTACAAATTACAGGCTGGTCAGCCAAAAGTACAAAGGAGGATCTTGATGACAAAGTATTGGAGAAAGGAGTTGAGGTTAGAGGAAGGAGACGGGAAGGGGAAAAATGAGGGGAGAAAAGAAGAAATAAGGGAAGACAAGGTGGGAAGGAAGGGAGGGAGAGCCGGAGCCTGGCAACCCGGCACGCCCCCAAGAAGAGAGATGTGCACTGCGCAGCAGATCAGCCTGCACTCTGCAGATACGCATCAGTGCCGGTGAAGTAAACCCATGGCCTCCACCAGTCCTAGGTCTGCTCCTCAGTGTTTTTCAAGGTAGCAGTCAATTCCTCCATCCGGTTAATTTTGGCATACCATAGCTCGCGCGTAGGAGGTTGAATCCATCTCTACATGGCCGGAATGCAGGCCTTCACAGCTTAAGGAGTTGGATCGTTAGATATTTCTTATGTTTCCGAACTGGTCTCCTCGTGTGATGGAGTAGGCACAGCGCAGGATCATCTCCCACCTCGACCGCAGTGAGCTGCCGGATGACCGAGGCGACATTGTTCCAGAAAGCCCTTAATGAGGGGTATGCCCAAAACACATGAAGCATAGCCCTCAGAGCCACATCTCCAACACCTGTCGGGGCAGCCAGCATCCATTTTATGCAAGACCGCAGGGACTCTGTACCACCTGGTAAGGATCTTGTATCCAACCTCCTGGAATTTGCTGGCCACAGAGGCCTTGTGGGCCAAAGTCAAACTTTTTTCTGTTTGCTTGGGTGTAAAAGTGAGGTTGAGTTCTCGCTCCCACTGCCGCAGGAAGGGTAGTTGTTGACCCTCGGACGCGTCCGAGAGGGGAGAGTAAAAGAAAGAGGACATGTCTGAGGGGATCATCCGTCTTGCAGACAGTTTTGAACGGTGTTAAGGGGCGTGGGGCATAACTGGACTAAGCTTCGGACCCTGGCACTCGTACAGCCCGGAGGGAAATTCGGGTTGTCCAAAATGGGAGTAAGGGGGGGGGGGAGGGGGAGGGCGAAGGTGCTACCATTGGGTGATGTTGGATTCGTCAGGATTCCTTAAAAGTAGCTCCAATCGTCGGGTTAGAGAGAATGGGGTGAGATGAGAGGAGGGGCGACCACAATTCAGAGGTTTAAAAAGGAATGATATATACCAGACCTTAGGGGGTATGTTTTTTTTTATGTATTCATGCCAAGGGGTACTGGTACCAAAATTAGTGGATGCTTGGGAATCACTTTTTTTTGCACATTCTCATACAGGTAGGGCTCATTTACACTTGCTTAAACTTAAAACGCAAATTAAAGCGCCTACTGCTTCAACATGCTTTTTTTAGGTGTTTTTTATGCTTCAGTGATGCTTTAATGGAGCTTGGCAAATGCCCTGTGTGTGTGTTGATTTTCTATTTGTTTTAAAGGGGCCCAGTAGAACAACAGTTCAGGAGTACCCCCACTCAGTAGGTCCGCAGCTCATTAGTACCCCTGTACAGCAGGTCCGCAGCTTATTGGTAACCTCGCTCAGCAGTTCCCCAGCTTATTGGTAACCTTGTTCAGCAGATCCCCAGCTTATTAGTACCCTTATTCAGCAGATATCCTGCTCAGTAGTACTCCTAGCTCTGCTGATGCCCCATTCAGTAGTATCCCCAGTTTTGTTGATTTTTCATTCAATAGTAACCCCCAGCTCTGCTGATCCTTCTCTCTGGTCCCTGCTCACCTCCCGCTATACTGCTCCCATGCTGCAAACCACATGTGATGTTGCTAGTTTCTTCTGCTCAGGTCCCCCAGCTCTGCTGATCCTCTGTTGCTCAGTCCTCTCTCTCTCCAGTCCAGCGTTCCCATGTTGCAAACCATGTGTGCTATCTGCTATTTGCTCCGCTCTGGTCTGGACCCTACTCCTCAATACAAAACAGATGTGACATCTGCACCAGAAGTGATTGCAGATGACATCTTTCCAGCTTATTGGTTTCCCAGTGCATCCTGAGATATCTCATACCTGCAATACCTCCAAAACCAAGCGAAGCTAAAGCTGAATAGAAGCCTCTCAAAAGCTGCAGGTGTGAGCTTTGTCAGACTTCTATGAAGGCTTTGGAGGCACTTTAAAGCACCAAGAAAGCGACATGGGGTATAATTTTCAAAGCAAAATAAAGCAAAGCAGACACAATGTGTAAATAGGACAGTAAGCTTACCATTTCATTTAGTGACAGGTACTTTTATTGGCATTCAGAAGCAAATGTAAACAAGCCCTTAAAGTGTATCTAAAGCTAAAACCTTTCATATACAGAATCTCACAAAAGTGAGTACACCCCTGAATTTTTTATAAATATATTATACCTTGTGAAAACACTGACGAAATAGCACTTTGCTACAATGTAAAGTAGTGAGTGTACAGCTTGAACAACAGTGTAAATTTGCTGCCCCCTCAAAATTACTCAACACACAGCCATTAAATGTCTAAACCGCTGGCAACCAAAGTGAGTACACCCCTAAGTGAAAATGTCCAAATTGGGCTCACTTAGCCATTTTCCTTCCTCGTGTTTTGTGACTCAGTGTTACAAGGTCTCAGGTGTGAATGGGGAGCAGGTGTGTTAAAATTTGGTGTTAATCCCTCGCACTCTCTCATACTAGTCACTGGAAGTTCAACATAGTACCTCATGGCAAAGAACTCTGGAGGTTCTGAAAACTCTAAACTCTGCTCTACATAAAGATGGCCTAGGCTATAAGAAGATTGTCAAGACCCTGAAACTGAGCTGCAGCACGGTGGCCAAAACCATACAGCAGTTTAACAGGACAGGTTTCACTCAGAACAGGCCTCGCCATGGTTGACCAAAGAAGTTGAATGCATATGCTCAGCGTCATAGCCAGAGGTTGTCTTTGGGAAATAAACGTATGAGTGCTGCCAGCATTGCGGCAGAGGTTGAAGGGGTGGGGGGTCAGCCCGTCAGTGCTCAGACCATACGACACACACTGCATCAAATTGATCTGCATGGCTGTCGTCACAGAAGGAAGCCTCTTCTAAAAGATAAATGTACAAGAAAGCTGGCAAACAGTTTTCTGAAGACAAGCAGACCAAGGACATGGATTACTGGAACCATGACCTGTGGTCCAATGAGACCAAGATAAAAGTTTGTTGGTTCAGATGGTGTCAAGCGTGTGTGGCGGCAACCAGGTGATGAGTACAAAGACAAGAGTGTCTTGCCTACTGTCAAGCATGGTGGTGGGAGTGTCATGGTCTGGGGCTGCATGAGTGCTGTCGGCACTGGGAAGCTACAGTTCATTGAGGGAACCATGAATGCCAACATGTACTGTGACATACTGAAGCAGAGCATGATCCCCTCCCTTTGAAGACTGAGCCGCAGAGCAGTATTCCAACATGATAACAACCCCAAACACACCTCCAAGATGACCACTGCCTTGCTAAAGAAGCTGAGGGTAAAGATGATTGGACTGGCCAAGCATGTCTCCAGACCTTAAACATATTGAGCATCTGTGGAGCATCCTCAAAATGGAAGGTGGAGGAGTGCAAAGTCTAAAACAACCACCAGCTCTCTGATGATGTCATGGAGGAGTGGAAGAGGACTCTAATGGCAACCATTGAAGCTCTGGTGAACTCCATGCCCAAGAGGGTTAAGGCAGTGCTGGAAAATAATGGTGGCCACACAAAATATTGACACTTTTGGGCCCAAATTTGACTTAGGGGTGTACTCACTTTTGTTGCCAGCGGTTTAGAAATTAATGGCTGTGTGCTGAGTTGTTTTGAGGGGACAGCAAATTTATACCGTTTTACAAGCTGTACACTCACTACTTTACATTGTAGCAAAGTGTCATTTCTTCAGTGTTGTCACATGAGATATAATAAAATATTTACAAAAATGTGAGGGATGTACTCACTTTTGTGATAGATAGATAGATAGATAGATAGATAGATAGATAGATAGATAGATAGATAGATAGATAGATAGATAGATAGATAGATAGATAGAGGTCAAAAACTTTCTGCTTTTTAAAACCGTTATAGAGAATGTTTAAAACTCATCAGATTGTAATTCTGTTGCCCGTGTTCCTCCTAGAGGATTTTTGTTAACCTCTTCACGCTGGCAGTACGCATATATGTGGCCTCTCGGCAGGTGGAACTTAATGCCCAGAGGCCGTATATATGCGTACCAGAATGTAAACAGTTACCAATGGTGAACAGAAAGCTCTTGATCCCTACTTGCGATTAGGAGCTTTCCAATCATGTGACTGCTGTGACAGCATATCACGGCGGTCACATGATCAGAAACTGCGCACCGCCTCTCCCCGGATCAGAAACCTCTTAAAGGGCCAGGCCCAAAGCGTACTTACAGCCAAACTTTTTCTTTAGTTTTGGATCGAGTGGAGATGGATTAGTGAGAATTTACTGCAGTTGAAGGCTCCGTTGGAGACATTCTTTCACTTCTTGTCTAGTAAAAAAAATAAAAAAAAAAATTGTCCCCAGGACAGGAAGTAATGGGAAATTTCTCCAATGGAGCCGCCCCCAGTTAGCAGTAAAATCTGACAGGGGTTCCACTCCTCCACTCCATCCAAAACTAAAAAAAAAAGATATAGCTATAGATACAATTTGACTTACTCTCTTGATACCCAACAGAAAGTAAGATAAGATCTCTCCAAATGAAGGGAAATCTTCTCTTTGTTGTCACCAAAACAAGTGGCCTCGTTGGAAGATTTCCCCCCTATTCTTGTTGCAATGAAAACTCATACAAGTTGGATAGAGGGAAATAAGTACCAAAGGATCCAGGCGCTGGATGAATATGGGTACCAACCGCATAGGGGTACCGACTCACCAGAGTAGGTGGTGCCTATACCTTCAACACCGGAACACAGAAACACGGTCAAGCAAAATTTGGGAAGGACCAATAGGAGTTCTAAGAGGGAGCAGGGGAATAAGGCAAGTCGTGGTTTGGACCTAAAAACAAACTATTAGTAACAAAATCCAAAAACCAAAGACAGCATCAGATTTGCAAACTACACAAAGAGTTAAAAATAGGACAACAACGTTGCCACTAAAAAAATCACACACCCAGGTTCATCAGCACACCGCATGCACACAATCAACAGATGCATATGTATACTATAGTGATAAAGCTGGAGATCAGGTAGTAGTGGGTAGCAGGGAAGCACAGTGGTGTCAGCCGACTTACAGCTATACAGAGACACTGTGGACATCAGCTCTCACCATTCACCTATGATCCATCAATAGTTCACCATTATATGTATATTGACATGTGTTGAACAGTGTCCATTCATTTGGAATTGCAAGGCTGAGAGGGCTGGGAGTGCGATTCCTTCCGGTATTAAAAGTCAATGTGGGTGAACTATGTTGAAAGCTGGAGTTACCCCGATGTAGGTTCACTAATTTCACCTTGGGGACTGCCGTGATGTTTGGTACTATGTTTCTTGATTAACTATATCCGTTTAAGGAATGTTTTTGGAGTGCTACTCACGGTTGCATGGATGGTAGGGGTCTGCCAATCTGATGCGGTCTTCGATTACTGAATTTTGTTACTAATACATTATATGTTTGTAGGTCCAAACCGCAGCTTGCCCTATTACCCTGCTCCCTCTTAGAACTTCTATGGGTCCTTCCCAAATTTTGCTTGCAATGGCAACTCAAACTTTTGGCTTTTCTCTCACTTGACTCCCAGTGACAATGGTCTCCAAATAGAGACCCTTTCACAGTTCTAACACTTTACCTTCTCTATCAAACTTAAAAAAATAAAACAAATGTGGCTTTAGAAACACTACACGAATACCAATAGTACAAGTGAGCACCCGAGGTCTTAGGATAGAATGAAGTAATATTATATAATGTTAATTAAAGGCTCAAAAAAATGAATAATAAAAAGGTTTGGTAAACTTGAAATACACTGACTTCATTATCACTGTTTTGGAAACAAAAAAAAAAAAAAAAAAAGGAAAACAGCAAAGCGGTGGATGTGTATTTCTGGTGCACTGTAGACAGCACAGAGAATAGGCAAAAATAAGCAAAGCCAATCAAGAGTGGCTCAGTGCTTTGTGATAGCCAATCACAAATGTAAACCCTGTTAGAACTTACATTTGAGAGCCCTCCCCATCTTCTCACAACAGAGGAAGGAGTATTTATGAATGAAGGATATAATGACTGAACAATAGGCAGGGAGACCTGTACTCCCTCTGTCTATGACCTGTATATTATTGATGTGCACCATTACCAAGCTCCACATTTCAAATGCCTTCCTCAACACCAGCAGATTATTTTATTTAAAAAAAAAATTGTAGCAAATATCAAGATCATCTTGAGGGGGTATAATTTTCAAAAAGGGGCAATTTTTAGGGGTGTTTGTCCTGTTCTGGCATTTTTATTTGCTATGTTTTATAACAAAGTAAGGAAAACAGATTTCAACATTTTTAGTCATCATATAGTAAAAAACACCAGCAAAAGAAAGCTGTCGAAAAAAAAAAAAGATATACAATTATTTTGGGTATAGTGCTTTATGACTGAGTAACTGTCAGTCAAACTATCACAGCACTAAAGGCTAAAATATGTTCTGGTATTGGAGGGATATTACAGGCTGGTACAGGTGGTTAAAGCTGACCATCACTTCAAAAATTGTCTTTTCCCCATGGCAACCCTCCCCCTCTGCTATTTAACCCCTTTATGACCATGTAACACATGTGGCTTCCAGGATGTAGGCCTTAACCCTGGGAGCCACAAATATGTGTTCCTCTGTTTTGGAAGTGTGCTTGATTGCACGCTTCTAGCATTGAGACTAAGCTGTCAGTGACAGCACTGGTTTTCATACGAATGACCAGGAGCCAAAAAAACTGAATCCCAATCATCTGTTCACAGTGATTAGCCAATCACTGTGATCACTACTGTGATTGACAGTGTAATGCCTACCCCAGTGTTTCTCCTCTGTGAAGAACAGACTTCTTCTGTAGCATGAGGAAAAAGACAAAGTGCATAATTCCCTGTTAAAAGTCTGTACAAATAAAAAGAAGGTCTGTTGGAAAAATATAAAGATTAACCACTTACTGCCCATGCTATAGCCAAAAGACAGCTACATTGCGGGCTTACGTTGCTGGGAGGGCGTACATGGATGTCCTCCTGTGATCGAGATGCCAGTGCGCTCCCTGCAGTGTGCTCTGTGATCGCTGAGTCCCTCAGACACAGCAGATCACAGATCGGGGTAAAGGGGGAAACACAGCAGCCCTTTACCAATGACAGCTGATCACGATGTGAACACAAGCTGGTTTTTGGCTTTTCTTTCCTCTTGCTGAAATCGTGAGGAGAAAAGAGGGCTGATAACCAGCTTGTGTCAAAGGGTCATCTACACTGATAATCAGGGAACTGATCAATGCAGTCCCAACAGTGCCGCCCATCAGTGCCAATGAGTGCAGCCTCATCAGCGCATATCAGCTAAGGAGAATAACAAAACTATGAGAAATATTTTGTTTTTTCAAAATTTTAGTTTTTAGGTTTGGCAAATATATATATATATATATATATATATATATATATAAAAAACAAATAAAGATTAATTACCACTAATGCAAGCTCTATTAATGTGAAAAAAAAAAAATGATAAAAATTTCATATGGGTACAGTGTTTCGTGACCGTGCAATTTTCAAAGTGTGACATTGCTGAAAGCTGAAAATTGGCCAGGGCAGGAAGGGGGTAAAAATACCCAGTAGGCAAGTGGTTACCTAGTTTAGGGCTAATCTAGTTTAGTGAGTGTTAGGCCTCTTTCAGATGGAGCGAATCCATCCAAGCAGAATCCCCCTGCTCAGCAAAGGATCTCTCAGCCGATCCCCGCTGTGCAGGTGGAGGACAGGTCTGTGTCTGCTCCGCTATGCAGAGCGGACAAAGCCTGCTTTCATCTATGGGGCGGTCGAATGGAAACGGACTGCATATCCGTTTCCATCCGATTGTCATCTGATGCAACGAACCACAGGTCCCATTTCCATCTGATTGTCAATGGCTGAGAGCGCTGTCCGAACACAACAGCTCAGCGGGGCAGATCGCTGTACTAATGTCAGATAGTTAGTACAGAGACTCCAACTGGAGCTGAGTTTTTTTTTTTTGTTCAACTCAGTGTGTACCAGGCTTTTTTTTTTTTATTAATATATTTTTTATTAAATTTCCAAACAGTTTTACAAAATACTTAAAAGAAGGGAAAACACAAAATGGGAAAAAAAATTAAAAAAACAATGTTTTTTTATTTCAAAATTTCCCCCCCAATGCCTGTCCCCCAACCCCTCTAATCCCCTTTTAACATCCTGACTCCATGGTGTCCTACTTGACTTCTATATGGCTCCGATATGTCCTACTTGTAATAGTTTTCCTAATTTTCCCAAATTCATTTATAGTCTCTAGCTGTTTTAAAATCTTTCCACTTTTCCCACTTATTTGAGAAAATGTCCACACGTTCTTCATCTCTGCTGCACATGAATTCCATATTGTGTACAGTACCTTGCGAAAGTATTCGGCCCCCTTGAACTTTGCAACCTTTTGCCACATTTCAGCCTTTAAACATAAAGATATAAAACTGTAATTTTTTGTGAAGAATCAACAACAAGTGGGACACAATCATGAAGTGGAACGAAATTTATTGGATATTTCAAAAACTTTAACAAATAAAAAACTGAAAAATTGGGCGTGCAAAATTATTCAGCCCCTTTACTTTCAGTGCAGCAAACTCTCTCCAGAAGTTAAGTGAGGATCTCTGAACGATCCAATGTTGACCTAAATGATTAATGATGATAAATAGAATCCACCTGTGTGTAATCAAGTCTCCGTATAAATGCACCTGCACTGTGATAGTCTCAGAGGTCCGTTTAAAGCGCAGAGAGCATCATGAAGAACAAGGAACACACCAGGCAGGTCCGAGATACTGTTGTGGAGAATTTTAAAGCCGGATTTGGATACAAAAAGATTTCCCAAGCTTTAAAACATCCCAAGGAGCACAGTGCAAGCGATAATATTGAAATGGAAGGAGTATCAGACCACTGCAAACCTACGAAGACCTGGCCGTCCCTCTAAACTTTCAGCTCATACAAGGAGAAGACTGGTCAGAGTTGCAGCCAAGAGGCCCATGATCACTCTGGATGAACTGCAGAGATCTACAGCTGAGGTGGGAGACTCTGTCCATAGGACAACAATCAGTCATATACTGCACAAATCTGGCCTTTATGGAAGAGTGGCAAGAAGAAAGCCATTTCTTAAAGATATCCATAAAAAGTGTTGTTTAAAGTTTGCCACAAGCCACCTGGGAGACACACCAAACATGTGGAAGAAGGTGCTCTGGTCAGATGAAACCAAAATCGAACTTTTTGGCAACAATGCAAAACGTTATGTTTGGCGTAAAAGCAACACAGCTAATCACCCTAAACACACCATCCCCACTGTCAAACATGGTGGTGCCAGCATCATGGTTTGGGCCTGCTTTTCTTCAGCATGGACAGGGAAGATGGTTAAAATTGATGGGAAGATGGATGGAGCCAAATAGAGGACCATTCTGGAAGAAAACCTGATGGAGTCTGCAAAAGACCTGAGACTGGGACAGAGCTTTGTCTTCCAACAAGACAATGATCCAAAACATAAAGCAAAATCTACAATGGAATGGTTCACAAATAAACATATCCAGGTGTTAGAATGGCCAAGTCAAAGTCCAGACCTCAATCCAATCGAGAATCTGTGGAAAGAACTGAACACTGCACGCCCAATTTTTCAGTTTTTTATTTGTTAAAAAAGTTTGAAATATCCAATAAATTTCGTTCCACTTCATGATTGTGTCCCACTTGTTGTTGATTCTTCACAAAAAATTAAAGTTTCATATCTTTATGTTTGAAGCCTGAAATGTGGCAAAAGGTCGAAAAGTTCAAGGGGGCCAAATACTTTCGCAAAGCACTGTATATAGTCCACTCTCCCAAACCCTTCCCTAACAGTGGGGGCTTTGGATTCTAGCCATCTTTTTGGGATCGTCCCCTTTGCAGTGTTAAGCAGATTTGGAACTACTGGTTTTCTGTAAGATTTTTGTGTTCCATTTGTTTTGTGGAATAAACATACACAGGGGTCATCCGCAACTTCCTCGTCTGTAATTTGGTTAATTAGAAATTGTATCCTTACCAAAATACACGGATCTTAGGGCATTACCACCAAATATGGAACATTGATCCTTCAACACCAACTAGATTTCTCGGGTTGACAACAGTGCGCCCTGGCCGGTTTAATATACCACCTCGAGAAACACTTGTAATTCAGTTCGATAGTATTCACATCTCCAGCGGCGCAATGTACGACTCTCAGAACAGTCTGCAGCTTGTGTTCTTCTAATCCAATTCCTTTTTCTCCTTCCCATTTTTCAATAAAGGGGAGTTTCCTCTTTCCCTCCAGATCGGTAAACATCCTATAGGCTTTGGACATGCTAGGTTTTACCTTTGTTAGTGGGTTACAGACCTTCTTCAAAAATTGGCCAAATCTTCCCTTTGTGTATTTTATCTTTTAATAGTAAATTTCCTAACCCGCCACCAAAATGTTTCTCTAACCCAGATAAAAATAAATTGTGTGCCCGCTAAAGGTAATAACGGTAAAGGTAATAACGGAGAGTTGTATTCCCAACCGGCCAGCTTATAGAAAGCGTCCAGAGTCTTGTATACCACTCTCGTTAAATCGTGTGTATCCTCGTGCATTTCCCTAAATTTGGGTGGAATCCAAATGTTCCTTCCCAATTGTGCACGGCTTAACGCGATTTCCAGCTTTACCCATCTTCTTTCTGAATCTTTTTTTGTCCTTTCAATCATCCACGATAACACTGCTGCTATATAATATCTTTTTATGTCCGGTGCCCCTAAAACCCCTGAAAACGTATCTCTACTGAGAGTAGCCCACTGCACCCTCGGTTATTTCCCCTGCCATATAAATTTTAAAAATATTGTTTTTATTATTCTGAAATAAGCAGCAGGAATAGCTATAGGAAGCATTTTAAATCTATATATCATTTTTGGTAAGATCATTTTGAACATATTAATTCTGCCCAACCAGGATATTGGGCGATTCAATATTTTCCTAATATTTAACTTTATCTCAATGGAATATAGTTGGCCGAATAGAGATTTTTAGGTAAAGAAACGTCCACATGAATGGAAATGCTTTCTGTAGAGCCTGTTCTTTTTATTCAATCTAATATTTAAAATTTCAGATTTTATTGGGTTTTAATTAAAGTTTGACAGTTCTCCATATCATCTCAATTCTTTGATAGTATTTGGGAGGCTCATTCTAGGGTTATTTATATAGAATAAGAGGTCATCTTCGTATGCAGCGATTTCATGTTTGTCTTGGCCGATCTTCACCCCCATTATGTCTGTGTTGTTCCTAATCGAGGCCAACTAGGGTTCTAGTGACAAAAAGAAAAGCAGGGGTGAGTGGGGAAACCCCTGCCTCGTCTCGTTACATATCTCAAACCTATTTGACAGATTACCATTTACCTTTCTTGAAGCAAAAGGATTACTATAAAGGGCGCCTATCCAGTGGATCATCTTGGGAATTTACCTCAAGCATAAAAAGATGACGTTTTCACTTAGGGGTGTACTCACTTTTGTTGCCAGCGGTTTAGACATTAATGGCTGTGTATTGAGTTATTTTGAGGGGACAGCAAATTTACACTGTTATAAACAAGCTGTAAACTCACTACTTTACATTGTAACAGAGTGTAATTTCTTCAGTGTTGTCACATGAAAAGAATAAAATATTTACAAAAATGTGAGGGGTGTACTTACTTTTGTGAGCTACTGTGTGTGTATATATCACACACACACACACACTATATATATATATATATATATATATATATATATATATATATATATATATATATATATATATATATATATATATATATAAATAAAATGTTTGGAGGTTAAGTCATTTTCTAGCAAGAAAATGTTGTGTTAATATGGTTTAAAAAAGCAGATTTTCTTTTGTTTACATTATTTTTTTCTCTGGCCTTCCCCATGCCTTCATTCTAGCCTAGAAGAGAATGTAGTTTCCCAGCTCCTGGATAATTCCAGGAGTATGCAGGAACAGGGACACACAGCTGCTGAAGGATGGTCCTGGTGACGCATCACTGGGGTCAGCTGCAAGAAAGTGGAAGAGACAGCTGGTTCCTGATGACATAAAGGAAGATGGCAGTTTGGGACCTGGAGCGTGCCAGCAGAGCACCAGATCACAGCAAGGCAACACTGGATTTGCTGCGCAAGTATGTGTGTGTATTGAAGATAAACCCTGCAAAAAATGTAGGGGGATGGGGGGGTGAGAGAAAAAAAGCATTTGGTTGGGGAAGTTGTTTATTAATGCATGAATACTTTAAGCACTTGCAGACAGCCCACCGTAGATATACTGTTACAGGGCGGCCACTCTGCGCCAGGTCACGTACCAAGTATGTGATCTACACACTGAAGTATGGAGTGCACCCCACTGCCCTGGTTGTGCTTTGATTGGCTGCAATATTAACCAGAGGGTGCCAGCCGCTGATTGGCCGCCTGACACCCGTCGCTCAGCTCCGGACATTACCAAACAGAGCCCTGGATTGGTAAACAAACACAGGGATCTCTTCTGACAACAGAAATATTCTGTTTTTTTTTTCTTCCTGCCCAACAGGAAGTAAAAAAACAGCACATTGCTTAGTAAAAACAGCACATACATTTAACCTCCTGATCACCCTAGATGTTAACCCCTTCCCTGCCAATGTCATTAGTACAGTGACAATGCCTATTTTTAGAACTGATCATTGTGTTGGTGTTTCAGGTTTCCAAAAAAGTGTCAGTTAGGTGTCCGATATGTCCGCCACAATATCGCAGTCCTTGATCAAGTCACTGATCACCGCCATTACTAGTAAAAAATAAAAATTCCATAAATATATCCCATAGTTTGTAGACGCTAAAATGTCCGCGCAAAGCAATCAATTAATATACACTTATTGGGATGTTTTCTTTTACCAAAAATATTTACCAGAATACATATTGGCCTAAATTGAGGAAGAAATTCTTTTTTTTACATTTTTTTTCTTTTTTTTTTATTGGATAAGTTTTGTAGCAGAAAGAAAAAAAAAATTGTTAAAATGACAATTGTAGGGAAAAAATAAATAAAAATGTCTTCATTTTCCAAAGAATTGTGGAAAAAAAAATTACTAAACCAAAAAAACTCCAAAATCATCAGTGTGCCACGTTATATTCCCCTATAGAATTAATAATCAGAGATATTATATGAATTAAAAATTACATGACTGAAAGATATTACACAAAATACATTTCATGTATCAACATCCACGTATAAATAAAAGTGGCAAAAAACAAACTCATGCAATATATTTGCATATAAACATATGTGAAAAACTACATGAATAATAATCAAATATATGTGAAGTCCATAAACTAATTCTGTGAAGCCTTGTCTAATTGCCATCCACCAATCTCACAAGTGATCCTTATTCCATCTGCTGCTTGTAGTACTCAGTAACCATGCCAATGTATCACCACACTCGTGCTCCCCTTCTTTTAGGTGTATCCTCACCCTATTCAATGTGACCTCACAATTAAGTATGGTCAAATTGTGCTTTTTTGCCTCTCCAGGGCTATGGTATGTGTAATGTAGATCTCCTCATTTGTGCTTCTGCCTCATAACATGCCAGTCTCATCAGAGAGCACATATGAAGGAAAAAAACTCCAATAGTGCTTATACCATAACAAAAATTGTCTTTATTAAAATGCTGAAGAATGGAAGTAGAACCCAGAACCCCCAGCTGGTTATCAACTAATTTTACCATTTCTACACTAAACTGTATTCCTCGCCAAGCCCACTCCAACGTCCGCAGTTTGACACGTTCTTTCGTGACCTTCCCCTTCCGCGATTATCTGCCGAGCATGGTGATATCATGGATGGGGAATTCACTGAGCCTGAAGTATTGTTAGCCATTAAACGTATTAATCCCACTAAGGCCCCAGGCCCAGATGGCTTTTCGGGCCACTATTATAAAAAATTCGGGGAAGCCCTTGCCCCTCACCTCAGTTCATACTTCAATGCGATTAGTCACGGCTCTCCTATCCCCTGCTACGAAAATAATGCTTACATAAATGTCATTCCCAAACCTGGGAAAGACCATAGCGATTGTCTGAATTATCGCCCGATCTCCCTTATCAATCTGGACGTGAAGATCATGACCAAAATACTGGCTACGCGACTGAATTCCTTCTTGGCTCAATAAATTTAACCTTACCAAGTGGGTTTCGTTCCTTCCAGACAGGCCTCGGATCAGACCAGACGGGCGATCGACGTAATATCGGCCCTTCAGTCGGACTGGGATGGGGAGGGACAGCGGAGGGGCATGCTTTTGTCCCTTGATCTCCATAAAGCGTTTGATTCACTCTCATGGGACTACCTGTAGCTCACACTTGAGCTCTTTGGCTTTGGACATTCGTTTCTTATGTTAATGCGAACCCTGTATAGTGAACCTGTGGCGAAACTGTCGGTCAAAGGCTATGGCTCGGACTATTTAGAGATCCGCAGGGGCACACACCAGGGCTTCCCTTTGTCCCCTTTATTATTCATCCTGGCCTTGGAGCCCCTGGCGCTCAAAATACGGTTGGACCCGAACATTCAGGGTATTCCCTGTGGAGAGGTGATGCATAAATGCGCGCTTTTCGCGGATGATATTTTAATGTACTTGTCGACCTCGCTAGTCTAAAGCCCCGTACACACGCACAGATCGTCGTCATACAAACGTCGGCGGACGAAAGATCTGCCGATTGTACGCGTGTTAGTATGGTGCCTCCGACAGCTGTCTGCACACAATCCGCGGACAAGAGTCTTTCTTGCAAACATGAAAATTTTTGTCTGCGGACACCAGAACGGACGATTGTTCGCCTGTCAGTACAGAAATCAGCCGACAGACCGCAGATTTGCAAGACTGGGCATGCTCAGAAAATAAAAAACAAACACAGGGAAAGTTAACCATTACATGACATCACTTCTGCAGTCAGCTGAAGTCTGCGGACAAAATTCTTGTGCTGTCCTTGTGCTGTCTTTGCACTTTTCAACAGACACCGACATCCCGGGGAGAAAAGACGAACATTTGTATGACGACGATCTGTGCGTGTGTACGGGGCTTAAGTCCCCAATTTGCTCAGGGTTTTGGGGGCATTCACGGCGATTTCGGGTCTGAGGGTGAACCATACCAAATCACGGGCATTGAATCTCACTTTAGATGACTCCACGGTGTCCACTCTTAAACTTAATTTCCCTTTTAAATGGCAGGTGGGATCTCTCCCGTACTTGCGCATTCACTTAACTTCGTCGGTTGCCTACTTATATACACGCAACTATCCCCCCCTTTACAAAACTCTGGGGGCGGACCTCTCCAGATGGTCTACTAACCCCCTGTCGTGGTTCGGCAGGTTGCACTCAGTAAAGATGAATGTTTTACCACGTTTGCTTTATTTGTTTCGTACCTTAGCGATTTCTATCAACATGACGGATCTTAAAGCATTTCAGAATAAGCTTGTGAAGTATATTTGGGGGGACAAGAGGCCCAGAGTCAACAGACGCACCCTATTTACACCAAAACTGCGGGGGGGTTTGGGAGTCCCTGACCTCAATTATTATTATGCAGCCCAGCTCACCCATTTGGATGCAGCTTGAAGCCCGCCATGTACCTAATGTGCCAATTGAACATCTGTGAACATCTGATGTGGCTGCTGCCTAAGGATCGCCCAGCAATCTTATGCCCTACTCTGTCCCTTTCGCTTGGCATATGGAACAGATTGGCGAAACGCCATGGCTTCAAGTCTCCCCATACCCCTTTAGCGCCCCTTTTGGGCAACCCCAAGTTTCCTCCGAGCCTCTGTCCCCTCGCCTTTGCTTGGTGGACTAATAAGGGATTTCTCAGTTTAGCTGATTTATGTGATAGGAGGGGTGTTATTTCTAGAAACACGTTGCGAGACAAATACTCCCTGCCAGAGAGCGAGTTCTTTTCGCTACACTAAGATCTCCCATTATGTCTCCTCTAGTAAAGGGTCTCTGCGATTTGACGACTTCGACTCCCATGGAGTACTTGTGTAGTAATATCGACAAACTGATGGGTTATATTTCTTCAATATACATACCCGGTGGGAGGCGGACCTGGGGGAGGAGTTGGATAGGGCGGAGTGGAATAAGTTGGCACTCTTGAATTCCAATTCCCTGATCAATACTTCCCTGATAGAAGCTAACTATAAAGTATTTCTACGGTGGTATATGGTCCCTGTTCGGTTGGCGGCAGCAGTCCGGGGGGCATCTTCATTGTGCTTCAGGGGCTGCGGTCAGTCGGGCACTGTCCTGCATATTTGGTGGACCTGCCCTAAGGTCTGCCGTTTCTGGATCAGGGTGTTTAATTTTGTCTATTCACTCACGAACATTAATTTGATTAAATCCCCTACCCAGGCTTTATTGGGCAAACCGATTGACCAGGCCCCCAAACACACCAAACGCTTGGTCACTTTCATATTCAAGGCAGCCAAGATTGCCATAGCTCGCTCCTGGCGGTCCCTAGTTGTTTTACTTGAACTGCTTAAAGCCAAGCTAACCTGGATTATGGTGAATGAGCGAATGGTGGCCATCCTCCAGGATAAGCTACCCCTTTTTGAGAAGACCTGGGACCCCTGGATGAGATATCTGGCGGGACCCCGGTAACTTGTGGATTTTCCATTACTGACATTTGCCTGAGTGGCCTACCGTGTGGGCTCGGCCTCCCTGAAGCGGACATGGACACCTTTCCTCCCACTGATACTGGACCCCTTCATCCCCCTTCCTTATCCCTTCCCTTTTCTGCTTCTCTCCACTTCCTTTTCTTTCCTGTCTCTTTCTTGGCCCCTCTTTTCTCTGTTGTTTTGTCGTCTGACAGACGTGGTCCAGGGGGAACTTTTGGAGTTGGTCGACACCGCTTATTGCGGCCTCGTTTTTATTCATCCATTGTTGTGTTTTACATTTGACATGTCCCTGAGGTCGCTTTGCTGTCCCAGGGCCGGTTGGGTGGCGGTGGGTTGGGGCTGGGCGGTCACCCCCCTCGGTGCAGTGTGTTCCCTCGTTGGGTCGCCGATGGGGGGGGGGGGGGCCTTGGCCTGACCCGGGCCACCTAGGCTCGGGACTTGGTAGAATCTATGTTGATTAGCGGAATGTACTTTTGTTTTGTGTTCCCTTGGGGGCTGCGTCCCTGGATCCCTGAGTTATGTCTTATCACTGCTACTATTCCTATGTTTTATTATGTATGTTTAAATTGCACTTAAACCAAATAAAAATCTATTGAAATCTAAAATGCTGAAGAAAACTACTCACATTTTTCTGGTGTTTGCAGCACACCAGTCTATACACGCTTTGTAGTCTTTATTTGGTATCTCCGTGACACCGCACAAGCCAGAAACTCCACACTAGGTCCGAGCGTCGTACCGTCCTGTTTCCCCTCCCCTATGCCTTATGCCACATGGCTTCCTCAGGGGGATTCCTATTGGACGGATTGGCGTTCGTTCTTTATACCTATCTGGGCTCCTTTTGGAAAAGGAGAGAGGAAAAATAAGGTGTATGCAAATAAGATGTATACTAATCAAAGATAAGGCAAGGGTGGATAGAGAAAAGGATATGGGTGTTACGATGGTTATGGACTATAACATACAGATTAAAGCAGTGGAAAAAATAAATATTGGCAAATCTTAAAACAGGAAAAACATATAGGACACAACACTGGAAAAGACCTAGGTTCCTATATAAAAAAAGGCCATAATCTTAGGGACAAAGTGGTCAAAAATGTGATGGAATCACCTAAACTCAATAATTTAATGTTCTGGGATATCAAGAGATTCCACAGTTGTGGTCGTTTCTACAGCTGTATTAGAGTCCCAAATAATATAAGAAAAAGAAGTCTTCTGTTAACCCAACCACGCAAAAGTCATACACAATTAGGGACTTTGTGTCAGGTGATACAAAAGGGTTGGTATACGCCCTGAAATGACAGTGCAGTTTATTGTACAATGGAAGAACCAAGAGGTCCCTGAGGGAAAGAATGAATAAACACACATATATTAGTATAGGATAGAGCTGCACGATTCTGGATAAAATGAGAATCACAGTTTTTTGGCTTAAAATAAAGATAACGATTCTCTCACGATTCTCGGCGTAACATCTTTTACATTATACAAAAAAGAAAATTGGGCTAACTTTACTGTTTATTTTTTTAACTCATTAAAGTGTATTTTTTTCCAAAAAACTGCATTTGAAAGACTTCTGTGCAAATACAGTGTGACATAAAATATTGCAACAATCGCCATTTTATTCTCTAGGGTCTCTGCTAAAAAAAAATGATATAATTTTTGGGAGTTCTAAGTAATTTTCTAGCAAAAAATACTGCTTTTAACTTGTAAGCAACAAGTGTCAGAAAAAGGCTTAGTCTTTAAAAGGTTATAAACTGCCCTCACTTACAGACGGAAGTTCATTCCTTTGATCTAATCTAAAAGAACGAAATGATACATTGTAATGTAAAACATTGTGTTTATAGTTCTATAGTTATCTAGCAGCCTTTGCCAGAGGCTCTTTTTTTTTTCTGACAGCTGTAAGTGAGCAGAAAACAGCTCTGTAAGAATCAAGGATATGACGTTTTAAGATTATGCGCGGGGGGGTGAATCAAGATTTGTCTGTGCGCTTCAGGGATAAACATAATAAAGATTACAGGGGGGGGGGGGGGGGTCTACAATTTTGGGGTATGGAAGCCCCTAAAAATCATTGGAGGGGAAATCATTTTGTGAGAGAACTCCGCAAAGGTGGTTTGAATAAAGATTTTGATTTGGGTTGTTTTTTTAAGTAATAATTAATGTGGGATACACTCTGGGGGAATATAATAATGGGATAATTTGATTGATGATACTATTACGGTTATGGATATATGTATTTGGGATTATTTTAATAATTTTATGATCATATGCATGTATATGCAAACCCGATTCCAAAAAAGTTGGGGCACTGTACAAATTGTGGATAAAAACAGAATGCAATTATGTGTAAATTTCAAATTTATATATTTTATTCAGAATACAACATAGATGACATATCAAATGTTTAAACTGAGAAAAGGTATCATTTTAAGGGAAAAATAAGTTGATTTTTAATTTCATGGCATCAACACATCTCAAAAAAGTTGGGACAAGGCAATGTTTACCACTGTGTGGCATCCCCTCTTCTTTTTATAACAGTCTGCAAACGTCTGGGGACTGAGGAGACAAGTTGCCCAAGTTTAGGAATAGGAATGTTGTCCCATTCTTGTCTAATACAGGCTTTTGGTTGCTCAACTGTCTTAGGTTTTCTTTGTTGCATCTTCCTCTTTATGATGCGCCAAATGTTTTCTATGGGTGAAAGATCTGGACTGCAGGCTGGCCATTTCAGTACCCGGATCCTTCTTCTACGCAGCCATAATGTTGTAATTGATGCAGTATATGGTCTGGCATTGTCATGCTGGAAAATGCAAGGTCTTCCCTGAAAGAGACGATGTCTGGATGGGAGCATATGTTGTTCTAGAACTTGGATAGACCTTTCAGCATTGATGGTGCCTTTCCAGATGTGCAAGCTGTCCATGCCACACACACTCATGCCACCCCATACCATCAGAGATGCAGGCTTCTGAACTGAGCGCTGATGATAACTTGGGTTGTCCTTGTCCTCTTTAGTCCGGATGACATGGCGTCCCAGTTTTCCAAAAAGAATTTCAACTTTTGATTCGTCTGACCACAGAACAGTTTTCCACTTTGCCACAGTCCATTTTAAATGAGCCTTGGCCCAGAGAAAACGCCTGCGCTTCTGGATCATGCTTAGATATGGCTTCTTTTTTGGCCTATAGAGTTTTAGCCGGCAATGGCGAATGGCACGGTGGATTGTGTTCACCGACAATGTTTTCTGGAAGTATTCCTAAGCCCATGTTGGGATTTCCATTACAGTAGCATTCCTGTATGTGATGCAGTGCCGTCTGAGGGCCCGAAGATCACGGGCATCCAGTATGGTTTTCCGGCCTTGACCCTTATGCAGAGATTGTTCCAGATTCTCTGAATCTTTGGATGATATTATGCACTGTAGATGATGATAACTTCAAACTCTTTGCAATTTTTCTCTGAGAAACTCCTTTCTGCTATTGCTCCCCTATTTTTCGCCGCAGCATTGGGGGAATTGGTGATCCTCTGCCCATCTTGACTTCTGAAAGACACAGCCACACAGAGGCTCTTTTTATACCCAATCATGTTGCCAATTGACCTAATAAGTTGCAAATTGGTCCTCCAGCTGTTCCTTATATGTACATTTAACTTTTCCGGCCTCTTATTGCTACCTGTCCCAACTTTTTTGGAATGTGTAGCTCTCATGAAATCCAAAATGAGCCAATATTTGGCACGACATTTCAAAATGTCTCACTTTCAACATTTGATATGTTATCTATATTATATTGTGAATAAAATATAAAAGTTTATGAGATTTGTAAATTAGTCCATTCCTTTTTTACTCACAATTTGTACAGTGTCACAACTTTTTTACAATCGGGTTTGTAATAGCGAGTATAGGGTAATAATATTGTGATTATTTGATATGTCCCCGATATGCACAGCCACATAAACGTGTATACCTGAGGAGGTGTGTGTGTGTGTGTGTGTGTGTGTGTGTGTGTGTCTCTCAATAGAGGGGGTGGAACTAAATTATCCAATTAGCTCCAAGGCAATGGAATCTAATAGTGCTAACACCTAGACGCTGCGGTTTATAAATCTAGGCCTTCAATAAAATGGCGATGGCCCAGATAGGTGTAAAGAATAGTGATCGACTGATATCGGTTTTTCGTTGCTGATATCAGACGATCTTTACATATATTTAAAAAAAAAAATAGTTTTAAAATTTTTTTCACTTGACAGGTACTCTTGTGGAGGGATCTGGGGGTCTAAAAGACCCCGAACCCCTCCTCTGCACTTAAAAACATTCAAAAATACCAAGTTTGGCTGTTTTGAATGCTGTCATTTTTTTTAGTCTGGCGCCGAGTACCCAGAAGTGATGTCATGACATCACTTCCGGGTTTTTACATGGAGACCTGATCAGAGCCGAATACAGCTTTAATCTGGGCTTCGGGCGAGTCGCGGACGGTGGCGGGAGGGGGGGGACGTCCCCTCCCGCTCCTTGTAATGTCAGCCACATCGGTTGTCATTACAAGACAGCTGACCGTCGGCCTTGGACGCCGGTACCGGGGGGGGGGGGGGGGGGGTTGCCTCTAGTTGCAGTCATCACTCCGGTACAAACACATTCCCAAAATATCGTCAACATCGTTCTTTCCGATAATAGGTTGATTCCTAGTAAAGAATAAATCCCAATTTGTCCAATAGGAATCCCCCTGAGGAAGCCATGTGGCATAAGGCATAGGGGAGGGGAAACAAGACGGTACGACGCTCAGACCTAGTGTGGAGTTTCTGGCTTGTGGTGGGGTCACTGAGATACCAAATAAAGACTACAAAGCGTGTATAGACTGGTGTGCTGGAAGCACCAGAAAAATGTAGTTTTCTTTAATAAAGACAAATTTTTGTTATGGTATAAGCACTATTGGAGTTTTTTCCTTCATATGTGCTCTCTGATGAGACTGGCATGTTATGAGGCAGAAGCACAAATAAGAAGGAACGAGGAGATCTACAATACACATACCATAGCCCAGGAGAGGCTAAAAAGCACAATTTGACCATACTTAATTGTGAGGTCACATTGAATAGGGTGAGGATACACCTAAAAGAACGGGAGCACGAGTGTGGTGATACATTGGCATGGTTACTGAGTACAAGCAGCAGATGAAATAAGGATCACATTAGTATTTGCAATTTTTTCAACAGAAACTATGAAAAACATTTTTTTTCAAAATGTTCTATCTTTTTTTTCATTTGTAGCACAAAAAATAAAAACTCCAATGGTGATTAAATACCACCAAAAAAAAGCTCCATTTGTCTGAATTTTTTTTTATAAAAATGTAATATGGGTACAGTGTTGCATGACTGAGTAATTGTCATTCAAAGTGTGAGCACTGAAAGCTAGAAATTGGCCTGGGCAGTAAGGGGGTAAAAGTGTCCAGTTTCGGAGTGGTTAAAGACATAGTTCACCTTTATCAAAAAGCTGCAAAACTGTGCAGCTCTGACCAAAGTAGAATATTGCTTTTGCTATGGATGGAGGCTGTTTATAGATGGGCCACAGTTCCCCCCACTGACACCACCACCAATGGGCCACAGTTCCTCCCAGTGACACCGCCACCACCAATGGGCCACAGTTCCTCCCAGTGACACCGCCACCACTATTGGGCCACAGTTCCTCCCAGTGACACCACCACCACCAATGGGCCACAGTTCCTCCCAGTGACACCACCACCAATGGGCCACAGTTCCTCCCAGTGACCCCACCACCAATGGGCCACAGTTGCTCCCAGTGACCCCACCACCAATGGGCCACAGTTGCTCCCAGTGACCCCACCACCAATGGGCCACAGTTGCTCCCAGTGACCCCACCACCAATGGGCCACAGTTGCTCCCAGTAACCCCGCCACCACCAATGGGCCACAGTTCCTCCCAGTAACCCCGCCACCACCAATGGGCCACAGTTCCTCCCAGTGACACCGCCACCACCAATGGGCCACAGTTCCTCCCAGTGACACCGCCACCACCAATGGGCCACAGTTCCTCCCAGTGACACCGCCACCACCAATGGGCCACAGTTCCTCCCAGTGACATCACCACCAATGGGCCACAGTTCCTCCCAGTGACACCACCACCAATGGGCCACAGTTCCTCCCAGTGACACCACCACCAATGGGCCACAGTTCCTCCCAGTGACACCACCACCAATGGGCCACAGTTCCTCCCAGTGACACCACCAATGGGCCACAGTTCCTCCCAGTGACACCACCAATGGGCCACAGTTCCTCCCAGTGACACCACCAATGGGCCACAGTTCCTCCCAGTGACACCACCACTAATGGGCCACAGTTCCTCCCAGTGACACCAACAATGGGCCACAGTTCCTCCCAGTGACACCACCAACAATGGGGCACAGTTCCTCCCACAGACACCAACAATGGGGCAAAGTTCCTCCCACAGACGCCAACAATGGGGCACAGTTCCTCCCACAGACGCCAACAATGGGGCACAGTTCCTCCCACAGACGCCAACAATGGGGCACAATTCTCTCACGGTCCCTAAAGATTTGGCATTTGTTTACTCCAACAGATGTTAGAACATTTTCTACTACCAATGGCCACAGTCCGGCCCTCCTAAAGTCTGAGGGCCGGTTCACACTGGTGCGGTGTCAGACATCACATGATTCGCACTGCAATGCTGTGCAGATCACACGCAAAGTCTGTGCGATGTGAATTCACACATCTAGTGTGAACCGGCCCCGAAGGACACCTAACTGGCCCTTTGTTTAGAAAGTTTGCAGATGCCTGCTTTAAAGAGGATGTAAACCCCTGAGTACGGTTTGTACCCTAGAATAAGGCTTACCTATAGTGTAAATATCTCCTAAACTTGCACGGTTTATTTACATTGCATGCAGCCGATGACGCCATCAGCACATGCATTCTGAAGGAGCCGTTTCCTCAGAGCCCTGTGCCATTACCGGCGGCTCCTGCACAAGAGTGATGTCACATGGTTCTGGCCAGTCGCAGACCCAAAACAAAGATGGATGCGGCCTCCCGCAGGGACGACGCTGGCTTTGTTTGCAGGGAAGTGTTGCATAATGTGCTAGTATGTGATGGATACTAGCACATTATGCATTTGCTTTGCATGTAAAAAAAAGGATTCATTTTTTCCCCAAGACTTTACTTCCCCTTTAAAGGAAGGAAAGGTTCCCTGAAATGGCCAGTGTGTGCCATATAGGAGGACCCCAGTATACCATGAATGTCTATAACCCTGGAGGACACAGCCCATGGCTGTCAGTGTTGAGTTAGAATCCCCCTCCCCCTCCAGGGTCAGGGTGAAAGCTCCAATGGTGAGGGTGAAGGGGACAGGACAGGGCCTGCACACAGAATTCTCTCCCCTCACCCCCCACACAGCGCCCTATAACCGAACCCCACTCACAGCTCAGCGCCCGAAAGCTCCGCAGTTCGCTGAAGATGAACCCGCTCGGCCGCCGTAACCCGGAAGTCAGCCTCTCTCCGTCACATGACGCCAGCGGAACAGGAGGACGTTTGCGGTGACGTAGTATGTGTCAGCTGTCAGTGGTGGGGGAGAGCCCTATGAAGGGAGACGTGGGGGGGAGGTCACAGTTACCGCTATGCTGAAGAGGGAAGGCAGCGGCGCTGGGGAGAAGACCCGAGTGTTAGTAGACAGAAATTCCTGCGACTTTCCGCTGGGTGTCGCTGCAGGCTCATATCTCTCCTAAAGGGACTGTATGTTGTGTCTGTGTTCAATAAAGTTAGCAAAAATCTCTAGCCAATGATAATTTGTTTGTTAAAGCACGGTGTTTTACGTCATTGCCCCTTTTTTTTTTTCCCTAGATAAAAAAACTTGTTTTTACTTTTTTACATCTTTCGTTGCTCTTTTACTGTTAATTCTTGTCTACATGCCTGCACTCCAACACTGAAACTATGGCTGCATGGCTTTTCTCAGCTTGTGTGTTATGACGGGTGACAACAGTGAGCCATACCTGTGTAATGTGGGTTCAAACCTTGTGTTCTCCTTCAGAAGCCATTGTGAGAGGGTGACAACGTGTGATCGGGAGACGAGGGTAAAGCGTTGTCACCCAGCAACAGGAAGTGCCCAAACAAGGACCTTCGTGGCAGGATCACCAGCATATATTTAACCACTTCCGGACCGCCCGCTGTGTTTTTACTTCGGTACTTTGACGTTAAATACCAGCAGATAGCTGCCATAACCCCGGTATTCGTTATAGGTGGTCGGCGGTCCTCTGTTACATAAAAGTGGTCACAGTAGCGGATTCACCGCGGGATCACTTTTATGAGCGGCAGGAGAGGTACACACCCCCCTCCCACTGCTTTCCAGTCGTTCTCCCCACTTAACGGAGCCGTCGGTAGCAGGATAAATCCATTCCAGTCCAAGGCAGGAAGTCGAGTGAGGGCAACTTGGCCCTCACACGACTCTATGGCCTTGGAGGACCGGAGCGACATCATACGTCGCTTCCGCCCAATGGCCTTAACCACTTGCCGACTGGCTGCTGCAATTATACGGCGGCAGGTTTCTGCGAATCACCGTACCTGTACAGTGGGAGCGAATATGGGGGCACGCATGCGCCCGCTCACCGGCAGGGAAGCTGATCCATGGGGACCCGCGATCACTTCCTGTGAAAAGAGAACGGCGGTCTGCTGTTGTAAACACAGCAGACCGTTGTTCTCTCTGGTATCAATGCAGAGCTCCTGTGTTCCTCCTATATAGGATCACAGGTCTCTGTGTTGATCTCACAAGCCCATCCGCCTCACAGTTAGAAAACATCCCCTAGGCTCACATTTAAAGAGGAAGTAAACCCTCCTCTGCAACTTTTACCTATAGGAAAGCCTATGATAAGGCTTACCTATAGGTACTGTAAATATCTTCTAAACATGTACCGTTTAGGAGATATTTACCTTACATGCAGCCAGTGACGTCACTGGCGCATGAGCTCTGAAGGAACGGCTGCTGGTGCCGTTCCTTCAGAGCCCCGTGCCGTGACCGTCGGCTCTCGCGCGCGTGTGTGGGAGTGAAATCACCGTGGCTCTGGCCAATCAGATGGCCGGATGCCGCGATCCCGGAAGACGGCAACTGAACATGTCGCCCGTCATAGAGGTAAGCAGGCGGCAGTGTTGGGGTAGTTACTCAAAAAATGTAACTAGTTACTTCTGTAAATTGTAACGAGATTACTTTACTAGTTACTGCATTTGAAAAGTAACTTCACTACTTATTACTTTACCTTCCTCTTTCTTAACTGACCGTGTAGAAGAAGATACATGACACTCTTTCTGCATAGAGTTTATTGTATAAACACAGGCTTTGGGAAACATGAGAACAAAACCTGAAAAAACAGAATAAAACATAAAGTGCAACAAAAAGTCATAAACTTCATTCCTCTCTATTCTTCGAAATAACGATTGTATCGCATGGCTTGGGTAACGCAGGAAAGCGCGTACCTATAGCCTAGTAAAGTAGTGTAGTTACTTCCTATAGCCTAGTAAAGTAGTGTAGTTACCTCATATAGCCTAGTAAAGTAGTGTAGTTACCTCCTATAGCCTAGTAAAGTAGTGTAGTTACTTCCTATAGCCTAGTAAAGTAGTGTAGTTACCAATATTAGTATTGTAACTAGTTACGTTACTTCGTTACCAAAAAAAGTAATGTAGTTACTGTAATCAGTTACTTTGTAACTCGTTACCCCCAACACTGGCAGGCGGCACGGCGGGGGCTCGTTCTATGGTAAGTATTTCATAATGAGCTAGTATGCAATGCATACTAGCTCATTATGTGTTTCTCTTTCAGGTTGAAAAAAAAAAATGGGTTTACAACCTCTTTAACCGTTTGATCACCCCTAGGTGTCATTATAACAGTAATAGTGCATATTTGTAGCACTGATTACTGTAGTAATGTCACTGGTCCCCCCAAAAGTGTCAGTTAGGGGTCCGATCTGTCCGCCGCAATGTCGCAGTCCCGCTAAAAATCACAGATCGCCGCCATTACTAGTAAAAAAATAAATAAAAATGACATAAATCTTTCTTGTAGTTAGTAGATGCGATAACTTTTGTGCAAACTAATCAAAATACGCTTATTGGGATTTTTTTCACCAAAAATATGTAGCAGAATACACATTGGCCTAAAATGATGAAAAAATTAGATTTTTACATTTTTTTTGGGAACATTATATAGCAGAATGTAAAAAATATTGTTTTGTCTTTTTTTTTTTTTTTCAGAATTGACGCTCTTTTTTTTGTTTATAGCGCAATAAATAAAAATTGCAGAGGTGATCAAATACCACCAAAAGAAAGCTCTATTTGTGGGAAAAAAAGACATCAATTTTATTTGGGTAAAGCTTTGCAATGCGCAATTTTCCGTTATAGTAAAGCAGTGCCAATTCACATTAAGGGGGAAATCTGTTTTTGCTTTTAGGTGTAGATGTGAGATGTGAGGTCTTTTTAACCCCAGATCTCACATTAAAGAGGTCCTGTCCTGCTTATTTCTATTACAAGGGATGTTTAAATTCGTGGGCACATTTAGGAGGAAAAAGTGCATGTTATACGCCGATAAATACGGTAGTCATGCTTAATTGATTGTTGGAGTTTTACTTTAACTTTTAATTTTACTGAAAATCTCTCTTTTTGTAACTTAGACATTTTTGCTGTTGGGGATGTAAATTTCCTTCCATTGTTTCTGAGTTGTGAGAATATTTTTTGGTCTCACAGTATTTTGCTATTTTGAGATGTTTCTTTCCTGAGTTTGCTTTCCTGGTATGTATACATCTGTTTCCTACTATGTATATGTTGGGTCTATTGTGCCTAAATATTATATGTATATTTTTAGTTGGTCTGGGAAACTAATGTTACATCATTTTTATGAAATTGTCATAAAGAATATAACAGAATATGTAAAAAGGAAATTAAGGATGCAAAAATTCAAAATGAATGACAGATTGCAAAAGATAGTAGGACAAACCCCCAAAAATTCTTCAAATTATTGTTATTATTATACAGGATTTATATAGCACCAACAGTTTGTGCAGCGCTTTACAATGTGGGGGAAGACAATACAGTTACAGTACAATTCAATACAGGAGGAATCAGAGGGCCCTGTTTGTTAGAGCTTACAATCTAGAAGGGAGGGTCAAGTGAAACAAAAGGCAAATATATTAATAGTAAAAAGGTCAGGTCTGAGCATGTAGGCCCTTTACAAAATAATCAGGAGTGGGTGACTGGGGACAAAGAGAAGGCAAATTTATTAAATACTTTCTTCAGCTCTGTGTATACAAAGGAGCATGGGGGAGCTCATGACCATAATGAGGATGGTATTGACACAGCCCCAAATGATCACAATGATCAGAAATATTTAGACAGAATAAGGGTAGATAAAGCGCCTGGACCAGATGGCATCCACCCACGCATCCTCCTAAAAGAATTGAGCGCTGTAATTTCAAAGCCTTTGTTTCTAATTTTTAGGGACTCGTTAAGGACTGGAAAAGTACCACTGGATTGGCGTAGGGCCAATGTGGTGCCTATATTTAAAAAGGGATCAAAATCTTTGCCAAGTAACTATAGACCTGTTAGTTTAACTTCTATGGTCGGGAAGATATTGGAGAGTTTAATAAAAGACCACATAGAGTTCTTGCTGGAAAAAAATATTTCAAGCAACAGACAGCATGGATTCATGAAAGACAGAAGTTGTCAAACAAACCTGATTTCTTTTTATGAGGAGGTTAGGAAAACCTTGGACAGAGGGGTGACTGTGGACGTAGTATACTTGGATTTTGCAAAAGCGTTTGACACAGTTCCCCGCACACGGCTAATGTGTAAGGTAAAGTCTACTGGCTTGGAAAGATCAGTTTGTAAATGGATAGCAAATTGGCTGAAAGATAGAATTCAGTGAGTAGTGGTTAATGATTCTTACTCTGAATGGTCTAAGGTTATCAGTGGTGTACCTCAAGGCAAGGTTCAGTGTTGGGACCCTTACTTTTTAATATCTTTATAAATGATATAGGGTCTGGGATTAAAAGTACCATTTCAGTCTTTGCAGATGACACCAAGCTTTGCAGTGGAATAACTTCCTTCCAGGATGTCTCCAACTTACAAGCTGACCTCAATGCACTGTTTCATTGGCAAACTATGTGGGAAATTAGTTTTAATGTTGATAAATGTAAAGTTATGCACTTGGGGGCTAAGAATATACATGCATCAAACATACTAGGGGGAGTAGAACTGGGGGAATCCATAGCGGAGAAGGATCTGGGTGTTCTGGTAGATCATAAGCATAATAGCATGCAATGCCAAGCTGCGGTTTCCAAAGCAAGCAAAGTCATTTCTTGTATTAACAGAGGCATGGACTCCAGAGAGAGAGATATCATTTTGCCCCTGTACAAATCATTAGTAAGACCTCATCTGAAATATGCAGTTCAGTGTTGGGCACCAGTTTTTAAAAAGGATATCGGGGAACTGGAGAAAGTGCAGAGAAGGGCAACCAAACTGATAAGAGGCATGGAGGAGCTCAGCTATGAGGAAAGATTAGATGTCTCTTGAGATTAGGAGGAGATTAAGGGGGGGATATGATCCACATGTATAAATACATAAGGGGTCCATATAGTGAACTTGGTGTTGAGTTATTAGGTCAACAGAGGGGACAAGGGGGCACTCTTTATGTCTAGAGGAAAACAGATTTTGTCTCCAAATACGGAAAGGTTTCTTCACTGTAAGTGAAAATGTGGAATAGACTCCCTCCAGAGATGGTTCTGGCTAGCTCACTAGATTGCTTTTAAAAAGGCCAGGATTCTTTCCTAGGTGTACATGATATAAATGGGTACTAATATTTATAGGTAAAGTTGATCCAGGGAATATCCAATTGCCTCTCAGGGGATCAGGAAGGATTTTTTTCCCCCTGCTGTAGCAAATTGGATCATGCTTTGCTGGGGGTTTTTTGCTTTCCTCTGGATCAACTGCGGGTATAGGATTGTGTATATGGTATTGTATGGTTGGGTTTTCTCTACTGTTTTTTGTTTTTTATTGGTTGAGCCAGATGGACTTGTGTCTTTTTTCAACCTGACTAACTATGTATCTATGTAAATGTATATAAGTTGTCCTGACCAGAATGTCATCGAATACAGACTGAAAGACCCTACCTGTCTTGATATCTTATTTTCGAGTGCTCGTAAATTCTTTACAGGTTGAAGGGAGGCTGGCCAGCAGAAGTAGTATACCAAGTAGTATACCAAGGGGTATTACCTTTCAGAACTGGTGTCAGAAGTGGGATGTGACTTCGCCATTAGAGGTAAGTGAGACACCCTGATTGCAGGCACATTTTATAGAACCCTAGCAAGGGTGTAGGAACCCACACAAATCTGGGGGGGGATAGCATTTTTACTCGCCAGGTATATGCTTTTTCAGTAAACTGCGAGAGAGAGAGTGTGTGAGTGTGTGTGTGTGTGCGTGCAATACAATTAATTCATCAAATTTGT
The DNA here is from genome assembly GCF_965119305.1 of Pelophylax lessonae. Lineage (NCBI taxonomy): Eukaryota > Metazoa > Chordata > Amphibia > Anura > Ranidae > Pelophylax > Pelophylax lessonae. The sequence goes on from NC_138770.1 coordinate 183,657,060, forward strand.
TTATTATATCCCACATAACCTACATAGCATTAATAAAAATTAACCCACATAGCATTAATAAAAATGAACCCACCTGGCATTAATAAAAATGAACCCCCAAATTAATCCCATGGCATTAATAAAAATTAGTGCTGGTGCTGCTGCTTGGCTTGCTGGCTGGGCTGGCATATGCTTGCTGCCAGTGCCTTGCCTTGCGCTACTGCCGGAACCTCCTCACTGTCCGGTCACAGTCCCCGACACACAGTGGACCGACTGCTAGGTAGTCAGTCAGTACTGTCCATGTGACGCCACTCCCGAATGCGCTTTAGGCCTGGCCGCCTAGGCTGGGTGCTTGGTGCGCGCCGCGCACTCTCCCTATGCTGGTGAGACGTCTTGCGTGATGCCACTCCGCTGTTCACGCCCCCCTCCACCCGCCTGCCAGCCTGTGTTTGTAGGACAGAACAGGACCCCCCAGGGCAAGACAGGACCCCCCAAAGACAGGAAAGGACCCCTCAGGATAAGACAGGACCCCCCAAAGGAACAGGACCCCCAAGGACAGGACCCCCCAAGGACAGGACAGGACCCCCAAGGACAGGACAGGACCCCCAATGATTGCAGAGTGCCAGCCACAGCATTGCCCCTAATGATTGCAGAGTGCCAGCCACAGCATTGCCCCTAATGATTGCAGAGTGCCAGCCACAGCATTGCCCCCAATGATTGCAGAGTGCCAGCCACACCATTGCCCCCAATGATTGCAGAGTGCCAGCCACACATTGCCCCCAATGATTGCAGAGTGCCAGCCACACATTGCCCCCAATGATTGCAGAGTGCCAGAACACAGCATTGCCCCCAATGATTGCAGAGTGCCAGCCACACATTGTCTCCAATGATTGCAGAGTGCCAGAACACAGCATTGCCCCCAATGATTGCAGAGTGCCAGAACACAGCATTGCCCCTAATGATTGCAGAGTGCCAGAACACAGCATTGCCCCCAATGATTGCAGAGTGCCAGAACACAGCATTGCCCCCAATGATTGCAGAGTGCCAGAACACAGCATTGCCCCCAATGATTGCAGAGTGCCAGCCACAGCATTGCCCCTAATGATTGCAGAGTGCCAGAACACAGCATTGCCCCCAATGATTGCAGAGTGCCAGCCACAGCATTGCCCCTAATGATTGCAGAGTGCCAGCCACAGCATTGCCCCCAATGATTGCAGAGTGCCTGCCACGCATTGCCCCCAATGATTGCAGAGTGCCAGCCACACATTGCCCTCAATGATTGCAGAGTGCCAGCCACACATTGCCCCCAATGATTGCAGAGTGCCAGCCACACATTGCCCCCAATGATTGCAGAGTGCCAGCCACACATTGCCCCCAATGATTTCAGAGTGCCAGCCACACATTGCCCCCAATGATTGCAGAGTGCCAGCCACACATTGCCCCCAATGATTGCAGAGTGCCAGCCACACATTGCCCCCAATGATTGCAGAGTGCCAGCCACACATTGCCCCCAATGATTGCAGAGTGCCAGAACACAGCATTGCCCCCAATGATTGCAGAGTGCCAGCCACAGCATTGCCCCCAATGATTGCAGAGTGCCAGAACACAGCATTGCCCCCAATGATTGCAGAGTGCCAGAACACAGCATTGCCCCCAATGATTGCAGAGTGCCAGCCACAGCATTGCCCCCAATGATTGCAGAGTGCCAGAACACAGCATTGCCCCCAATGATTGCAGAGTGCCAGAACACAGCATTGCCCCCAATGATTGCAGAGTGCCAGCCACACATTGCCCCCAATGATTGCAGAGTGCCAGCCACACATTGCCCCCAATGATTGCAGAGTGCCAGAACACAGCATTGTCCCCAATGATTGCAGAGTGCCAGCCACACATTGCCCCCAATGATTGCAGAGTGCCAGAACACAGCATTGCCCCCAATGATTGCAGAGTGCCAGCCACACATTGCCCCCAATGATTGCAGAGTGCCAGCCACACATTGCCCCCAATGATTGCAGAGTGCCAGCCACACATTGCCCCCAATGATTGCAGAGTGCCAGCCACACATTGCCCCCAATGATTGCAGAGTGCCAGCCACACATTGCCCCCAATGATTGCAGAGTGCCAGAACACAGCATTGCCCCCAATGATTGCAGAGTGCCAGCCACAGCATTGCCCCCAATGATTGCAGAGTGCCAGAACACAGCATTGCCCCCAATGATTGCAGAGTGCCAGCCACAGCATTGCCCCCAATGATTGCAGAGTGCCAGAACACAGCATTGCCCCCAATGATTGCAGAGTGCCAGAACACAGCATTGCCCCCAATGATTGCAGAGTGCCAGCCACACATTGCCCCCAATGATTGCAGAGTGCCAGCCACACATTGCCCCCAATGATTTCAGAGTGCCAGCCACACATTGCCCCCAATGATTGCAGAGTGCCAGAACACAGCATTGTCCCCAATGATTGCAGAGTGCCAGCCACACATTGCCCCAAATGATTGCAGAGTGCCAGAACACAGCATTGCCCCCAATGATTGCAGAGTGCCAGCCACACATTGCCCCCAATGATTGCAGAGTGCCAGCCACACATTGCCCCCAATGATTGCAGAGTGCCAGAACACAGCATTGCCCCCAATGATTGCAGAGTGCCAGCCACACATTGCCCCCAATGATTGCAGAGTGCCAGCCACACATTGCCCCCAATGATTGCAGAGTTCCAGCCACACATTGCCCTCAATGATTGCAGAGTGCCAGCCACACATTGCCCCCAATGATTGCAGAGTGCCAGAACACAGCATTGCCCCCAATGATTGCAGAGTGCCAGCCACACATTGCCCCCAATGATTGCAGAGTGCCAGCCACACATTGCCCCCAATGATTGCAGAGTGCCAGCCACACATTGCCCTCAATGATTGCAGAGTGCCAGCCACACATTGCCCCCAATGATTGCAGAGTGCCAGCCACACATTGCCCCCAATGATTGCAGAGTGCCAGCGATCCCCCCGCACTTACCTCTCTTGCAGCTTCTCTTCAGTCCCCGGCTCCATGCGTCTCCGAGTCTTCAGTCCTCCCGCGGGACCTCCTCCTCGTCCAATGGCACGGTGTTTGCCTTTCGGCCAATCAGGAAGCGGGAGGACCCGCTCCCTGATTGGCCGGGAGGAGGATCCGTGTGACAATAGCGAATTCTCATTCGCTATTGTCACAGAATGGGCGGGTCGGGGGGGAACTGCTGCTCCCTGGCCGCCACGTCTGCGGCTGCGCGGTCCGAGCGCGGGACATTCAATTGTACTGCGCTCGGACGCGCCACTGCTAAACTGGGGGGGATTTCACCATACCCGTCCCCCCCCGCATTATTTCCTGGGGGGGATGTGTCCCCCTCGTCCCCCCCGGTTCCTACGCCCATGAACCCTAGTTCTATGGAAGCACAGGAGATAGGTCTGTTTGAGCTGAGGTAGCTCACAGACAGATTCTTAGTGTAGGCAAACTTAAATAGTGGTAGGAATACTCTTTTCAACCTTTTAAGAGTGATATGCATGTTTTGCTTATTGTGCTTTTGTTAGAATGAAATGTTTGAATTTTTGTACTCTTGGTCTCCTCAAGACGCACCATCTCTCTAGCTAGCTTAACAGCTGTGACCTAGAGAAGGTGAAAGCAAGTGGGGGAGAGACATAGTGTTAGGGGTGTACTGAATTCTGTCTGATTTAAGCCATAGCTGTGCATGTGCTGTTGAGAAGATTTTGACGGAGGCTGTACGTGGGTGTTGTCAGCTACTCCAGCGCAAAGAGTATCGGGCAGATTATCACTACACTAGGAACCACTTGCATAACCACTTTTTTGAATCCAAAGGATGGGAAAATCCCTAGGTAAGAGGAAACTCCCAGATCCGCTTAAGCCTCCTAAAAGGTTCTTAGAGAAAGAACATTTTTGCTTAAACTTGGTAAAATGCCAAAATCAGCTCCAAAACCAAATCCGAAAATGTAACATGTAAAGAGTATGTTGCATGGACATCCCCGTGGGATTATTATTATGTAAATCCTTGGGTAGATAATCTGTCAGGATATACTGAGTTAAAGCGGAGTTCCTGCCACAAAATCGACATATCGATTTTGTGGCCATCCGCTTCCTTTTTGTCACCTGAAAAAGAAATGGATAGTTACGATTTTTTTTTTTTTTTTACTTACCTTGTTATTGTAGAAAATTATACTCACCTTTCTTCCACTTCCTCCCTCTGCGCCACAGCCCGCGCCGTCTCTTTCCTGCTTGCAATGACTCCTGGGAGCTGAACGTCATTGCTCCCAGGAATCAATGCGTCATCACCGGCCCCGCTCGTCACTTCCTGTGCGGCGCCGCATTCCCTGCTAAACAGCTTCTGGGCATGCCCAGAAGCTGTGAAGGAATGTGGCGCCGCGCCGGAAGTGATGAGCGGGGCCGGTGCAGTGCATCGTGGGACCGAAGAGGACGAAAGAGGACGCAGAAGAGGATCACGCTGGCTTCAGCTGCCCACACCTGAGATGGCAGCGCTGGAGAAGAAATCCTAAAGGTAAGTAATTCTTCTTGCAGGTAAGTGCGACCCGGGACAGTACAGAGGCTATCCATTGTGGAATGTACTAGGGGTATTTTTATTGAAATTTTTTTTTCGTGGCCGGAACTTTAATGCATAGTTCAAGCCCCTTTCCCAGAGATGGCGCAAATGATGAGTTTCATATGAATATGATAAAGGGTCTGTTGTGCCTGGGAGACAGGGAAGCTTTCTCATGGTTTGATCCTAATCCAGAATGGGATAAAAAGTATATGATGGCGGGAGGATTAAACTGGTTAACATATGCACCGGGATATGTACCTTCAGGACCATCCTAGGCAGATAAAAAAATGGAATAATCCGTTCCTTTTAGATACAATGGAGCTTACTGCTCCACCCTCGGGGCCCCCTAATTATACACAGATATACCCGCAATTACCTCTGACATCACGGTTAACAGCAGAGGATGAGGATGCAGCAGTTTTTAGTGCAAATCGTCCTAGGCCTCAGCATCCCAGGACCCCACCCGTATGACAGGGATAGGATTCCCCACCAATCAGTTCAGGCAGGTATTTCTGCAGGAGCCGCTGCCCCTAAGGTGTGGGATGAACAAAGAGGGGACCCCAAGGAGGTATAGTAACATCCTCTACTGAGGAGGGAGGAGTGGCAGCTAACACAGAAGGGAGACTTGTTAGTCAGGTTCCCTTAACCTCGCCTAGTAATTTGAGAAGTGGTACCTTAATTAGGGCCAGTGCCTCCACTCCCATCGCTGGGCCCAGTACCTCTTCCCCCATTGCATGCCGCTTCTCATCTGCAGATTTAATAGCACCTTATATCATAGTTGGATGTTCCAGAGCATACCATTGAATACCCCAAATTTTCTGTCTTTCTTTTTCGTTTATGTAGCAAAAATAAAAAACCCAGCATTGATTAAATACCACCAAAAGAAAGCTCTATTTGTGTGAAAATTTTGATAAAAATTTAATTTGGGTACAGCGTTGCATGATCGTGCAATTGTCAATCAAAGTGTGACAGCGCTGAAAGCTGAAAATTGGCCTGGAAGGGGGTGAAAGTGCCCGTTAGGCAAGTGATTACAAAGAAAAAAATCCTACAGATGACAACTGAATGACATAACTGTGTTAAAGCATCTTTGTGACTTTAGTTATTGGGTTTACATACATTTTAATTGGCTTCTAACTTTCAGGGCTGAAAGTGAAATTATTTCTTTTTATTTCTGGTGAATCTGAAATGAACATGTGAAGTCAGCACATCCAGTTCTAGGTTAGCTGACTTTACTGCTATCATGTGAATAGCCTATATGCTATGAATAGACCTGCATAGCAGTAGATGGGATTACCTGCACTGTATGCAGAGAAGGGACCCCTCTTTTTTCTTTTCTTGCCTGTCTGCATTGCTGTACCTGACAAAATGATCAGCTGGTGCTGGGCTTTCTCTCTAAAAAGCCCAGCTTTGTTCACCTCCAGCCCTATCTGTGACTTAATAAAAGCATTCTCCTAACAATGTAAGCACTGATAACCTTTTGGTCCACTGATGTCATGGATACAGGCCTGTAGGCTCTCCTGGTTGTTGATGGGGGAGTTGTATGAGTGTTGTAGGTTTGTCTTTTCTGGAACATGTTAATGATGTTCTCTGTTCTGTATGGGTTCTGCGTAGCCCAAATACAGTAGTATCTATCATTTGAATGTCGTCTATTACTCAGATTCTGCAGATGGAGTGGATGTAATTGCTTTTCCTGTTCTGTACCCTTTTTTGTTGTACAAAAAAAAAAAAGTTGAATAAACACCTTTAAACAAACAAACAAACAATGTAAGCACTGTGGGGCCTATCCCAGCTGGTTCCCCTCCCCCCCTCTTCTCTGTTTATCTCTTTCTGTCCTGTGTATGCATAGCAGCAGAGCTGGAATACCCCTAACCATGTTCAGCACTTACAGTATCTCACAAAAGTGAGTACACCCCTCACATTTTTGTAAATATTTTATGATATCTTTTCATGTGACAACACTAAAGAAATGACACTTTGCTACAATGTAAAGTAGTGAGTGTACAGCTTGTATAACCGTGTATATTTGACGTCCCCTCAAAATAACTCAACACACAGCCATTAATGTCTAAGCCGCTGGCAACAAGAGTGAGTACACCCCTAAGTGAAAATGTCCAAACTGGGCTCAAAGTGTCATATTTTGTGTGGCCACCATTATTTTCCAACACTGCCTTAATCACTTGACGACTGCCCGCCGCAGATTTACTGCGACAGGCAGCCGCTCCTGGGCAAAGCGAGGTAGCTCTATGTCGCTCGCTCTCAGGAGGCTAGGGGGCGAGCGCGCGCCCGCCGGTGGCACACTCCCACCCCCGATCATCAGCAGGGAGGCCAGTGCGAGTGTCAGGCGGCTCCGATTGCCGCCTGACACCAGCGACCTCCTTCCGCTGACAGAGAAGGACGGACGGCTGATGTAAACACAGCCGTCCATCCTTCTCCCTGAGATGATCACAGAGACCATGTGATCCTGCTATATAGGATCGCATGTCTCTATGGTCATCTCACAAGCCCAACCCCCCCACAGTTAGAATCACTCCCCTAGGGTCACATTTAACCCCTTGATCACCAACACTGTTAACCCCTTCCCTGCTAATGGCATTATTACAGTAACAGTGCATATTTATAGCACTGATTACTGTAGTAATGTCACTGGTACCCCCAAAAGTGTCAAAAATGTCAGTTAGGGGTCCGATCTGTCCACCGCAATTTCGCAGTCCCGCAAAAAAAACACAGATTGCTTTTATTTTAATGTAAAAAAAACAAAACAATAAAAATGACATAAATCTTTCCCGTAGTTAGTAGACGCAATAACTTTTGCGCAAACCAATCAATATAAGCTTATTGAGATTTTTTTTTTTTACCAAAAATATGTAGCAGAAAACAAATTGGCCTTAAATGTTAAAAAAGTTTGATTTTTACATTTTTTTTTGGGAATGTTATATAGCAGCATGTGAAAAATATTGTTTTTTTTTATTTTTTTTCAAAATTGTCGCTCTTTTTTTGTTTATAGTGCAAAAAATAAAAATGGAGGTGATCAAATACCACCAAAAGAAAGCTCTATTTGTGGGAAAAAAAGGACGTCGATTTTATTTGGGTACAGCATCGCACGACCGCACAATTGTCCGTTAAAATAACGCAGTGCCGAATCGCAAAATAGGGCCTGCTCAATAGGGTTTACGTCTGGAGACATGCTTGGCCAGTCCATCACCTTTACTCTCAGTGTTGTCACATGAAAAGATATAATAATAAAATATTTACATAAATGTGAGGGGTGTACTCACTGTTGTGAGATATTGTAGCTTACTGTATACTACCATATACTATTCAAAATATCAACAACAGCATACAAATCTACCCACAACTCTGTCCCCAGTTACATCACCAACTTCGCCTTAATACTGTATGTCACCAAACCATTCTCTCTGCTCCTCCTAAGACCTACTGCTTTCTAGCCACGTCACCTCCTCCCATGCTCGCCTCCAAGATTTCTCCAGAGGCTGTCCCATCCTCTGGAACTGCCTACCCCAGTCTGTTTGGCTCTCTCCTACTCTGTCCCCCTTTAGATGATCCCTGAAAACCCTTCTCTTCAGGAAAGGCTATCCTGCCTCCATCTAAAAATTGTACTTCTATTTCTTCCATTAGCTCATCCCTCACACTCATTACCTTTTGTATCACTAGCCCCTCTGTCTAGATTGTAAGCTCTCACAAGCAGGGGATCTCCTTATCTACTTTGAATTGTACTGTGACTACTGTTTCCCTTTATTTTGTAAAATGCTGCACAAACTTCTGGCACTATATAAATCCTGTATAATATTATGTTATGGTTACATCCAGTATACAGAATAGTGTTTCGCCAGCGGCATGGGTACCCACCTGCTGCCGGAGCAAACTAGATTCCATCTGAGTGCTGCTCAGCCATTCACAGGGTCTTGTATTTTATTCATTAATGCAAGGCTTCTTCTGATTGACTGGGGTGGAGAAGCGGGTTGATGATGTCACATCATAGAAGCCTTCTCTTCAAGGAAGGCTATCCTGCCTCCATCTAAAAATTGTACTTCTATTTCTTCCATAAGCTCATCCCTCACACTCATTACCTTTTATATCACTAGCCCCTCCGTCTCCATATCTCCTTTGAATTGTACTGTGACTACTGTCTCCCTTTACTTTGAAAAATTCTGCACAGACTTCTGGCACTATATAAATCCTGTATAATATGTTATGGTTACATCTAGTATACAGAATAGTGTTTCGCCAGTGGCATGGGTACCCCTCTGCTGCCAGAGTCCATCTGAATGCTGCCCAGTCATTCACAGGAAGTCTTGTATTTTAATATTTAATGCAAGGCTTTTTCTGATTGACTGAGGTGGAGAAGCGAATGGATGATGTCACAACATAGGAAGCCTTATATTCATTGAAAATAAATACAAAGCTTTATGTAAATAGCTGAGAAGCGCTCATACTGATTTGATTTAGCTCCGGGAGCAGATGAGAAGTCCCTATACCGCTGATGAAACAAAGCCCTGTTTACCTTTACCTTTATGTAAATTATACTATATACAGTATACACAGTGCTGGCAACAGCTAATTTCCTCATTATGGAACATTTTCTCTATGAATGCAAAGCGTTCTCTGATTGGATGAGGGCGGGCTGTGATGTCATGATCTTCACCTCATCAGAGAACAGCGGGGATCAATGTATTGGTGGCAGCAACTACCGTGATTCTCTGCTTCTGCAGGGATCAGCCATGTATGGAATATGTATACATGCTGGACCAATGTAACTATGTCGAAAAAAAAAACATATCTGAAAAAAATCCACCCCAGTAGTCGAATGAAGATTTCCCCTATCTAAAGAGACCTGAAAAGCTGTAAATGATTCTATGATATCATTGGATATAAGAAGAACGTTTTGCCGAGCTGTTTGAATTACAGTCAGGTCCATAAATATTGGGATTGACAGAATTTGAATCTTTTTGGCTCTATACACCACCACAATGGACTGGAAATGAAACAAACAAGATGTGCTTTAACTGAAGACTTTCAGCTTTAATTTGAGGGTATTTACATCCAAATCAGGTGAAAGGTGTAGGAATTACAACAGTTTGTATATGTGCCTCCCACTTTTTAAGGGACCAAAAGTAATAGGACAATTGGCTGCTCAGCTGTTCCAGGGCCAGGTGTGTGTTATTCCCTCATTATCCCATTTACAAGGAGCAGATAAAAGGTCCAGAGTTAATTTCAAGTTTGCTATTTGCTTTTGGAATCTGTTGCTGTGAACTCTCAACATGAGATCCAAAGAGCTGTCACTATCAGTGAAGCAAGCCATCATTAGGCTGAAAAAACAAAACAAACCCATCACAGAGATGGCAAAAACATTAGGTGTGGCCAAATCAACTGTTTGGAACATCCTTAAAAAGAAGGAACGCACCGGTGAGCTCAGCAACACCAAAAGACCCGGAAGACCACGGAAAACAACTGTGGTGGATGACCGAAGAATTCTTTCCCTGGTACAGAAAACACCCTTCACAACAGTTGGCCAGATCAAGAACACTCTCCACGAGGTAGGTGTATGTGTGTCAAAGTCAACAATCAAGAGAAGACTTCACCAGAGTGAATACAGAGGGTTCACCACAAGATGTAAACCATTGGTGAGCCTCAAAAACAGAAAGGCCAGATTAGAGTTTGCCCAACAACGTTTAAAAAAGCCTTCACAGTTCTGGAACAACATCCTATGGACAGATGAGACCAAGATCAACTTATACCAGATTGATGGGAAGAGAAGAGTATGGAGTAAGGAAAGGAACTGCTCATGATCCAAAGCATACCACCTCATCAGTGAAGCATGGTGGTGGGTGGTGGTATTGTCATTGCATGGGCATGTATAGCTGCCAATGGAACTGGTTCTCTTGTATTTATTGATGATGTGACTGCTGACAAAAGCAGCAGGATGAATTATAAAGTGTTTCGGGCAATATTATCTGCTCATATTCAGCCAAATGCTTCAGAACTCATTGGACGGTGCTTCACAGTGCAGATGGACAATGACCCGAAGCATACTGCGAAAGCAACCAAAGAGTTTTTTAAGGGAAAGAAGTGGAATGTTATGCAATGGCCAAGTCAATCACCTGACCTGAATCCGATTGAGCGTGCATTTCACTTGCTGAAGACAAAATTGAAGGGAAAATGCCCCAAAAAAACAAGCAGGAACTGAAGACAGTTGCAGTAGAGGCCTGGCTGAGCATCACCAGGCATGAAACCCAGCATCTGGTGATGTCTATGCATTCCAGACTTCATGTTGTAATTGACTGCAAAGGATTTGCAACCAAGTATTAAAAAGTGAAAGTTTGATTTATGATTGTTAGTCTGTCCCATTACTTTTGTCCCTTAAAAAGTGGGAGGCACATATACAAACTGTTGTAATTCCTGCACCGTTCACCTGATTTGGATGTAAATACCCTCAAATTAAAGCTGAAAGTATACAGTTAAAGCACATCTTGTTTGTTTCATTTTAAATCCATTGTGGTGGTGTATAGAGCCAAAAAGATTAGAATTGTGTCGATGTCCCAATATTTATGGACCTGACTGTACATACTTTAGCACTTAGATGCTGACTGTGTGCTTGTTTTGTATCAGATATATAGGTGACTGAGGCTACCAGCAACAAAAATGAAAGAAGAAAGCCTGAACACAGGGAGGGGGGTTGGGCACTCCCTACCCTTTCCTGTGGTCAGTAATTAAAGCACGACTCACCCTTTCCATACTCCATTACTGCTCTCCTAATCCTCTAGGTCTTCTTCCAGGTTAAATGACACCAGACATCATTCAACCAATTTTTTGTGTGCCTAGACTGTCAATGACACATAGACAATTTAGATTGATCCCTCACATAAATGGAAAGCTATTAATGGTTAAAGAGAGGATAGTTGGTCAGTTAAGTGCTCTATGTGTTGTTAAATTGGAATTGGAATTGTGGGCATTTCACCTTGTTTTTCTTGAATAGCCAACATTTATTTAGTTTCTTTTTGCTATTCTCTGGAACAGCACAAGGATATCATCCAACAGTGGAGGATTGTGAAATGCAAAGTAACTTGCCAAAAAGTTTTTTTTTCTGGTTTTGGATACAGCAGGGAAAAGCTAAAACTTAAATCAGAGGTTTATCTTTGTCTGTGTTCTTGTTAGATATATTTACCCTCACTTTCTGTGTCTGTGACTGGTGGTCACAATTTAAAAATCTACAACAAGAACATCACCAGGGTAGGTAAATAAATAAGCCAGGAACATTGCCAGGTCAGAAACATCCCCATGGTAGGTACATCACTGGGTCAGGACCATCACCAGGTCATAAACATCACCAGAGTAGGCACATCACTGGGTCAGGAACAACTTTAGGTCAGAAACATCACCAGGGTAGGTACATCACTGGGTCAGAACCATCATCAGGTCAGAAACATCACCAGGGTAGGTATATCACTGGGTCAGAACCATCATCAGGTCAGAAACATCACCAGGGTAGGTACATCACTGGGTCAGGACCATCATCAGGTCAGAAACATCACCAGGGTAGGTACATCACTGGGTCAGGACCACCATCAGGTCAGAAACATCACCAGGGTAGGTACATCACTTGGTCAGGTCCATCATCAGGTCAGAAACATCAACAGGGTAGGTACATTACTTGGTCAGGTCCATCATCAGGTCAGAAACATCACCAGGGTAGGTACATTACTTGGTCAGGTCCATCATCAGGTCAGAAACATCACCAGGGTAGGTACATCACTTGGTCAGGACCACCATCAGGTCAGAAACATCACCAGGGTAGGTACATTACTGGGTCAGGACCATCACCAGTCAGGAATATCACTAGGTCAGGAACATCACCAGGACAGGAGTATCACCAGGTCAGGAACATTACAAGGTCAAAAGACAAAGTAGTGCTTGCAATGGGACATATTGCAAATAGACCAATGTTTTCAGTTCTGTTCCACAAGAATTGATATTGGGTCTAATGACTTGGTATATGAAATAAGCAGGAACATGACCTGTACTGATAATAAAGAAAAGTATGTGGTATTAATACAACTCAGCAGTATAGTAACTTTTATTCAATAGAAATTGAAGGTTCGTGACAAAATGACTTCATCGGTGATTAACTAGCAGAATATATTTAATATTATGTAAGGTTATCCAACTCTAACGGGATCACCCCCTATGCAATAAGTTTGTGAAAACAGAGCCTGAGAAAGACTGGGGAATACTTATTAAAGCGGTATTAAACCCAAAACCAAAAATGGAATATATTGCAGTTTACTTGCTCATTAGGCATGGTGGCTGCATTTGTTTTCTTTCCTTTAGCATTTTCACCCTCTGTTTTCATCTGGTGATCTGGCCAGAAACACACCTCCTGAATTATACAGACACCACTCTGGATGAGTGCTCACAGGAGTTACAGCAAACAGCAGCATTGTCAGTCTGGGGGGTAAAAGGAGTGGTAAATGTATTGGCAGATATCAATACAATAACAAATTGAAGCCAGACTCCAGCTCACACTTTATAATCACTTACAGCAACAGTTTTTCCTTTTGGGATAAAGGTTTTACATGAATAAATAAAAGCTGATAATTTTAATCATCTCTGCCAGTGGTAAATAGTTTGTCTCATCCATGTAAACTAATACATTCTGCTGGAAAGCTTGTGCTTTTGATAAACAACAGACTTAGGCAGGCCATAGACGGTGCAATTTTTTTCCCTGAAACCACGGATTGCAGGAAAGAAATTTGCACAATTCCCCCATCAACACAGACAGTGCTGACAGGGGAGTTCCCCGGCCACACTGTTGGGAGAATACATTGTCTCAGCAGGAGGGATTCCCCTGTCAGCACTGTATGTGTTGATGGGGGAATTGTGCAAATTTCTTTTCATGCAACCTGTAGTGAGAAGAGAGTGATGATTTCTAGCGGCTATAGCAGCCACCTGCGATTATCGCAAGTAAATCTGGCAGGAGTCGATCGATCAACATGGTATATTGAGCCTGCCCATAAACAGTTCGAATCTTGGCTGATTCCTGCTGAACCGGCCAAGATTCAGTCTATGGCCTGCCTTACTGCCTGGATCACCAGGGCCGGACTGGCCTACCGGGATACCGGGAAGTTTCCCGGTGGGCCGCCGGCCCTGGGGCCGCTTTGGGGCCGGCCGCTTTAAGCATTGGGGCCGCAGCCACCGCTATGATGATAGCCGCTGCCGCCCCCCGCTGTGCTCCAGAGCTCCGATATACTCTTTCTACGTCGGCCGCCGTGAGCGGCATGACGTCACATCCGGCGGGGGCGGTGCGCGGTGATGGACCAACTGACTGGCTGAGACTGTCACGGCGCCGATCCCTCCCACACAGACGCACCAGAAGCATGATCGCAGGTGAGCCAGCAGCCAGCAGTAATTTCCCCACCACCCATATTCACACACACCATACACAAAGTAAACACACTTACACCTCTGACGACTTGGCTCTGAGCAGGTATCCCTCCAGCAGCTACTAACTCATTGACTCCACTGCACTTATACCACTACGATGGGCACAGTCTTGTGCTTGCCAGAACAATCAATATTACACCTCCTGCTTTCAAAAGCAGTAAGAAGTCCCCTATCTGCCCTCAGGCCTCACTGCAACACGATTGGGGCTGAGGGAATTTTATTATATTTGCTGGAAGTTATGGCTTTCAGTAATACTCTGCCTGTGCCCCATAGAAAATAAAAAGTCCCCTCTCTGCCCCTGGGCCCAGTACAGAGGGGCTGGTTCTACCCCATCCCCAATCAGCAGCCTTGAAGGCTAGGTCCATAAGGACATGGTTTGATGGACTTGGTGTAGAGAAAAGCAGGTGGTTTGCATCTCCTGTACCTTGTCCGCAGCCCCTGCACCATGCCCGAAGCCCCTGCATCTCCTGCACCATGCCCACAACCCCTGCATCTCCTGCCATGTCTGCAGCCCCTGCGGCACCATGTCTGCAGCCCCTGCATCTCCTGCACCATGCCCTCAGCCTCTGGATCTCCTGCGCCGTGTCTGCAGCCCCTGTATCTCCTGCACTGTGTCCGCAGCCTCTGCATCTCCTGTACCATGTCCGCAGCCCCTGTATCTCCTGTACCATGTCTGCAGCCCCTACATCTCCTGTACCGTGTCCGCACCCCCTGCATCTCCTGCACCGTGTCTGCAGCCCCTGTATCTCCTGCACCGTGTCTGCCGCCCCTGCATCTCCTGCACCGTGTCTGCAGCCCCTGCATCTCCTGCACCATGTCCGCAGCCCCTGCATCTCCTGTACCGTGTCTGCAGCCCCTGCATCTCCTGTACCGTGTCTGCAGCCCCTGCATCTCCTGCACCGCGTCGGCAGCCCCTGCATCTCCTGCACCGTGTCCGCAGCCTCTTCATCTCCTGCATCTCCTGCACCGTGTCGGCAGCCCCTGCATCTCCTGCACCGTGTCTGCAGCCCCTGCATCTCCTGCACCGTGTCCGCAGCCTCTTCATCTCCTGCACCGTGTCGGCAGCCCCTGCATCTCCTGCACTGTGTCTGCAGCCCCTGCATCTCCTGCACCGTGTCCTCAGCCTCTGCATCTCCTGTACCATGTCTGCAGCCCCTGCATCTCCTGTACCATGTCCGCAGCCCCTGCATCTCCTGTACCATGTCCGCAGCCCCTGCATCTCCTGTACCATGTCCGAAGCCAGAGGCAGACTGCCAACTTTCAGCCCAGGGGCAAGTACCAACCAGAGGCCCATGGTGCAGTGACTTGGCCCCGCTCCCACTCTCCCTCTTCCTGTCCTCCTCCTGACCCAAATTCCAGGCTAAAGCTCCGCTCCCAGTACTCTCTACTCACTGGCTGAATCCTGTTTACTGGCCTGGCCAGCAGGGGGCAGTTGGGGACAGCTGGGACAGATTGGTTGGGGCTGCCCGGGGGGAGGAGAGTCTCCAGTGAGGCAATAAACCGGCCTCTGCTTAGACACAGTTTACACCATGCACGTCCTTGTCTTCAACCCGCACTCAGTAGGTCAGCAGTGGGGACTTTTTACTTCTCTTCACCAGGAATCCTTTAGGCATGTCTGTGGCAAAAGTGGTGCAGCCTTTTTACGGAGCCTCAGAGCAGCCCTCCCCTGTCCGCAGCCCCTGCATCTCCCGCACAAGCCCACAGCCTCTGACATGTCCTCCTGTACCATGTCCGCAGCCTCTGACATTTCCTGTACCATGCCCACACAGCCTCTGACCACCTCCTGTGCCATGTCCACACTTTTACACCACTTTTAACTGGAATTTGCTTATATATATATATATATATATATATATATATATATATATATAAAGCCCTATATGCTTTCATATCTGTCTTATCTATATATAATACGCTCTTCAAATGTGCTTTAAAATTAATGTTTTTACCTTTTATGAACAAGAAAATAATGACGTTATGCTGCTGGGTCAGTATAATAATGCTATGGGGCTGGTATAAAATTATTTCCAGGGCTGAATTTTATTCCCAGTCCGGTCCTGTGGATCACCAAATGAAAATAGAAGAAATAAAGCCTAAAAAGAAGGCCTTAGGCTAGCCGCACTTGTTCAATTTGCTTGTACAATTTTCCTTTAGATTTAGCAAAAAACATATAATATGAGGTCAAACTAAACAGCTTTCAATTGTATCCAATTAGGCAGGCCATTGCATTACATAGTTTAAGTTAAATCTAAAGGAAAATTGTACAAGATGATTCAACATGTATGGCCAGCCTTAAAGCGGAACTTCCCTTTTCTGAGTGGAGTTACACTTTAAAGTCTATTTTCAGGGTGAAGGTATGCTTCAAGATGTGGTCCTAAAATGACTCATAAAGGAGAAAAACTCTACTTGCATCACATGCTTTTATCTTCTTGTTTATCCATACTAAACTGTTCTGTACTTTTGCAACTGCTGCATGGCACCAAGTGGTGTTACCTTGCTTACTGTTAATGCCAGAAAACATTTATCACATTGTAGCTTACAAATTCTTAGTTGTGATGTCTTCATTTGGCCTTCTCCCCTGCTCCTCTTTAACATTTGGCTTTTTTTTGTGGGGGGAGCAGGTGCCTGGTTTTGACAGGAATCCGCTCCCACTTCCGCTTGGATTGCCTAGGCAATCTGACCAGAAGTTCTCCTCCCCCCCCCCTCCCCGCAGTCTTCCTAGTCACATCACAGGTCCCAGGATACTACAGAGCCGTTCACAATGCACAGCGCAACTCGCACATGCGCAGTGGGCACCTGGCTGTGAAGCTGCAAGCAGTTACAGCCGGGTGTCCACAAGATAAGATGCCAGCGCCGAGGACTGAATGCGATCCCTGGCACCCCCTCAGGTGAGCACAGAGCTGGATCCTGGTACAGGTAAGTGTCTATTTATAAAAAGTCAGCAACTACAGTTTTTGTAGCTAACGGCTTTTCATTTTCAGAACACCGACTGGAGCTCCTCTTTAAGCCTTTGCCTTGGCCACCCTCTGCTATCTAAACAATGTTCTATTTTTTCTAGGCTCCCTTTTTTTTTTTCTGTGGTCCCCGTACATATTTTAACATAGAAGAGAATGATGTGTCCTGCTCCTACAGCCTCCTGGGATATCCCAGGAGGCTGTGGGAGCCCATTCAGAGAGCAGAGGGTGGGTTGAGCTGTAGCACGTCATTGGGGGGGGGGGGGGCTGGTTGCCTTGAACCCAGAAGAGACAGCCAGGCTCCCAATGACTGAGAGATTCCAGATGGAGACACAGGACACAGACTATAAAACCAGCAGATAACAGCAGGACATCACTGGATCTGCTGGACAGGTGGGTATCCTATCTAAAGGGAGCCGAGCATTACAGGTAAGAGGGGTGCTTGGGGAAAAAGCGAAGTAAAGTTCCTATTAAGGAAATACTGTTTTGGCCACATACTTTAAGAAACATGAGGTTAATAAGATAAAATAAAGTAAAACACCCCTACAACTGCAGCAGCAGATGTGCAGACCTGTGATCTAAAGCTTGGCACACACATTACAATCTGACTGTGCAATCTCCTTTAAATTTACCGACAAGGATATAGTGCCTGCCTGATTGGATACAAATTGAACAGATCATTTGGGAAGATCTTCATATCACATATAGCTTTGGCAAATGTCAAGGAGATTGTAGAAGGAGATAGGGGCAGACCAGTGGATGTGGTGTACTAGGATTTCGCTAAGGCGTTTGATACAGTTCCCCACAAGCGCTTAATTTATAAAATAAGGTCTGCAGGTATCGACAGCAGAGTTTGCTCTTGGATACGGAATTGGCTTAAAGGGCGTGTCCAAAGGGTGGTAATAAACAGCGCATACTCAGACTGGTCTGAGGTTGTAAGCGGGGTGCCCCAGGGCTCAGTCCTGGGACCAACCTTGTTCAATTTATTCATAAACAGCATTGAGGACGGGATCATTAGTTCTATATCAGTTTTTGCAGATGACACAAAATTGGCCAGGGCAATAACTGCACAGCATGAAGCAGATATCCTACAGAATGACCTGGACAAAATTACAGAGTGGGCAACGACATGGCAAATGAGGTTTAACGTGGAGAAGTGTAAGGTTTTGCACTTGGGGACTAAAAACATAAAAACACAATACACGTTAGGAGGGGAACCCTTGGGGGTATCAAAAATGGAGAAGGATCTGGGAGTCTTGGTTGATGATAGATTAGGCAACAGCATGCAATGTCAAGCGGCAGCTGCCAAAGCCAGCAGAATATTAGCATGCATAAAGAAAGGGATGTATTCCAGAGATAAGACTATAATCCTTCCACTTTATAAAACTCTGGTCCGACCGCATCTGGAGTATTCTGTCCAGTTCTGGTCGCCAGTCCTCAGGAGGGATGTGTTGGAGCTGGAGAGAGTCCAGAGAAGGGCAACTAAACTAATTAGGGGATTGGAGGACCTTGACTATGAAGAGCGTCTACAATCGCTCGATTTATTCTCCCTGGAGAAGAGACGTCTGAGGGGGGACATGATAGCAATTTATAAATATCTTAATGGGGATCCCAGCTTAGAAAAAAAGCTGTTCATTCGAAGGGATTGCATGAGGACTCGAGGGCATACAATGCGATTAGAGGAGAAGCGTTTTAACCACAGGCAACGTGGGGGGTTCTTTACTGTTAGGGCTACAAGATTGTGGAATTCTCTACCACAAGAGGTGGTTTCTGCGGGTAGTATGGTGGCTTTCAAAAGACTCTTAGACTTACATCTCAAGGATCAGAACATTCAGGGGTATGTGAGATGAGTACAGCCACACACACCTACACAGGTTGAACTGGATGGACTATTGTCTTTATTCAACCTCACCTACTATGTAACTATGTAACTATGTAACTATGTATAAGGATTGCACAGATTGTATGGTGAGCCTATGGTTTTATTGAGCCCTCAATGTTTTTTGGTTTATAGTGATTGTAAAGTCTCTATTTTTTTTTAGATAACAAAACATGTCATACTTACCTCCTCTGTGCAGTTGGTTTTGCACAGGGCAGCCCGGATTCTCCTCTTCTCAGGTCCCTCTTCGGTGCTTCCAGCCCCTCCCTGCATTCGAGTGCCCCCACAGCAAGCAGCTTGTTATGGGGGTACCCGAGCTGCAGCTCTGTGTGTCCATTCAGACACAGAGCTGCCGTTCAGGCCCTGCCCCGCCAACTCCTGATTGGCTAACTGACTTTGATTGACAGCCGGGGGAGACAATGGTGCCGCTGCTGTGTCTCAGCCAATCAGGAGGGAGAGTCCCCGGTGGCCAAGATGGGGCAGAGGTAAGTATTAGGGGGTGCTGGGAAGGCTGCTTCACACAAAATTTTTATCTTAATGCATAGAATGCATTAAGATAAAAAAAACCTTATGCCTTTATAACTACTTTAAAAGAGAAGTATAGGATTCTTTTTTTTCCCCCATTTATACTTACCTAGTTGATGCAACATCGGCCCGATGCTGCATCTGTCCCCCGGCACCTCTGCACTGAGAACCAAGCGATCAAACACTGCCGATCGCTCGGTTCTGACAGCTCCCCAAGCAGAGAGCTGCTGACTGTAATTCACAGCTCTCTGCTCTGTCCTCTCCTCACTCACTGGAGCGCTGAGCTTTGGAGGGGCAGGGAGTGGCCGGCTCAGGCTCTCTGCGGTTTGCTAAGAGGCTGGGCAGAGTGTTGGTCCAGACATGTGGTGGATCCCGACTCCGTGGTCATGCTGACATGGTGCCTGGCACTACTTCCGGGATGTCAGCAGAGAACGCACAGTCCTGTGATCCATAGGAGATGTACAGCACAACGAGCTTTGGCTGTACATCTCCTTTAACACATAAAATAGACATTTCCCATTACATTTTTTGTTAACATTCTTACCCCAGCACTTGCAGTTTACAACTTCCAATGGTGCTGCTTCCCTGAACCAGTATTCACAGGAAAGGGTTAACAGTGGACAGTGCAGTCTGTTAGTATGTAGAGGGGAGGGGTGAGGAGGAAGGAGAACCCAACTCTAGTCCCTACATGCAAGGGTGACTCCGTAGGAGGCTGCATAAAAAAGGAGCCACCCTGAAATAGGAAATCTGGGGCTGCTTAAACTGGAATATTTTACTTTCACCACTGACCTCCAAGAGACAGAAGCTTCTAGGAATGTACGTATATGTACGGTATATATTTTAGGAATGTTCTAAAAAGCATAGTTCTGCATTTCAGACACCGAGGTTTTTTTTTTTCCTTTCTTGTACAGCATAGTATTTGAAAAACAAATATTTTTGCTGTTACAAACTATTAGTCATTCAGCTCCCTATGCAGCAAAATATAAAAATGTTTCAGCTCTGGTAAAATATTGCACAACATTTGGCTTTGCTTCAGACTTGTTCAGCTCATCTATGATTGGAGCCAGCCAGACGTTCTGTGTCTGCTCCGTCTTAATCTTGGAGCTCAGCAGCTTCACAAAATTAGGACAGTATGTATCAAAACAGGCTGAGGCCACCTGTGGTTTTCTTACTGCCTTTGAACTATGACTCATTGCATGTTATTTCTAATACCATGTCTTTTATAATAGGTGATGGCCATCACCCCCTAAATTTCACATCAGACTGCCATCCTTTATGCTGACCATTCATACCCAATGTCATCCACTTGTCAACAACTGAAAAGAACAAGAGAATCTTCCACCAACAGTTTGGAATAATTCATCTTTTCAATAGAGACTAATAATGGATTGTTTTGGTCATTTGTATGAAGGTTGGTTGTACTGTAGAAAACAATCACCCACTTATGGACTGCAGAATGTAGGCTGTTCTTGGCAATTTTGTTCTTGTGAATCAGTTTCAAACCACACATGTTTCCTGTTTTTTTTTTTTTAAGTCATGTAATTGACAGAAACGTAGAAACAATCATAAAAGCAAAAAACTGAGTTTCTGCCACTCAGAAGCCGGCCATCTGAATCACTTTCTGGGTGCCAGAGGAGACTTACCATATCCTTGACATATAGATAAATAATTGTGGATTTCTTTACCTATAAGAACAATTACGGATAAAAGCGGACTAAAAGTTACCAAAAGGCTGACATTATTAGGGTACTTATAGACCCCTGGCACTCAACTTAGAGCCACATGTGGCCCTTTTGTGCTTATGGTGCAGCCATGAGGCCATAACAGTCAGTACTCCAAAGACATGCTGGTAGGTTAGTTGGCTTCTGTCCAAATTGGCCCCAGCATGTGTGTATGTATACATGTTAAGCAGGGTACACACTAGTAGAAAATCTGCCGAAAACTCCCGCCCGATGTGAAATCGTCCGATTTTCGCCTAGTGTGTACACAACTTTCAGCAGCCGATGCCGACATTTTCTACGAAAAAAAACGGAGGGACAAACACCAAAATTTTTTTCGTCCGTCCCCAGACGACCAATTTTCGTTTAATGTGTATGCAGTACGTCAGTGAAAAATTGGATACCAAAGACCGCGCATGATCTGAAGTTGCTGACAACCCGGAAGTCTAGGAACAAATGTGCCAAAAAAAAAGAAAAATTGGACAAGAAAATTTGTGAACATTTATGCACTGTCGACTAAAAACGGTAATGAACGCTGAGAAGACAGAGAAAAATCAGAGGATATTTTGTCAGATTTTCGTCAAGTGTGTACGGCCCTTAAGACTGTAAGCTCTAACGACCGGGCCCTCTGATTCCTCCTGCACAAACTGTTGGCGCTATATAAATCCTGTGTAATAATATTAATAATAATGTAAGATATGGACCTCAGACTGTAAGTTCCTTGAGGGCAGGCACAGGGATTTAGTGGTCTCTAGAGGTCTTATGTAATATATGCCCAGTCTTTTATGTAAATTTGTGATTTTTTGCACTGGTTCACAAAATATTGAAATAAAATTAATAAAAACTAAATTGGTTGGCAAAATGCTACAAACATAAAAAAAATTACTTCACCTTGTGGAAAGGCTCTTCTCTATGTTCTCCTTTGTGAACTAATGTTTATATCTATTTCATATCATATCATATATCTTTTGTTTATATCTATAGATACACACTACTGTGCAAAGGTTTTGGGTAGGTGTGTAAATTAAGAGTTCTTTCAGTTTTATCAATTAACAAAATGGAAAGTAAATGGACAGAAGAATAATTCCAAATCAAATCAATATTTTGTGTGACCACCCTTTGCCTTCAAAACAGCATAAATTCTTCTAGGTGCACATTTGCACAAAGTTTTTGTAGGAATTTCGTAGGTAGGTTGTTCCAAACATCTTGGAGAACTAACCACAGGTCTTCTATGGATGTAGGCTGTCTCAAATCCTTCTGTCTCTTCATGTAATCTCAGACAGACTCAATGATGTTGAGATCAGGCTGCGCAAAATAAATAATATGTAATCAATCATCTATTGTTTAACCTATATGATTTTATATCTAAAGTGCCAATATAGTGCAATGACATCAATACACATATAAAAATATCCAAATTGTCCAATAATAATGAATACAAATATAATATTAAATTGTGACATGCAAATAACAACAATGCTCTGTGAATCCATGAAGATTGATATAATGCCACTATAAAATTGGTCCGCAATATAATAAGCAATATAATAAGCAAGTCCAATAAAATAAGCAATATAATAAGCAAATGAAGTGACGAAACGCGTCAAGGTTGTGGAAGGCACGTCAGCACGCTACACACCACGTGGAACGCAAGCCGGAACACTCCGCTCGCCACTCTGCTAGGAGGTGTTTGTAAGCGGTTTCTTTGCCTGCAAACTTGGAGTTTGAGTCTTTCTTCGCTCCGATTTTTATGAATATTTGATGAATAAACTTTTAAAACGATAATACACTATCTGGAGCCTTTCTTTTAACCCCTTATCCTGAGGATCGAGATCGGGTAAGGAGGAACCTAACCTGTATCCCACCAGGATCATCTACAAAGGGGATCCCCAATCCGGCCTGAATGGCCTCCAAGCGCTGTAGGTCCTAGTGCTATACAGCACATAGGACCCAACAATTCTGGTAAGTCATTTATTTCTACCACAAGCCACAGGAAAAGAGGAATCTTACATTTATTTTATTCACATATATTGATCACCACCGGAAAATACTTATTTATCTATTTATCAATTTCATGGAACTTTTTCTTTTCAATGATTTTTATTGAAAGTTTTCACAAAAATAGTGCAAAATATACACACATAATAAAAAATCAGTGCATAATAAACGTAAACAGTGGTATAACCATAGCAAACATTAGGTAATACTTCTATAAAAGGTCGAAACTATAACGTGGCAAGGGCTAGCACCTCAAAACACAAAAAACAGGAGCCTCAAGGTATCTAGAGGGACCTTCACCGAGGGTAAACAGGGCCAACCACCCCGAGCATTTAATTCATGGAACTTTTTATTAATTTTCATATGTTTAATTGATTTGTATTTTCACTTATACTGTAAAGATACGTTTTCAACATTATCATCCATTTTAAATCTACAGCTGCTGCCACACAATATATATTTTTATATTTATATCTCACTAATTACACACATATTTATATACTTTTATTTTATATTTAATCGAAACCTTTTCCGAGGCGCGGGGAGATACACTAGTATATAGTTAACTTTTTTCTTGCTTTAAATCTTTGCCTGGGGGAGACCTTACTGATACAGTGTAACTACCTTGTGTGCTCAGTCTTGCCATGATGAATGACCTGTGACCTCAAACTCTTTCACAGCCTTACCTTAGTAGCAGAGTTTGGCTGTTCCACACTCAGTTTTAAACCTCCCACACAGCTTTTTGTTTTTCTGTTAATGACTTTGTTTCAACATACATATGAAATTGATGTTCATTAGCACCTGCTTAGTATAATTGCCTAATCGAACACCTGATTATAACCCTCTAAAATCCCTGACTTTGTGCAAATGTACAAAGTGTGCAAGTGTAAGAATTGATGCTGGGTTGAAGCCAAAAGGGTAGTCGCACCTAATATTGATTTGATTTACATTTTTCTTCTATTTGCTCACTTTGCATTTTGTAAATTAAGAAAAATAAACAAATAAAAAATATCTTTTTGAAATCATTCTTACTTTACAGCATTTCTTCATACCTGCCTAAAATGTTTGCACGGTACTATATATTTGAAATGGCTGCTTATAGTTTAGTTACTCTCTTATGAAAATTCCAAAACTGAAGTTTTCCTTTGCTAAGAACAGGGGGCTGGGCAGTTAATGTTTACAATAAATACGCTGTCTGTATTGTGCTGGCTGATCTCATTATCAGTTGTAAACTGGATTTGAACACTGTCTGTCATAACAAAGGGATAAACCCAACTCCAGAAAACTTTACAATTCTAGCTTTAGCGGGACTGGAAGAGTTAACTGCTTGTTTAGTCTAGGGTAGTGTAAAAGCAGTTTTAATTACCCAATCCTCTGGAAGATAGCACTAACCCATTCCCCAGCAGTGGACTGTCCCTTGGCATTCACATATCCCATGCAATGATTTCATCCAGGAGCATAGGAGGAGAAGACATTGATTCAAGAGACTGGTCTAGCAGTGTGGAGGAACAGAGGATCGGGTTAGTAAATCTACTTTTTCATGCCACCTAGACCTAAACAAGCAGTTAACTCATGCAGTGCAAGAGCAGCCCCACTGCCAGGAAGAATTTTCCTGGATACTTTTCCTGGAGTTCAACTTTAAAAGGTACAGAATCTGGTATTCTGCATTTTATGTTAATGAGGGGAAACTCAATATGTCCCTCTTTGTCAGTGGAGACAGAATGTGTTTCCTCTCATTTCAAGTTAGGAGTAACTTGAAGTCTGCTCGAAGCCTGCTTCATACAGCAAGGTAAGAAACAATTGATAAAAATTATTTTAGTTATTCTGTGTGACTGGGAATGCATAATAAAATTATAGTGGCTCCTCTCAATTTTAAATGCAAAAGTGGAAATACACTTTAAGGTGTTGGTGCTGCCTATGCTGGGGTATCTTTCTGACATTCATTAGAGCTAAAGAAGTGGATTGGATGACCTACAAATATCTTTAACATTAACATCAACAAGCCCAGTTGAATGTGACTAAGTACTTTAAGCTTTACCATGATGTGGACTAAGGAAAACCTTTAGAGACATTGAAACATAGGAAGGAGGTGAGCTGAGAGCACAGATTATTTGATTCTAGCCTCAGAATTATAGAATAATATGAGAAACAATTAGATATATGGGCAGCACAGTGGCGACGTTGTTAGCACTTCTGCCTGGCAGCACTAGTGATTGGTTTGACTCCCAACCACAGGACTACCTGCCTGAAGTTTGCACATTCTCCCTGTGCTTGTGCGGGTTTCCTCCCACATTCCAAAGACATGCTGGTAGGTTAATTGGCCCTAGTGTATGTATGAATGAGCATTTACTGACCTTAGATTGTAAGCTCCTTGAGGGCAGGAACTGATGTGATTGTACAATATACAGTATGGAAAGCAATGTGTAAATTGTCAGCGCTGTATTAATACCTGTAATAATAATAACCCACAATATCAGTTGGAGTGGGCTTTTTACTTTGTTGTTTGCTATGGCTTTCTTTCATCTAGATGGAATCCAGCTGTCAAACTCATAGGAAAATATTTCCTCCTGGTCCCTTCTGAAGGGTCTGTGTGCTAAAACAGAAGCAGACTTGGCTTTCTTCTTTTCCGGAAACAGGAACAAAGTCCTATTATATTTCATACACAATACCATATATACAGTATATACTAACTCAGAAATACAGTACAATCAACCACTATTACAATATAACTCTATATACAGCATATTCAATGTGATCCTTCTGAGCCTTAATTCATGGAAATATAATTCTGCTCCCATCCATAGAACAAGCAATTACCACCTAAAATTCTTGTTTTTTTACTCGATCGATATACCTTCCCTGGTTGTATTTGCTTCTGGGCTGTCAGTTATTTACTATCTAATTTGCTGGTATCCGATTACTTTCCTATCAGCTTGCATGCAAAAAAACTTTTATACACTACTTGGATTTGTAGCTAACCAATTAACAGCTTCCTGTAAATACTCAACACAATCAAACAAGTTTTAACAATATTTCTTACACGATAATCTTGATGCCAATGGGCTGCGTTATTGTCGAAGCCCAGTCTGTTGGCAACAAATTTATCATGTAAGAAATAATGTGAAAACGTGTTGGATGTACTGTAATTATATGATGACACACATTGTTAACTTTTTATATGTATTGGGTATTGGAATTATATTGTTCATTTGTGCTTCTTATGTTGATATAGTTTCACAGAACCTGAAGAAGTGGGTTTACTGACCCACGGAACACGTCGTGTATATGCCTGAACCCCACCACTTGCTCAGCATAGAAGATAAACTGGACATTGATACAAAATTGCTACTTAAGAACATACAGTAAATATGCTGAAGGGTGAGGGAAACTATGGCGGACTGTGAAGCTAGGGAAGGCCAATTCGCTGCTCCAGGTGATGGGTGTAATCATGAGGACAGGTGGGACTGGGTGCTAGCCCTGGCTCGCATCCTTGTATACAACTTGGGAAAGAAATTGGCTGCATACCTCCACTGGTCCAATAGATTTATTAAAACATGTATAAAACTGCCACCAAGACAAGGGCACAGACCATGGAAAGTTTGGCAGTTTTATACATGTTTCAATAAATCTATTGGACCCACGGAGGCGTGTAGCCAATTTCTTTCCCAGACTGTGAAGCTATAATTGTATGTATTGTATATGTGGTTGTTGCAATATACAGTATTATCAGTAGCCTTGTGGAGGCTAAAAAAAAACTGTGTTTTTTAAGTATCAAGCGATCAATCTAAACAATGATAATAAACTTTAAAAATATTTTTTATACATATTGTTTCTGTTATCAAGCTATAGTGGCACCTACATTTTCCCTTTGCCATTCATTGTACACATTTTAAGAGTGTAGGGGATATTATTGCAGGATTGTCTGGTCCCAGCTATTTTGGTTACGAGCTTAACTACAAATTTATTTATTCTTTATTTTATTTATTACAGGTACTTATATAGAACTGTCACTTTTTACAGCACTTTACAGTATCTCACAAAAGTGAGTACACTCCTCACATTTTTGTAAATATTGTATATCTTCTCATGTGACAATACTGAAGAAATTGCACTTTTCTACAATGTAAAGTAGTGAGTGTACAGCAAATTTGCTGTCCCCTCAAAATAACTCAACACACAGCCATTAATCTCTAAACCGCTGGCAACAAAAGTGAGTACACCCTGTGAGAATCACATTAAGTGTAGATCGTTTAAAGGACTCTGCCACTCGCTTTTTCTTTCTTTTAAGGGCTTTCCTCGTCCATGTTTAATAAAGGAAAGTTCATCAAGCAGAAAGGTAACCTCGCAGGGGTTACAGCATTTCAGTCCTAAGCAAAATAAACGATTATTCAGCCCTCCTGGCTTGTACTTGCACCGCTGCTGCTCTGGCCTCAAACTCCAGGCCCTTGTCTGTCTCCTACAGACTGAGCTCACCCAACAGGGTGCACACGGATAGCAGCCTCGTGCCGCACTGACTCCCACGTGGAGCCCTCCTGACTCCTGGACCAGACCTCCTGCCTCCCGGGATGGAGCAATGAACCATGGTCAGCTAATTAATAAAAGCCTAGCACACACCTGACCAATTAGCTTTACTGAATAGCTGGCCCCAGGATTGGAGATTTCTTCCCACCCGGACCACTTTAACATCTCCAGGCTCCAGGTCCCAAACTGAACTTTTTAAAACACAGAGAAAAATGAAAAGCCAGTTTCCTCTTCATTTCACAAGCTCCCTGGAGCCCCTCAACCTGCCTGGTTGATAATTCTGGGTCACAATCACTTTCTAGACCCTGGCAGGGCAACGCTCTTCCATATATCCTCCCCCCCCTGTTTTGACCCGGGGGGGGGGGCGTAATACAGCCTACCTTCTTAAACTTGGCACCTCTGTGCCAGCTATCACCTCTAAGGGCCAAACCCAGTCCTATCGGGTGACTTCCCCTACGTCCCCCTGCTACACTGACTTGGGTCCTACAAAGACACCCCTACAAAAACACCTCTATGACTTTTTACGAGTGCGCTTCCAAAAGCGCCATCTGCCAATTTTCCTTGTGGCCACACTAGTCCTTTTACCATCAGGGAGTTTAAAAATCTTGGTACCTTTTTTACCCCTAGGCCGAATACTGACCGGGTATCTATAAAGTTACAAAGCGCTCCCTCGATTTCCTCTGGACCAGCACTTCTCGCTTGATTTAATTTTGAAGAGGTCACACTTTTATATACTCCGGTAATATGCGTGGGCTATTTATTTTGGAATTAAACTCTTTTAATGACACCTTATTAAGCTTTGGGCCAGTGTCCTCTGACCTTTTACTCTTATAAATTGTGACGTTCCTGGACCTCTGGAAATCTTTCCCAGAATTACCCACCTGAGCCTGTAGGGGGCTTAATTCTACTGCATCTATTCCCACTTCTGTGTCAGTCATACCACTATACATCCTCCCGCATTTTCTAAGATTAGCAGCAACCATGTCACCTTGACCATCAGGTCTACCCTTATTTTTGTTGTCACCCATGGTAACCAAAACATTTACCAGTAATTTGCACTTTTCCTCATTGACAAAACCATCAACACATTTATCATAACTAATTTCATTGTTTGGCAGGGCAGTGTCTGGAGAGCAATCATACAGAGCAGAGTGATCGCATTCCACAGCGACATCACTATCCACCAACTCCACTGGCACATGACCCTCTTCCAGCAACTGTCCTGACTACCGACCACCACTACATAATTCCATATTCAGATTGTTAAACCCAATCACATCATTTGTACTTGTGCCATCAGGCACTTCCACCAACACTAGATTGTCACTCATTACCACATCATTAGACCCTTTGTGGACCGTGGACACGACCTCTGCTGTGCGTTCGCCCTTACTTGGCGCTTCAATCCAGACTTCTGTCCAGTCCAACAGTACTCCAGAGTGACTCTCATACCAAACAATATTGGTAGGCAATCTGGCAATGCACTGTGAGACAATTTTCAACATGACCAACCAGAAAGGCTTTACTTCACTCCCATATTGGCCACCTTTGTCCAGTACAGCCTGTAATACCCAGCTCCAATTAATATCCAGCTCTCCCTAACGTGGAAGAGACAGCAAAGTATACACTGGCTGTACCTTCCAGTACTCTAATATTTCTCTCAGCATGTCTGTCAAAACAAAGCACTGTGATTCTACACATAAGACCTTCCTCGGGTCCTTCATGTTCCTGGGGACGTGGAGAGACTAATTTATTGGTGATAAAATAAGGTGCGCTAAATATTAACTAAAGTGACAATAGCACAATATAAATGAGATGAACATATACAATATATATAATAAAGTGATATAAATTGGTGCAATAACAAATAAACCAAAAAGTTCAAAATGCACTGAATGTCCCAAAATTGGTGAACCGTGTGAGATATCAAAAGTATTCCAAGATACAAAAGTGAATATAGGTGAGTAAAAAAAAATCACAGTCCAATAGTGATCTTCACCAAGTGCTGCAAAGGCGCCTTCAACTAAATAGTGATGTCTCCAGTGTTGAATGGGTAAAGAATCCCACCACCAACTAGTGTTCCTCCTTACCAGATGGAATAGGGTGGAACGCAGAGAAGACTCTAATCTTTAGATGGAAAGGAGATATCTTTAAATCACCACCCAGTGATATAATGTAGATGGCTTCTTACCAAACAATGGATAAACCAAGCGCAGGCAAAACCAGTTGTGGATGCTCATCCAATGGGTCGGTTACCAATGATATTGTCCCGCTCCTGCTGCCAGTTGGTGCTGCTACTTACTCCCCCAGATGGACATATGTGGGACAAAGAATAAACGGACCATAGTGTATTATCCCCGGTAAACGTTTATTGAGTAAGAAAATGCACTTACATTAAAAGAAGGCAGTACTAGCGGTGTTGGTTGTGGATACGCTGAGCCCGGCTGCAGACAGGGCTGTGCGTGACGTCTGTGGTGGCGCGACACGCCTCCTCTCTAACGACGTTTCCTCTAAACAGGCTTCTGCTGAGATATTGGTGCCTTAGAGGTGGTGCTTCTTAAAAGGGGTTCCTCCCCGCTGGAGGTATCCAATACAACAATCTCGTACTCTACCAGAATGCAGCCAGGTGCAGGATTCACCACAAAACTCTCAGGCTCAGAGTCATTGATCTGTTCCAGGTCTTCTCTATGAACATCAGCTTGGTATATGCCTCCATTAACTTCTTTATGGTTTATGGGCAAAATTCCTGCTGTGCATTCATCCTCATTGGTACCTTCTATCCAGAGAAGGCCATTATCTGCAACGGCAGCAAGTAAGCCCTTGTCCAAAAGCTGCTGTGCAGTCCCTCCATTTAACACAGCAGAAATGGTGTCCACCTCACTGTTGCCTTTAGAAATGTATTTCCACCGTGCTAATATCTTTATGGCCATACTATCATAGTCTGCCCTGTTTGTGCTCCAATCCCCAGCACTCCGCAGCACTTCTCCATCGAAGAAGACACAGAACAGAGTGGCTTAGCAGCAGACACATTGCACATATCACTTTTGTTCAAACTAAGCTCTGGCAATACATTTTTAAACATAACAGGGTGCAATACCATAACTTTACCACCTTGCTCTGGTGGCGCTTCATTAAACTCATGGACACTTTTGTTGTCAGCTGTGACAGACCGCATTGACCCATAATCATCACAAGTAATTTCAGACATTTTAGTTTTACCATTCCTCATATTCTCATCACCAAGGCCAAGTACCCTCTTATCCATCAGAGCAGCACCACAATTGTCCCGGGCAACCTCTGGCTCCAACACACAGAGCTCCCTGTAGGTTTCTAGGGACACCTCTGCAGCCTTATATACTGTTGCTAGGGGAATAGCATATCCTGCTTAGCAATCACCCCTACCTAATTAAACTCAAAACCTTTTTCAGCTGACACAGTAGCAATGTTTTTATCTCTAGTGAGCTGCAATAGCCCATTAGCAACTGGACCATCAACTTTAGCCAACACATTAGCAGTTTTACACATCACATTGTCACATTTACTTTTAACAATTGCCTCCCCACTGGACAGGGCACTGCAGCAAGGCAAGTCCTTTTCTGCACCAACAGTGGATCTCCCAGTTGGGATCACGTACACTCCAGTGTGAGCACTCACACAGTCAGTCTTTCCCATGACTTCAGCAGCAACAGTCTTACCCATCAGTGAAACAGGTCTTGCCATATTCACGGTACGTTGACTTTCTTCTTCTGCACTTCTACTGGCCAACTCCCTCTGGTGGCCATGGGATGAAGCTACAGCAGGCATCTCCGGCTGTTTAGCACCCCCTGCAGGCACAACAGGAATTTTCCCTCTGTTGCCAGGGGTGACTGCAAACATTTTTAAACAGGAGTATGGGCTTACAGACAACGACTTTTGCCCAGCAACATTATCTCCAGCAGTATTCCAGAATGTGGGACAAGAAAAAATGTCATGCCCAAGTTGACCAAATTCCAGGCATTGTAGTTGGCGACTTTCTCCTGTTGCTAAGGGAGATGGCACTCTCCCAACATAGCGAAACTCACTAGCATCCCTGTGGACATGGTGGGCCACCTCACCTCTGTAGCTCTTCCTTCCGATTGGCACATTTTCTTCTGTTGCTATGGAAAACGGCATTCTCCCAGCTGCATTTTGCTGGCTCTCCCAAACACAATGACTTCTCTCTCCACGAAGCATCGTTGTTTTCAACTTGCCATAATCCTCTGTAGGCAATCTCTTTCTCATGTGGTCCACAGCCTTGACATCACAGGCATTGCTATGGGCAACCGCACTCCTCTCAAACTTCTGGTAAGCCCGTTGCTCACTCCTGGCACTCAGAGCAGGCTTCCCAAACACAGATACAGACCTTTGCTTTGCTTGGTAAGTTTGCACTGGAGTCTGGGACAAAGGGAACTTGAAGACAGCATGCCCCCACTCACTGCACCGCAAACAGCGCTCTTCCCTCTGTGTCTTATCCAGACTTCCCACACTGCATACTCTTTCCAGCTGAGAACACTGCATCTCCATAACTGGTCTATTTACACCAGTGTTGCTAGGGACAACAGCCTTTCTCCACAGCAAACTTTGTTCAAGCATGTATGGGGCTCGTTCCGGCAGTAACAACCCTTCTAGCCACAGAGATCTGTCTATCATCTCAGCCATCCTTGCTTCTTTTTTGAGTTTTGTCTCATCTTCACAGTCACTCTACAATAATTTTTTCACAGTCCAGCAAAAAAAAAACAAAATAGAGCACTGTCTCTTTAAAGCAAGTAGCTTTTCTCTTGCAGGTTCTCCTCACCTGCACACAGATTGTGCAGTCTCTTGCACCAAAACACAGTTCATATAACAGATGAACTTATTTTATTGCAGGGATCTCAGATTTTCCTTTCTTTTAAGGGCTTTCCTTGCCCATGTTTATTAAAGGAAAGTTTATCAAGCAGAAAAATAACAGGGTTTCCCTCGCAGGGGTTTCAGCATTTCAATCCTAAGCAAAATAAACGATCATTCAGCCCTCCTGGCTTAAACTTGCAGCCCTCCTGGCTTGTACTTGCACCGCTGCTGCTCTGGCCTCAAACTCCAGGCCCTTGTCTGTTTCCTACAGACTTAGCTCACCCAACAGGGTGCATGCGGATAGCACCCTTGTGCCGCACTGACTCCCACGTGGAGCCCTCCTGACTCCTTGGCCAGACCTCCTGTCTGCCAGGATGGAGCAATGAACCATGGCCAGGTAATTATTAAAAGGCCAGCACACAGCTGACCAGCTAGTTTTCTGGCTATACTGAATAGCTGGCCCCAGGATTGGAGATTTCTCACCCGGATCACTTTGAAATCTCCAGGCTCCAGGTCCCAAACTGTACTTTTTAAAACACAGAGGAAACTGAAAAGCCAGTTTCCTCTTCATTTCACAAGCTCCCTGGAGCCCCTCAACCTGCCTGGTTGAGAATTCTGGGTCACAATCGCTTTCTAGACCCTGGCGGGGCAACGCTCTGCCACAACCACTAAGTGGAAATGTTAAAATTGGGCCCAAAGAGTCAATATTTTGAGTGGCCTCTATTATTTTCCAGCACTGCCTTAACCCTCTCAGACATGGAGTTCCCCAGAGCTTCACAGGTTGCCACTGGAGTCCTCTTCCACTCCTCCATGACGACATCACGGAGCTGATGGATTTTAGAGACCTTGCGCTCCTTCACCTTCCGTTTGAGGATGCCCCACAGATGCTCAATAGGGTTTAGGTCTGGAGACATGCTTGGCCAGTCCATCACCTTTACCATCAGCTTCTTTACCAAGGCAGTGGTCGTCTTGGAGGTGTGTTTGGGGTCATTATCATATTGGAATACTGCCTTGCAGCCTAGTCTCTGAAGGGTGGGGATCATGCTCTGTTTCAGTATGTCATAGTACATGTTGGCATTCATGGTTAATGTAGCTCCCCAGTGTCGGCAGCCCTCATGCAGCCCCAGACCATTTACCTTTCATATATTCTCTGTTAGTGTCACAAATAACATTTTGTAGAACTATGTACATGTCAGTCCAATATACGGTGGTCCGCAGATGTTTAGCTGTCGGAGGGTCTACCCCCCCCACCCCCAACTGGACACAGTGTGTACCCATTTGGGGTGTTCAGGGGGGTTGGGGTGGCCCTATTAGAGAACGGCCATCAGCGACCCCATCTTATAAGTATTAATGCTTTTCGTATATTTGGATTTATTAATGCTGTAATGGCTTATCTTTATGGATATAAAGTTAGATTGCATAACTGCACCTATGTACTACTGGCCATAATATCAATGTTTTATGAGTTTGCTTTCCTCTGTTATTATTATGATTTCCTTTCCCTGTTTGTTACTATTTGAAATAATCTTAATAAAAACTATTTAACAAGAAAAAGGTGAATATAGATGTACCCCTTAATAACTGGCACAGGATCTTCTTACTGTTTGAGCTGCTAATTCACACAGTTAGCAACAACCCAATATGTCATTGCAGCCATTATCGATTCCTTACCATGTCCATGGTTATGTGGATTGTTTTCGATCAGCCCCAGGTACACAATACAAGTTCTTGGTAGAGTGACCAATAGAAGGCACAGACTCTCTGGAATAAGAAATAATTCAAAGAAGGAAATCTGTTGTTTTTTATTTAATGTTTTACATGGCACAATAGCAGCTTGCCTGTGTCCTTACCCTTCTTTTCCCTCGAAAAGAGATGAGTCCTTAAAGCAGGGCCAGAGCTGCATCCGATGACCCATTTCATTATTGCCATCCCACTTGGCATATATCAAACAAAAGCATTGGCTCCACACTGCACTTTTTCCAAGACTTTCTTTCAATGAGCCCCATCTCGAACCAGCCTACAACAATGCAGCCCCAAGTCTATTGTAACTTCCTAGCAAAATTTGAACAGTGACAGAAAATGTGGCATAGTGTAACATCCCCAATATCTCTTTACATTTAATGTTATAGGACAGCATTTAAAGAATTAAACATTTACTGCACATTTAATCACTTGCCGACCGCCCCACGCAGATTTACTGCGGAAGGACAGCTCGGCTGCGCATAATCACGCTGTGTCTAATCATGCTCCCGCTGTGAGTCAGCGGGAGTCAGACCGCAGGAGGAGCAGCGGCGATCGCTGCCGGCCTCCCGCAATCTTCACAGAAACTGCCAGAAGACCCACCTCTTTATGTAAACAAAGCAGGCGGGTCTTCTGTCCTGCTAAAAAATCGCTGATCGCCGCCATTTTTAATAAAAACAAAACAAAAAAAGTCCAAAAATCGATCCCGTAAACGCTATAACTTTTGCGCAAACCAATTAAAATACGCTTTCTGGGATTTTTTTTTACCAAAAAAATGTAGCAGAATACAAATTGACCTAAACTGATAAAATAATTAGATTTTTTTAACATTTTTTTATTGGGAATGTTTTATAGCAGAATATAAAAATATTGTGTTTTTTTCAAAATTGTCGATATTTTTGTTTATAGCGCAAAATCTGAAAAACCACAGAGGTGATCAAATACCACCAAAAGAAAGCTCTATCTGTGGGGGAAAAAAAGGACATCAATTGTATTTGGGTACAGCATCGCACGACCACACAGTTTTGTCGTTAAAGTAACGCAGTGCCGAATCGCAAAAAATGGCCTGGTCATTAGGGGGTAAAACCTTCCGGAGCTGAAGTGGTTAAACATTCCTCAATATCTTCCTGTGCACAGTGAATATGCCAGCAGGGGAATCTTAAAAAAAAAAAACAGTAGCTGCTTCTTAGCAGATGTCGTAGACTTGTTAATCTGCTAACTAATGCTCTCCATATATTTATAAAGAATTTCAGCGGACTGTTCTAAACATTCTCAACACTATCCAAAGCTACAAAAAAAAAACACGTTATGGCTACAGATACAGTACTCTTTAACCTGCTACGCAGCCTATCACATACAAGTTCTACTTTTGAGAACAAAGCTACCTATAAATTTGAGAATGGTGACTAGTAAGAGATTTGCCTGATCTGCCATAACATCTCTACCTAACTGAATTGATGTTTAACCACTTTACCACCGGAGGATTTTGCTGTCTTACGTCCAGGCCACTTTTTGCGATTCGGCACTGTGCGACTTTAACTGACAATTGCGTGGTCATGCAATGCCGTACCCAAACAAAATTTACGTCCTTTTTTCCCACAAACAGAGCTTTCTTTTGGTGGTATTTGATCACCTGTGCGATTTTTACTTTTTGCGCTATAAACAAAAAAAGAGCGTAAATTTTGAAAAAATAACAATATTTTTAACATTTTTTGATATGAAATTCCCACCCAAAAAAATGTAAAAATCAAAATTTTTTTAAATTTTTGGCCAATTTGTTTTCTGCTACCTATGTTTGGTAAAAAAAAAATCACAATAAGCGTATTTTGATTGTTTTGCGCAAAAGTTATTGCGTTTACTAACTAAGGGAAAGATTTTTGTCATTTTTGGTGTTTTTTTTTTTAAACGAGTAATTGCGGCGATGTACGATTTTTTTTGCGGGACTGCGACTTTGCAGCAGACAGATCGGACCCTTGACTGACATTTTTGACACTTTTGGGGGTACCAGTGACATTACTACAGTAATCAGTGCTATACATATGCACTGTTACTGTAAAAATGACACTGGCAGGGAAGGGGTTAATTTTATTGGAGAGGGAGGGGTTAATGTATGCCTGGTGCTTACTAACGTGTGTGGGGGGAGGTGACTGAGTGACACAGGGACAGAGCGCAGGTTCAGCTATGCTGAACACTCCGATCTGTCACTCCCTGTCACTTAGGAGATCCGCCCGCTTTGTTTACACAAGCGGGCAGATCTCCAGACTCGATTCCCCGACGATCGGGGAAGAGCGGCGGTGATCACCGCCGCTCCTCCCCTGGCCCGACTCCCGCTGTGACTGAATACAGTGGGAGCGAGCCTCCGGCGGCGCGCGTGTGCCAGCCACAAGGGGAGGAGTCCAGTGACGTAGGTCTACGTTGCTGGACGGGAACGAGCCACTTTGCCGCAGTACAGTCAATGTGACTGGTCGGCAAGTGGTTAAATGTGGAGATTGTATACTTGAAGGGATTGTTCTCTCCAAGAGGCAGTGAGCATTTGAGATGCTTGTTATCATTCCAGTACCCACACACTAAATAATTATTGTAAGAGTAATTTAGATTTGTTATGATGATTGTAGATGCTAGGAAGGTTCAGGTTTATATGAAGGCTTTACAGGTCTAAACCACCCGTATTTGGCAAAGGCAGAAACTGGTTATCTGTCTCACAAATCTTTTCTATGTAACAAAGCATTTCTAAAATTATTAATAAAGAGTTATTGAGAAGGCAATATTAAATTACCTATATATCCTTGCATCTATTTACTTATTGGTTATGTATTTTTCTGTGAAAGATGTTGGAAGCAACTGCAGCCAGCAAGATGTGTGTGTGGTCATTGCAAAAGCTCTGTAGTAGATTTGTGGTTGTGGAAATAGCCTTAGGGACAAGTGCAAATCATGTAATTTAAAACGAAGCCTTGCAGAACAGTTCTTTTTGCTGGAGATGGCGATCCAGAACTCTTTATTATAGTTTTGAACGGATTTCAGTACAACAAATTTCATACTCTAATTACATCATTCACTTACAAGTTAGTCCTTGTGGAATGCTGTACTCTGGGATATATTAAAACCAAGAAATTAAAAAAAAAATCAATATTCCAAATATTTTATCTGTTTTTTACTAATTTATCATTTTTAATGTTCTTGGACATGTGAACTAATTAAAACACCATTTTGCTTCTGCAGAAGCCATGCAAACAAATCAATCTCAGGATGAGGCCACTTATCCAGGTCGCGTCCTTAGTTCTCCCAGTACTATGGATTCCCATATTTGTATTTCATTGTTGCTCCTTGGATTGCCTATAAATAGCTAATTCTTGCACCAATCCAATGGCCTAGTGGGACACTTGGGAATACTGTATATCAAGTTGTTTAGGAATGTCTGTAGATGACCATAATGAGTTTTTGATGTTGGAAGTGCTTCATATCACTCATGGAGGTCTTCCAACAAATCTCTGTGCAACCTTTCCAATTTATATTGTAGAAATAGGTAGGGCAGTCCACATTTTTGTGTGTGTGTACGTCTCAGCGCTACAAACAATGGACAGCTGTATCTCTGCCTGTTGTTTTTTGGGAAACATCTGCCTGTGGGTAGCCCTTGTGTATTTAACCACTTAACCACCGGATGATTTTCCTGCTTTACGTCCAGGCCACTTTTTGCAACTTGGCACTGCGCCACTCTAACTGACAATTGCGCGGTCATGCAACCATGTACCCAAACGAAATTTACGTCCTTTTTTTCCCGCAAACAGAGCTTCCTTTTGGTGGTATTTGGTCACCTCTGCGCTTTTCATTTTTTGCGATATTAATAAAAAAAGAGGGAAAATTTTGCGAAAAAATTGACATTTTCTATTTTGACAGTTAAAAAATATCCAATAGATTCAATTTTTGTCATATATTTAGGCCAAAATGTATTTAGCTACATGTCTTTGTCTCAATGAGCGTATTTTTAACCGCTTTAAGACCGGAAGATTTTACCCCATTCCTGACCAGGCTATATTTTGCGATTCGGCACTGCGTTACTTTAATGGACAATTGCGCGGTCGTGCGACGCTGTACCCAAATTAAATTTATGTCCTTTTTTTTTTACACACAAATAGAGCTTTCTTTTGGTGGTATTTGATCACCTGTGCGATTTTTAATTTTTGAAATTTTTGACAATTTTGAAAAAAAAAACAATATTGTTTACATTCTGATATATAACATTCCCAAAAAAATTTAAAAATCAAAATTTTTTAACATTTTAGGCCAATTTGTTTTCTGCTATATATGTTTGGTAAAATTATTTTACAATAAGCGTATTTTGATTGGTTTGAGCAAAAGTTATTGCGTTTACTAACTACGGGAAAGATTTGTAATTTTTATTGTTTATTGTTTTTTACTAGTAATGGCGGCGATCTGCGATTTTTTTTTTGCGGGACTGCGACATTGCGGCGGACAGATCGGACCCCTAACTGACATTTTTGACACTTTTGGGGGTACCAGTCAGTGACATTACTACAGTAATCAGTGCTATAAATATGCACTGTTACTGTAATAATAACACTGACAGGGTGGTTAACTTTATTGGTGATCAAGGGGTTAAATGTATGCCTCATGCTTACTGACGTGTGTGGGGAGAGGGGATTGTGTGACACAGATCGCAGGTTCAGCTATGCTGAATCCTGTAATCTGTCCCTGCCTGTCACATAGGAGATCCGCCCGCTTTGTTTACACAAGTGGGCGGATTCCTCACTCGATCCCTGACGATCGGGGAAGAGCGGCGGTGATCGCCACCTCTCCTCCCCTGGCCCGGCTCCCGCTGTGTCTGAATACAGAGGGAGCGAGCCTCCTGCGCCGCCCGCGTGACGCCGAGAGGGGGCGGGATCCAGCGACGTAGGTCTACTTTGCTGGACGATAACGAGCCAGTTTGCCGCAGTACTTTCAACGTGAGCGGTTGGCAAGTGGTTAAAGCTCCAGTTTACCATTTTAGTATATTTTAGCTGATACATATGTAGACATCTTATGAGTGGGATGTGTTATGAGAAATGTCACTCCCCAAACAGGATGTTGCGCTAAACTTGTAGGTAAAAAAGAGAACCAGAACCTTCACTAACTGGAGGACAGGGCCTCTGTGATCAGAGGGAGTTTCTTTCCTGTGAAATTAATCAGTAATCTAACAAAAATAAATTTGGTAGCAGAACTACAACCAGCATAGAACAATAACCATAGGCATATACGACGTTGTAGATGCACATCAGTATGGAAACAATACAAGCTTTACATAAGAAAAGATACATAATAGTAAATACAGTATCTCACAAAATTGAGTACACCCTTCACATTTTTGTAAATATTTGATTATATCTTTTCATGTGACAACACTGAATAAATGACACTTTGCTACAATGTAAAGTAGTGAGTGTAAAGCTTGCATAACAGTGTAAATTTGCTGTCCCCTTAAAATAACTCAACACACAGCCATTAATGTCTAAACCGCCTTGCAACAAAAGTGAGTACACCCCTAAGCAAAAACATCCAAATTGGGCCCAAAGTTTCAATATTTTGTGTGGTCACCATTATTTTCCAGCACGGCCTTAACACTTTTGGGCATGGAGTTCACCAGAGCGTCACAGGTTGCCACTGGAGCCCTCTTTCATTCCTCCATGACAACATCACGGAGCTGGTGAATTCTAGAGACCTTGCGCTCCTCCACTTTCTGTTTTAGGATGCCCCACAGATGCTCAATAGGTTTTAGGTCTGGAGACATGCTTGGCCAGTCCATCACCTTTACTCTCAGCTTCTTTAGCAAGGCAGTGGTCATCTTGGAGATGTGTATGGGGTCG
Organism: Pelophylax lessonae; assembly: GCF_965119305.1. Lineage (NCBI taxonomy): Eukaryota > Metazoa > Chordata > Amphibia > Anura > Ranidae > Pelophylax > Pelophylax lessonae. Next base: position 183,697,117 of record NC_138770.1, read on the forward strand.
TTATCATGTTGGAATACTGCCCTGCAGCCCAGTTTCCGAAGGGAGAGGATCTGCTTCAGTATGTCACAGTACATGTTGGCATACATGGATCCCTCAATGAACTGTAGATCCCCAGTGCCGGCAGCCCCAGACCATGACACTCCTACCACCATACTTGACTGTAGGCAAGACACACTTGTCTTTGTACAATTCACCTGATTGCCACCACACACACTTGACACCATCTGAATCAAATAGGTTTATCTTGGTCTCATCAAACCACGTGGTTCCAGTATTCCATGTCCTTAGTCTGCTTGTCTTCAGCAATCTGTTTGCAAGCTTTCTTGTGCATCATCTTTAGAAGAGGTTTCCCCCCACCCCTTCAACCTCTGCAGCAATGCTGGCAGCACTCATACGTCTATTTGCCAAAGACAACCTCTGGATGTGACACTGAGCACATGCATTCAACTTCTTTGGTCGACCATGGCAAGGCCTGTTCTGAGTGGAACCTGCCCTGTTAAACTGCTGTATGATCTTTGCCACTGCGCTGCAGCTCCATTTCAAGGTCTCAGCAATCTTCTTATAGCCTAGGTCTTTATGTAGAGCAACAATTGTTTTTTTTTCAGATCCTCAGAGAGTTCTTTGCCACGATGTGCCATGCTGAACTTCCAGTGACCAGTATGAGAGAGTGAGAGGGATACCACCAAATTTAACACACCTGCTCCCCAACCACACCTGAGACCTTGTAACGCTAATGAGTCACATGACATTGGGGTTGGAAAATAGCTAATTGGGCCCAATTTGGACATCTTCTTTTAGGGGTTTACTCACTTTTGTTGCCAGCGGTTTAGACATTAATGGCTGTGTGTTGAGTTATTTTGAGGGGACGGCAAATTTTCACTGTTATACAAGCTCTACACTCACTAATTTACATGGTAGAATAGTGTCATTTCTTCTGTTGTCACATGGAAAGATATAATAAAATATTTACAAAAATGTGAGGGGTGTACTCACTTTTGTGAGATACTGTACAGCCAATGTACAAATAGGTATTATAAGTAAAGGACCCAAAAAGAGTCCTGGTTGAATTGTGCACATATACCTGGGTATATATAGTTATGATACCTCAAGATGAATGTTGCCAAAAATGTAGTTGTGTGGGCTCCTAAGGATGATCACATTGCGACATTCGTCCTGATGTCAGAGACCTGAAGACACGATCAGCAGTGATGAGAAGATCCTAAAACCATTGTCCAATCAATCTTAAATGCAGCTTCTCACAAGCAGAAACTGTGGTGAGGCATTGGAACTAATGCCCCGTTACACACGTGCAGATTATCTGCAGACTTTTGTCTGCAGACTTACCAAAACCATATAATATGAGGTCAAATCTAAACACTTTCAATTTGTATGCAATCCGGCAGGCCCTTGCACTACATAGAAAAGGTAAGTCTGCAGACAAAAGTCTGCAGATAATCTGCACGTGTGTATGGGGCATTAGAGTCAACCTACCTACTTTGCGTTTTACTGCCTAGTAGCTTCCAATATGTCATGCAACTGGACCTCTAACTATTAGGTGGCCATCGGATGCCTCACCTGGCTCTAGTCTATGCTGGTTATTGAGCTCTGAGCTAAAACTAGTTATAGAATCCCAGACAAGAAGGGACAGAATTACCTAAAATAACAGGAGCTGTACTGGTTCAAGTCTTGGCTCTGGCTGGGCCACGCAAGGACATTCACAGAGTTGTCCCATAGCCACTCCTTTGATATTTATTGCAGTAAACAGCTTCACCTACTAATATACTGAAAGGTGGCCACTACGCAGATACAGTTATCTGGCACTGTGTATGTGAGATAATAACAATAGTACAGAGATACGTCTGTCACAAAAATTTAGATACACACTCAAGAAGCTTTTGGCAACAATTGTAAACTATTAAGATAGGAAAACCTGCCTAATAATCCGTTCTGGTCTGGATTATCAACAGCTCTTCCATGGGAACATGTGGTCTCAATGAAAGCTATCTCTCGACTTCCTCCTTCTGAGGTTTTTAACCCAAACACACAGTGACAGAAAGTGATGTACATAGATAATCAATGTGAACATTAAGCAGCACAACCACTTACAGACAGTAGAGGGCAGCAGATCCCTACACATATTTGCAGTGAGTTATTTATTTTATCAGATACATTTGACTCCTCCTTTTTGCACAATTCTTCAGCTTGTTGTGTCTATCTGGGCTCCCCTATTTTTAAAATAATGTTGCTGGTAGACCGGTCTACACATGAAAAGCCCTGAGTATTCAAATCAAAATGGCACTGGAACCAACCTACACCTGATTGTATGTATTGTATTGGTCATGTGTAGTATAGCTTGCAACAGAAGAATGAGTGTATGTAGAAGGTTTATTTTCCATGCTTCACCCACTGGACTGGCCAAGAACATTTTAAATATCTAAAAATGCAAATCATAAAACAATCACTGTTAAAATACTATTTGTAGCAAATGTGATAATGAATTTCCATTTTAAACCAACTAAAAAGCAACTCCTTCCCACACTAGTTATTTTCTCCTAATGAAATCATCAGTTATTAATAATGTGGTTTGATTACATTTAATTGTTTAGTTTGTACATGCATTATTGTTGCTGTGTTTGTATTACTTCCAATGTTCAGTACAAGAAAACATTTAGGTCTGAAACTCATTTACGAACACATGTCTCTGTTCACATTTTCTCATGCAATGTTTAAAGAAGCAGTCTGTGCCATGTTCATGTAGAGGTGATCAGCAGCATTCTACATTGACCCCAGCACCTTTCAGTTACATTTTTTATCTTTAATGGCAATCACCCCACATTGTCGAAGAGTGCAATCTGGCTTGTCTTGAGCACTTCCCCTGCTTATTCTACAACTACTGGTCGAGCAATGTCTGTTGGGAGTATTCCTTTATGCTGGTAATACAGTGGGCAACTCTAACACTTTCCACCAGTGCAACCCACCACACTCAGTCTACTTTTGTTCCCTATTATGACCATTTGAGCATGCTTGCCTTATAAATCAAGTAAATCCGTACCAGTGCCAGTCACAAGGCATTTTTTACTACAAGTTTCCATGCCAGTTACGATCATTTGACAACTGGCAACTAGAAAATGGAAAATTGTATCAAGTACTTACCGTAATTTTCCTTTCCTGACGCCAATCCATGACAGCATACATGTGATATAGTCCGCCCCTATATCCACCCAAAGGACCTGTTTAAATCTATAAAAGCTTAAAAAAATCTGATGACGTGCATGCACACAAAATGCGTAGGAAGGAGTGGCGGCCATCTTGGTATGTTTGGCCGCATTGTTCTTTCCACATGGTTTTCATATTGCTATTGGTCACCACAGTGATTCGTTCTGCTCTATAGGTTGTGCTGCTCTACTACTGATCTGTGGCTATCTGGCTACAACACACTACCAGTTAGCAGCTAATACAGCCCTATGCTCACATTGGTCCAGCATCTGTTTTTGACTAAACCAAACAACTATCTATATCTGGATTTCTCCTTTCCTCTGTGAGACATTTGGACAGGGCCTGGTCGTATGGGCGCCCCCAGCTAGCCTATCCGGTGGGTCCGGCCGGGCCCAGCGTGCTCTCTGTGGTATTTACCGAAAAACAGCTTGGTATCTTACTTGTTTTTAGTGTACTTTTTTGCAGCCCTGTACACCAGCATATACAGCGTGAACATCTACCTCTATCCTACTTAAATGCATCCTGAAGAAGATACGCAATATCATACTATTTGGATGCTCCTGTAGTTGGGTGCTCCTGTAGTCTTTTTTGTTTTTTTTTTAGATTATGTTCCCATTTCTATGCTGTAACCATTGTACATTATTCTTAGCCGCAATGTTTTAATATTTTTACTGTTGTCTAATAAAGTGTTGTATTTTTTATATTTCCTGAAGAATATTTGTTCTGCCCATATTGGTCAGTGCTGTTGCAGATTATACTGCAATGTTGTTGATGTTGCTGCCATCTAGTGGTCAGAGTTAGTTATTTGCCAGAGCTTATAGTAAGTAATGTTTTCCCTCATAGGAAGAGGCTGTAACCTTTAACCTGGAAGTATATTTGCTAGAGCTTGACAGGAAAAGGTATTCCCCTCAGAGGGAAGGGCAGTAACCTTTAACCTGGAACTGTATTTCCTCCATTTCATAACTATTCCTGACAGCATTCAGAAGAGCTCTTATCTATTCCAGGACTAATCAGAGAATTGTCTGTAAGTACATCCACTGATGGAATGAGGCTGCTGTATAATGTTTAATGTACTGACACATATGTTTTGTTTATGCTTATGTTGTAGTTTTACAAAGTTATTCAGAAAAAAGAATACATACAGATCCGATGTCTCACGTTTCTTGACTTCTGAATTATTGTTAAGCTGTCTGACTAGTGTTATACAACAGTTCAATAACACGAAGCAGAACAGTAAAAAGACAACCACGTCCGGTCTGGAATAAACTGAGACGCCATTACTGCAGCATGAGTCTAAGATCGGGAACAAAGTACAAGGCTGATGTCACGCCACCGCCGACACAGCAAGGCAGGGAGAACATTCCCGGCGCCCAGCAAGACGATGCACAATCGCATGCATCCAGATCTTCACGGGCTAGCAAGATGTCCTCAGCAAGTTCCTCAGCGGATAGAGCTCGTGCCAAGGCAGAAGCTGCCCGTGTCCAGCTACAGTACGCAGAAAAAGAAGCCAAGATGATGCAGGAGTTAGCAGCAAAGAAAGCTGTCACAGCACAAGAAGAAGCCAAGATGATGCAGGAGTTAGCAGCAAAGAAAGCTGTCATAGCACAAGAAGAAGCAGAATTGCTCATCCTGCAGCGACAGACTGCAGCCGCAGTTGCTCAAGCAGAGGCCGATGCCTACATGGGAACAAGTCGATCGGAAAGTGAAAAATCATATAAAGGTGCAGAGGTTCCAGAAAAACCTCTATTCTCTGCAGATCGTACAAGTGAGTACATCCAGAACCTTACTGATGCACACACAAAGGAACAGTCTCTTAAACCTGAAGCAAAGCAAGTCAGGCCGAGATCAACAGACCCCCTGAGCAGGCCCAATCAACCACATGAGGTCAGCGGCTGCCAGCAAATCAAGAATGAAGCACCAGAAACCCCTAAGAACAAAAAACAAGTGTTCCCATCGCCTCAACCTATAGATTACATGCGCGAACAACAATGCGCAGTGGACGTCACCAAATATCTCATCCGCAAAGAAATGGTTAGCTCAGGCTTTCTCCAATTCGATGACTGTCCTGAAAACTATTGGGCATGGAAATCTTCCTTTCTGAATGCCACTGAAGGCCTGAACTTATCACCAGCAGAAATGCTTAATTTAATGATAAAATGGCTTGGTACCGAGTCAGTAGAGCATGCGAAGAGGATGAGAAGAGCAAACCTGTTCAATCCTAAAGCAGGACTCAACATGACCTGGAAAAGGCTAGAAGAAACGTATGGATCCCCAGAGGTAATAGAAGGAGCACTGTTGAGAAAACTTGAAGTCTTTCCCAAGGTGGGCTACAGAGACAACGTGCGGCTACAAGAACTAAGTGATCTTCTACTAGAGATAGAATATGCCAAAGAGGATGGCTACTTACCAGGACTTTCATATCTAGATACAGCTAGAGGCACTAATCCCATAGTAGAGAAACTGCCCTCAAATCTACAAGACAAGTGGATGTCTGTGGGAGGTAAATTCAAAGAAGATTATGGAGTTGCCTTTCCCCCTTTCTCTGTGTTTTCTAGGTTTGTCCGACAGCAAGCGAAAATCCGAAGTGATCCCAGTTTCGCCTTCACCACCAGCGGCAATCAACCACACAGACCTGAGAGACCTCACAGACCTCACGGTAGGACCTCTGTATCCACACACAAAACAGCTGTACCTTCAGAAGTCACAGACTACCAAAGCACCCACAAGGTACACACCATAGAAAACCCTGATAGACATTGCCCAATACACAAAAAACCACATCCACTAAAGAAATGCAAAGGCTTTAGAAGCAAACCCATTGCAGAGCGGATGTCCTTCCTTAAACAAAACGGCATCTGTTTCAAGTGCTGCGGATCTACCTGTCACATTGCCAAAGACTGCAAAATACCAGTAGAATGTACAGAATGTGGCAGTGAGAGACATATTGCAGCTTTACACCCTGGCCCTGCTCCTGCTTCACTAGAGACTGTAGAACCCAGGAAAGATCAGGGCAGGGAGCAACAAGAGACCTCACTCTCCTCAGTAATGTCTAATTGCACTGAAGTATGTGGACAAGGCAAGAGTGCACGATCATGCTCAAAAATCTGTTTAGTGACCGTGTATCCCACTGGCAAGAGAGAAAGAGCAGTGAAAATGTATGCAGTGCTAGATGAACAGAGCAACAGATCCCTTGCAAAGTCAGATTTCTTTGATATCTTTAACCTCAAGGCAAGTGCAGTTCCATACACTCTAAGGACATGTGCGGGGACAATTGAAACCACAGGGAGAAGAGCTACTGACTTTACCATTGAATCCTTCAATAAGAAAGTGCAGTTCCCGCTTCCTACCCTAATAGAGTGTGGCATGATACCTGACGACAAAACTGAGATTCCCTCTCCAGAAGTAGCCCATCACCACCCTCACCTCCGATCAATTGCTCACCTTATCCCAGCTGTTGAGCCAGATGTTTCTATCCTTCTACTTCTTGGGAGAGACATCCTTCAGGTACACAAGGTGCGCCAGCAAATAAATGGACCTTATAATGCCCCCTATGCACAGAGACTGGACCTGGGGTGGGTCATTGTAGGAGAAGTTTGCCTGGGGACAGTGCACCAGCCTGACAACATTAGCACTCTGAAGACGTCTGTGTTAACAAATGGACGCACATCCCTTCTCAGTCCCTGTCACAACAGCTTCGTTGTCAAGGAAAGCTTTGGCAGGTCAACACAACACTGTGACTCTTTTACACTATATGGTAAAGAAGAAGTCAATTCCAACATTGAAACAGACAATCTAGGGATTACAGTGTTCCAGAAAACTAGAGATGATGACAAACAGGCCCTCTCTATAGAGGATCAGACCTTCTTGCAGATTATGGATAGAGAGGCTTACCAAGATGACAATCACAGTTGGGTGGCCCCTCTCCCCTTTCGCACACCCAGACGTGTTTTGCCTAGTAACAGGGAACAAGCCATGAAGCGTTTGCATTCACTTAGAAAAACACTGCAGAGAAAGCCAGAGGTGAAAAAAGATTTCATTGAATTCATTAAAGGGATGCTAGACAACGATCACGCTGAAGTCGCAGAACCACTTGAGACAGACAGGGAACACTGGTATCTACCGATGTTTGGTGTCTACCATCCACACAAACCTAACCAAATCAGAATAGTTTTTGATTCCAGTGCAGAGTATAAAGGAGTCTCTTTAAATGACGTACTTTTGAGTGGCCCTGACCTAAACAATACTTTGCTAGGTGTCCTCATGCGCTTCAGAAAAGAGCCTGTTGCTTTCACAGCAGATGTGCAACAAATGTTTTATTGTTTTCTTGTCAGAGAAGACCACAGAGACTTTCTACGTTTTCTCTGGTACAAAGACAATGATATAGACAAAGAAATTGTCGAGTACAGAATGAAAGTGCACGTATTTGGCAATAGCCCATCTCCTTCTGTCGCTATATACTGCATGCAAAAAGCTGCCCAGAAAGATGCAGAGCGCTATGGACAAGAAGCCAAACACTTTGTATTGAGACATTTCTATGTAGATGATGGACTCGCTTCTGCTAGCACACCTGAAGATGCAATTTCCATCCTCAGTAAAGCAAAGCAAATGCTGGCAGAATCCAACCTGTGTCTTCATAAAATTGCTTCCAACAGCCAAGAAGTAATGGAAGCCTTCCCTGTAGCAGACAGAGCTAAGGACCTTAAAGATCTTTGCCTGGGTACAGACACTCTTCCCCTGCAGAAAAGCCTAGGCCTAAGTTGGGATCTAGAATCAGATAGTTTTGTTTTCAGAGTTTCCTCAGAGGAAAAGCCTTTTACACGTAGAGGCATTCTATCTACTGTAAATAGCCTCTATGATCCCCTAGGGTTTGTATCGCCTGTGACAATAAGAGGTAAGGCCCTAGTTCGGGAACTGTCATCTGGGAAAAGTGAATGGGATGCATTGCTTCCACAGGAGAGACTAAGTGAGTGGGTTCAATGGACAGAATCCTTGCAAACGTTAGAGCACCTAAAGATAGCCAGATGCTATGTGCCCGTATCTCTATCATCAGCTTGCAGGAAGGAACTGTGTATCTTTTCAGACGCATCCACCGCAGCTATAGGTGCAGTAGCTTACTTGAAAGTAGTTGATGCAGAAAATGTGTGTCATGTTGGATTTGTCATGGGAAAGTCCAAATTAAGCCCTAAACCAGCCCACACTATTCCTCGTTTAGAGTTGTGTGCTGCTGTACTTGCAGTCGAAATGTCTGAGCTAATCACAGATGAAATAGACACTGACTTTGATGTTGTGAAATTCTTCACCGATAGCAAGACTGTCCTAGGGTACATTTGCAACACCACTAGGAGGTTCTATCTGTACGTCTCCAACAGAGTGAATAGAATCAGGCAATCTACTCACCCAGATCAGTGGTTCTTTGTATCTACAGAGCAAAACCCTGCAGATTATGCCACTAGACCTATTCAAGCAGTATGCCTTCAGAACTCTATATGGTCCTCCGACCCAGATACACCTATGGTCCTTACCCCAGCAATGTTGTGGACTCAAAAGGTGAACTCTTTGTCGGCTCCATCTGGAACCATAAGTACAACCCAAGTCCATGCGAAACAATGGAAGCAAGTACAATGCTTGGCAGACACCTTTTGGAAAAGATGGAAGAGAGAGTATCTGTCAAACCTGCAACGCCGCAGAAAATGGACTGAGGATCGCCCAAATGTAAAAGTGGGTGATGTTGTTCTGTTGAAGGACAGCCAAGAGAGCAGAAACGAGTGGCCCATAGGACTTATTGTCAATGTTCTACCTAGCAGGGATTGCAAGGTTAGAAAGGTAGAGGTCAAGATTGTAAAAAATGAGACTGCCAGAATTTATCTCAGACCTATAACTGACATTATAGTTTTGATCTCAGACTAAGTAGGATTCCATTTACCTGTTTATGTTTTTTCTGCATAGCAGTAATTGTTTGGGTAGTGACATAATAAATTATGCCAGACAGGGAGTGTTCTGCCCATATTGGTCAGTGCTGTTGCAGATTATACTGCAATGTTGTTGATGTTGCTGCCATCTAGTGGTCAGAGTTAGTTATTTGCCAGAGCTTATAGTAAGTAATGTTTTCCCTCATAGGAAGAGGCTGTAACCTTTAACCTGGAAGTATATTTGCTAGAGCTTGACAGGAAAAGGTATTCCCCTCAGAGGGAAGGGCAGTAACCTTTAACCTGGAACTGTATTTCCTCCATTTCATAACTATTCCTGACAGCATTCAGAAGAGCTCTTATCTATTCCAGGACTAATCAGAGAATTGTCTGTAAGTACATCCACTGATGGAATGAGGCTGCTGTATAATGTTTAATGTACTGACACATATGTTTTGTTTATGCTTATGTTGTAGTTTTACAAAGTTATTCAGAAAAAAGAATACATACAGATCCGATGTCTCACGTTTCTTGACTTCTGAATTATTGTTAAGCTGTCTGACTAGTGTTATACAACAGTTCAATAACACGAAGCAGAACAATATTGACAATGTTGCCATTCATTAAGTCCAACAAAATTGGAGGGTATTCTCTATATATTAGGACAAAGGCACTTCCATCCTTCCACCATATTCCCATATCTTTTTATATTGCTTGTAATTTTAGATTTACAAAAAAATACAACACATATTATTCCTCTGGGACTCCGTGTGGTGAGCAATTTTACACAGGATAGACCTATCCTGCTACCTTAGATTATCATAAAAGAACAGGCTTTGGAAACCATGATAGAAAGTCTGTGGAACTGGAGAGTTTGTCAGGCTGGCTTTATTCATATTTCTGGTGAGTGCATAGTGGTAGTGGAATTGGCACACTGTGGATGAAAATTGAGTTATGTAATTGCATGAAGAAGCACTTTTCTATTGGATGTCTCAGAGGTCACTCTGGAGATAACTCTTCCTGACTAGAGACTTTTTTGTTGACATTTGATTATTTAGATGTAATTGCATTTTCATCTTTATTCATGTATCACTACATACAGTGCATCCAGAAAGTATTCACAGTGCTTTGCTTTTTCCAAATTTTTTTTATGTTACAGCCTTATTGCCAAATAGATTTAATCCATTATTTTCCTCAAAAGTCTACAAACAATACCCCATAAGGACAATGTGAAAAATGTTTGGTTTAAAAGCTTTGCAAATTTATTAAAAATATATATATTTTTTTAAAAAATCCCATGTACAGTACATAAGAATTTACAGCCTTTGATCAATACTTTGTTGAAGCACCTTTGGCGCCAATAACAGCCTCAAATATTTTTGAGTATGATGCAACAAGCTTGGCACACCTATTTTTGGGCAGTTTCCCCCATTCTTCTTTGCAGGACCTCTCAAGCTCCATCAGGTTGGATGGGGAGCGTCTGTGCACAACCATTTTCAGATCTCTCCTGAGATGTTTAATTAGATTCAAGTCTGGGTTCTGGCTGGGCCACTCAAGGACATTCACAGAGTTGTCCCATAGCCACTCCTTTGATATCTTGGCTGTGTGCTTAGTGTCATTGTCCTGTTGGTAGACGAACCTGCTCCCCAGTCTGAGGTCCAGAGCGCTCTGGAGCAGGTTTTCTTCAAGGATGTTTCTGTACATTGCAGCATTCATCTTTCCCTTGATTCACTCCCAGTTCCTGTCACTGAAAACCATCCCCAAAGCATGATTCTGCCACCACCATGCTTCACTGGTATTGGCCAGGTGATGAGTGGTGCCTGGTTTGCTCCAGGCATGATGCTTGCCATTCAGGCCTAAGAGTTCAATCCTTGTTTTATCAGAATGATCATTGGAAACAGGATGCACTTGAGCTCAAGTTTGAGTGCCGTGGCAAAGGCTGTGAATACTTATGTACATGGGATTTCTTTTCCTTTTTTATTTTTAATAAATTTGCAAAGATTTCAAACAAACTTCTTTCAAATTGTAATTATGGAGTATTGTTTGTAGAATTTTTAGGAAAATAATGAATTTAATCCATTTTGGAATAAGGCTGAAACATAACAAAATGTGGAGAAAGTGAAGTGCTGCGAATACTTTCTGGATGCACTGTATATGTAAGTTATATGCACGCTTAATAAAGGATGAAGAAATGTTATGGAGAGTGATGTCTGAAGCACCAAAAGTAATAAAGTTTTACTGTAGAAGGCACCCATGGAATGGCTTTATCATCTGTGCACACAATCGGCCACCATGGCCCCCATCACACTAGCCTGATGGGGGGTCTCCCTTCAACAAAACTTCTGTAGGGGATGAAGGGATTGAAAAGGACCATGGCTATGTGTCCTTCAGAAAGTGCCCTTGCACGCCCTTCCATTTGCTTTTGAAGTTCTCCATTCTGGCAAAAAGGTTTTGAGTCCTGGTATGTAGAGCGGGCCAAGCTAGCAGAGAGAACGCACTGGAGCCTTAACCTCCTATGAAGAGGAAGGCCAGATTAACCACTGATTGCTCTTGGAATAGTGCATAGCGTTGGAATGTACATGTGACTTTTAATCATGACCAATAAAGATTGTTCGGCATTCCAAGGATGTGTGCCGCTCTATGCAACAAAAACACTGTTATGCGACAATCAAGAGCCGACTATGAGCCCCTTCCATCTGCACAGCAAACTGAGGACATCCAGGGCTGAGTAGTGGCGAGTCTCTAGGAATAGTCACAACTTCTTTTTAGAGGGAAAAACTTGGCATCATATAGGCACTTATGACATCCCTGCCTGAGGACAGGTTTGTTGACCAAGGACTGGGCTTTATAGCCCTCTTTATTGTCACTAAATTCAGCACTGCTATAGGGGAACTCTGATAACGAAAGCTACTTCATCCACAAAATCTGCTGATCGTGTAAGCTCGCCAAGAGCACTAATAACCTGCCTTGTCGGCAATTTATTGGCGATAGTGACCTCAAGATTCTGAGTCCCAACTGTATTGTGCTTGCCAAGTCCTGCGATCATTGGCATACAAGCGCCCCCCGCTATTCGACATGAATCTCTCAGATATCTTTCAATTCATCTATCAAGGATAAAGTCAATGGAAAGAATCTCCCTGGGAAGAATCACACTCCTGACAAAATGCATAATGGTAGTGTCCATACCTTTGCGGTAGGGTGCAGTGCAGTAAAGTGTATGTTACTGCAAAGCATGTTATATGTGTTAGCATGGTGCAGAGGCTTTTTTTTTTTTACTAGAGAATAGGCATTTCCCAGCCAGGGTAGGGTATAATTTTACTGCTGCTTACTTATGTAAAACTTTACATCACTACTGCCACTCCTCTTGCATCAACCTCTTCACCTATCCAGTCATTGGTAGGTATGAAAGGCCATGCCTTGAAAACATGAAGTATGTTCTGACTTCAAAGGCAGTCATCTGGGTCATCCCATTTTGTGGCTTTCCTTACCACCCTAATGAATGACTGGATCCAAGAGACACTCAAAACCTGCTTAGTCTCTTCAAGGAGAATGACCGACCTTCTACCTCTGGTGAGGCCAGGTGTAATGCAGTGGTGAATTGCTTGGATAAAGGTGCCCTCAGAGCCAGGAATAAATATGGCCATACTTGCCCAATTTACTGGCCAACCTGGAATTCAAGTGGAAACAGACAATTTTAGCTTGATTTTTTTTAAGCTGTTTTTCACGGAAGATCTGTAAAGATGTATCATGGACCAAAGCAATTTGTATGCTAATCAATTTATCGCCGCAAACCCAAATTTGACCCTTGCCAGACAATTTGGCTGGAAACCTATAACAGTTCCAAAATTTAAAACCTTTCTGGGCCTATCCCTCACCCATCCACCCATTAGCGGCCATGTGCCTCCAGTGTGAGGACACTAAATTAAGAGTGTAGGACTGCAGATTTAAACAGGGTGCCGTGAAGTGGCTCTGCAGCTTTCACATGCGTTTGCAAATGTGTGTCAACTAAACCCCTGTTCTTTGTACCATGAGACAGGTTTTATTTGGTTGGTGACAGACTGGAGGGTGAGTACATCAGACTGGGGGCTGGCTGACTTTCATGCACCTCTTAAAATCCTTCAACCTCTTTTTTTCTTGTTATAGGGATGGAGACGCCAGGCAACACCAGCTTGGGTCTCATTTAAAGTCCCACCTAGTCCAATATGTTTATCCCTCAACATGGGCATGAGTAAAAAGAGTGAGTTGCAGTCATATTTGTCCACTGACCCAATTCATCATATGTGTTCTCTGCTGCCATGGCCAGGGCTAAATATCAGCAAATATTGTGGTTCTTGCATTTCAACAACAATGAACTCTGTCGTCCTCAGGGTGACCCTGAATATGACCGGTTTCACAAAATTCGGCCCCTCGTAAACCCAGTCAACCAAAAATTTGCAGCCTTGTTTATCCCCCAACAAGATGTCTGCGTTGACGAGTCCCTGATTACGTTTTCTAGCTGCCTTGCTTTCAAACAGTTTCTCCCCAGAAAGCGTGCCAGATATGGGGTCAAGATGTACAAGTTCTGTGATAGGCCAACAGGCTATACATGTAGTTTCCTGGTTTACGAGGGAAAAGATAGCAGCGTGGAGCCCCCCAACTGTCTAGACTATATAGGGAGCAGCGGCAAGATTGTTTGGGACTTGGTGTCCCCCTTATTCAGAAAGGGGCACCATTTATACGTGGACAACTTCTATACAAGGGTGGCACTTTTTAGACACCTCTTTCAATTAGGAATTGGCGCATGCGGCCCGTGGGATTTAATCGCCGGGCTTCGCCCAATGGCTTGTAAATGCCTCACTTAGTCAGGGGGAGAGAGCCTGTTTGAGGTGTAATGACTTGCTTGCAATAAAGTGGAAGAAAGAAAATAACTCTTTCGTTCTGTCTTCCATTCATGCAGATACGGAAATCCAAATTACAACGGCGACTGGTGTTGTTGAGAAGCCCCTCTGTGTCCACGACTACAACCGTAAAATGGGAGGGGTGGACTTCAACTACCAGATGATGGGACCGTACTTAGTTGCCCGTAAGGCCAGACGCTGGTAAAAGAAAGTGTCTGTATACTTATTCCAATTGGCTCTTTTCAACGCTTATGTACTATATAAAGTGTCTGGGAGAAGTGGATCCTTCATAAAATTCCAGGAAGAGCTCATCACAGCCCTACTGTATTCAGAAGGTGCTGTGGCCCAATTTCCAAACAAAGATGCAGTGAGCCGGCTGCATGAAAGGCATTTTTCGGCTGTCTCCCCTGGTACCCCTACCCAAAGAGCACCCCAAAAATGATGCAGTGTCTGTAGCAATTTTACCAAATTTTTGGGCAATATAGTTACAATACAATAATTTTGTGTATTAAAATTCAAAAGTATTTTTTTCTACAAAAAATTGGGTTTGGAAAATCGCTGTGCAAATACTGTGTAAAAAAAATGCAACATCCACCATTTTAATCTGTAGGGCCTAGTGATGGGCCGAACACCCCCTTTTTCGGTTCGCACCAGAACATCTCGAACAGGGAAAAAGTTCTAGCGAACATGCGAACTCTATTAAAGTCTATGGGACACGAACATGAAAAATCAAAAGTCCTCATTTTAACCACTTGCCTACCGCCGCATGACTATTTACTGCGGCAGTCAGCACAGTACAGGCAAAGTGACGTAGTACTACGTCGCTCGCCTACGAGCCTCTAGGGGGCGAGCGCGCGCCGCTGGAGGCGCGCCCCCGTCCCCGCTCGTTCCCTGACATGTCCGCGCGAGTGAACGGCGGTTCCGATGTCCACCGGTCACCCGCGATCTCCCGGTGCAGAGGGAGAAAGGCAAAACAAAACCGCCTGTCATTCTCCCTGATGTAACAGCAGTGATCATACGATCATGCTATGTAGGATCATATGTCTCTGTGGTTACATCACTAGCCACGCCCCTTTACAGTTAGAAGCACGCCCCTAGGGTCACATTTAACCCCTTGATCAATAATAAAGTTAACCCCTTCCCTGCCAGTGTCATTTTTACAGTAACAGTGCATATGTATAGCACTGATTACTGTAGTAAGGTCACTGGTACCCCCAAAAGTGTCAAAAATGTCAGTCAAGGGTCCGATCTGTCCGCCGCAATGTCGCAGTCCCGCAATAGAAATCGCAGATCGCCGACATTACTCGTTAAAAAAAAAACATTAAAAATGACAAAAATCTTTCCCTTAGTTAGTAAACGCAATAACTTTTGCGCAATCCAATCAAAATATGCTTATTGCGATTTTTTTTACCAAACATATGTAGCAGAAAACAAATTGGCCTTACAATTTTAAAAAATTTTGATTTTTACATTTTTTTGGGGAATTTTATATAAAAAAATGTGAAAGATATTGTTATTTTTTAAAAATTGTCGCTCTTTTTTTGTTTATAGCGCAAAAAGTAAAAATCGCACAGGTGATCAAATACCACCAAAAGAAAGCTCTGTTTGTGGGAAAAAAAGGACGTCAATTTCATTTGGATACAGCGTCGTACGACCGCGCGTTTGTCTGTTAAATTCACGCAGTGCCAAATCGCAAAATAGGGCCTGGTCTTTCAGCAGCCAAATCCTCCGGGGCTTAAGTGGTTTAAAAGCTTATATGCAAGGTATTGCCATAAAAAGTGTATGGGGACCTGGGTACTACCCTAGGGAACAGGTATCTATGCGAAAAAAAGTTTTAAAAACAATCGTTTTTAAAGGAACTGTGGTTTTAATGATGCTTAAAGTAAAACAGTAAAAATGAAAAATTCCTTTAAATATTGTGCCTGGGGGTCCCCTTGATGTACTTGTAAAGTGGCGCATATGTATTGATATATGGAGCCTGCTGCAGCAATACTGACATTTCTAAAGGAAAAAATGTAATTTAAACTTTCTTGTGGCTTTAATGTATTGTCAGCTCCTGGCAATTCAGATAGAATAAAAAATGAACAACAAATGAAAAAAAATGGTGCAGGCCCCCCGAGTCCATGCCAGGCCTTTCGGGTCTGGTATGGATTTTAAGGGGAACCCCATGCCAAAATTTTTAAAAAAGGCGCAGGGTTCCCCCCAAAATCCATACCAGACCCCTATCCGAGCATGCAGCCTGGCAAGTCAGAAAAGGGGGGGGGACGAGTGAGCGTCCCCCCTCCTGAACCCTACCAGGCCAAATGCCCTCAACATGGAGGGGTGGGTACTTTGGGTGGGGGGCTCTCTGCCCCCCCGCCCCAAAGCACCTTGTCCCCATGTTGATGGGGGCAAGGGCCTCTTCCCGACAATCCTGTGCAGTGGTTGTCGGGGTCTGTAGGTGGGGGGGCTATCGGAATATGAAAGCCCCCTTTTACATCTTACCCCTACCCATTCACCCAAAAAAGTGTACAAAAAAATAAACACATAAGACAGTTTTCTACTACTTCTGGGTATTCTGGGGAATGAAAACCATCCCTTGAAGACTGCTGTATATTATCCTCTACATCCATGCTGCCACAATCCTCCTCCTCTTCCTGTGTGTTTTGCGGCCCCGCAGGAATGGTATCTGCATAAATGGGGCCTTGTGAGGAATTGAAGTGCTCCTCTTCCTCAAGTTGTTCTGCCTCAAGTGCCCTGTGTCTATGATTCCATGAAGCATGTGCTCCAGCTGGAAGACTAGAGGGATAGTGCCACTGATGCATGCATCGTCACAGCTCACCATCTTTGTGGCCTCCTAAAATGATGACAGGACAGTGCATGCATCCTTTATCAGCAGCCAATGGTGTGGCAAAAAGAAGCCAAGCTACCCTGAGCCTGTCCTTGTGCCATACTCACACAGGTACTCATTGACGGTCCTCTGCTGCGTGTGCAATGGCTGCAGCATTGCCAATGTTGAGTTCCACCTTATGGGCATGTCACAAATGAGGCCATTGGTGGGCAGGTTGAATTCCCGTTGAATGTCAGCCAACTGGCATTGTATGACCGCCGAAAATGGCCACAGACTTTTCTGACCTGCCTCAGAAGATCTTGTAAGCCTGGGTACCTGTTCAAGAAACACTGCACCACCAAATTCAGGATATGTGCCAAGCATGGAACATGTGTCAAGTGTCCCTGTTGGAGGGCGGAGAGAAGGTTGGTGCCATTGTCACAACCATTCCGGGCTCAAACTGCTGTGGCGTCAACCACCTCTGAGCCTGCCCCTGCAAAATATCTGCCCTGGTGTGGCTCCTGTCTCCTAGACAGACCAATTGAAGCACTGCATGGCATCTTTTAGCCTGCCTTCTTGCCTAGCTCCTTGAACACTTAGAGGGCACTGCTGGTTCAGAAGACAATTCAGTAGGAGAGGCCATAGAGGAAGAAGAGAAGGGGGTGGAGCAGACAGATGTGGCAGAATCACCACCAGCTTTTTGGAGGCATGGTGGTGGAACAAGCTCCAGCACTGAATCCTGTCCTGCATCCTTCCCAGCTGCCAGCAGAGTTACTCAGTGCGCCGTGAAGGAAATATAAAATCCCTGACCATGCTTGCTGGACCATGAATAAGCAGTAATGTGAACCTTCCTGCTGACCGCTCTGTCTAACGAGGCCAAAACATTGCTTTCCACATGATGGTACAGAGCTGGAATGGCCTTATGTAAAAAGAAGTTTCTTTTTTAGAACCTGCCACTGTGGTACCGCACATTCAGCAAATTCACGAAAGGGGGCAGAGTCTACCAGATGAAAAGGCAGCAGTTGTAGTGCTAGCAATTTGGCCAAGCTAATATTTAGATGCTAAGCATGTGGATGGCTGGGACAGTATTTTTTTTTTTTTACAGTTTAGAAAATGGGGTAGCGAAATTTGCCTAGTGGTAAAATCAACAGGTGGTTACTGCTAGCAGATTTGGTGCAAGTACCCATTGCTATACCATCATCCTTCTTAGTGCAGATTTTTGACTTGATGTATAGTATGGATAGAGATCCCAGGTGAGGAGCAAGGAGAAATCTGCATTTTTTTATGATGTGGGTCTTTCAGGTGCTGTATGGCACTGCATATGAACTGCATGGCAGGTCCTCATATGTCTTGTCAAGCATGTGGTGGCCAAGCGGCTGGTGTTCTGGCCACGCTTGATCCGCTTCAGACAGAGATTGCAAACAGCAATGCTGCAGTCTGCTGCATGTGTTGAAAAAAGCCCACACTAATGAACTTTTGTAAGTCAGCGGGGGATTAGCAGCGCCCTGCCCCTGTGGGGCTCTGTGGTGTGATGCAATAGGGTGGCTGCCTTTAAGCTGGCCCCTGGAGGACATCCTGCCTTGTTGGAGTTGTGCTTCATCCTCCTCCTCACTTTCCTCCTCGGTTCTCTCAGGCACCCAAGTACAGTCAGTGACCTCATCATCCCCTCCCTCCTCCTCACTGGAGCAAAATTGGCAGTATGCTGCAGCTGGGGGAACATGACTGCTATTTTCTTGTCCATTATTGCCACCCCCTCTCTCTAGGCTCACATTATTCCCTTACTCAGCCTGGGAACCAACATTGGAGCATTCAAATTGCTGCGCATCCTCCAGTATCAGGTAACTGACACTATGATAAAATAATACAGGTGACTCCTCCGTACACGATGGTGGGTTTATGGAAGGAGTAGCTGTGGACAAGGAACCTTTGGTAGCTGCGGTGGAAGGCAAACTAGTATGAGCCTGGGTGACAGAAGAGGACAGGTTAGTTATCCACTCCACCAACTCTTCTGCTTATTGTGGCTCAATAACACGGCCAGCACCGGAAAAAAAAGGACAAGCTTGCCCCGCCCTGCAGAGGATGCACCATGTCTGTGACCATCACTTTTCACTGTGGACTCAGAGGCTGCTTGCCCTCTTTTAGTGGCCCGTGAGCATCTGACTCTCCTTGTTAGCCTTTTGGACATGATGGGGATTTTTTGGTGTTTTTTTTTTTTTTACTTTTTATTAGAGAATGTGGGATGGAAATATAGTGCTTTTGTGCAATATGTTCGTGCTTGGTGCACTATAAGCCGTTTTATTATGTTTTTTAATTTTTTAGGGGGGATTTTTATAACTTTTTTAATATAGAGTGTGAGAAGGGAATATGGTGCTTGGGTGCAATACTTTTGTGCCTGGTGCACACAAAACCTTTTTATTATAGTTTTTTTTTAATAAAGAAAAACTTAATAAAGCCCAAAAAAAAGAAAACCCCTGCTGATGCAGAAGGAATAGCACCTGCGACGCAGAAGGGGGGACAGCAGTTATACCCTAAATATTATTAGTGCTGCTGTGCCAGTAAAAAAAAAACACACTGCTTACGCAGAAGGAATAGCACCTGCGACACAGAAGGGGGGACAGCAATTATGCCCTAAATATTATTAATGCTGCTGTGCAACGAAAAAAAAAACACCACTGCTGATGCAGAAGGCATAGAATCTGCGACGCAGAAGGGGGGACAGCAATTATGCCCTAAATATTATTAATGCTGCTGCACCACAAAAAAAAAAAAAAATCACTGCTGCCACAGAAAGAATAGCACCTGCGACACAGAAGGGGGAGTACAAATATTGCAGCAGCATAACCTGATGCTGTCAAAAAAAAAGAGGAAAATAAAAAAAAGATCAATAAAAAAAAATATGGGATCAGTTGGGTGACACAGACATGTTGTATACACAAACACTTCAGTGGCCCCACTACACTGTGTTACACAAGAATCAGAACTGCACTACACTGACTGCACTACACTGTGTTACACAAGAATCAGCCCTACACTACATTGCACTGACTGCATTAAACTGACTGAAAGCACAATCCACTAACTACCTCCCAAATCTCCACTCCTAACACACTATACACGGCTGCCGTGTAAGCAGCCTGGACTTAGCCCCTGAGCCATTAATGGCTAAAGGCACCCTGCCTTTGACCAATCATGGCTCTGACAGGACATTGTACTGTGACTGGCCAAAGCATACAGGTCAGGTGCATGCTTTGGCCAATCACAAGCACTTCATGCACTGCAATCACGCAGTGCATTATGGGACGCTCATCGGCGGCGAACTTCCCGCTGAGCGCCCCGGGTGTTCTGCTTTAAAAAAAACATAAAACATATAATGTTTCATGATTCAAAGTCATTTTCAAGAAAAAAAAAATGTTTTGATGTATAGAAAATGTGTCAAAAAGGGCTTGGTCGTCAAGTGGTTAGAAGTGGGTGATGTGTGGCATAAACTTCGAATATGAATTGGAATAAAATACCAGGACAGTTTAACCCCCCCAAATTACCCCTGTATGGAAAGTAGACACCCCAAGCTAGTTGCTGAGAGGCATGTTGAGTCTATGAAATATTTTATATTTTGCCACAAGTTTCGGGAAAATTACACTTTTTTTTTTACACAAAGTTGTCACTAAATTATATATTGCTCACACATGCCATGGGTATATGTGAAATGACACCCCAAAATACATTTTGCTTCTTCTCCTGAGTAGGGAGATACTACATGTGTGAGACTTTTTGGCAGTCTAGCCACATACAGTCCCCCGAAAACCAATCACCGCCTTCAGGCTTTCAAAGGGCGTAAATTGTTGATTTCACTCCTCACTACTTATCACAGTTTCGGGGGCCATGATAGCACAAAACCCCCCCCCCCCCAAATGACCCCTTTTGGGAAAGTAGACACCCCAAAGTATTTGCTAAGAGGCATGGTGAGAATTTTGCAGCTCTCATTTGTTTTGGAAAATGAGGAAAGAAAAGGAAAATGTATTTTTTTTTTTCTTTTTTCAAAACTTTGTGACAAAAAGCGAGATCTGAAAAATATTCAACATGCCGCTCAGCAAACAGCTTGGCGTGTCTACTTTCTGTAAAGGGGTCATTATTTGGGGGGGGGGGTTGTGCTATCTTTATATTTCATGGCCTCCGAAACTGTAAGAGGTAGTGAGGAGTGAAATCAACAATTTACGCCCATACAAAGCCTGAAGGCGGGGATTCATTTTCGGGGTCCTGTACGCGGCTAGACTGCCAAAAAGTCTCACACGTGTGGTATCCTGTACTCAGGAGAAGAAGCAGAATGTATTTTGGGGTGTAATTCCACTTATACCCATGGCATCCGTGAGCAATATATAAATTTAAGTACAACTTTGTGAAAAGAAAAAAAAAAAAAAACTTGTGGCAATATATAAAATATTCCATGGACTCAGCATGCCTCTCAGCAAATAGCTTGGAGTATCTACTTTCGGAAAAGGGGTAATTTGGGGAGTTTAGTTCTATCTTGGCATTTCATGGCCTCCTAAACTGTGATAGGTAGTGAGGAAGTGAAATGAGCAAATTACGCCCTTTAAAATTCTCAAGGCGTTGATTGGTTTTCGGGGTCCTGTACACGACTAGGTTCCCAAAAAGGTCTCACATATGTGGTATTCCTGTACTCAGGAGAAGCAGTGGAATGTATTTTGGGGTGTAATTCCACATATACCCATGGCATGTGTGAGCAATATATAATTACAGTGAGAACTTTGTGTACATTTTATATCTTTTGTTTTCACTTGACAAAAAAATGAAATATTCAATTGTCTCAACTTGCTTCTCAGCAAATTCCTTGGGGTAAAAAAACAAGCTGCGCTAATCTGATAGTAACAACCAAATGTCCCAAAAAGTGAATAATAAAAAAGTGTTAATGAAAACTGTGACCAATCTTAGGCAATGAATCACAAAATTATCTCAGATAAAATTAATCACAAGTGATGTGAACAAATTAATCAAAGTGTGTCTCTTAAAGAAAGTAAAAAGAGTCCCAAATATTAATCATAAGCAGTTGATATGCAATAAATCACAAATATACACAAGTGTAGTGAACACGAATTAATCACAAGTGATATAAACAAATTAATCAAAATATGTCTCATTTAAAAATGAAAAGGGTCCCAAATGATTGAGAATCCCAAGGTGTTGAATGGTAGGTAAAAGTAGAGGTGAAAAAGAGTATCAGCAATGCTGGCTTTACCACGGTGCTCCATTTAGTAAACCTTGCTCATGAGCTTACCAGAAATCAAAGGAAATATGCCTGTATAGAGCAATAGCTCATAACATCCCTTCTCATGAGAGATCCCGTTCCTCAGCCAACCAACTGGGGCCACAGATGGTGTATACCACACGAACAGCGGTATTTCCAGAGCGCTACTCCTTAGTAATGTTTCCGGTAATGTCATATAAAAATATAATAGGCTCCATAGTGTTATAACGTAAGCACATTTATTGAATAAATAAATAAAATTATACTCACATTGAGCAGAAAAATGTATCGCATAAAAACAGAATAAGCCGGCCGGCTCGTATATGAGCCCGTTCTTCCGGGTAGCGTGGTGATGTCTATAGAAGTCATTTGTGATGAGCGCGTAGGGTCCGGCGTGCTGACGTCACCACGCTACTGGGAAGGACAGGCTACTATACTTCCTGTGAGGAAAGGAAGTCCTCCTCTTCCTGCCACTGTTCTGCCTCAAGTGCCCTGTCCATGATTCCATGCAGCGTGTGCTCCAGAAGGTAGACTAGTGGGATAATGTCACTGATGCATGCATCGCCCCGACTCACCATCCTTGTGGTCTCCTCAAATGGTGACAGGACATGTATGCATCCTTAATCAAAAGCCACCTGCGTGGCGAAAAAAAGCCAAGCTCCCCTGACCCTGTGCCATACTCGCACACATACTGATTGATGGCCCTCTGCTGCGTGTGCAGCCGCTGCAGCTTTGCCAACGTTGAGTTCCACATGGTGGGCATGTTACAAATGAGGTGGTTGGTGGGCAGGATGAATTCCCATTGAATGTCAGATAAGCAAGCACTGGCATTGAACGAACAGCGGAAATGGCCACAGACTTTTCTGACCTGCCTCAGGAGATCTTGGAAGCCCGGGTATCTGCTCAAGAAATGCTGCACCACCAGATTCAGAACATGTGCCAAGCATGGAACATACGTTAAGTGTCCCTGTCGGAGGGCGGAGATAAGGTTGGTGCCATTTTCGCATACAACCATTCCCGGCTCAAGATGTCGTGGCATCAACCATCTCTAAGCCTGCCCCTGCAGAGCTGACAGAATCTCTGCCCCGGTGTGACTCCTATCCCCTAGACAGACCAACTGAGGCACAGCATGGCATTGTTTTGCCTGACTGCTTGCATAGCCCCTTGAACGCTTAGGGAGCACTGCTGATTCAGAGGACAATTGAGCAGAAGAGTACATGGAGGAGGAAGAGGAGGTGGTGGAGTAGCCATATGTGGCAGAATCAGCACCAGCTTTTTGGAGGCCTGGTGGCAAAACAACCTTCACCGAACCCTGTCCTGCATCCTTTCCAGCTGCCAGCAGAGTTACCCAGTGTGCCGTGAAAGAAATGTAATGTCCCTGTCCATTCCTGCTGGACCAAGAGTCAGCAGTAATGTGCACCTTCCTGCTGACCGCTTTGTCCAACAAGGCAAAAACACTACCTTCCACATGACGGTAGAGAGCCAGAACGGCCTTTACGCGAAAATAAATGCCTTTTTGGGACCTGCCACTGTGGTGCAGCACATTCCAAAAATTTGCGAAAGGGAGCCGAGTCTACCAGATGAAAAGGCAGCAACTGTAATGCTAGCAATTTGGCCAAGCTAGCATTAAGACGCTGAGCATGTGGATGGCTGGGACAGTATTTCTTTCTACGGTTCAAAAACTGGGGTAGTGAAATTTGCCTGGTACTCAAATCAAGCAGTGGTGTACTGTTAGCAGATAGATTGGGTGCAAGTCTCTGTGCCACTCATTGGTATAGCATCATCCCTCTCAATGCTGGTATTTGAGAAGGTATGAGGTATAGTAGGGTTAGAGATCACAGATAATGTATGCTTGTTTTGATCTGGTGCCTCTTTCAGGTGCTGTTGCCAACAGACTGCATGGCAGGTCGTCATATGCCTTGTCAAGCATGTGGTGCCCAAGCGGCTGGTGTTCTGGCCACGCTTGATCTGCTTTAGACAGATGTTGCAAACAGCAATGCTGCGGTCTACTGCACAGATGCTGAAAAAAGCCCACACTAATGAACTTTTTGGAGTCCGCCTGGATTTTGCAGCACCCTTCACCTGTGGAGCTCTGTGCTATGACGCAATAGGTTGGCTACTGCTATGGCGGCCCCTGGAGGACATCCTGCCTCGTTGGAGTTGTGCATCCTCCCCCTCCTCTATCCTGTCAGGCACCCAAGTATAGTCAGTGACCTCATCATTCCCTCCCTCCTCGTCACTGGAGCAAACTTGGCAATATGTTTCAGCTGTGGCAACATGACTGCTGGTTTCTTGTCTTTCATTGTCACCCCCTCTCTCTAGGCTCAAGTTATTCCCTTCATCAACCTGGGAACCAACATCACAGCTTTCAAATTTTGCGCATCCTCCAGCAGCATGTCACTGACACTATGATCGAATAGTTCAGGTGACTGCTCGGTGCATGATGGTGGGGCAACTGAAGGAGTAACTGTGGAGAAGGAGCCTGTGAAACAGGCCGTTTTGGCAGCTGCGGTGGAAGGTAAACTACTCTGGATCAACAGCAGGTATAGAATTGTGTATATGGGATTGTATAGTTGGGTTTTCAATACTGTTTTTTTTTTTTTTTTTTTTTGGTTGAACCGGATGGACTTGTGTCTTTTTTAAACCTAACTATGTACTGTGAGCATGGGTGTCAGAGGACAAGGAGGAGGAGGACGGCTTATTGATCCACTCCACCAACTCTTCCACATGTTGGGGCTGGAAAGGAAAGCACCGGAAATAAAGGACGGGTGTGCCCCACCTGCAGAGGATGCACTATGTCAACTGTGACCATCCCTTTTCACAATAGACACAGAGGCTGCTTGCCCTCTTTTCATGGCCTCTCCTTGTCGGCCTTTCGGACATGATGTTGATACAGATCAATATAGGGTAAATGCAACTGACCAATAGATACTCAATGACCTGATATGATGTAATCTATAGCCCTATAGATGATTTGTGCTGCTTATAGGATGTACCCAAGCTACGATGAACAATACTCTCACTGATATCTGATATAATCTATAATCCTATAGATGGATAATCTGTGATGCTTATAGAATTTTCCACAACTAACCAATGAACAATAACCTGACTGATATCTGATGTGATCTATAATTCTATAGGTCCGTGATGCTTATAGAATTTTCCACAACTGACCAATGAACAATAATCTGACTGATATCTGATGTGATCTATAATTCTATAGGTCTGTGATGCTTATAGAATTTTCCACAACTGACCAATGAACAATACTCTGATATCAGATGTGATGCTTATAGAATTTTCCACAACTGACCAATGAACAATACTCTGACTGATATCTGATGAGATCTATAATCCTATAGGTCTGTGATGCTTATAGAATTTTCCACAACTGACCGATGAACAATACTCTCACTGATATCTGATGTAAAGACAGAAATCTCTCCCTGCCTGAAACACGTACCTGGCCCTTCCTACACTGCTAGCAATTAATCATTTACTGGCACTGCACTGTCTGATATGATGTAAAGAAAGAAATCTCTCCCTGCCTGACTCACGTATGTGGCCCTCCCTACACTGCTAGCAATGAATCACTCACTGGCGCTGCACTTTCTGATATGATGTAAAGAAAGAAATCTCTCCCTGCCTGACACACGTACCTGGCCCTCCCTACACTGCTAGCAATGAATCAGTCACTGGCGCCGCACTGTCTGATATGATGTAAAGAAAGAAATCTCTCCCCGCCTGACACACAAACCTGGCCCTCCCTACACTGCAAGCAATGTCTCTGCACTGTCTGACAAACTCCAAAAAAAGCTACTCTCTCCCTGCCTCACAGGCGTGCCTCTCCCTGTCTCATCGCCCACACAATGACACTACACGCTGCGGCTGCACGAGCAGCCTTTATGTAGTGTGGGGCGTGTACTTGGCCCCTGAGCCATGATTGGCTAAAGGCAGCCTGTCTTTAGTCCAATCATGGCAGAGATCATTTGATTGGCCAAAGCATGAGGTCAGGTTGCATGCTTTGGCCAATCACAAAACGTGCTGCACACGCGGCGTGCTGCACACGCGGAGTGCATTATAGGAATCTCGAATTTCCCACGAAGAAGCACATTTGTTTGTCATTAGACAAACGATCAAACTACTGATGTTTGAGTCGAACGTAGCCTTGACTCGAACTCGAAGCTCATCCCTTACTCTGACATTCACGGTGATATCTCATGTATGTGATTCAATCTCCATTTACATACAGTCAGCTCCAGTGGTGGCTGGTGCTCAAAATTTGGAGGGGGGGGGGGGGCGCACAAACAGAAAATGTAATAGGCATTGCTTTGCGGCAAAAAACGCTGTAAAAAATTGCGTGACTTTGAGGTGGAGACCAGCGTGCCCCCTTTCAATGCACAGTGACCAGCGTGCCCCCTATTAATGCACAGTGACCAGCGTGCCCCCTTTCAATGCACAGTGACCAGCGTGCCCCCTTTCAATGCAGTGGCCAGTGTACATGCCCCCTTCAATGCAGTGACCAGCGTACATGCCCCCTTCAATGCAGAGACCAGCATACATGCCCCCTTCAATGCAGTGACCAGCATACCATTCCCCCAATGCAGAGATCAGCGTACATGCCCCCAATGCAGTGACCAGCGTACATGCCCCCAATGCAGTGACCAGCGTACATGCCCCCCCCCAATGTAGTGACCAGCATACATGCCCCCAATGTAGTGACCAGCATACGTGTCCCCAATGCAGAGATCAGCCTGCGTGCCCCCAATGTAGTGACCAGCATACGTGCCCCCAAAGTAGTGACCAGCATACATGTCCCCAATGCAGAGATCAGCCTGCGTGCCCCCACTGTAGTGACCAGCATACATGCCCCCAATGCAGAGATCAGTGTGCGTGCCCCCAAAGTAGTGACAAGCATACATGTCCCCAATGCAGAGATCAGCGTGCGTGCCCCCAATGCAGTGACCAGCATACATGCCCCCAATGCAGGGATCAGCACGCGTGCCCCCAAAGTAGTGACCAGCATACATGTCCCCAATGCAGAGATCAGCATGCGTGCCCCCAAAGTAGTGACCAGCATACGTGTCCCCAATGCAGAGATCAGCCTGCGTGCCCCCACTGTAGTGACCAGCATACATGCCCCCAATGCAGAGATCAGTGTGCGTGCCCCCAAAGTAGTGACAAGCATACATGTCCCCAATGCAGAGATCAGCGTGCATGCCCCCAATGCAGTGACCAGCATACATGCCCCCAATGCAGAGATCAGTACGCGTGCCCCCAAAGTAGTGACCAGCATACATGTCCCCAATGCAGAGATCAGCATGCGTGCCCCCAAAGTAGTGACCAGCATACATGCCCCCCAATGCAGAGATCAGCGTGCGTGCCCCCTCACTTACCTGGAGCAGCAGCGGCAGCTTCTCAGTCCCCCAAACGGCTTCTTCTCCTCGGTCCCGGTGCATCTCCTCCAGCATATTTTGATAATATTTTGATTGGTTTGCGCAAAAGTTATTGCGTTTACTAACTACGGGAAAGATTTATGTCATTTTTTATTGTTTTTTTTTACTAGTAATGGCGGCGATCTGCGTTTTTTTTTGCGGGACTGCGACATTGCGTCAGACAGATCGGACCCCTGACTGACATTTTTGGGAGTACCAGTGACATTACTACAGTAATCAGTGCTATAAATATGCACTGTTACTGTCAAAATGACAATGGCAGGGAAGGGGTTAACTTTATTAATGATCAAGGGGTTAAGTGTATCCCTAGGGTGTGATTCTAACTGGGGGGGGAGGCGTGGCTTGTGATGTAACCACAGAGACATACGGTCCTACATAGCAGGATTGTATAGTCTCTGCACTTACATCAGGGAGAATGACAGACGGCTGTGTTTACATCAGCCATCTGCCCTTCTCCCTCTCCTGCGGGAGATCGTGAGTGACCGGGCAGAAATCTGAGCCGCGGGTCACTCACGCGGGGATGCCTGTGAATGTGCGGGGGCGGGAGCGCGCCTCCAGCGGCGCGCTCACCCCCCCTACAGGCAGCTGAGCGAGTCACGTACCCCTACGTCACTTTGCCCAGCAGTGATTGCCTGCCGCAGTAATCTGCGGTGGGCAGTCGTTATGTGGTTAAAAAACTCTTTGGTTGCTCTCGCAGTATGCTTCCGGTCATTGTCCATCTGCATTGTGAAGCGCCATCCAATGAAGCATTTGGCTGAATAGGAGTAGATAATATTGCCCGAAACACTTCAGAATTCATCCTGCTGCTTTTGTCAGCAGTCACATCATCAATAAATACAAGAGAACCAGTTCCATTGGCAGCCATACATGCCCACGCCATGACACTACCACCACCATGCTTCACCGATGAGGTGGTATGCTTTGGATCATGAGCAGTTCCTTTCCTCCTCTATACTCTTCTTTTCCATCACTCTGGTACAAGTTGATCTTGGTCTCATCTGTCCATAGGTTGTTGTTCCAGAACTGTGAAGGCTTTTTTAGATGTTGTTTGGCAAACTCTAATCTGGCCTTCCTGTTTTTGAGGCTCACCAATGGTTTACATCTTGTGGTAAACCCTCTGTATTCACTCTGGTGAAGTCTTCTCTTGATTGTTGACTTTGACACACATACACCTACCTCCTGGAGAGTGTTCTTGATCTGGCCAACTGTTGTGAAGGGTGTTTTCTTTACCAGGGAAAGAATTTTTCGGTCATCCACCACAGTTGTTTTCCGTGGTCTTCCGGGTCTTTTGGTGTTGCTGAGCTCATCGGTGCATTCTTTATTTTTAAGTACTGTATGTTCCAAACTGTTGATTTGGCCACACCTAATGTTTTTGCTATCTCTCTGATGGGTTTGTTTTGTTTTTTTCAGCCTAATGATGGCTTGCTTTACTGATAGTGACAGTTCTTTGGATCTCATATTGAGAGTTGACAGCAACAGATTCCAAATGCAAATAGTACACTAGAAATAAAATCTGGACCTTTTATCTGCTCCTTGTAAATGGGATAATGAGAGAATAACACACCTGGCCATGGAACAGCTGACCAGCCAATTGTCCCATGATTTTTGGTTCCTTAAAAAGTGTGAGGCACATATACAAACTGTTGTAATTCCTACACCTTTCACCTGAAAGTCTGCAGTTAAAGCACATCTTGTTTGTTTCATTTCAAATCCATTGTGGTGGTGTATAGAGCCAAAAAGATTAGAATTGTGTCGATGTCCCAATATTTATGGACCTGACTGTATATGTGCAGGACCTACATATGTACTTGTTTACATTTGTGCGTGAGCACTTTAAAATTTTACTTTTTTATTTTACGCAACCTTTATATTTTTTTTCTTGATCACTTTTACATAAGAGAGAGAGCAATATTGAGGTGGTTAAGTAGAATAGGACTGCGAACAGAGCCTTGTGGTACATCACTAGTGACTGCTATCATCAGCAAACACGGAGATTGAACTATTTTTTCCAACCTCTATATCCTTGGCCCTGGGGTACCCCACTCACAACTCTAGACCATTCACAAAATTTGCTATTTAATCACCACCCTCTGGATGCGCTCCTGTTACCATTTTTCTATCCAGGTAAGTATGATCTCATTAATGCCAAAATACCTTAGATTTGTAAATTAAGCATTTACAGGGTACCATACTAAATACCGTTGTGAAATCTGGGTAAACCTACATCCACAATACGTCCTCTATCCAAATTATAGCTTAGTCTTTCATAAATCAATGTTGATTACTTCTAATGATACCATTTTCATCATTCTTGGATATGGTCCTTATAAATCCTTCTAATAATTTACATACTTTTAAGGTCAGGCTGACTGATTTGTAGTTTCAGGTATATATCTCTAACCTTTTTGAGTACTGGTACCATATTTGCTTTTCATCAGCTAGTATCAGTCTAGTAAGTTACTTATACTATTTGCAGGACAGCTAAACCAATGTGTTAAGTGCCGGTTCACACTTATGCGCTTGCGCTTGCAATGCGAATTTGCAGTGCGAGTTTCCCTTGTGTTTTTCAATAGTACCAGCGCGATTGTAATGAAAATTTTATTGCGTTGATTATGTTAATTAAGCTCAGGAGGGGTGGAGCTGAGGGGAAAATCAAACAAAAAATAAAAATTCGCACATAAGAATTCGCACATATCTGAACTGATAATGCGAGTCCAGACAGATTTACATTGATGTCTATGGAGACTAAATTCGCAACGCAACTCTGTAAACTCGCACAAGACCCTTTTTATCATCGCATCACATTCGCATCTGGATCGCAACGCATAGATGTGAACGAGCGTCACGAATTCAATGAATTTTGTAAATGCATGCGATTGGAGACTATTTAGAACGCATCGCATTCGCAGTACAAGCGCATAAGTGTGAACCGGCACTTAAACAAATGGCAGAGCAACCGAGAAGGTAGTCCACAGCCCTCTGTTAGCATAAATGCAAAATTTGTGTTTGGAAAGTACCTTTAAAGCTTGAATAGGGCAAAAAGCATGGGCCATGTGCAGAAAGTCACATTAGTCAATCAAAACTGCCTACCTTTGATCTTTTTATGCTACATTGCTGAAAACTAAAACAAATTGCTTGTAGTACAGTTTGTTATACAAAGGTTTTGTGATTAACAGCTCAGTGATTTTCATGCATTGAACATGATTTGTTGCATATTTCATAAACATCCACATTAGGCCTTTGTAGTGGAAAAGTTCATTTTAACACAGTTCTTAAAACGATGCTAACTGTATGACATTCCAACATGTTAGGATTCCAATGACTGTAAGCAGGGTGACAAACAAATGCTTTCTCTTTACATTTTCTGCAAAATCACATTCAGTTCTCGTAAACATTTTGGATGAGTAATTTCTCTGAGTTTCAGATGTAAACAAGTTGGAGGACTCCCCAGAGCACAGCACATGGGCAAGATTTCAACTAAAGCACCAACCAGCAGCACAAAAGGGACACATTGCATTGACTGTAAGCAATGTTTCTGGTGTTTTCTTTTTTTTAATTTGTAACTAAACCAGTGTACACTCCCTCAGTGGCAAAACATTCACCACTCTAACTTAAAAATGTGCTGAAGAGGAAAGAACACACATCTGTCTGTGTATACAGGATCTCACAAAAGTAAGTACATCCCTCACATTTTTGTAAATATTCTTATTATACTGTATCTTTTCATGTGACAACACTGAAGAAATGACACTTTGCTGCAATGTAAAGTAGCGAGTGTACAGCTTGTATAACAGTATAAATTTGCTATCCCCTCAAAATAACTCAACACAGCCATTATTGCCTAAACCCTGGAAACAAAAGGGAGTACACCCCTAAGTGAAAATGTCCTAACTGGGCCCAAAGTGTCAATATTGTGTGTGGCGCCATTATTTTCCAGCACTGCCTTAACCCTCTTGGGCATGGAGTTCCCAAGAGCTTCTCAGGTTGCCACTGGAGTCCTTTTCCACTCCTCCATGATGACATTACGGAGCAGGTGGATGTTCGAGATTTTGCGCTCCTCCACCTTCTGTTTAATGATGCCCACAGATGGTCAATAGGGTTTAGGTCTGGAAACATGCTTGGCCAGTCCATAATCTTTATACTTCAACTTCTTTAGCAAGGCATTGGTCATCTTGGAGGTGTGTTTGGGGTCATTATGTTGGAATACTGGCCTGTGACCCAGTCTCCAAAGGGAGAGGATCATGCTCTGCTTCACTAGGTCACAGTACTTCGCCATTCATCGTTTCCCCCACTGAACTGTAGCTCCCCAGTGTCAGCAGCACTCATGCAGCTCCAGACCATGACAGTCCCACCACCATGCTTGACTGTAAGCAAGACACACTTGCCTTTGTACTCCTCACCTAGTTGCCACCACACACACGACACCAGTTGAGCCAAATAAGTTTATCTTGGTCTCAGACCACAGGACATGGTTCCAGTAATCCATGTCCTTAGTCTGCTTGTCTTCTGCAAACTGTTTATGGGCTTTCTTGTGCATCATCTTTAGAAGAGGCTTCCATCTGGGATGACAGCCATGCAGACCAATTTGATGCAGTGTGCAGCGTATGGTCTGATCACTGACAAGCTGACCCCCCACCCCTTCCACCTGTGGAGCAATGCTGACAACACTCATACATCTATTTACCAAAGACAACCTCTGTATATGACGCTGAGCACGTGTACTCAACTACTTTGGTTGACCATAGCAAGGCCTGTTCTGAGTGTAACCTGTCCTGTAAAACCACCTTAGCCACTGTGCTGCAGCTCGGTCTCAGGGTCTTGGCAATCTTCTTATAGCCTAGGCCAGTGATGGTGAACCTTTGCACCCCAGATGTTTTGGACTTACATTCCTCATGATGCTCATGCACTCTGCAGTGTAGTAGAGCATCATGGTAAATGTAGTTCCCAACATCTAGGGTGCCAAGGTGTGCATCACTGGCCTAGGCCATCTTTATGTAGAGCAACATTTTTTTTTTTCTTTTTCAGATCCTCAGAGTTCTATGCCAGGAGGTGCCACGTTGAACTTCCAGTAATCAGTATGAGTGAGTAAGAGCGACAACACCAAATTTAACACACCTGCTCCCCAGGATTTGTAACAACGAGTCACATGACACAAGGGAGGGAAAATGGCTAATTGGGTCCAATTTGGATATCTTCACTTAGAGGTGTACTCACTTTTTGTTGCCAGCAGTTTAGACAATAATGGCTGTGTGTTGAGTTATTTTGAGGGGACAGCAAATTTACACTGTTATACAAGCTGTACACTCACTACTTTACATTGTAGCAAAGTGTCATTTCTTCAGTGTTATCACATGAAAAGATATAATCAAATATTTACAAAAATGTGAGGGATGTACTCACTTTTGAGAGATACTGTATGTAAGTAAAATGTCTCTTGATGTGACTCAAACCCTCTCCTGTAGGAGATGAATTTACCAAAAAACAAACCACAACACACATCTCATTCACCTTTGGCCATGTTTTTCACAAATATAGGTGCATTTTAAACCCACATTCAAGTACAAATTCCAATCCAAACAAAAAGGTTTCCACGAGAGATCTAAAATTTCCATTAGCGATGTTTTTCCAGAAAACAAAAAGGACATTTTTTGTGTGGAGTAGTTTTTACACTAAGAACTGCATGGAAATCGCACATGAATGCTGTGGGATTCCTGTGCAATTCACATGCGGCTCTGTTAAGTGGAATTTCATCCCTATTCATTTTGAATGGACTGAAATCGTACTGCACCAAAAGTAATGCATGAACTACTTTTTGAAATGCACAGCAGTTGCATGGGGGGGTGGGCAAACACTGCGTTTGCAGTGTTGTTAACTTTGCACTGACCCCCATCGTAGAGTGCAAAGGCAGAGTGATTGGAATGCAGTGCACAAAGCCACATGGGAATGTGGCTTTCCTGCATTGCATTCTAGTGTGAACGGGCCCTGAAAGTAATTTTGTTACACTGGGAAGGTGAAATGCAGTATATAGAGAAGTATTACACTTGAAATAAAAGTACAGCTTGTTCAATAAATAAACTAAACTTGCTTTTTAAAATATATATTTTTTTAACCACATGCTACCCGCCCACCGTCATATGACGGCGGAGCGGTGCATCTAGCGAGTGCCCTCGGTAGCACGAAGAGCGCCGATCATGGCCGCACCGTGTTGCTAGGACAGGGCGTGACCCCGATCTCGGTAAAGAGTCAATGACATGACTCTTTACCCATGTGATCGGCTGTGTCCAATCACAGCCGGTCACATGTAAATGAGGAAGTGTCGTTATTGGGCTCTCCTCGCCTCACATTGCCAGAGTGTGAGGCGAGGAGAGCCGATCAGCAGCTCCTCCTCATAGGGGAGACAGACATGTATTCAGTGCCCTGATTACACAAATGTGAAATCAAGTGCCAATCAGTGCTGCAAGTCAGTGCCTGCTCATCTAGGCACTGACTGGCAGCACTATGGGCACTGATGGTGCTGCCCATCAGTGTCGCCCCGTCAATGCCCATCAGTGGAACCTCTCAGTGCCATCTGTCAGTGCGGCATATTAGTACCTCCTAATCAGTGCCACCTCATCAGTGCCCATCAGCACCACCTCATCAGCGCACATCAGTGAAGGAGAAAATTGATTTTCAAAATGTACTCTCAGAAAATAAAAAAAACTTTTTTTGTTTTTTTCCAAAATTTTCTGTCTTTTTTCTTTGTGAGAAATAAGCAACCCAGCGGTGAATAAATACTACCAAAAGAAAACAGAATTTTTGTAAAATCTTACCGTAAAATTCCTTTCTCTGAGTCCTCCGACAGTCACCGCTCACTCATACAGTCTTCACCAATGGGGTATTTACTTCATCTCCACAGGAGTAACTAGGCATAAGTCTTGTTAAAAAACAAAGCATTTACATAGACACACCCATGGGGGCTGTCCCACTGGTCCAATACCCTCCTGCAATCAGCCATCCCAACTCAGTTTGGTAGCAAGCAGTTAAGATCCCCAAAAGAGGGACGGGGGTGGAGACTGTCGGAAGACTCAGAGAAAGGAATTTTACGGTAAGATTTTACAAAAATGTAGTTTTCTCTTACGTCCTCCGACAGTCGCCGCCCACTCATACAGTCTTCACCAATGGGGATGTCCCAAAGCAGTGTAGACATGAGGGGTGGGAAACGCAACCGTCAGAAAGGCAACGCAGTACCCACAACAGAGAAAAGAACCTTACGCGAACCACAAGGTGATCCTCTAGGTAACAAAAAAGCTCAACAGGAGCAACAACCTAGGAAAGCAAATAACCAAGGGGATAAACAACGCCAACAGCCAAGGACCCGCATGAAAACCAGGGTCCCTTTACGGTACTGCCACACAGAGAACTTTGCGGCCAAAGGAAGCATCAGCTGATGCCAGAACATCAATTTTGTATAATTTTGAAGAGGTGTGCACTGACGACCAAGTCGCAGCCTTGCACACCTGGGCCACCGAAGCCTGATGCCGGAAGGCCCAGGACGCACTCACCGCTCTGGTAGAGTGTGCCTTGACAGGGAATGGCGGAACCCATTCCCTAATCGAATAGGCCTGTACAATTGTCTATCTGATCCAATTTGAAATGGTCGCCGCAGACGCAGCGATACCCTTCCGAGGTCCCTCAGGAAGGACGAAAAGAGAATCCGATTTTCGAAAGGATTCAGTCGACGACAGGTAAACCCCGATCGCCCCGACAACATCCAAGGAAAGCAAAGCAACCTCCTTAGGATGTTTAGGCTTCGCACAGAGCAAAGGCAAAACAATGTCCTCATTAAGGTGAAATTCAGAAACCTTAGGGAGAAAGGATGGGTTAGGTCGCAAGACCACCTTATCCCTATGAACCACCAGGTAAGGGGTGTGGCAAGACAAAGCCGCCAACTCCGACACTCTGCGAGCAGAAGTGTGTGCGATATTTTTTAATATGCATGTCGCTTGGTTCATAGCTGCACCAGCTTTAGAAATACATGTTCAGGGTTTGCTCCCCCAACTTTTTGCTTGTTTAATATGTATTCGGTCTGACCAGACTTCTGAGGTTGAGCAACCCACCCCACCCACACACACCTGTACTCTATCAGTGTCCACTATCAAGTAGATATAGGAGGAGTCCCTTGTAGTGCATTAGCACATCTCTCCCAGCAAGGAGTGTTGTCTCCAAGGGTTAGAGAGGCTGGATTCATCCTTTTTTATGGATAGTGTAGGACCCACTGACAATGGGGTACTTTGACGTAGTGGTGGGCTTGAGCACGATATGGCCATATGGTGGGACCAAATCTCCATTTTTATTTATGAATTGTCTTCATATTTGATAGTAATTTCTTTTGCATGTGTGCGCTATTCTTTTTTAATGAGCAGAAGTGATCGCCACAAGAAAGGCAACCTTTTTAGACAGCAGAGTCAACGAGATTTCCCTGATATTCTCAAATGGGGAACGTTGTATCACAGACAGAACCAAGTTCAAGTCCCATGGAGGTAAAGGCTCTCTCCGAGGAGGGGCCAAATGACGCACACCCTGAATGAAGATGCGAATCAAGGAATTTGACGCCACAGGGTGCTGGAAAAGAACAGCCAGGGCAGATACCTGGCCCTTAATCGTGGCCAACACAAGGCGCTGGTCCACACCAGACTGAAGGAAGGCCAACACTCTCACCACCGAGTATGAACAAGGAGAGAAATCCCTGGACTCACACCAGGCAAAATAAGCTTTCCAGGTACGGTAATAAACTTTACCTACCCTTGACCAAGGTAGGAATGACCTCTGAAGAGAGACCCCTGTCCTTCAGGACCTGGCTTTCAACAGCCATGCCGTTAAAGCCAGCGACTGTAAAGCAGGATGGAAGATCGGTCCCTGAGACAGTAGATCTTCTCGCATTGGAAGCCGCCAAGGAGGTTCGACTGCTAGGTGAACGATGTCCGCGTACCAGGATCGGCGTGGCCAGTCCGGTGCCACCAGAATCACCAAGTTCAGTTCCAAGGCCAACCTGCGAAGGAACCTGGACAACAGCTGAATCGGAGGAAAGGCATATATCAGATGATACTGATGCCAAGGCACCACTAGCGCATCTGAGGCATCTGCCCGAGGATCGCGCATTCTTGCCCCGAACCTTTCCACCTTGTTGTTTAGTCGTGACGCGAACAGAGCCACATCTGGGGAATCCCCATTTCGCACACAGCATTCTAAACACCTCCGGGTGCAGGGACCATTCCCCCTGGTCCAGGGTCTGGCGGCTCAGATAATCGGCCTGCCAATTCTCCACACCCGGAATGTGAACTGTCGAAATCGCTGGGACGCGAGTCTCCGCCCAAGTCAGAATTTCGGCCACTTCCTGGGCCGCCCGGGCACTCCTGGTGCCCCCTTGGTGATTGATGTAAGCCACCGCAGTGGCATTGTCCGTCTGCACCCGCACAGGACGACCCTGAAGACGATCTGACCATTGGAGCAGGCACAGCCTGATCGCTCTCAATTCCAGTATGTTTATGGGGAGGGAAGATTCCTCCACCGACCAAGTGCCCTGGGCAGACAGGTTGCCCAGGACGCCACCCCAACCTGAAAGGCTGCATCCGTGGTAATGACTGTCCACAGCAACGGCCGGAAGGATTTCCCTCCGCCACCGCCGGGGACTGGAGCCACCACAACAGATCCAATCTTGTTTGGCGACTCAGAGACACGCTCAGGTCCAAGGACTAAGGCAGCCTTGTTCAATCTGGCCACAGTGTGATCCACTTGAGGAGCCACACACCAGCGTGCAACCGTAGTAGACGCAAAAGGGTAGAGAAGTTGAAACCTTTTAGGCATCGTGAAGGTGTGTTTCAAATTGCGCCATATCTCATTCACAGTGTGATGAAATTCAGCGGGGCAAGGAAAAACCTGCGCCGTCTTGCGGGTCCTGTGTGTACCAAAAGATGACACAATGCCCTGATTGGGGTCATCCTCTAAATGTAGTGTTTCTTTAATGGCAGAAATCAGTGCATCCATAGCTGCGTGTTCCTCGGGCGTCCCAGGGGGGGAATCATCCACCCCTGCAACCTCTGCCTCCCCCTCAGACAGAGAAGAGCGAGACCCTGAAAGGGGAACGCCACCCACGGCCACCAAGTCAGATTCAGAATCAGAAGAAAAGGAAATCCTTGGCCTTTTTCTATCCACTCGTTCAGTTATCAGAATATCCACCTTTGACACCAAAGACGCCACTGCAGCAGACAAAGTAGTCAGGGTAGAAGATTCAGAGGAACTTGAATCACCCAAGGCTGGAGGGAATTTGCTGTCCTGAGATTCCATGTCAAAAGAAAAAGTTTTCTTTTTTTTTTTTTTTAAAAGTACTGGCGCAAGGCGCCAAAAACACACCGTATACATGCTGTATAAGCACCCATAGTGAAGCCACACATGCTGCCCACACCTAAAATGGCGGACCGGCGGTGTTTAACCCCACAGCGGTCGCCACACGTGTCTGTACCTCCAAAGCACCCTGAAGTGACACAGGAGAGGGACCCCAGAAAACCACACAGCGCGCTGACTGTGACAGAAAAACCCCCGCAGGGATCGGGATCAGGGAGCCCAAAAACGGACAGACATGAGGGGATAACACAGACACACAGGACTCAGACAGAGGCCCCACACAGAATGTACTTACCTGTACCCGATGGCGTTGGGTGCCTCTCATCGACGGGAAACCGCCCACCCTCAGATGGCAGGGGTGCCGTCAGCCAAAAACGCAGGATGCCAAATAGTGCACGGATAACCGTGGATGAGGCGTACGGGTGAGGTAGCCACCTCAAAGGCTGCATCCCTGAGGACAGGGATGAGTCGTTTGCGAGGCCAGGGCAAACACATAGCCTGCTAAACGCTCGATGGCGGGCTGGGATTCCATCTGACCCTCTGTCCTGGAGAACCAGGACGACCAGTCCAACTCCCAGCTCCGCAAATGCCGTCTTCATCCGAAGATCTGACTAAATAACGCTGACAAAACAAACAGCTAGTAATGGAAAGAAAAAAAATGACATTTGCAGAAAATAAAAATCATAAAATAGAAGAAGGTTGAGACTGTAGCCCCAGCACAGGGAAGCCCATCTACTCCTTAACTAGGCAGAAGACAAACTGAGTTGGGATGGCTGATTGCAGGAGGGTATTGGACCGGTGGGGTGGGTCTATGTAAATGCTTTGTTTTTTAACAAGTCTTATGCCTAGTTACTCCTGTGGAGATGAAGTCAATACCCCATTGGTGAAGACAGTATGAGTGGGCGGCGACTGTCGGAGGACGTAACAGAAAGCTCTATTTGTGTGAAAAAAATGATAAAAATGTCATATAGGTATAGTGTAGCATGACCACGCAATTGTTATTCAAATTGTGAGAGCACTGAAAGCTGAAAATTGGCCTGGGCAGGAAGGGGGTGAAAGTGCACTGTAGGCAAGTGGTTAAATTACAAATGGAATACACAAGGATTCTATGTTAAGAATATTTCAACTATAGATGAGAACTGGTAATCATCTCCCTTTCCCTCATAATTTAAAAGCTTCCTGCCAATATGCATTTTCAGTTATTGACAATGCTGATCCAGAGGCATATATATATATATTGCTTTTGCAAGAGCTTGCTGAATTTGGTTCTGATTTTCAGATGTCATTTTATCTATAAATGAAGGCATTGTGTATTTTTGGGATGCTGCTGGTGAAGAAATGCTTCGTGATAATCCAGAAGCAGAAGGTGCTTCTGGAATGGGAACTCTAGAGGGAAAAATACTTGCACTTTCATTATGGTCATTTCATCTTAACCACATAACGACTGCCCCCCGCAGTTTCACTGCGGCAGGCAGCCGCTAGTGGGCAAAGCGACGTAGTACTATGTCGCTTGCTCAGGAGACTCTAGGGGGCGGCGTGCTCCCGCTCACTCCCTGGGGAGCCAGCGCGTGTGACCGGCGACTCCGATGGCCGCCGGCCACTCACGATCTCCTGCAGCAGAGGGAGAAAGACAGACGGCTGATGTAAACACAGCCGTCTGTCATTCTCACTGAAGTATACACAGAGGGTATGTGATCCTGCTGTATAGGATCGCATGTCTCTGTGATGACTTCACAAGCCACACCCCCTGACAGCTAGAATCACTCCCCTAGGGACACACTTAACCCCTTGATCACCAGTAATGTTAACCCCTTCCCTGCCAGTGTCATTTTTACAGTAACAGTGCATATTTTTTAGCACTGATTACTGTAGTAATGTCACTGGTACCCCCTAAAAGTGTCAAAAATGTCAGTCAGGGGTCCGATCTGTCCACCGCAATGTCGCAGTCCCGCAAAAAAAAAAAAAAAAAAAATCGCAGATCGCCGTCATTACTAGTTAAAAAAACAAACAAACAATAAAAATGACATAAACCTTTCCTGTAGTTTGTAAACACAATAACTTTTGCGCAAACCAATCAAAATACGCTTATTGTGATTTTTTCTACCAAAAATATGTAGCAAAAAACAAATTGGCCTAAAATGTTAAAAAATTCGATTTTTACTTTTTTTTTTTGAGAATTTCATATAAAAAAAATGTGAAAAATATTTCTTCAAAATTGTCGCTTAAGTCGCACAGGTGATCAAATAGCACCAAAAGGAAGCTGTTTTTGGGAAAAAAAGGATGGCAATTTTGTTTGGGTACAGCATTGCACGACCACACAATTGTCCATTAAAGTCACACAGTGCCGAATCGCAAAATAGGGCCTGGTCTTTGAGCAGCCAAATCCTCCGGGGCTTAAGTGGTTAATATAATTTCATTTCGCCCAGACGAAGTCTTTTGATGACGAAACGTTGGTGACTCCAGACGCAAAGTCCACACACCCCCTTACGGAGCTGGCTGCTTTACATTGCTTGATGCTGCTTTGGACAATTGCAGGACGCCGCTACCTGGTCCTGGGAACAGCACGTTCTATGTACCTGTTTTTTACCTTCTCATTGTGAGTAGCATTCTTTTAATAAATTGGATTTTATATGTTACGGAATTACGCTATGGGCTTTTATTCTTTTTATATACTCATGCATATATGATGGAGTGATTATGAAGCATTGGAGCTTGACAACCGCTGGTGACATTGGTATAACATCTTGCTGGGAGAGGCTGTCTCATTAAATTGAGTAGCCAAGGAGTTCTGGTAAGCTGCTTGTGATACTTGTGCACAGAGGTGTCCCCATCCTTCACTTTTCCCTGGGTGTCACTGAAAAGGATTGTTCTCCTCAACACCTTGCATGCGGATTCATTTTCATTTGCATTTTGGACACTATTTTGCTTATATTGTATATGTTTTTTTTGTGGTTTTCCACTTGCCACATTATTATTCAAATTACTTTAGCGATGCACTTTTTGTAAAGATTTTGGTTATTGATCACTGTTAGTTGATTTTGGTGCTAGCTGCTCACATAATTCATATCGAATACACTGTCATTTATTTAACTTAGCGCAGGAATTTTTTTCTCCCCTTTTATAATATAATTTCATTCCAAAAAGTATTTGTTATTGTCTTTAGGGCACCTCTGGCATGCCAGGATCTGTTTAGTCATCCTTGTAGCATTTGGAAGAGAATATTTCTTCTCAAAATATTTGCAAATTGCAGCTTTGCTTTCAGAGGAAATGTTCCCAAAATCTAGATGTTGGTCTCACCATTTCACTGCGAGGAGGAAAAGAAAAAGCAATTTACTAACCAGACTATAGATAAACATTATGCTGTGATGGTGGAGAACATTAAAAGGAATAATTTAAAAGGTAAACTAATTTGTCAGACAAATTTAAGTTCTTACCTGGCAATTTATAGGCCTGAGAGGACAGGAACCATCATCTACTGTGTCCCAACAATCACCCAACTGTAGGCAAACTAATTTGGAGCCTTTCCCCTGCAGTACCCTTAGGCTGGCCATACACTATACAATTTTCTTGTTCAACTTTCCTTTAGATTTACCAAAACCATGTAATATAGGGTCAAACCTAAACACTTTCAATTTGTATGCAGTCAGGCAGGCCCATGCACTACATAGTTTAAGGTAAATCTAAAGGAAATTGAATAAGAAAATTGTATAGTGTATGGCCAGCCTTAGTGGCAGAAATGCATATTTCTCTTGTTTGAGAACTGCATTGCGAAGTACAGTGCTACTTGAATTGTATTCCAGGATTTGCTTGTTTTCAGCTGAGAGAACTTGCAATAATTTAATACTTTACATAAAATCTCAGGAGGTCTTCATGCTATATAGTTTGAATATAGGTTTTGTTTTCACTAAAAACCAGCTTTGACATTTTATTTTTTAAGGGCTTGCCATCTCTAGTTTCCACACAATAATTGTATGTTTTTTTTATTTTTTCATTCATGAGTAATCAGTTTCCACTGTGGTACAGTATTTTCGCCAAAGTATAAAATGTTTTACTGCGAATATGTTGTGATGCAGATGTTTAAGTATAAGATGCATACATTTTTCTATCAACTCTTAAAAGAAATTAGGGCAGGAACATCTTTTGTGTGTTATGAAGTGATGTGCACGTGCCGGTGGAGCATGTATAAAATTTGATCAAAGGAATGTATGTGCCAAAATGTGAGTACACTTTTACAGGACTAGAAATATTTCTTCCCGAAGCAGCTTTGGTTACTTAATTCTACTGGTTAAAAAAAAAAAAAAGGCTACCTAAAACATTGGTTATGCCTTTAAGCTTAGGGGATATAAAGTACAAAGAACCTAGAATAATGCACTGTGAAATTTAAAAATTTTAAAAATAGTATATTAAAAAATAGGTGCAATGCCATTTAAAAAAAAAAAAACTTTATACAGATAGGATTTAGGACAGTGGGGTTGACTTACTAAAGGCAAGTGCACTAATTTTCCCCAGAGCTTAGTGAATGCGGTGAAGCTCTGCTGATTCCCATTATCCAATCATGTGCAAGCAAATGTTTTTTTTTTCTTCCAAAGTGAAGTTTCAGTACATTCACTAAGTTCTGGGGAAAATTAGTGTAACTACACTTGCAAAGTGCACAGTTTTCTTACCTTTAGTAAATCAATCCTATTGCTACCTTGCCTATTTAGTGCATATGTGCTATCTTTTTATTACAATTAAAATATTTAAATACAACAGAATGATTCCCTGGTCATGGTATACAACAACCCTCATATGCAGGTAAAAAAAATAAAATATACCTGCATATAAGGGTTGTTTACAGGGCACACTCAATAGAAGGAGGTGCATTATTATAGATCTTCAGATTACTCAAGACCATATTGATTCCTACCTGTTTGTTACATACAACTAGCCTTGCTCTGTAGCATTTAAGAGGGTTACTGCTAATGCAAAGTGGTGTTCTTAGTCCAAATAAGCATCAGGAACTTAC
This sequence comes from Pelophylax lessonae, assembly GCF_965119305.1. Classification (NCBI taxonomy): domain Eukaryota; kingdom Metazoa; phylum Chordata; class Amphibia; order Anura; family Ranidae; genus Pelophylax; species Pelophylax lessonae. The sequence goes on from NC_138770.1 coordinate 183,740,029, forward strand.
AGCAGCATTTATATCCACAAATAAAACTCATCATCTTCATCCACCTACAGTCAGGTCCTTTCAGCTTTAATTTGAGGGTATTTACATCCAAATCAGGTGAATGGTGTAGGAATTACAACAGTTTGTATATGCGCCTCCCACTTTTTAAGGGACCAAAAGTAATGGGACAATTGGGTGCTCAGCTGTTCCATGGCCAGGTGTGTGTTATTCCCTCAGTATCCCATTTACAAGGAGCAGATAAATGTTCAGAGTTTATTTCAAGTGTGCTATTTGCATTTGGAATCTGTTGCTGTCAACTCTCAATATGAGATCCAAAGAGCTGTCACTATCAGTGAAACAAGCCATCATTAGGCTGAAAAAACAAAACTAACCCATCAGAGAGATAGCAAAAACATTAGGTGTTGCCAAATACATTGTTTGGAACATCCTTAAAAAGAATGCACCCGGTGAGCTCAACAACACCAAAAGACCCGGAAGACCACGGAAAACAACTGTGGTGGATGATCGAAAAATTCTTTCCTGGTGAAGAAAACACCCTTCACAAAACAGTGGGCCAGATGAAGAACGCTCTCCAGGAGGTAGGTGTATGTGTGTCAAAATCAACAATCAAGAGAAGACTTCACCAGAGTGAATACAGAGGGTTCACCACAAGATGTAAACCATTGGTGAGCCTCAAAAACAGGAAGGCCAGATTAGAGTTTGCCAAACAACATCTAAAAAAGCCTTCACAGTTTTGGAACAACATCCTATGGACAGATGAGACCAAGATCAACTTGTACCAGAGTGATGGCAAGAGAAGAGTATGGAGAAGGAAAGGAACTGCTCATGATCAGTGAAGCATGGTAGGCGTAGTGTCATGGTGTGGGCATGTATACCTGCCAACTGGTTCTCTTGTATTTATTGAGGATGTGACTGCTGACAAAAGCAGCAGGATGAATTCTGAAGTGTTTTCGGGCAATATTATCGGCTCATATTCAGCCAACTCATTGGATGGCACTTCACAGTGCAGATGGACAATGACCCGAAGCATACTGCGAAAGCAACCAAAGAGTTTTTTAAGGGAAGGAAATGGAATGTTATGCAATGGCCAAGTCAATCACCTGACCTGAATCCGATTGAGCATGCATTTCTCTTGCTGAAGACAAAACTAAAGGGAAAATGCCCCAAGAACAAGCAGGAACTGAAGACAGTTGCAGTAGAGGCCTGGCAGAGCATCACGAGGGAGGAAACCCAGCGTCTGGTGATGTCTATGCGTTCCAGACTTCAGGCTGTAATTGACTGCAAAGGATTTGCTACCAAATATTAAAAAGTGAAAGTTTGATTTATGATTGTTAATCTGTCCCATTACTTTTGGTCCATTAAAACGTGGGAGGCACATATACAAACTGTTGTAATTCCTACACCATTCACCTGATTTGGATGTAAATATCCTCAAATTAAAGCTGAAAGTCTGCAGTTAAAGCACATCTTGTTTGTTTCATTTCAAATCCATTGTGGTGGTGTATAGAGTCAAAAAGATTATAATTGTGGCAATGTCCCAATATTTATGGACCTGACTGTATCTTGCTGCTGGCCAGAACAGAACTGAAAAATTTCCTTCTTAGGGTCAGATGCCAGTTGACATAGTTCTGATTAAATGTAATCTCCCTTAACAACTTCCCTACCACCAGCCGCCTTTTTACTGCGGCAGGGTGGCTCTCCTGCGCAAACCGACGTAAATCTATGTCGGTCGCGCGGGAAGCAAGCCCCCACTTGGCAGTGAGGAAGCCGATGCAAGGGTCAGGTGACTCCGATTGTCGCCTGACACCTGCACCCGCAAACACAGCCGACCGTTCTTCTCCCTGAAATGATCACAGAGCTTATGTGATCTTTCTATACAGGATCGCATCTCTATGGTCATTTCACAAGCCACGTCCCCCCCACAGTTAGAATCACTCCCCTACGCTCACATTTAACCCATTGATCACCCAAAGGGTTAACCCCTTCCCTGCCAGTGTCATTATTACAGTAACCGTGCATATTTTTAGCACTGATTACTGTAGTAATGTCACTGGTACCCCTAAAAATGTCAGTTAGGGGTCCGATCTATCCCCTACAATGTCGCAGTCCAGCTAAAAATAAAAAATTACAAATCTTTCCCGTAGTTAGTAGGCGCGATAACTTTTGCACAAACCAATCAAAAAAAAAAAAAAAAAGAAGTCGCACAGGTAAGCAAATACCACCAAAAGGACATCAATTTTATTTGGGTACAGCGCAACGCAATTGTCCGTTATAGTAACACAGTGCCGAATCCTTCTGGTCTTAGAGTGGTTAAGCAATAGCTTTTTTTGCATTACATAAATAATATATTCCTATCAGAAAAAGCCCACATTGAAGCTAATTCAGAGTATGGGATTGGATAGGTATTCTATACATTTCATCAGATTCCACATAGAGAAGAGCGGGGACCTGACAGCTCTGTCTCCGCACATGGCGCGGAGACAGAGCTGCCATCCGCCTGCTCAGCGGGGGATTGGCGGATCGATCCCCCGCTGAGAAAAATGGAGTCTGCCAACGGATCGGCAAGTGTGAAAAGGGCCTTACTCAGAGGATTCTCAAGGTTTTCTTGAAATTAGGATAACTGGCAAACAGGGACATATGGTTAAATACACCTGTGCTTGATTTTATGCCTTGGCTGCACTAACACTGCAATTTAAGTCAATCCAGTTGGTGTTTTTGAAATATGTAATGCATTTGAAATGTGTTACTGCAAACAAGCCCTAAGACATGATTAAACGTGGTCTCAGGACATGTTTCACCCACTACCTTTATTTCTCCCTTTAATGTGTTTTTAAAACTGTACATATTTTTGACAATGACAGCAATAAACCGATGAATATTGCAACCTACAGGCAATAAGAGCCTTCAACCTACATACAATCACTATATTATAGTCAACATTATGATCACATTATCGGCAACCACTCAGACTTTGGGGATCAGGAGGTGGGATTGTCAGCTGGTGGCTTTCAAAATTGAGAAAATGTATTAATATATCCCCAACACTGGCATCATACTGGGGAATTTTATATAGATTAAGGGTGGGAAGAGGTTAAAGAATGCTCACCATGAGGGTAAATAAACCAGAACAAAAAAAAAAAAAAAAGAGGGGGAAGAAGACACAAAATTACACGTTAAAGCAAAATTTTACCCATAACAACTTGAAAAAAAAGGAATGTTTTTAGCAAGATACATTACACATTAATAATTATATTGCCAAAATTAGCATGCGCTATAAATTGCCTCAAGAATTGTTCCTGTTTCTTCTTGCTGGAGGCTGCCATTTAGCAAAGCCCAGAGCAGCGGTAAATCTTTAGGCTGTCAGCAGATTGGCCTCTAGTGGCTTTGATTTTTGGCACAAAAATCAGAGCAACTGGGGATGTGCAGAGCAGGGTGAGACAGTATTACAGGATTTAAAACAGTATAGGTACTTATTTTTAATGTTTTACACAGCTATACCTGCAAAAGTGATCTAGCAGGACATCATTTTCTGACTCCAGTTAAAGTGATTGTAAAGTCTCCATAACAATAACAAACATTTTATACTTACCTCCTCTGTATAGTGGTTTTGCACAGATGGGCCCCGAACTTCCTCTTCTCTGGTCCCTCTTTGGTACTCCTGGCCCCTCCCTTCTGTTAAGTGTCTCCACAGCAAGCAGCTTGTTATAGGGGCACCGCAGCCGAGCTGCAGCTCTGTATCCATTCTGTTGGAGCTGCCGTTCGGCCCCATCCCCTCTCACTGCTGATTGGTTAACTGAGTTTGACAGAAATGGGAGCCAATGGCGCCTCTGCTGTGTCTCAGCCAATCATGAGAGAGCCCAGATGGCTGAAGCACTTGTGGACATTGCTGGATAGAGAGGGGGCTCAGGTAACTATTAGGAGGGCTGCTGCACTGAATGTTTTTTATCTTAATGCATAGAATGTATGAAGAGAAAAAAGAAAACCTTCTGTTTATGACCTCCCTACACTCTCAGCTCTTCCTCCTCTCACCCAAAGGTTCATTCCTATTGTACACGTTCCCTCTTCTTCCAGCCTTCCATTCTCTGCCATGTTCCTCTGTCCTTGAAGCCCTCTTCTGCATCTTTATTTCCCCTTTCTCATCCACCACCCAGAAAATGCAACCTATTATGCTCCCTACATAATAAATCCAGCTCTCAAGTGGCCACTAGTGGAACCCAAATACTTGAATTACCAAAGAATATTTCATCATGATCAGTTTGGAATTTTCTATAATGGAATTCTGAAACTGTACATTACTTATGCTTTGAAAACCTGTTGACTGTTGCAAAACGTATTGAATATAAAATATCCATTGCACGAACATGCCAAAAAAAGTCAAAATGCAAACTGCTTTCGTAAATAGGTCTGTATTTTGTAAATAATACATTTTTAATATGAAAAAGCATCACGGTTGACAAAGAAAAATAGCTTTTCTTTACTTTCTTTTTAAAACAAAACCTGTCATGGCGGCCATGAGCCTATCACGATTTCCGTTGCCATTTACAGAGCATGTACATCACAGTATGTGTAACAGCTCAGGTCTGCTCTGTCCCTGAACTAGTAAACTTTCAAGAGTCAAGCAATGGTAGCCTCCAGCACAGGATAGGAACTTCTTCCATGACAGGTGATACAACTGCTAATGTCACAGGGCCTTCGTAACAGAAGATGTTCCTGACATACACACAAACATTATTTGAAATTTCTGAAAAAAAGCTCCATTCACAATGATTCCAGAAAGTACTGATTTTTAAACTATTAACATATTAAAAGAAAAATCTAATAAAATGTCTATGTACACAATTTTACATAATCTTTCAGGATGAGAACTTCATGTGGTAGCAAAACCCCCCCCCCCCACCCCCACAAAACTAATATCCAATGCGTGCTTTCTATTGCAAAACAAAGCTTGCTTATAACACATGAAACCACCTATCTTTCACATGAAAATTAAGAGGGAAAAAAATGGTATGTTTATAACAATGCGTTCATTACTTTTCATGGGTCATTAAAGTAAACTGGTCATCTGGCTATGGACATTTAGGTATTTACATATTGTTATACAACAGTATATGAGCTTTAAAACAAGCTTTGTTTTGACCCAGCTGAATTGCTCCACAGTGTCTGCAGCTAAAAATGTCCTAGCAGGAGCACTAAAGTGTTTCAGGTCTTCTATCAGCAGCACTGTCTCCCCCTCCAAGCACACCTGCTCTGTGTTCACATGAAATATTAGGTTGGAGTCAAGTCACTGCTGGAATGAGGAGAAGCTGTGCTGGTTTAAAGAATTTCAGTGGGTCAACTATGAATTTAAAGCTGAAAATTGAAAAGCCTATCACTGTTTAATGTTTTCTATTCCCTCCTCCCACCCAACGTGTGAAAAGGGTGTGCACTTACCTATTTTTAATGTACTCCAGTCATGTGATCATGCAGTTCCAGCTCCCTTATGTCAGTGAGTGGCTGCTGCAGGGGAGAGGAGGAAGTACTGACCATGGCAGGGCTTCCTGAGACTGGACCGGAGTCCATGTGACTGGACCGGAGAATATTAAAACTAGGTAAGTCTGCTAATCTTTTTTTTTTTTTTTTAACACAGGTTAGATGGGAAGGGTAGAAGGAGAGGGAGGGAACATTTTTTTTAATTAGTCAGACTTTGGCTTTTTTTCCACTAAGTTTAGCTAAAACCTCGCTCTAAAGCTTTATGCCCCATACACACCTGCAGATTATCTGAAGACTTTTGTCTGCAGACTTACCTTTTCTATGTAGTGCAAGGGCCTGCCGGATTGCATACAAATTGAAAGTGTTTAGGTTTGACCTCATATTATATGGTTTTGGTAAGTCTGCAGACAAAAGTCTGCAGATAATCTGCACGTGTGTATGGGGCATTAGTTTCATTACTTACCCATAAAGTATGCCCCACAATGTGCAGGCTGCTGGATTCTGTAGGACTCTTCATTGCAGGGCTGCCCTGTCCTCTCCCTGTTGCTGAGATTTTGGCACTATGGTGGAGGATTAGGGAGGCTAACAGCTTTGAGTCTCCAGGCTCAGCTGCACTAAAGGCGATTCAAGGGGGGCACTCCCCCCCTCCTCCAAAAGGAAACGTTCTTTCACCAGTTAACCTGCCAGTCAAAGGATTTGGGGATGGGGGAGAAAATCCTGTGACTGATCAGACTCTCCACCATTCACAGGTAGCATTACAGGCAGGGTGAACAATGAATGAACTTTTCTCAATGGAGGCAGAGGCGTGTCCCTGTCAGGTCATTTATAGTCCGATTGAGCTCAGAGACCCAAAGTCATTAAGCACCAGTTCAGCAGCAGAAAGAGGGCAGGGCAGCCCATTGTAGGACATACTTCATTACAGGCAAGTCATTTAACAAAAGCTGTAAAAAAAAAAAAAAAAAAAAAATTAAACCTTAGCTTTAATAATGTACTAATCCACAGGGCATGTAGCTACAAAGGTTAGATAGGGATTATTTTAAAGTTAATTTACTGCTCGTTATATACAATTACCTCTGCAAGCCCTAACTGTCAAGAGACAAACACGTGTGCAAGGTACACCGACATACAAACCGCAGCATTTTCACTGATTAGAATAGACAACATTAGAATATCAAAAGTTAATTTCAGTAATTCAATTCAAAAAGTGAAACTCATATTTTATACCTCCACCCAGGAACACAAAGGACCCCAGGACCGCCGTCAGTGCATCGATGGATGGATGGGACCTGGAGGGCCCCGCAGCCTCAGAGAGGAGATCAGGTGGGGAGATGTGCTCCAAAGACTCCATGAGTCACCAGGGGTACCCCACAAAAAAATGTAAAACACTGATAAAGGGACACCCCCACCTCTCTGGCAGCACCACCTGGTTGCCAGACAAAGAGCACCAATCAATTCTCAGCAGAGAGGGAGAGAACCCCATCAGACTCAAGGACAGGCCCAGGCAGGACAGGAGCCCCCACCAAGTACAACCCTCCCCCCGCACAGCCAATCGTCTGGTCGCCAGCAGCGCACCCCTCCCTGCCAGCATAGCTCCCTGCCCCCCCCCCCCAGGAAGTAGATCAGACCATCCACAGAGCCACAGCATAAGTGGAAGGGGGAGTAGGATATGGGGGGGGGGGGGGGGGCAGGCAAAGGGAAGTGCCCGACGGTAAGGAGGAGAACCCGGGGGTCCAACCGTGCCATGGAGGGGCCCACGTTCACCCTAAAACCCTCCAGGGGGAGAGGGGACAGCTGCTCACCATACCAGAAATTAGGCAGGCACCGCTCCAGACATGACCCCTCACCATTGAAATGACCCGGTGTTCCGTGAAAAAAACCTACCCGTGAGAAATGCATACCCTCGTCACTTCCGGTGCACCTACGTCACCACTACGTCATTGAACAGCTGACTAGTACGCATGCACGGAGGGTATGAAATGATCACGGCAGTGTGTGTAACGCGGCGGTTACATTAAAACAGCTCGGCTGCAATATGAGTAATCTCCGCTCCTGTCCCTGTCACTTCCCTGATCTTGGCTAGTAAATATAAAAGCGGCGGCGGGTGTATGAAAAGATAAATCACGGAGCCGAGATCTTCGTTCATTTGGATTTCATACACCCGCCGCCGCTTTTATATTTACTAGCCAAGATCAGGGAAGTGACAGGGACAGGAGCGGAGATGACTCCTATTGCAGCCGAGCTGTTTTAATGTAACCGCCGCGTTACACACACTGCCGTGATCATTTCATACCCTCCGTGCATGCATACTAGTCAGCTCCTCCATTACGTATCCGGGGCTGTGAGCGTGTGCACTGCTACGCTGCTCAGCTGTTCCTCACAGGAAGTGACGTGGGTATGCATTTCTCACGGGGTATGCTTTTCTTACGGAACACCGGTCGTATGCGACATCGCAAAGCATTTAACTTGCAGGCCAGCCCGTCTGGTGGGGCTATTTAGCGGCCAACCTGGCGCGAAGCTGAGGTCTGCGCATGCTCGCTGGCCAGACAGGGGTGACCACTGGATCTAGATTATCCAGCCCCTTGCCCAGTGGGCAGTTGATTGTAGATCTCACAGGAAAAAAAACAGGAGGAAAAAAATCTAAAGAAAAAAATCTAAAGAAAAAAAACTAGGTCCTTACTCTCGACTAGGCAGAAAAAAACTGGGTACCTATAGCAGAGAGAGGGAGTATACCCCCCTGGGACTGCCCATAGGCATAGCCAGACATTTGGTTTCTGCCTAGTGTCCTACTCCTGTAGGGGGCAGTATAACCCAATGGTTAAGATTCAGAGCGGTGTCCGTCAATGAACGAAAGAGAATTTTTTTCTTTTTTCAAAAATGTTGGTCTTTTTTGTTTTAGAATAAAAAAAAATTGCAGAGGTGATCAAGTAGCATCACAAGAAAGCTCTATTTGTGGAAAAAAAAAAAAAGGACAAATTATATTTGGGTAGAGTCGCATGACCCTGCAATTGTCAATTAGAGTAAAGCAGTGCTGTATCGCAAAAAAATGGTCTGGTCATAAGGGGGTAAACCTTCCAGAACTGAAGCGGGTAAAGTATAAATGGAGATTGTGGCTCCAATGTGTAGGCTTTATTTTGAATAAGAATGTGCATCATTTCATGCATTACCGTGTGGTGCACCAAGACTGCTAATGTACCACAAAAATGGACATTTTAATGCACCTGTACTTTTTTTTTAGTGCTAGTTCACACCACAAAAACGTCCTCCAGATCTATTCCAGATGCGTTTCTGCATGTGTGTTTTTGATGGGTTTCTGGGTGCATTTCAGATTTTTCTTCTTTTTGGGGTTCAGTGTGTGCTACTGCAAACCAGTACAGTTCTGTGTAGGAAAAACTCTGCATGTTCTACATTTTTGCCATTGAAAACCACGTAACATTTTCTATGCGTTTTGGAGAAAAAAAAAAAACAAAAAAAAACACTGGAACGCATGTGGTGCCCTAAAACGCAAAAGTGTTGGTGTAAAAAGCACTGCAGTTTGGTTTTTTTTTACATAATTTTATTACCACAACAAGGGGTCTTATAAGCAGTAAACTGTGAAAGCTGCTCTTTATGGAGACACCGGGATGCTTCCAGTCCTTGCAGATCTAGAATGGACATCTTAATTTGTAGCTGCTGCCAGAATTTCACATTTGTGGAGCAGGAAATGCTCAGACCACAAGCCTTCTAGGTCATCCAGTGTAGAGGGAACTCCACTTTACCCATTTACCATATTTTGTCCAAAATCTCCCCTTCAGTAGTCCCAAGTACATGAAAGAATAAGGTGAGCCAAGAAGCCGGGAGAGGGGAAGCAGAAGCAAAGCCTTCACCAAAGGCCAGTGAAATGTACTGTTTACACTTACCTCTTTGCTGTCCTTTCCCAGATATAGCTTCTGGTCCATGAACTCTCTACTTCCTGTCCCTGGTTATTTATGAATTGACTTATGGTGCAGCAGAAGTATGGAATGCCATTTGCAGAGACTAAATCCATTCATAAAATAGCAGGGCCAGGAAGCATTGAGCTAATGGTACCGCTGTGCTCTCTGCAGTTTTTGGAGATCTGTATCTGGGAGATACACAGATGTAAGAGTAATTAACTTATCACCTCCTGCTGTCCTTTACACAGATAATCCCTAGAGACCTTCAAGGAGAAACAAAAAGGGCAATCATTGGAAGAAAAGAACCAAGGATTGAGGGTGGATCTGGAAAAAAAGAGCAGGGGAGGGAAGTAGTGGAATACACTGATTAAAAACCTACTTCAAAATCCATCATGAAAAAAAATCCAGACACTGAAAGATAAATCTGAACGCTCATTACTGTGCTAATGTGTAACAGACACAAATATGAAAATTGTTTACGTGCAAAGGACTTGTGTTTGCCAGTCTTGTGATTCAGACACTTTTTTCAAAGAGCACAAGTTCTGGACCACCATGCAGACTAGCAATGTTCCAGGACCCACTTCAGTTTGTGGCAGGACATCAAGCCACAACAGTACACTGATGAGTTCATTCCTCTCCTGGTAGTATGTTTACACTGATGGCACTTTGGAAAGGACCTCCCAGATTAGGTGCTACATTACAGGGGATTGCAGTAGGAGAAAATCAGGATTTAGGTACCTATGCAAATTAGTTATTTTTAAAAAAAACATTAAATGATTTTAAATGAAAACTGCATTCGTTTGTTTTTAAATTGGTTTGCCTAGAGCCCAGTTTAAAGTGAACGCGTTACTAAATCCAGGACCCTGCATTCACTATACCTGGTCTCCCACAGTACAAAACATAGAAATGTAATTATTTTAGTAAATATAAACTGCTAAATACCTCTTCTAATCAGCAGTTACAGAAGTCTTGTGACTTCTATTAGTGTCTGGTTAAAGCTTGCAGGGGGCATTTCATTCTCCTCTGACTGTCCTATGAGGCTGCAGGACCCCTGACCCTCTGTCTGGACAATGCTGATTGGCACTGTGCTGATTACATGCAACCTACCACTAGCAATATACGACAACATGCACATGTGCAGAGTGCCTCCAATGCTCTGTTCTATTAGGAGATGGTTTGAGGACAGTAAAAGTAGGGGAGGATCAGAGAAGACAGGATCAAACAGCCTTTTTACACAATACAGAAGATTAAGTCCTTAGGTTCCACAGTGAGTATAACAAGCATGCTTTACTGCACATACACACTGATTTTATGGTTGTGGGTTAAGTAACACTTCTATAGCCTTCCATCATCCCTAGACCCAGACAGGATTTAAACATTTGTGGGTAAGAGCCGGTTCACATACAGGCGACCCGACTTCCCGGGGCGACCTGTGAAGTCACGGTGCACAGCTTGCACCGCGAACTTCGGAGCGGCGTGCACGGACTTCATATCATTGAAGTCAATGCAGGTCGCTCCAAAGTAGTACAGGACCCTTTTTCTAAGTCGGAGCGACTTGTGTCGCTCCTATTAGAACGGGTCCTGTGCTACTCTATGGCAGGCAACCCACGGCGACTTGTCAGGCGACCAAGTCGCCCCAGTGTGAACGGGGTCTTAATCTAAAACTTACAATGCATGCAAGATGGCATCCAGAGTATTTCTAAACCAGAAATGGAGTGAAAAAAAAAAGGAGGCGCAAACACCTAGTGCATTACCCGTGGTCACCATATAAAATATTTTAATAAAATGCCAAATTGTTATGCGATTTTTATCATTATTCGTGTCTGAGAGTATGCATTTGGCATTTTATTTAAATATTTTATATGGTGACCACGGGTAATGCACTAGGTGTTTGCGCCTCCTTTTTCTTTTCTTTCATGTACCCATACTGGAGTTCCCTGCCTGAGGAGAGCAGCACACAGGTCATCCCCTTTGGAGCGCTTGGCTTGTTTGTTTGGGAAAAAAATAAAAATTAAAAAGCATTACCATACATTTGGGAGGGGTTTACTACAACTGGAGCACACACAATCTGGTGTGGCGGTTCATGGTAGCCAATCAGCTTCTACCTTCAACTTGTAGAATTAAGCTTTGGCAACAATACCTGGAAGCTGATTGGTTTCAATGCAAAGCTGCACCAGATTTTGCAGTTTTAGTAAATAACCCCCTTGGAGTCTAACCTTTGCCAAAGGACTGCAAATAAGTACTGTATGTCAGGGTGCCCAGCGTTTTGTACATGCCACATTTTATTTCCAAGACATAAAAATTGTGCATTCAAATTAGCAAAAGTATGTATAGGTTTGTTTCCTGCAAAGATTGTGTTAACCTTTTCCAATTCAAATTTAGCTTATTTTTTCCCTATTTATAAAAATCAACAAAACATGTTATTGTACAAAAGATATTTAAACACTTGCACACAACTGTAAATGCTAAAATAAAAATGACACACAAGTCGAAGTTCTCAAAAATTCAGAGTAGAATGAAAGCAGTTACATCATAATCATGTACTTTTTTCTGTCATTTCCAAACCCAAGCAAAATCCTGATGAGATGGGGCACAAACCCACCTGCAAATTAGGTGTAAAGTGAGTGTCTTAGTCTGTCACATACCTGTCCTTTGTACTGGTAGCTGCTACTAGAAATGAGCTCCACTTACAATCACTACTTCTTTATACAGGTTCCTCTGTGTACCAAACAGAGATTGCATCTGTAAAGTGCTGATTACATGGGATGAACGCCTTTGGATATTATGAACAAGGAAATCTAAACTAGGAAAAGCTGCCCGAGACTGGACAGTAAACTAAAAGCATTATTATTCTTTAATATGAAATCAGTAACACCCCAACTTATACTGAACCTGCAGAATTCATACTAGGGCTACACTATTATGAGAAGGTAGATAAGTGGTTGCATGTTATGATTTTAATAATATAATACCATGGTAAAATAAAAATATACAATTCATATGCTGTGTGAATAAAAATATGCATCTGAAATGCTTAAAAGGAAAATTTCTTCTTTTACTCTTAAAAATGGGCCTTGGTTCAATTCATCCAGCATTTCCCTTCCATTGAAAACCGCAACCCCCTCTTCGTGGAATGGATCAATGCATTTTCAAGGCAACTGGCACCATCGTTCGTTCATAACAATATTTATAACCATCAGGATCCAATCAGAGGGGTTAAGGAAAAAAGTGTTGTCACATTTTTGGGAAAGCAGCATTGTAACAGACACTTCATATAAATGCAGCTCTGTAGATGCTGCAGTTCTCTGCAGAAAGCGGTCCAGCTAATGTTCCGTGGTCCCATTCCCAATACAGACCTCTCACCAGCTGCTGCTTCAGACTGTAGATGCCTAACCCGGGAACAGGACCAAGGGCATTCAGCCGTCATCCGAATCAAATCCCTGAGCCGTCTCTTCAGAGGAGTTGTCCTTGTGGATTCGTCCGTCACTCTTCATACTGTTGAAGGTTTTTTTAAAAGCCACCATCATGGCATGAGCCAGCTTTTTGGCCTCTAATTTGCTTTCACACTCCACAGCATGGCAATCCATTTGGTAGGTCAGGTCATCATTGATCTCTCGGTAAACCCAGGCAAAGATGTTGGGGCTGACGTTGTGATCTGCTGTGCAGTAAGCAATTCTGGCCACTTGGAATGTGTCCATATGAACAGTAGCCTCACCCTTGATGTCTTGGTGATGAAGTCGCACTTGGAAAGGACGGATTTCGAGGATGGTGTTGGAGGGGAACACATCATCTCTGGTCAAAGTGTGCTTTTTCCACAATTCAATCACTGGTTGTTCTGTGCATCCAGATGAAAACTGAACTCCCGTAGCAGATACCTTTCCCAGATAGGTCACCTGAAACAATGAAAGATGACAAATTAACCTATACAGTATAGGATTGGGATGCCAATAATCTATCCTAAAAACAGAGATCATCAGTAAAGTAAATGGAAATGTAAAAAAAATGATTTGGTCTTGGTAAGAAAATGATCAATGGTTAGAAGGGAGAATCTATTATGGGACAGAGTGGCTGAGCAGAAGTACAAGCAGCTCTTTTAAAGGACAAAGATTTAAGCTGGCCATAGACAGACTGAAATTTGTATGGAGAAATCTGTTTGTGGGATTAGGGAGGAAACCCCCCCCCCCCCAAAAAAAACGACCCTTTATGGCCAGCTATAGGTTAGCTACAACACGTATGGCTACTTGTACTCTTGTATTTAGCCAATGATTCTTTAGCTTGGATTTCAGATTTAAAGTCACAGATCTCAAATCCTCTGGGGAAAAAACCTCTGGAGAAAAAAATAAAATCAGTGCGTGGCAAAGTCCTCTCTCACCCTAAACAAACCAGATTGCAATTTATGCAAATCCTCAGATACTGGGAATCTTTTGGGCTCTTTTGTTATACTCAACCCTTCCTCATTTCAGGGTGTGCCACTACGCTGTGTGCATGCACCGCCAGCTCTATATAACCAATACTGGGGCAGCAGATAGTACACAACTGGTGACATTCCAACCACGGGTGCATAACCAGTCCAGTGTGCTTCATATAAGCAGCGGATGTGTGTCCAGTCAAACAATGGATTGCATCCCTTATACAAGATGAGCAATATTCCATATTATATAAATCTGTATTTGGGTAGTAAGCTATTTGTGCAGTTTGTAACATGCTGGGAAGAGATTCTTAATTTAAACTAGATGTCAGTGTTGTGATTGTATGCTAGATGTCAGTGTTGTAATTGACACTTCATATGCAGTAGATGTGGGAAATCCAGGCACCTCATACATCACAGTGCACATATAAATAGACATGTTAGCATGGAAAAAACGCCATTTAATGAGCCATGAAAGTCCAACACTAACAAGAAGCAGCAGCAGCAACACTAGGGATGTGAGAAACGTGTCACAAAGCTTCATCTGTTCAGGGGATCTTTCCACAGGGCAAAGACAGACAAGAAAATAAGTTGACAAAAAGGGATATGTTTTAGCCCTGCCAACCTAGACAACACTTCAGCTGTGGGGAAAATGTGCAAACTGACCCCTTTCATTCTATGGTGGCCAGAGTTGGCAAGCGGCACAGTAATGACAATTTAAATTCCTCTGGTTTCTCCTGCTGGCAGGAGAAGAGTGGCAGCAATGTCTGTTGAGAGCGGTGACTAGAGATGGGAGAAGGCTGATTAAACATGACCCATCACCGGCATAGCATAGGCAACCATCCTTGGACTGAACTAATAAAAATAAGAAAGCAGCCAATTAAAAAAACAGAAGAAGGACAATAGGCCTTATGTATAAACATTAGAAAATCACAAGGTGCCTCTAAGTGCAGCATTGACAATTTATTGTGACACACAAGGGTTAAAAACACTTACAGAAGTATCCATTATGGTAAGGCATATTACATAGCCAATTCTATAAGCTCAGCACTGTCCTATGGGAATGTGTGGAGGAGACATCCACATAGCCAGTCCTATGTAATATGCCTTACCATAATGGATACTTCTGTAAGTGTTTTTAACCCTTGTGTGTCACAATAAATTGCCAATGATGCACTTAGAGGCACCTTGTGTTTTACTTCCATTTCTCCAGAGCGGCTTCTCCTCCCCAGGAGAAGTGCTGCCCCAATGTGTGCAGACAACAACCACCTACCCAGACCAAGCTATTGTCTCACAGAAGCGCCCATATCCTCCTTACTTATGTATACACAGAATTGGTGAAAAGGTGTCTGCGTTGGCCATTGCCAATTGGATTATTTCACTCTAGCTGATATTCTTCTGTTGCAGATTATAAACAGAATTTCTTTATCCCGTTTGCCCTTTATTGGTATTAGTGCCGGTTCACATTTGTGCGATCACAGAGATTGCATGTAATTCGGAGCGCACTGCTCCTAAAATCACATGCCATCTCTGTGCGGTGCAAATTCAGCCGTACAGTTTGTGGTTCACACTAGTGCGATCCGATTGAGCAAACTTTCAGATCGCACTGCGATATGCGATCTGATCTGGGGGTGTCGTTACTTTGACACCCCCAGCGTATCGCATATGGCAGTGTGAACTGCCAGGGGTGCGGATGCGATGCGGGAACACGCTGTATATTCGCAGTGTTCCCGCATCGCAGAAATGTGAACCGGCACTTAGACTCAATTAGGTACAATTTTGTAGTTGGAAAAGAAAAACGTATGAAACGAATATCACAAAACCTCCCTGGCGGTAATCCCGAGTGTGGCTTGGGGTTCATTTTCAGAACCAAAAGCAGTAACCCCGAGCCACACTTGGGATTACCCTGTAGTAAAACTTACCTTCCCTAGGATCCCCCGATGTCCTCCGGCTGATGCTCTATCAGAATACGGCTACCTATCAGATTCTACACCTGGAAGTAGCGATTGGACGAGTAAAACTTACTGCGCATACACCATGCCTTCAACATGGGCACCATGCATTCCAATAGCTTTCCTAATGTGACAGAACACAGAGCAGCAGCAGACAAGTTCTTACACCCAAGCAACTCTTACATATCAGACTGAATTTAGCAGTAAACTCACCTTATATAGTGAGACTATTTCACCGTGACCGAGTGAAATAGTCTATTTCACTATATAATCAGTCTGTCGCTGAGCAGTGCGGGGTGTACCAAGATGGCCATCACCACCTTCTATCTGCAGGTTTCTCACTATATTTACTACATTACAATAATAGAAATGTAATATGTTATTCAGCCTATGAGGTCAGTTTACTGGCAAAATAAATCTACAATTCAAGACTTGCGTGGGTGTAAGAAGAGGTCTGCAGCGGCTTCATGTTCTGTCACATTAGGAAAGCTATAGGAATGCATAGCCGCCATGTTGGAGCGCCACGAGGAAGGGGAGTGGAACCAGGCGGGAAAGAAAAAGTACACAAAATATGACATGATACAGTAATGTAATCCTAACAGATTACAATGTATCAAACCATTTCACCTCAGTTTTGTCCCTAGTGCTTTGTCCAGTGCCCTGCCTGCACTTTCACGGTTTTATTCATTTTATTTTTATTAATAATCTTTATTCACTTTTACTGTTTTATTCATAATAATTACAGGCCTACAATATAAAACAACAGATTTCCATGCAAAACAATGTACCGCTTTGACATGTACCGCTCAGACAGCAGGTCTGCCCTATTTAAAGACCCCCAAAGTCCAATCGACTGCAAAAGCAATTAAAAATCTAAGTGTCCATTCACATTAATGCGACTTGTCAGCCTGACAATATATATAGGGTGTGGTTCCTGCGCCATCTTGGATACTGCTTGTTACCTTAATGCTGCACCACGAATACTGATACTATAAAAAACTGTTTGAATATTAAAATGGGGGCTGTAGTGCGCTTCAAGGTGAAAATAAAAAAACGTATTTAAAATGCTTGTGTGTGATATAAAATAAATAATATTAAAAGATATGTGTTATGTATCCTTTTTGTATAATTCAGTGCTTTTTCCAAAGTGCTCTGTGCTTGTAGGTGTAGATCACAATATAATTTAAAATATAAAATCTGCTAGATAAATCATAAACCATGTATCAAAAAGAATATAGATGAACAAATGACCATATCCTACATCTGAACGATTGTGTAACAAAAACGTATTCCTTATAGGTGCTATTATAAAGTGCTCAGTGCTTATGGTGATATTCCTTGTGAAAGTATAAATATATAAATAAAATATGACTAGACAATTCATAAACCAATATATCAAATATGCGCAAATACGCAAATCCACAATCCTAGAAAGTCCAGTCCAAACAGTGCTTATGACCAATCTTCAATCAAAATCACTATTTCGAGTTTCTTGATATATAACAACTATATTGTGAGTAAGTGATGTAACTTTTTCCTCCACCTTGTGCCACTTCTAGGTGTGCTAAATTCTCACCTGGTACAGAGCTCCCATAGAGGTCCTGTCGTGCCTATTTCTATTACAAGGAATGTTTACATTCCTTGTAATAGAAATAAAAATGATCTTTTTTTTTTTTTTTTTTTTAAAAACTGTAAAAATAAAAAATAAAAAAAATAAATAGTAAAAAAAATAATAAAATAAAAGCGCCCTGTCCCCGTTAGCTCGCGCGCAGAAGCGAACGCATACGGAAACCCTGCCCACATATGTAAACGGTGTTCAAACCACACCGCAATCGATAGAGCAAGAGCAATCATTTGAGCCCTAGACCTCCTCTAACTCTAAGATGGCAACCTGTAGAAATTTTTAAAGTGTCGCCTATGGGGATTTTTAAGTACCAAAGTTTGTCGCCATTCCGTGAGCGTGCACAGTTTTGAAGCATGACCTGTTGGGTATCTATTTATTCGGCGTAACATTATCTTTCATATTATGGAAAAAAATGGGCTAACTTTACTGGATTCTTATTTTTTAATTCAAAAAAGTGAATTTTTTCCGAAAAAAAATTGCGTTTGGAAGACCGCTGCGCAAATACGGTGTTATAAAAAATATTGCAATAATCTCCATTTTATTCTCTAGGGTCTCTGCTAAAAAAATATATATAATGTTTGGGGGTTCTAAGTTTTCTAGCAAAATCAACTGATTTTAGCTTGTAAACACCAAATGTCAAAAATAGGCCTAGTAGGCAAGTGGTTAATATTTATTTTATATCACACACAAGCATTTTAACTAAGTTTTTTATTTTCACCTTGAAGCGCACTACAACCCCCATTTTAATATTGTCAGCCTGACAAGTAGTGGTCCACACGCTCCCACTGTGTAGTACAGGAGCCGTTCTAATAGGAGCGACACAAGTCGCTCCGACTTAGAAAAAGGGTCCTGTACTACTTCGGGGTGACCTGGAGGCGACTTGCATAGACATTAATGTTATGAAGTCCGTGCAAGTCGCGCCGAAGTCGCGCTGCACGCAACTTCACAGGTCGCCTAAGTCAGAGCGACCTAATGTGAACGAAGGCCAAGAGTCGGTTCACACTAGCGTGACTTGTCAGCCTGACACGTCGCGCTCCCTCGCGGTCCATTGACCGCTACAGGACCCCTTCTAATAGGAGCGACACAAGTCGTTCCGATTTAGAAAAAGGGTCCTGTACTACTTCGGGGCGACCTCGTAGTGACTTGCATAGACTTCCATTATGTGAAGTCCCTGCAAGTCGCTCCGAAGTCATGGTGCATGGTAATGCACAAGTCGCCCCCGAAGTAGTAAGGAGTTGTGTCGCCTCAGTGTGAACCGGCTCTTAAAAGTTGTTGCTTAAAATTTAAAAACAAAAAAAAAACAAAAAAAAACCCTTGAGCCCAGCTTCCAATGCTTCTAGGTAGTGCAGGTTGGATAGCCAGATGCTCGGAATCTCAGGAGAATGCACTCAAGCCTATGTAGGGCTGTATCTTGTGAAATTTCAAGTTAACCCACGCCTCCTGGAAGTGTCAGGAGCCAGGGTATTTTCTTTTTCTCTTGTAACGGTTTTATTTTTTAAATCCCATCTGCAGATGATTTAACTTTGGGATGGGGGGGGCTTTAAATGGTTTCTAGGATATCAAAACTCTAGACCTGAATTTTTTTCTGCATTACGGATATATAATATGGGATAAAAGACCACTACAATTTTAGAGAAAATAGAATTCCTACCATTTTGGGGGTATACATTGCTCAGTCACAGAGATGCAAAGCAATACTCCCATAGGACATTTCAAGCCCCCTTGTAAATCGCTACTGGCAAGTCTAAGTTACTACATAAGCATAATTATTATTTCTAAGTGTTCCTTATAACACAGCAAATCTTCACTTTGAGATCAGCTCCACTATGATTAGCCCTGGTAATTCTAATATATCATGCTGGTGGGCTATGTTATCTACTACAACTTCTTCTATCTCTTTTTTCACTGACAGCAATACCCCATCTATGACCCTGACCGCACTTATGCTGCTACCTCCCGGTCGGGAAAGTCTGGGAACTCAGGAGTTAGGCTTCATGTACACTATAGCTCCTAAACTTGAGTTTAGACATTTTTGGCTTTTTTTTTTTTTTTTTTGGCCAAAGCTCCTAAACTCAACTCCATAAAAGTCTACGTGTCAATGTACACATAGGCTTTTAGGATCGTTTAGGAGCTGTTGCAGTTAGGGGAGGTTCAACCTCCCTTTCCTGAACACAGAAAAGTTATGTTCAGGATAGGAACATTTTGACCGCCAAGGTGCGATTTTGCTACGTTTTGCATTTTCCTGCGGTTGGCGGTCAAAATAGCCCATGTGTACATGAAGCCTAAAGTGGTCACTGTTGGGTTATATACTCACATTGGCCTTTTGCTACAGTGCAAATCCCAGTGGCAGGAATCCATTCCTGCTGCTGGGTTGTACAGCTTTCAGAGGCCATAGCTAATTGTGGCTGTTTGCAAAGGTAGTCACAGCTGTACAGTATGCACGCAGTGTGAAGCCTAGATCACCACCGGTAATAGCTAATGGTTCAAAGCAGTCAAACCCAGCAGCAGATAATCAGATTCCTGATGCTGGGATTTGCACCATAGCAAACCGCCTGTGCAAATGTACCCTTGAGCTGGCAACACACACCGCTATATCTTTAGTTCCCTGCTGCAGGTTGAAAAAAATAAATCCAACAAGGCAGATGGACAAAATGACTGCATCAGATTAGATGCAGTTTTCACCTAGGACCTTTGACAAAAGCTGACCGAAAACGCATTTACTGTCCAAGAGAGGTAAAGGATGGTGTCAATATATTTGATCTGTCAGTATCTGAGGCTTGAGCACAAAAATGAAAAACCTATATTAAAAAGGAGGTTGTAAAAATCCATCATTTTTTTTTGCTAGAGAATTACTCAGAACCCCCAAACATTATATACTTTTTTTTTCTTTAACAGAGACCCTAGGGAATAAAATGGCGGTCGTTTCAACTTTTAATGTCACGCGTTATTTGCGCAGCAATTTTTCAAACACGTTAAAAAAAGTTAGCCCTTTTTTTGTAGAAGAAAGATGATGTTACGCCGAGTAAAAAGATACTGAACACGTCACGCTTTAAAATTGCGCACATTTGTGGAATGGTGCCAAACTTCGATACTTAAAAATCTCCATAGGCGACGCTTTAAGGCGGAGTTCCGGCCTATTTTGCCACTTTAGTGATTCCTGAAGTGCTGATCAACAATTGGGCATTTTCAAATTTTTTCAGGGGTCCCTTACCTTATTTTCAGGGAATTTTTGATTGTACTTCCTCCTTCTCCCCCCTCTGTGGCCATGGCCACCGACATCACTTCCGCCTTTGCATTGCATCTTGGGAGCTGTTTGTCATCAGGAGGCTGGAATCAGGAATAACTCCCAGAACACTCCCTGGAATCAGGAAGAAGGACGAAGAAGGACACAGCAGATAACACTGTGGCTTCAGATGCCCATGTCTAAGATGGCCACGCTCAGACAGCATTTTTGAAAATAAGATTTTGACTAAAATCCAATACTGTACACCTTGCAAGTATGAGAATAGCGGTTCTGTAAAGGGCAACAGATTACTATTATAGGGGTATTTTTAGTTAAAGGTATTTGAGGCCAGAACTCCGCTTTAAGAAGGTTTACAGGTTACCCAGTTTAGAGTTATAAAGAAGGTCTCGAGCTAGAAATGTGTGGTTTGAACGCCATGTACATATGTGGGCGCGCTATGCGTTTGCTTCCCCACATGGGGATGGGGACGCTTTAAATATTTTTTTATTGTTTATTTTTATACTTTTTACACTTTCCCGTTGATTTTTTTTATCACTTTTATTACTATTACATTCCCTGTAATAAGAATAGGGCATGACAGGTCCTCTTTATGAAGAGATGTGGGGTCTATAAGACCCCCGCATCTCTCCTCTAGGCAGGAAAGACCGAGATTAAAAAAATTATCTCTGCCTTTCCAGCCGAGTACAACTGCCGGGCCAGACGTGACGTCATAATGTCACGCCCAGGCCTCCGAGAGTCAGAGAATGCCAGGGACCATTTGGTCCTCAGTATTCTCCATGGTGAACTTCCGCCGCCGGCGGATTTCTTCTCCGGGTCGCCGATCCCATGGGTGAGCTGGTAGAGGCACCAGAGGGTGGCTAGAGGAGGGGGACCTCCCCTCTCACCGCCTGTAAGAACGATCAAGTGGCTGAACTTCTGCTACGGTTGTTCTTATGGTGCCAGGAATTGCCGGCTGCAAAAGAGGATATCTGAATGATGCCTGCAGCTGCAGGCATCATTTAGATATCTCCACTCGAAGTCAAGGACGTCATATGACGCCCTTGGGCTGGAAGTGGTTAAAGTGGATGTAAACCTGATGCAAGAAATTTGACCTGGGCACATCTATCTGTAGTGTTTAGCTATCTCTCTTCAAATCCCTAAGTTCTCCCGTCAACGGAGATAAAACCATGCTGAATTTTGTGTCGGGGTGGGTGCTATAAATAGATTAGCAGAGCTGGTCTATTCACAGCACAGCTCTTCCTTCCTTTGCCTATGTGAAGGGGGTGTGTGCCTTTCCTCCAATTAGCTGTCTCACAGTGTGTAGCCAAACGTCCCTCCCACAGGTGAATAAGGAAGTGAAAACAGGGGGTGCACATTCTAAACCGTATCAAAAGCTGAAGACCGCGCATATTTATGAGGGTTTAAATCCACTTTAATGCATTCTATGCATGACATTCTATACACACATTCTGTGTGTAGCAGCAGCTCCAGCACCCCTAATACTTACTTGAGCCCCATCTCTATCCAGCAATGTCCATGAGTCCCTCGGCCATCAGGGAATCTCCCTACTGATTGGCTGAGACAGCAGTGGCACCATTGACCCACGCTGCTGTCAAAGTCAGTTAGCCAATCAGGAAAGAGGGGGTGGGGCCGAATGGCAGCTCCGTGTCTGAATGGACACATGCAGCTGCCGCCATAGCAAGCAGCTTGCTGTGGGGGCACTCAACTGAAGGGAGGAGCCAGAAGCAGCGAAGAGGGACCCGAGAAAAGAAAGATCCAGGTCACTCAACTGCACAGAGGAGGCAAGTATAAACAGGTTTTTTTTTTTTTTTTTTTGAAACCACGAGACTTTACAATCACTTTAAGGGCTGGTTCACACCACATGCAGTCTAGTGCGTTTTTTTTCTGCATAAAAAATGCATGAACAGTAGGTTATATGGTTTACAATGGCATAGATCACACCAGTGCAATCAGTTCGTTAAAAGTAGAACATCAAAAATGCACTGGAACACAAATGTTCTTATTTAAAGCTGAAGAAAATAGGGAGGGAGGAAAAAAAAAAAGCACTGGAACGCATCAAAATCACACCAAAAAGCACATGCAAAAAAGCATCCTGAGCGTGTCCGGACTGCGTTTCTATGGTGTGAACTGGCCCTAAACTTTTAAGACCCAGGACTTCAAAATGTCTGAAGGCTCTTTATAATGTGGCCCAAACTCTAAAGCAGTCTGCTGGTGTTATTTTGACACAAAAAAAATAATTCAGACATTAGGTCAGTTTCCGTTTCTCATCGGTTTTCCTTCTTGATGAACACTTACAGGGAACAAACAGCTATTATGAGCCCTACATGACACCTGTGTGAGGCCATCCTGGCACGTCCAGCTTCTTCAGGAACAGAAAGAGTTAAAAGCTGCAGCTGAGATTTTGTCTGTTAGAAGATCCTACCACAGAGCTCTACACAAGAAAAAAAAACCCAAACATCTGGCGGGAGCTCCTGTGGAGCCAAAATATTGGATCCAGTTCTACATTCCAAAAGCAAACGCACTCAAATGCCCCCAACTATTAACCCAAACTGTACCAGGCAGCCAACAAAACCTACTTGTGTGCTGTCACCATCGGTTTTTAGGTAACATACAAGTTATAATGCACCCAGAGCCTGCAGGGGGTTAATGCATCAGATTATTTTTGTACTAGATTGCAGGAATTGAAGAAAAATTCCTTTTGTACAATTTTGTACAAAGTCAAATGTTTTAGGCCCCTTTCACACATACGGGACCGTTCGTCCGTTTTTTATCCATCTGTTGACGAATGAAAAATGGACATAATGCATTCCTATGGAAAAATGGATGACAACAGATGATCATCATTTACATCTGTTTTCATCAGCTTCCGTCAACATCGGTTTTTTTGAACAGATGAAAGCCCTATTTTTCATCCTTTAAAAAAACGGGTTTGGATGACAAACAGACGAAAAACTGCTGTTGACTGAAAAAAACTGATGACAAAAAAACGTGACGGAACTGATGAAATGAATGGTCTGTATGTGTGAAAGGGGCTTTAATCCTTTTAACAAAGTAACATGAAGGTAGAATTAGATTTCCTATTCCTGACACGGCAGAGGGAAGAAAGACTATTTTGCACAATGAAGCACATCCAAGATTTACACACTTGCTGCTGTTTTGACATATCCTCAGATAGAAACAATGTCAGGAACACAGAGCAGTTTTGGGTTGGCAGCACCAGAAAAATGGAAAGCTGATGCAGCAGGAGGAGTGTGTGTTCTTGAACAGGAGCATAGGTGTCTCCAAGCGTTAAAGAAATGTTCAACACGGAGATTTATCAACATTACAGGAGGAATAGAAAAAGGGAAAGTTTAATCAAAGGACTATTTCACGTTTAATAGCCAGAGTAATAGGCAGTCTGTACGTGTAAATCCTTTGCAGACTATATATGCATCCTTAAAGTAATAGAAAAGGCTTGTTTATTTTTGCACCCCCCCCCCTCCCTTGGTCCTCCATACTTTAAAAGTGAAAAGTAATAGCATATACAGCCCTCAAAAATTCCACTCGCCTGCTCGCATTTTTCGAGTGGGATGATGAGGATGGCGAGTAAGGGCTGTGCTGTATGGGGAATGTAGTGCCTACCACCGCCGCCGTTCACAGCGCAACCTGCATTGTAGTGAGTGCATTGTTCTTCAGAAAAGGTTGGACCCGGGGCGCAGAGCAGTGCGCCCTGAGCCCACCCATTGTGTGACAATAGCGAATGATTCGCTATTGTCACACGGATCCTCCTCCTCCTTGCCAATCAGGAAGCGGGTCCGAGACCCGTTTCCCGATTGGCCGAAAGGCGAACAATTGCCATTGGCCAAGGAGGAGGACGACTCGGGAGACGCGGAGGATTAGGAGAAGCTGTCGCTGCATCAGGTAAGTGAACGCCGATCTCTCTGCACGCTGTGCTAACTCTGCATTTAAGGGGGCACGCTGTGGGCACTCTGCATTTAAGGGGGCACGCTGTGGGCACTCTGGCAAGGGCATGTTTAGGGGCGGGGCAGGGTAGGGTTTGGGTGGGGCAACAAGTGGCGAGTAACTCTTAAGGCCTGGCTAGTAGCTCATGACTTGAAATTTTGAGCCCTGACATATACATACATTGCTTTCTGCATGTGACCCATCTTCCCAGATAGCAAGGATAGCTTTCCACAAATGTGTGGCAGTGTTGAATTGCAAATCTGTTACCTTGCTTCACATTTTCACTGGCAGGTTGCACACTTGCAGAGCATTTGAAGCACAAGTTCTAGTTGACTTTTCCAATTGGTAGCAAATTTGAGTGGTAAGTCTCTAGCAAGAGCAAAGTTGCAGTGGTGAGTCTACAGCAAGTCACAGTGACCCCTGTGGTGGGAGGACTATTTCACAGCATAACAACCAGAACTTGCAGCAGACTTACAGAATGTTTGCAAAGAAAGTTGACATGGAGTTATGCAATGTGGATAGGCTGCAATTTTGCAACAAACGTGTGAAGTCTGGCAAGTGTACCAATAGGTTAGCAAATCATTTTCAAACTTGCAGCTCATTTGCTTGCTATCTGGGTACTGACCAATGGCGGAACCAGTTGTGCTTTCTAAACCTCTACTTATTAGGAACATGGAATAGTTGGGAAGGAAAAAAAAAAAAAAAAAAAAAAAAAAGGGAGACTACAGAATTTAATTTAGTCAAACGCTTAGGCCAAATTTACACTGTTCCCAACTATGGCAGGGGGCAGTGTGGTGCGCAAATTCAGTGAATCACAACCCCCTTTTTTAACCACTTAGCCCCGGAAGGATCTGCCCCCTTTCTGACTAGGCCCTATTTTGTGATTCGGCACTGCATTACTTTAAACGGACAATTGCGCGGTTGTGAGACGCTGTACCAAAACTAAATTTTTGTCATTTTTTCCCCACAAATAGAGCTTTCTTTTGGTGGCATTTTATCACCTGTGCGTTTATTTTTTGTGCTATAAACAAAAAAAACGCAATAAGCGTATTTTGGTTTGCGCAAAAGTTATTGTGTCTAGTAACTACGGGAAAGATTTATGTAATTTTTATTTGTTTACTACTAATGGTGACAATCTGCGATTTTTTTGCGTTACTGCGACATTGCAGCGGACAGATTGGACCCCTGACATTTTTGGCACTTTTGGGGGGGGGGGGGGGGGGGGGACAGTAATCAGTACTAAAAATATGCACTGTTACTGTAATAATGACACTGGCAGGGAAGGGGTTAATACTGGGGGATGATCAAGGGGTTGAATGAATGCCTAATGCTTACCAGCATAGCTGAAACTGCTGATCTGTCCCCGTCAGTGAGAAGATCCGCCTGCTTTGTTTACATAAGCAGGCGGGTCTTCTCTGTTTACCGGACGATCGTGGGAGGAAGGCGGCGATCCCGCTGTGTCTAAACACAGCAGGAGTGCGCCTCCGAAACCCCTCCCCCCTCCACTCATGTAGTACTACGTGACTGGACCCAGGGGAGCCGCACTGCCGTAGTAATATTACTGCGGGCGGTTGGCTAGTGGTTAAAGTGTACAAAAAGTACAGTGCCATGTGATTCTGTACAGCAAGCAAATGCAGCAAGTCTGCAGCACAGCCCCTGCCTGCATTGCAGTGCAAATGGGGCACACAGAAAGAAATTGTTTTCGGTGTTTCCTTACGGTGAAAGACATTTTACAATGCAGTGTGAATTCACCTTTAATGTCCCCCAACGTCACACTCCTTTCGGAGACAGGCCCTATGTTTGTGTGGATATACAGTGCCTTGCAAAAGTATTCGGCCCCCTTGAACTTTGCGACCTTTTGCCACATTTCAGGCTTCAAACAAAGATATAAAACTGTAATGAGTAAGCGACCTACAGAGTCATGAAACGCGCCAACCGTGTCCATGTCTGTTCGATGCACCGTTGTCTTTTATGAATGGGAATAAACACTTCAAGTTCATTCATCTCTGAGTGCGGTCACTTTTTCTCTTTGGAAGCTTGATTACTGGACGGCGGATCCGACCAGCACCTGGATATTTGTGCCTCACCTGAGAGGCTTTCCCTGTGTTGCTTGAATAAATAGAATCCACCTGTGTGTAATCAAGTCTCCGTATAAATGCACCTGCACTGTGATAGTCTCAGAGGTCCGTTTAAAGCGCAGAGAGCATCATGAAGAACAAGGAACACACCAGGCAGGTCCGAGATACTGTTGGAGAAGTTTAAAGCCGGATTTGGATACAAAAAAAATTCCCAAGCTTTAAACATCCCAAGGAGCACTGTGCAAGCGATAATATTGAAATGGGAGTATCAGACCACTGCAAATCTACGAAGACCTCGCCGTCCCTCTAAACTTTCAGCTCATACAAGAAGAAGACTGATCAGAGATGCAGCCAAGAGGCCCATGATCACTCTGGATGAACTGCAGAGATCTACAGCTGAGGTGGGAGACTCTGTCCATAGGACAACAATCAGTCGTATACTGCACAAATCTGGCCTTTATGGAAGAGTGGCAAGAAGAAAGCCATTTCTTAAAGATATCCATAAAAAGTGTAGTTTAAAGTTTGCCACAAGCCACCTGGGAGAAACACCAAACATGTGGAAGAAGGTGCTCTGGTCAGATGAAACCAAAATAAAACTTTTTGGTAACAATGCAAAACGTTATGTTTGGCGTAAAAGCAACACAGCTCATCACCCTGAACACACCATCCCCACTGTCAAACATGGTGGTGGCAGCATCATGGTTTGGGCCTGCTTTTCTTCAGCAGGGACAGGGAAGATGGTTAAAATTGATCGGAAGATGGATGGCGCCAAATACAGGACCATTCTGGAAGAAAACCTGATGGAGTCTGCAAAAGAGCTGAGACTGGGACGGAGATTTGTCTTCCAACAAGACAATGATCCAAAACAAAGCAAAATCTACAATGGAATGGTTCCACAAATAAACATATCCAGGTGTTCGAATGGCCAAGTCAAAGTCCAGATCTGAATCCAATCGAGAATCTGTGGAAAGAACTGAAAACTGCTGTTCACAAACGCTTTCCATCCAACCTCACTGAGCTAGAGCTATTTTGCAAGGAGGAATGGGCAAAAATGTCTCTCAATGTGCAAAACTGATAGAGACATACCACAAGCGACTTACAGCTGTAATCGCAGCAAAAGGTGGCGCTACAAAGTATTAACTTAAGGGGGCTGAATAATTTTGCACGCCCATTTTTTCAGTTTTTTCTTTGTTAAAAAAGTTTGAAATATCCAATAAATTTCGTTCCACTTCATGATTGTGTCCCACTTGTTGTTGATTCTTCACAAAAAAAAACGGAATTTTTGTAAAATCTTACCTGTAAAATTCCTTTCTCTGAGTCCTCCGACAGTCGCCGCCTCTTCATATTCGTCACATATGGGTATTAGACTTTGCTCCGAAGGAGTAGCTAGGCAACAGAATATGTTAACAATAAAGCTTTAACATATCCCACCCTCAAGGGGTGGTCCCCTCAGTCAATACCCTCCTACTTCCTGCAACCATATCTCAGTTTTAGTGGAATAGCAGTAGAGTATACATTCAAACCCCAAAAGAGGGGCGGGGGCGGCGACTGTCGGAGGACTCAGAGAAAGGAATTTTACAGGTAAGATTTTACAAAAATTCCGTTTTCTCTTACGTCCTCCGACAGTCGCCGCCTCTTCATATTCGTCACATATGGGGACGTCCCAAAGCAGTGCAAACATGAGGGGTGGGAAACGCATCCGCGCCGAAAGGCAACGCAGTCTCCACATCAAAGAAAGGAACCTTACCAAAGGAAGGAAACCAGCTGGGCAACAGCAAAAATAAGTGCTCAACAGGAGCAACAACCCAGGAAAAGACAAAAAAACCAGGGGATACAAAAAACTATCCCAACAGCCAGGAGTCCCCAACAAGGGACCCTATGGAACAGCCGCACTAAGAACCTTGCGGCCAAAGGAAGCCCCCACTAGATCAAGAGAGGAGCGGGACCCCGATAGGGGGGTCCCCGCCAGAACAGCCCCATCACCTTCACCCTCAGAATCAGAGGACAGAGCAACTCTGGGCCGTTTAGTAGATTGAGCAGCCACCAGCATTTGCACCTGTGCAGCAAGGCCAGCCACAATAGTGGCTAAATCCCCCCCTGGGGGGGAAACAGCGGTCCCCTGGCTTTCCACCAATACTGTGGGAAACTTGCCCTCCTGAGAATCCATTGCCCCTGTATGCCAGACAACCAAGGGTTAACTGCCCCCTTACAGCAAGCGCGGCAAGCGCAGCCCACCGCACCACACTCAGGCACAATGAGACCCCCACAGGGAATATACAGACTGAATACAGGCAATGGAACACAGGAATAGAAGGATAAAACCTGAGGAGACTCCGCTGCTGCTGCTGCCTCGATCGGTGCTTCCAGGAGAGAGGAAGTGATGCTGCCAGGACGCTCTATGTAAGCCTATGGAGGCTACAAGAAAATGGCCGCCGTGCATGTAAACCATGCGGCCGGAGCGGGCGCCGGTAAAATGGCGTCGTTTGGCGCCGAAATCGCCGCTCCACAGTGCATAAAATCACACACAATATTATCCCATTATATGGATACATGTTAGATCGCCGCAGCGATCGCTGTATATGCCCCAACATGCCATTAAAAACATGCCCCACAGCACACAGCTCCTCACACTGCCCAGCCTGACATACTCAGTGTCATACAGCTCCCCCCCCCCCTTGCAGCCCACAGCATGCAGCCGAGAGATAGGGAGACAAGCAGTGTGATTAAAGGCAGGTTACACAGTCCCAGACTGAGACCCCCCCCAGACAGACAGGTCCCCACATAGATACACTTACCTCACATGGCGTGGGGAACCCGCACAGGCGAACAAGCCGCTGCACATGAGGCAGGGAGAGTCGCAATTCAAGACGCACACAATGGCGGTTCAGAAACCGCACAGCGTCCGGTGAGGTAGCCACCTCACCAATCATCCCTGCACCGAACAGGGATGGGTCGTTCACTGTGCCAGGAGCGTTACCTGGCTGAACGCTCGATGGCAGACTGGGAAGCCACTGACCCACGACCTGCGACCAGGGGGATCAGCCCGAGACCCAGTCCGCATGATCCTCTTCGTCCGAAGAACTAACTAATGCTGACAAAAATAACAGCTAAGTAAAGGTAGAGAGAAAACTCAAACAAAATATCAAAAAGAAGAAAGAGTCTGGGACAAAAAGTCCCAGCACAGAGAGAGCCAGCCACTCCTGACAAGCTAGACATTAAAACTGGGATATGGTTGCAGGAAGTAGGAGGGTATTGACTGAGGGGACCACCCCTTGAGGGTGGGATATGTTAAAGCTTTATTGTTAACATATTCTGTTGCCTAGCTACTCCTTCGGAGCAAAGTCTAATACCCATATGTGACGAATATGAAGAGGCGGCGACTGTCGGAGGACGTAAGAGAAATACAGTTTTATATCTTTATGTTTGAAATGTGGCAAAAGGTCGTAAAGTTCAAGGGGGCCGAATACTTTCGCAAGGCACTGTATTTATCTATATAATTTTTCTTTTCATTATTTGGATCTATCTCACATACACTGCATCGGCTTAGGATACAGAATGCATAAAATGGTCAGGTTTTTGCCATCTGTACCTCATTTGGGAGATTTTCCCCTTCACTTCCTGTCCTGTAGACTAAACAAATAGTGAGAGGATATCTTTCCAATGTGAGTGATATTCCCCTCTTGGACAGTTATCTCAGGATCAAATGTCCCCTCTGGAAGACTTGCTCTCTATTCCTGTTCTTGAGGCAACTCAAATTTTTGGATTTACCCTCTTATTACTAGTGACATTGTCCTGATCACCAATTAAAGAGAAAATGTCCCTAGGAGCACAGATTTAAAAAAACTTGCCAGTGGTTCTAACCCCTCAAAAACAACATTCTTTAACACAGATAATGGAACCTAAAGTAGATTTTCACCTTTGGCCAAACTGGGATAATACCCATTTTAGGTTTTTTACATATTTCTAGCCACATACCATAACTTAAAATGTTCAGTTCTGGAACCTCTAGCACTGTAAAATCCTATTTTAGTTCTCTTTGTTTGAGAGGGCTGGGCAGCAGTGTTAGCCATAATTAACCATGTCTGTACTGTGCAGATAAGATCCCAACAGCTGTAACTAGATCAACGGGTTGAGAAAAAAAAAAAAACCTGTCAGCTCCGGTTGGAACCGCTGTACTAACAACCTGACATTAGTACAGCAATCTCCTCTGCCAAGCTGTTGTGTTCCAACAGGGGGATTGCCCCCCCCCCCCTCCTATCAGAACATTGGCTGAGAGCGCAGATTGGTTTTCCAACATGCTTGTATGACAGAAGCCGGCCAAACGGCATTCTTCGGTTGGACCGGCTGGCATGTACACGGGCCGCACGTCAGCCAGTTTTTATTGAACCAGCCAATGTCATCTGGCATTCGGCCCGTCTGTATGGGGCTTTAGAAGCTGGGCTTCTTGCATCATGACAGGAGAGCTCATCCTGTCCTTAGGACAGACACTCTGATATGGTTCCAAAATGTTGCAGCCATGACGCCTCCTCTTGGAAAAAAAAAAAGAAATCTAAAAAAACAAATTCTAACTGTGAATATGGCTTATCTGGGGAAAAAAAAAACAAACCTACTGATTGTAAAGAGCATGTGCGTCTTAAGGGTCCTAAAATGTAGAATTCAAAGCCCTGGCATGCAAATCAAGCAAAAAACTTTTCCGGGTTTTAATCCAGAATTTATTGGTATTATCGAATGCTCCACTATGTGTTTCAGAATTTCTGTACAAACATTTCTACTGGTGTATACTCTCCTGTCCAAAGAAAATAAACAGCAAAGGGCTTAGTGTCCGTTCACACTACCGCGGCACGACTTCGGGGGCGACCTGTGAAGTCGCGTGCACCGTGACTTCGGCACGACTTGCAGGGACTTCACATAATTGAAGTCAATGCAAGTCGCTCCGATGACGCCCCGAAGTAGTACAGGAACTATTTTCTAAGTCGGAGCGACTTGAGTCGCTCCTATTAGAATGGTTCCTGTAGCACAGAATGGACCGCGACATGTCAGGCTGACAAGTCGCGGTAGTGTGAACCGGGACTTAAAAGTCGAGTACCCCAGAGCAACAAAATTAGACTAGACTATACTAGGCAAGTTTAAGATACATTTTGAAGGGTTTCTATGGGTACTGAACTTTGTATTCAGCTCCCCTACACTGTATTTTTAACACACTTATTCATTTTCAAATCATTCAAGATCTATTCAGTTGCACAACAGAAAGCCAGATTAACACTTTGTAAACCACAAAAAAAAAAAAAAAAAAAGGTTTGTGCATATTGGAATAGAGAAAGGAAGTACAGTAAAGCTGTGCTGTGGTCACACGGGCCTGACCTCAAAGCAGAAATGCTCTCCCTCAATCAGCATTGGATTATCTTTAATCCTCATGCTGCTAGCATTAGTAAATAGAGAAGTATATCAAATTTACTTGCTTTAAACTATTTTTTTTTTTTTATTTCTTTAGTTACTTTCTGGTTTACAGGCCTAGGCAAATGATGGAATACATTCCAGGAGTCGTGGGGAGGGGTTTTCTCAGTGGAGCACACCCTCCTGCCTGCATGTCTGAGGTAAGGGAAGATGGATTCTTCCATCTTCCCTTACTAAGTTAATGCTACATGAATAAATTTGCCCTTACTCAAGATGGCCAGGCCCAGAAATGCTATTAATTTCTCAGCAGAATAAAGCATGGAGACATGTATGAATGGGTGACTTTCCTTGGAATATTGAAAATGAATTAAAAAGTATTTTTGACTGTGGTGCACAGATGCAGTTCCGTTCCACTTTAAAGTGTGTGTTATTAGGAGAGGGCTGTGTTCTTTGCAATGTATCAAAGTAGGCAGGGCTGACAACATTTGCTTTTGAAGGCAGGTAGAACCACACCATTTTCTGGCACAATAGTTATTTTTCTGTACTTGCAGTTTGTTTAAATCAATAAATCACGAAGAAATGTGTATGTATTACATAGATGTAAGAAAAATGCTTTGTATTATTTTGCCTTGACATATACTTTAAATCACTGACCAGTATCTTTTTATTGAACATTGTGTGGCTCATTCTCAAAGAATGCATGCAGTAAAGCTGGGTCAAATTAGGGATATATTTAGAAGGCAGTGAATATTGCATTCAACAAACAGTCACATAGGGTTAATCATGCCATGTAATTTAAAAACACATGCACAAGGAAGATGGACCTGTGGTAAATATTTTGTGAACTTTTAGGCCCCTTTCACACAGGCGGACCGTTCAGATCCGCCTGTCCGTTTTTTTGGCGGATCTGAACGGTCCCCCCATGCATTCCTATGGGGCATCGAATGTCAGCGGAGACATGTCCGCTGACATCCGACCTGATCCGATCCGTCAAATCTGGACGGATGGAAACCCTATCGGAACGGTCCGTTCCCATCCGATTCCCCCCATAGAGATGCATGGGGAACAGACAGCTGTGTCTCCGCACACAGCACAGAGACACAGCTGTCCTCCTGCTGCTCAGCAGGGGATCGGCGGCTCGATCCCCCGCTGAGAAAAATGGACTCCGTCCAACGGACGGAGTGTGTGAAAGGAGCCTTATACTTGCTGCTTTATAAATATGCCCCTCCTTTTCACATTACAATTAATTCATAACCATTTTATTTAAACGAAAGAGCTTGCTTTTAGCAAAAAAAAAGTAAAGAAAAAAAAAAAAAAAAAAAGTATAACACAAAAACACACTGTTCGTAACATTCCTAGATGTTCCTCACATTAATGTGACCAGCAGTAGAAGATGCATGCCACCATATTAAACTAGGACTAACAAGCCTCTGATATTTTTCAGAACTGGAAAATAATTTGTGGAATGTAGTTAGACTTTATAGTTCTAAAACATATTCCTGTTGAGATGTATGAAGTTCTATCCCATGAGATCATTAAACTATCACACACTCCATATCACCCCCTCTAGTCCTGTGGAGGGAACTAGAACGATCAGAACAAAGCAGAATCTCCAGTATATGGAGGTGTTTGTTGTCACAGGTGCTAGTGACAAATGGAATAGCCATGCTGAAAGGCTGACCTCAAACTTTTTGCAATTAAAATCCAAACTTTATTTCTAGGTCTGAGAATAATTTCGGAGCACGTCTAACATTTGAAAAAGTGTTACTAACATGAACAGTGAGGTAGCAAGTAACTGCGAAGCTTCACCCCGTTTTATTCTGTTCTACTCCTGAGTAGAAATGGCAAAATGAGTACACACGGGCATTGTGGGAAGAAAGACAAAAGGAAAAAAAGGTTATTTGAACCTATATATTTTGCCCAATGAAGAAAAAAAAAAAAAAAAAAAAAAAAAAAAAAAAGAACTTAACTACTTGTCACAAATATGGGTAATTCAAACTAAGCATATGATGAAAAAGTAGTTCAGAGGGCACATTCACTATGAAAATAGCATGTCAATATGGTCAGTAAAGAGATAAAGGCTGTTCAAATTATTTGCAGATTTCAGCTTTTCCAATAAACTCAAGTTTTGGCATTCATCATACTCCTCCATAGCCTCCCAATGTGATGGGTAGCCTAACTACTCATGAAGATGGCTCAGAAAGTAAAAAAAAAAAAAAAAAAAAACTGAAAATTGATGTTATCAAATACTTACCTCAAATTTTATTTTCCCGAACGCCATGGCAGCATACAATGGGTAGACTCTGCCCTTGCTTCTACCTCACAGGGCCCCTCTCTGAAATTCTGAGGCTGATGCAGTCCATGTGTCCCATAAGTAGACTTTTCAATTACTGGGTGGGTTAATATGCTGCACAGAGTTAAATTAGGAAAGGAAAACTGTGGTAAGTGTTTGATAACAGCATACAATGGGAAATAACTAGATCCATATAAGGATAAAATGCTTTAGCCAACAAACTACCAACCAAAATAACCGGATAAGGCCACCAGGTTGCCTCCACAGTGAACCATTAAAAAGGTATTAGCGGAGGACCAGGTCATCGCACAAGTTCCTGGAGATGGCCAATGGTAAGTGGATGATGTAGCAATTACCAGCTAGAAACTGGTGACAACACAAGTCAAATAATATATCACCAGCATATTAGGGGTTCTGGTTGAGTGTGCTGCCATCGCTTCCATAAGAGACAAACCCTAGCCCTATATTCAGCAATGAACCTGGATGAGGTTTTCTTCTCTCTAGTGTTGCCAAAAGAAGTGACAATGATGGCCTACATCTCTAATGAAACCAAAGCTTGTGAGTAAGCTTGAAGTAGTCTGGCATCTTGCAAATAGAACTGGTTATAGTAGTATTCCTACATGTCTCGACAGCAAAATGGCCACCTGGACTACACAAACATGGCCGCCGTGTATAGGAATACACAGGCTACAACAACATGGCAGCAACTCAAGGCATACAGGGACCAAGGAGGGAGACCAGATCAAGGCAAGATGGGGGGCCCTGGCAGGAGCCCCTACCAGGCACAACCCCCCCTACACAGTCGATTGTCCGGTTGCCGGCGGTGCACCCCCCCTGCCCCCCCCCATCACTAGCAAGTGCCCTGCCCCCACCCCAGAAACAGTGACCAGACCACCCAAAACAGCCCCAACATATGTGAAGGGGGGGCAGGTGAGGGACTCAGCAGGGGGGGGGGTGCCTGCGGGAAGGAGGGGAAGCCAGAGGTCTGACCATCACAAGGATGGGCCAACGTCCACCCCAAAACCATCCAAGGGGAGGAGGGGGGACAACTACTCACCATACCAGGAACCAGGCAGGCACCGCTCCAGACAGAATCCCTCTCCATCAAAATGGGGGGCTTTTGGCCAGAAGAAAAACTGCGACTTGGGCTGAGACCCGGTTGTATGCGACCTCGGGAGGCGTTTGACTCGCAAGCCAGCCCTCCTCCAGTGGGGCTATGTCACGGCCGACCTAGTGCGGAGTAGAGTTCTGTGTGCGCTCGATGGCCAGACTGGGATGACCACTGGATCTAGATTATACAGCCCATTGCCCAGTCCTGCAGTTGATTGTAGATCTCACAGGAAAAATCCAGGAGAAAAAACATTTCTATCTAAAAAGAAAACAAATGCCAGGACCAAAGATCCCAGCAAGAACAAGGCCCTTACTCCTGACTAGGCAGAAAAAAAAAAAACTGAGTGGCTATAGCAGAGAGAGGGAGCATACCCCCTGGGACTGCCCATGGGTGTAGCCAGATTTCTGCCTAGTGTCCTACTCCTGTAAGGGAAAGAATAACACAATGGTTATGAATACCAGGAGCAGTGTTCGTCAAACGAAAGATAAATATTTGTGCAATTATTGTTTTTCTAAAAAGTGTACTTCTCCTTTTGGCCCCTTTCACACTTGTGCAACCTAAAAGTTGCGTGATTTTTACATGACTTGAAGCAACTTCACAAGCGTGAAAGGGGCCTGAAGGAAATACTATGCTGCTCATTTTCACAGGCGCTGATTGAGCAAGGTTAGCTGAAAGGGATGAACATGCTTTTTTTCCTACACAGCAAATGTACATGTCAAGAGACTTCAGCCAGCTGAACGGGTTTGTAATTGCTTATTAGACGTTAGAAAAATTGCAAGCCTAAGGCCCCTTTCACACATACAGTCCGTTCAGTTCATCAGTTCAGTCACGTCAAATGTATCAGTTTCATCCGTTTTTCATCAGTTTTTCATCCGTTTTTCATCCGTTTTTCGTCAGTTGTTATCAGTTGTTATCAGTTTTTCATCCGTTGTCATCCGTTGTCATCCGTTTTTCATCCGTTGTTATCCGTTTTCCGTCCGATCCGTTTTTTTGACGGATGAAAAATAGGGCATTCATCCGTTCAAAAAAATGGACATTGACGGAAGTGGATGAAAACGGATGTTAACTGATGATCATCAGTTGTCATCCGTTTTTACATAGAGATGCATTGATGTCCGTTTTTCATCCGTCAACGGATGGATGAAAAACGGACAAACGGACAGCATGTGTGAAAGGGGCCTTAATGGGAAGCAAGCCCGATTGTCCGCACAAATTTCAGTGTAAAATTTAACAATTGCCAGCACAATCTAGTAGAAATAACATACTAGCAGGTAGAAAATATCAGTACATATGCAGCAGACTCAAAATCTACCATTTCAAGTGGTTGGTAGGACATCACATCTTCTGTCCTGGTCTTTATGTAAATGTAAACACATTTTTGAGCAGTAAAAAAACAAATGGCTCACAAGTGTAAAATGTGCTGCTGCTTCTAATAAAGCCAATTCCAGAAGAATGAAACAAGCAGGCAAGTCAAGCATTGCATAATAAACATTCTTAGGTCTGCAGTAAGCAACAGACCTTGCCATTTATAGGAAAAAATAAAGATTTTCTAGGAAATCCTAACTACAGGATTTATTCCATTCCATTAGGTCTGTTTATCTAAAGAACTTATCATCTGGCTTCCTTGCATGACCACAGTGGCGTGCTTAGAGATGAAGCTCGCCCTAGGTGTGTAATCGTAACAGCCCAAACCACCAAACCACTTCTAATGACAATCAAATTGCGATGGCAGATGTTTTAAAGTGCACGCACACACCACAGTGAATAGCATTCTGTGCACGCCTCCACTTAGGATATGTGCACATTACATCTATTTTTTTGTGAGCTACAACAGTACCTAGATGCTAAAGGTTATATACAGATCAGCTCCCTAGCACTGAGGCCAAGTTTACTGTAGGGTGAAGCTGTGGATGAAATTGCATTATGTGTTAGGACTAGTTTGTCTTCTGGAATCAACATAAACAGAACATTTCCGGATAAAGGCTTAATCCAATGCTACAGGCCCAACATCCTTAAAAATCTCTTCCAAGTATTACAGACAAAACACACAGTAGTCAAAGTAATCACTGATTGATATTGAAGAGAACTCTCAAGCAATCAACGAAGGGCGGTTTCCAGGGAAAAAAAAAAAAAAAAAGAAGTCTCCTGGAAGCTATCCGCCATAGAATAACTTGGTAAACCTGCAACTGTGCTTTAGGGGGTCCTAACTTATTATCATGATACCTGGTCGGAAGCAAATTACCTTCCATATGTTGTACAAGTGCCAAATAACCAGAGATTTTTTTCACTTTTCTTTTTTTTTTTAAATTGGAGTTAAATAAATCGTTTACAGCAATATACAGTATTGTACATGTAGCCAACCATGGATACCCGAGTATCAAACCAATATGGGCCTGTTGGGACACTCCATTCCAAAATTAAAAGAATCAATATGGAGTTGCCCCCATATTTGTAACTAGAACAGACTCCAGATTTCTGAGTAAGCGTTTGATGAGATTTTGGAGTATGTGAAAATGTGCACCCATTCACCAAAAGAGTATTTGTGGGGTCAGGCAATAATGCGGAATAGAAAAAGACTTGACATGTGTTTCAATTAATCCCACGAGGTGTTCAGTTTGTTTGAGATCAGGGCTCTATGAAAGCTACTAAAGTCCTCGTACACAAAACTCAAGGCATGTCTTTATGAACCAAAACTACTGTATGTGCAGACGTTTGCCATAAGGTTGAAAGTGCACAACTGTCTAAATGTCTTTGCATGCTGTAAGAGTACCCTTTCTTGGAAACTCATTCAGCAGTAGTAGACAAAACCAATTCCTGTTTTTTTTAAAGGATTTCATAGTAGAAGACCCATACAACACTTTACGAAATATGCCAGAGTAGTATGACTACGGACTGATGCCAGGCTAAACTACTGGATATCAAACTTTAAGGGTAGGTAGCATTCAGGGAAAATGAATTAAACAGGTTCACATTTTAAAGTGTCATTAAACCCACATCAATAAAAAACAATCAAACAATACTGTATTACATGTTATTCACACTCACTAAGGGATTTGTTCTCAATTTTCTGCAAAACACCTGGTTGGTCCATTTTGGTCTCCCTCACCTGTTCATGTCCCCACTGCAGTTGAGGATTTTGTAGAGCAGTGTTGGCAGCCAGTGCACATGCTCAGTTTTCAGTGTATTATCTACCCTGAGCATTATCTCCCTATCCCATCTAAACAACCCATGTGACTGTAGAGTGGGGGTATACACAAGGTAAAGGACAGCCCTCTCTCTCCTCCTCAATGTTCACTAACCAGCTAAACACAATGGGGGTGGGATATTACAGCTTGACTGATCGAGGGGTCACCTCCATGCTATTCTAAGACAAAGGCTTGAGGGGCCTAACAGTCTGTCACTGCCAGAAATTCATCCACGCAATGATATTACCAAAAAATTAGATTTTTGTCTTACCGTAAAATCCTTCTCTCTGATGTTCATTGACGGACACAGCTCCAGAATCTTCCCAAGCATTGGGACGTCCCAAAGCAGTGTTAACCATGAGGGGTGGAAAAAAACACAAGACAAAATTCCCAAAAAGGCTAAACCTAGCCAACCAGGTAACATGGAAACTGGAGCTCACCTGAAAACAATACACCCTCAAAGAGGACCGGGTCCTCTCCAACAGCAGCCTGCAAAACCTTGCGGCCAAAAGCAGCATCCGCAGATGCCAGTACATCCACTTTATAAAATTTTGTGAAAGTGTGCACAGACGACCAGGTAGGCGCCTTGCAAACCTGTATCACTGACGCCTGATGGCGGAAAGCCCAAGGAAACACTAAGTGCCCGAGTCGAAAGCGCCTCAACAGGGAATGGAGGACCCTGACCCTTGATGGAGTAGGCCTGCATCCCCGTCTGTCTTGTCCATCTAGAAATGGTCGCTGCAGACGCAACCATCTGTAAGGACAAACAGTAGGGCTGATTTCCTAAACTACTCAGTTGCTGCAAGGTACACCCTGAGTACCCGACCCACATCCAGAGAGTGCAAGGCAATCCCCCCAAGATGTTTAGACTTCGGACACAGGGAAGGCAACAAGGTCTTCATTCAGATAGAAACCAGAAACAACCTTAGGAAGGAAAGACCAGGGAGAAGCACCACTTTATCTCTGTGAGCACCAGGTAAGGTGAACGACAAGACAACGCAGCCAGCTCCAACACCCTGCGTGCAGAAGTAATAGCCATCAAGAAGGCTACCTTCTGGGACAATGTAAGAAGAGGAAGCTCGCAAATATATTTTTTAAAGGCAGTTACTGGAGAACTGACAGCACCAAATTGAGATCTCACAGAGGCAATGGAGACCGTACTGGGGGAACCAAGTGGCGAACCCCCTGAATAAAAGGTGCGAACCAAATAATGCGTAGTCAAAAGGACAGTGACGGAAGACCGCCAAGGCCGAAAACCTGGCCCTTGACAGTACCCAAGGTCAGGCGCTGTTCAACACCTCGTTGGAGGAATGCCAAAATCTGAGCCACCAAAAAGGGATCAGGGATGACCCCCAAGAGACT
Source organism: Pelophylax lessonae (assembly GCF_965119305.1). NCBI lineage: Eukaryota > Metazoa > Chordata > Amphibia > Anura > Ranidae > Pelophylax > Pelophylax lessonae. The sequence continues at coordinate 183,780,002 of NC_138770.1, forward strand.
CAACACAACGCAATGTACGTCTTCTAGGCACAATGGTAAGTCTTCCTAGAGGTAGATTTTCTAGCCTTTAACAGCGTGGGAATCACAGATTCAGACAACCTCCTATCCTTCAGCACCTGGCTTTCAACAGCCAAGCCGTTATGGCCAGTGACTGTAAAGCAAGATGGAAGATTGGCCCTTGGTACCAGATCGGCGTACCAAGACCGACGAGGCTAGTCTGGAGCCACTAGGATGACTGGATCCCTTCTGCCTTGATCCTTTGCAGAAGACTCGGCAGAAGTTTTAGCTGGGGAAAGGCGTATATCAGATGATACTGGCCCCCAAGGAGCCACCAGTGCGTCCGTGGCGTCGGCCAGAGGATTCCGAGACCTTTCCTCAATTCTTTGTACCTTCCAGTTAAGCTGAGAGGCCAACAGGTCCACCTCAGAAGTTCACATCTCAACCTTAGAATGCCAGCTACCTCCAGAGCCGCCAGGACACTTCTTGTTCCCCCTTGGTGATTGACATACGCCACGGCCATGGCATTGTCCTATTGAATTCTTACCACCCCTAAAAGGCGATTTGTCCAATAAGCCAGACAAATCTTATTGCCCGAAGTTCCAGTATATTGAATGGTAGTCTTGACTCCTCCAGAGTCCAGACCCCTTCAGCACATCCGTGCCCAAAACACCTCCCCACACGGACAGACTGGCAACCATGGAGACCACTGTCCAGTACAGGGGAAAGGAGGATTTGACCTGTACAAGCGACAGACTGAAGCCACCAATCAGGGACCCTTACGTATCCCGGCTCAACCGGATCAGATCTTCTAGACACTGCGGATTCTTGTCCCACTTGGCAAGAATCTCTTTGCAGAGATTTTGAGTGGAACTGTGAAAATGGAACCACCTTGAAGGTAGACACCATCAGGCACAGAACCCGCTTGCAAGTCCCGAAAGATAACTGACTGCTGGACAACAGGAGCCAAATCACATCCTGCACCTTTTGGAATTTTTTCCCCTGGAAGAAACACACTGGCTGAAGCCAAGTCCAGAGTCAGGCCCAGATAGTCCAACTTGGTGGACGGAACCAGAGCAGATTTTTGGAAGTTCAATTTCCAACCAAACTCCTGCAGAGTCCGTACAGTAATTTCCAGGTTGACCTTCAGAGCAGTCGGAAACTCTGCTCGCAGAAGAAGAGCGTCCAGGTACCCAGCACCGCAATCCCTCGCTGCCGCTACAATGCCTACACCGGGGCCAACACTTTTGAGAATACCAGAGGAGCTGAGGCGAGACCAAAGAGTAATGCCCTGGAGGAAACGCTGATGACCAACATATATTGGAATATGAAGGTAAGCGTCCTTTGATGTGGGAATGCCACTACCACGCAAATGGACTCCATTTGGAACTTCTGTACTCGCAAAGCGGTTCAAAGCCCTAAGGTCCAGGATTGGATGTACCTTGCCTTTCTTCCTGGGAAAAGTAAACAGGTTTGACTAGAAATCTTGAAAACGTTCCAATTTTGAAAATGGAACAATCACCCCTTGTAGTAGAAAGTCTTGCACTGCCCCGAAGAGACCCCGCAGGCGGTCCGGGGACAAAGGCAGGTTGAAAGGAAAGAAACTCATTGGAGGACAAGACCAGAACTCGATCTTGTTGCCGGACCGAATCAGCTCGTGGACCCCAGTCTTGACTCAGGGTGGTCCACGGGCCTGGAAAGAAGCAAAGACATCCCCCAACCTCAGACATGGAAGAGGTCTGGAAGAAATGGCCTCTTGTAACTTCCCTGGGGGTCCTGACAGACTTAGATCCTTTGTCTTGAGATCCTGAGAGACAAAAAAGGCTGCATATGAGGCGAGAAAAAAAAAAAAAAAAGGGCCCACGTCTGCGACCAGACTCATTGCCCCTGGCAGCCTGTGGAAGAAGAGTACTCTTCCCCCCCTGTAAGACCCTTAATGAGAACATCCATATCATGAACCAAAGGACCACTGCTGTCACGGACAGCCTAGAGACTAAGGGAGCTGCATCGAGAAAGGCATCACAGACAAACTGCAACCCCTGGACCGACTGGTCCGCCAGCCATGCAAAGGCAGGGGGAAGCTGTCCCCCCTCCCCCTCCAGATCCTTGCGCAAAAGCTTTGCCCACTCCAATAAAGTCTGGAACACCAATGCTATAGTGAACGGCAGCGTAAGAAACTGAATCGGCCACAGTAAACTGAATCGGCCACAGTAAACATGTGGCGGACCAAAGTCTCGGCTCTCCTGTCAAAGGAGTCTTTAAAAGCTGGAGACTCCTCTACCTGATCAGAGTGGATTTATTCAGCCTGGAACCTTAGACTATGCCACAGGTGGGACTGTCCACTTTACCAGGGACTCGTCAAAGGATTACGGTCTAGCAAAACATTTAGGCACGGACCTATTGCGTTTAGGTCTCTGACTTGCGACAATTTTGTAAAAATAGGCGGGAAAAGGGAATACCTCTGCCGCTTTTGGGGAGCTGCGGGTACCAAAGGGGACCGGCACCTCCAACTCAGCAGTATCCTCCATTTTTAAAGTTGCCCGCACCGATACAATCAGTGCATCCACCAGCGCTGTTTCATGTGCGGCTGCAGAAGAAGAGGAGTCATCCTCACTAACAGAGCACTCAAAATGCGTGGAAGTAGACCCTAGTAGGGTCACTACATACTAAGCTCACCCCGAAAAATAATCAGGGGAGATTACCGACTGTGATCCCACAACGTGACGCTGACCAAGGGTCCACAAGTGGACCATCTATGAGACCTCGTAAAAGACAAGGGGATCACCTTAAGAGCCCACCATAGAGAACATAATAGAAGATAGTCCCTCTTAAAGGTGGGCTGCCCGCTGTGACGTGGACGCATAGGCAGGGTACCCTCGCTCACCCAAAGCGCCACCTGGTTCCAGGGAGGTGCCAAGCTGACCATATGGCCCAACGGCGGTGCCCAACTCTGCCGCAGGGCCTAGTAGGCCGTAGCCTGCGGCCTAAATTTTAAGGGCGCACCGCCGCCAGGACGTGAGCCCCAGCGGATCTGACCACCCAAGGCAGCAGAGGGGAAGGTGGATGACCACAGGGGAGGCAGTGGCTTCAGCCATCCTCACAGGGGCCATATCACATTGGTTCCGCCAAGTAGGCCGCAAAGCTGCGGCCTAAATTTTAGGCCGCATCGGGCTGTGTGAGGCACGTACCTGTGGATGGTAAAACATCCACTCCCCCAACCCAACAACCACTGCAGGGAGCCCCAAGGACATCCCTGCCCTAGTCACCAACCCCCAGGATAGCAGGGAACCCTGCTCAACCCCCCGTTGCGCCCAGTCAGCATCAGCAGCTCAGCCAGCAGCCCGGTCAGCAGCAACTACAGCCAACCCTCCAAAGGAGCATGTGGCCCAGCCAGCTCAAATCCGCACCTGGGGAGGGGAGGAGGGGGGCCAAAAGACCCACAGTAACTGTTTAGAGGGGCTGGGGGAAAGGGGGGGGAAAGGGAGGGGAACCCGGGGTTCCGACCGCCCTAGGGAGGGGCCCATGCCCACCCCAAAATACCACCAGAGGAGAGGTGGGGGACACTCCTTACCACACCATGGAACCAGGTGGGCACCGCTCCAGGCAGACCAACGCACAATGGGGGTGCTGCGGGCCAACAGGCACACTGACAGGCCAAAACCAGGTTGTATGCGCCCTCGCGAGACGTTTAACTCGCAGACCAGCCCCCATCCAGTGGGGCTATGTCGCAGGCGACCAAGTGCGGAGCGGAGGCCTGTGTGTGCTAGCTGACTGGGCTGGGGAGACCTTAAGAATCTAGAATATCCAGTCCGTCGCCCAGTCCAGCATTCATTGATTGATTGTAGTTCTCACAGGAACAGAGAATAATAAAAAGGAAAAAATTCAATTTCAAAAAGGAAAAAATGCTAGGACCAGAGCTCCCAGCAAGGAACTAGGTCCTTACTCCTAACTAGGCAGAAAAAAAAAAACTGAATGCCTATAGCAGAGCGTGGGAATATATCCCCTGGGACTGCCTCCTAGGCGTGGCAAAGCTTTTTCCTGTCTAGTGTCCTACTTGTGTAGGGGGCAGCATAACCCAATGGTTAAGAAGATTCTGAAGCTGTGTCCATCAATGAACAAAACAGAAATACAGATTTTATATCAAATATTTTGTATGAATTTAAAACAGTTTATAGATATGAATTTTTTAATGGCAACATGTTCAAAATAAAAAAAATAATGCTTTTGGGATACAGAGGACTAGAAGCTCCCATGCTTACATTTCCCTTAGACAGGCTGGGAAAGAACTTATGTGACAGCTGTATATTGATTAGGAAAGGTCCTTAGATTTTTTTTTTTTTATAAAATAATTACAGTGCCATCATCCACATACAGAAAGATAAGCGATAATGTAAATTAAACAGTGTGTGTTTAGTTTAGTATTAGTTTGAAGAAAATCTTTGAAAATGCTGAAATATGAAGGCAGAGTTCAATTCCAGGCATTGATATTTTTACAGTTACATTGGTCCAGTTTGGACGAATGTAACTATAGATATACCATACCTGCTGGATTTTAATAGAAGCTCGAAATCACTGTAGTAGACACAGCTAATCCAATGATCTCCACGAGCCTTGGGTTCTGGGACCAGCGGCTGCTTGATGGCGTTGAGAATGCTTTTCATCTTGTCAATTAATGCAAACAGTTTTCTGATTGGACGCAGTGGAGAACAGCCATCACATTCACCCTCATCCAATCAAGCTGGACCAATGTAACTATGTAAAAAAAATCCATATCTGGAATTCTTTAAGTGCCGGTTCACATTTATGAGATTACGGAACGCTGCGAATATACAGCGTGTTCCCGCATCGCATCCGCAGCACAGGCAGTTCACACTGCCATATGCGATACGCTGGGGTTGTCAATTCAGAGTTAACGATACCCCTAGATCAGATCGCATATTTCAGTGCGATCTGAGAGTTCGCACAGAATCGGATTGCACTAGTGTGAACCACCATGCCATCCGATTCTGCTGCGGACCAAAAACAAAAAAAGGGTCCTGTGCGTGTTCAGTGCGATTGCGGTGCGAATTCAGCCATACAAACTGTATGGCTGAATTTGCACCTGGATCTGGGGGTGGGGTATTTGGAAACTAGTTTATAGTTTATGTATCTGGGGCTGTGGACAGGGCCGAACTGGGAATAAAATTCAGCCCAAGAAATAATTTCATACCAGCCCCATAGCATTATTATACCAGCCCAACAGCATAACATCATTATTTTCTTGTTCATAAAAGAGAAAACCATGCATTTTAATTCACATTTGAAGAGTGTATTATAGATAAGACAGATATGAAAGTATATAGGAATATATATTAGGGATCAACTGATTATTGGCAAGGCCGATATGCACTTTCCTTGATATATCGGAATCGGGCCAGGAGGTTACCGATACTGCCGATATTTCGGGAAAGTGCATGTACTGGAGTGATGCCTGCAGCTAGAGGCATCACCCCGGTACCGGCGTCCATAGCCGACGGTCGGCTGTCTTGTAATGACAACCGATACGGCTGAGAAGCCGCTCGACGGTCATTATAAGGAGCAGGAGGGGACGCCCCACGGCTTGCCCGGGTCTCCTGTCCCACCGACAACATTCAAAACAGCCTAACTTGGCATTTTCAATGCTTTTAAGTGCAGAGGAGGGTTTTGGGGAATTGGGACCCCCAATTCCCTCCACAACAGTACCAAGTGATAATAAAAAAAAAAAAAATGAATATGTACATACAAGAAATGCAGGGGGCCACGGGCATGGTGCAGGAGATGCAGGGGGCCGCGGGCATGGTGCAGGAGACGCAGGGGCCGCGGGCATGGTGCAGGAGACGCAGGGGCCGCGGGCATGGTGCAGGAGACGCAGGGGCCGCGGGCATGGTGCAGGAGACGCAGGGGCCGCGGGCATGGTGCAGGAGACGCAGGGGCCGCGGGCATGGTGCAGGAGACGCAAGGGACGCGGGCATGGTGCAGGGCTGAGGGCATGATGCAGGATATTTAGAGGCTGCAGGTATGGTGCAGGAGATGCAGAGGTTGCGCAGGGGTCTTACTTACCCATCCCCGAGGCGCCTTACATTTAAAAATGCGCCACACTTTTTCGCATGTGCCGCCTGCCTGAGTGCATACGGGCTTTCCTGATGTGCAGTGTACATGTCAGGCTGGCCGTCGCTGATGTTTGGTCAGCTCCAGGGCAAGGTGACTTGCCGGCCTACCGGGAATTTTCCCGGTTGGCCAGTCCGGCCCTGGCTGTGGAATGGTTTCTGGGCATACTGGTGCGCATGCCCTGGCTAATCAAGGCTTATTGTGGACATGTTCCAACATACAGACGAGAGGCAGGATGGGGAATTCCTGTGACTACTAGCCACACTGATAAGACTTGTCTAGATGCCTAGCTAATAACTGGATTAATGTTTAAAAGGTTGTCATGTTTTGAGGAGTTGTAGGTCTTATCTTAATAATGCTAATATAATATCCCCAAGAGGAGACTGTCCTCCTGAGGGTATAAAGTACATGTCTGGGTTTCATTAAACAGTGATTCCTTTGGTTTTACCTCAACATCTTGTCTGTGTATGATGCTTGGGGTAAAGGGCTGGTATTAGCTACCATTCTACTGGAACGGTTTAAAGGGCAGGAGGCACCGTTTGCTGGAGGCACCCAGTTTGGGTGCCAGGCGGTGCGTCACATGGGCACTCACAGGTATTGGAAAAAGCATGGATAATAATTTAAGGCTTTATACACCAATGATTTGGTGGTCCACAGCCCACCTTTTGAGCAAGGTTGCATATGCCTTAGTGTGCACCCAGGACTGTGTGTGTAAAACACACACACACAGGTTAGAGGCCCACAGACGAATTTGGTAATCTCTGTCATGGTTCAGGGAAGCAAAATTTCAGATTCCCATCAAGAATTTATGCTGAATGCACTGACCACATAATCTGCCAGTCAGCAATAAAAAGCCACATCATCATAACAGTCACGTAGTCTGTGTTCTATAGATGTTGCAACTATAAAAATATTTTCTTTGGCCCAGAACAGTAACCAAAAACTTGACTTTGTTACTTATTGACCCTATTGAGCAATCCCAAACTTTAACATTTCATTGACAAAAACAATCAACACTAGTAAAAAGGGGGATAAAATTGGGTTTCAGTTAAAGTGGTATTAACCCCAAAAGCAAACATTTATTATAATACAGCGTATCATTTCTTAGATGTGATGGCTGTACTTTCCTTTTTTAGACTTTTCTTCTATTTTGATCTGGCCAAGCTCACCAGCAGAATACATCAGTTACAGAGATGAGAAAAAACATATTTAACATGAAGGGGTGCTTACAATGATCCTCTTATGTAAAACCTTTATCCCAAAAAGGATACAACTTTGCTGTAACCGCATGCAATGTATTATCTGGAGTTTGGCTTTGATGTGTTAGTGTATTTAAATCTGATAGTACATCTAAATCTCCCCTCCTGTCAGACTGACAATGCTGCTGTGCAATGGTGCCCCCTGTGCTCCATCTAGAGGGGGGGGGGGGGGCAATCTAACACAGGAGGTGTGCTATTGGCCAGTTCATCAGTAAAACAGAAGGAAAAAAGTCTAAGAAAAGAATACTGATGCAGTCAAAACATTTGATTGTTAAGCTGCAATTATGTTTTTGGTTCTGGGCTTAAAGAGGAAGTAAACCTTCCTCTGACACTTTTACCTATAGGTAAGCCTGTGATAAGGCTTACCTATAGGTACTGTAAATATCTCCTAAACATGTACAGTTTAGGAGATATTTACCTTACATGCAGCCAGTGACGTCACTGGCGCATGCGCTCTGAAGGAACGGCCGCTCGTGCCGTTCCTTCAGAGCCCCGTGCTGTGACCGTCGGCTCCTGCGCGCGGGAGTGAAATCACCGCGGCTCTGGCCAATCAGATGGCCGGATGCCGCGATCCCGGAAGACGGGCGACTGGACATGTCGCCTGTCAGAGGTAAGCGGGCGGCACAGCGGGGGCTCGTTCTAAGGTAAGTATTTCATAATAAGCTAGTATGCGATGCATACTAGCTCATTAGGTCTCTCTTTCAGGGTGAAAAAAATATAATTTTTTTTTTCGGTTTACAACCTCTTTAATACTGCTTTTAAGCTTAAATGCCAGCAACTGGTTTTCGGTTTCAGAAAGTTTAACATTTCAGGCAGGTTTTAAATTTGTCTGTATCCCCTATTGAGATTTTCCCTCACGACAACACCCATTTACAATACCTTTGTGAAAGGAAGGCACTGCTAGCCTAACCCTTCCTCATGCGATTAAAAATGTGTAGGTTTGTCTGTGTCCCTGTTGAGTAGATTACTTTATCATTTCTTGTTCTGGAAGTGGCAGAACTACCCTGCAAGGACAGTTCGTAATAAAAACCTCAGAGGGCCTTTAACCTTTCCCTGTTCTATTCATAAAATAAGGCATTTTGGCTGAAGCTAGGCCTTCGTAGGGGTTGAGGTGCAAGGAATGCCGGTGGGGGACCAGGGCTGCTCTGTGCAAAGCCATTGCACAAAGCAGGTAAGTAGAACGTTTTTTTTTTCCCCTTAATTTTCTTTAGAATCAATTTAATCACACAGTATAGGACTGGATTCCTCGACCATGGGACATCCCTAGGCAATAATTTGAGGGATGGGCAACAAAATCAAAACAACGCAACAGGCCCAGGGGAAAGAATAAGGGGCAACTGACCAAAACAGAGTCACAGCACAAGCGCCTTTAAGTCAAAGCATGGTTTAGCAGAGGCTCAAATAGCCAGCTGTCCAAAAAAAAAAAAAAACCTGGTGTAGAAAAGATGAAGACAAAAACAGGAGATGGCCCTGCGACTTGTGAGAAGGACAGATGTGAGATGCTGTAAAAATCCCAACATCTTTGAAGAATGGGCTCCGATATGGAGGTCAGAAGTCTAGAAAAAGTGGGAAAAATAACCACTCAGCTAAGTGGAAGAGGAGGGAGGAATCCCACAGAAGGACAGCCCTGTAAGGAACAGAGGAGGGGTCAGTTTGCAACAGAATATGTAGAACATAGCCAATGACAGTCCTGATACTACCTACAAGGTGGATCATAATTTTTTGCTAGGCTTTCAAGGCAGAACATGGTGAGGGAGAATAACAATGCCAAAGAAGGCGATAAGAAGAGCCCCAGGGAAGCAAGACAGGCTTATTTCCAGGACACTTTGCCCCCATGTAGTACAAGTAAAGGAGGGGGGAGCCAAGGCAGAACTACAGCTGCCAAAGCAACAGGAGAGGTTTTCATCCTTACAGTGGCTAATTTAAGGAAGTAACCCCTTTGAGTACAAAAGGAGGGATTTGTGTGGACAAGAGCACATGAGAGAGAGAAAAAAAAAAAAAAAAAAAAGAGCACAGGAAGTACAAAAGCCAAGGCATTAGGAAGAGGATATATACAGTGGGGAAAATGATTATTTGATCCCCTGCATATTTTGTAAGTTTGCCGACTTACAAAGAAATTAGGGGCCTATAATTTTTTATCATAGGTGTATTTTAAATGGAGACAGAATATCACAAAAAAACACATGATACAAATATTATACATTTAGTTGCAGCTCAGTGAGTAAAATAAGTATTAGATCCCCAAGCAAAACATGATTTAGTACTTGATGAAGAAATCCTTTTTGGCAAGCACAGAGGTAAGACCTTTCTTGTAGATGATTACCAGGGTTGCACAAACCTCGGGAGGGATTTTGATCCACTCTTCTTTACAGATCGAAATCCTTGAGGTTTCTTGGCAGTCGCTTGACAACTTGAAGTTTCAGCTCCCTCCATAAATTTCCTATAGGATCTGGAGACTGGCTAAATATTATAAACTGGGTTAGAGTTCAGTGAGTAAAATAAGCATTTGATACTCTACCAACCAACAAGAGAAGGGTACAAAAGAATTTAAAAGGCATTAGATATACAATGGAACACAGCGAAGACAGTCATCAAGCAGAAAAAAATATGGCACAACAGTGACATTACCAATAACTGGACGTCTGTCCAAAATTGATGAAAAGACAAGAAAAAACTGCTCAGAGAGGCTGCCAAGAGGCCTACAGCAACATTAAACGAGCTGCAGGAAAATCTGGCAAATACTGGCTGTGTAGTACATGTGACAACAATCTCATGTATTCTTCATATGTCTGGGCTATGGGTAGAATGGCAAGATTGAAGCCTTTTCTTAAGAAAAACATCTAAGCCCCGCTAAATTTAGCAAAAACACATCTGAAGTCTCCCAAAAGCATGTGGGAAAATGTGTTATGGTCTGATGAAACCAAGGTTAAAGTTTTTGGCAAGAATTCCAAAAGAGGTTTGGCCAAAAAAACACCACTGCACATCACCAAAAGACCACCATACCCACAGTAAAGCATGGTGGTGGCAGCATCATGCTTTGTTGCGGTTTTTCTTCAGCTGTAACAGGGGCCTTGGTCAAGGTAGAGGGAGTTATGAACATTTCCAAATACCAGTCAATATTGGCACAAAACCTTCAGGCTTCTGCTAAAAAGCTAAACATGAAGAGGAACATCATCTTTCAGCATGACAACGACCCAAAGCATACATCCAAATCAACAAAGGAATGGTTTCACCAGAAGAATAACGTTTTTGAATGGCCCAACCAGAGCCCAGTGCACAGGAGATGCCCTCGCAATCTGACAGATTGAGTGTTTTTGCGAATAAGAGTGGGAAACTATTGCCAAGTCAAGATGTGCCATGATGATAGACTCTTACCCAAAAAGACTAAGTGCTGTAATAAAATCAAAAGGTGCTTCAAGAAAGTATTAGTTTAAGGGTGTGCACACTTATGCAACCATATTAATTTTTGTTTTTTATTTGTACTTCGCTCAACCTAAACGTTTTCAGTTTGCTGTTCAAATGAGTTGTACAATTTATAGGTCACATTAAAAAGGTGGAAAAAGTTCTGAAATTATTTATCTTTTTCTCATTTGTTTACATCACAGAAACCTGACATCTTAACAGGGGTGTGTAGACATTTTATACCCACTGTACATCTAAATGTTTCAGAGAAGGATTGGGATAAAGTGTGGTGGTAAGATGAGACCAAAATTGAGCTCTGGCATTAACTTGACTCGCCACGTTTGGTGGAAGAAAAATGCTGACTATGACCCAAAGAATACCATCCTTACAGTCAAGCACAGAGGTGGAAAATAGAATTTTTGTAAGAACTTACCGTAAAATTATTTTCTCTTAGTCCTCTGGCTGTCGCCGCCCAATGGTATTAGCCTTCACTAATGGGTAATGGCGCACTCTGCAGGAGCAGGCTAGGCAGATAATTATCAGCTTAATACAAAAAAACTTTTGTACCTCAGCATGCCACTAGGGGGCCATCCCACAGCCATTACCAGAACCCAATCTGATATTACTTCAGTTTCGTAGCAAGCAGTACCGGAAGGCAACAACCCCCAGATCCAAAAACCAGAGGGGTGGGGGCGGCGACTGTCAGAGGACTCCGAAAATAAAATTTGCTGAGGTACAAAAGTTTTTTTGTATTAACCTGATAATTATCTGCCTAGCCTGCTCCTACAGAGTGCGCCATTACCCATTAGTGAAGGCTAATACCATGGGGTGGCCACTGTCAGAGGACGTAAGAGAAACATTATGCTTTGGGGCTGTTTCTCTGCTAAAAGGTACAGGCCGACTTTGCTGCATTGAGGGGCCGAAGGACGGGGCCACATATTGTAAAATCTTGGATGAGGATCTTCTTCCCTTAGCCAGAACACTAAAGATGGGTAACGAATGGGTTTTTCAGCATGACAATGACCCAAAACATACTGCCAAGGCAAAAACGGAGTGGCTCAAGAAGAAGCACATTAGGGTCATGTAGTGGCCTAGCCAGTCTTCAGACCTTAATCATACAGAAAAAAAAAAAAAAAAATGTATGGAGGGAGCTGAAACTTCAAGTTAAGCAACAGCCAAGAAACCTTAAAAGATTTAGTGAAGATCTGTAAAGAAGAGTGGACCAAAATACCTCCTAAGATGTGTGCAACCCTGGTAACCAACTACAAGAAACGTCTTACCTCTGTGCTTGCCAACAAGGGTTTCTTCATCGAGTACCAAGTCATGTTTTGCTTGGGGATCAAATAGTTATTTCACTCACTGAACTGCAACTCAATTTATCATATTTGTATTGTGTGCTTTTTCTGGATTTTTGGTTGATATTTTGTCTCCATCATTTAAAATACACCTATGATAAAAATAATAGACCCTTCATTTTTTTTGTAAGTGGAAAAATGTACAAAATCTGCAGGGAATCAAGTAATTATTCTCTCCACTGTAGAAGGTCTAACCAATGTTTGCAGGGTACCAAGATTAAGCATTTGGAAAATCCAAATGAAAAGTTGCAGATCAGGAACTGGAACCATTTCTATGGGGGAAGAGCAATATGCATATCCCAAGGGGAGAAGAGCACCCAACCTAGGAGGTTGAAATGTGCCTAACTGGCAGCAGTGGCGGCCGGTGCGTTGGGGGCGCAGGGCGCCGCCCCCCCCCCATCCATGTGTCCGGCCCCCTAATCTGCATGCGGGGCGCGGACGCATGGAGTTCAATGGGACTTTTTTTTTAGTCACCTGATTGGAGCCAGAGGCTCTAATAGGCTTCAGAAAAGGGCGGACCCAGGGCGCAGAGCAGTGTGCCCCGAGCCCACCCATTGTGTGACAATAGCGAATGAAAATTCGCTATTGTCACATGGATCCTCCTCCTGGCCAATCAGGAAGCGGGTCCGATACGCGCTTCCCGATTGTCCGTAAGGCAAACCCCATGCCATTGGCCAAGGAGGAGGCGGGAGGACTGAGGACTTGGAGACGCCGGGGGACTGAAGAGAAGCCGCCGCCAGTGCACTGGTCTCCGGGGGGGGGGGGGGGGGACTTGGCACGCTGTTCACTCTGCATTGAAAGGGGGGAGGCTGGCATCTCTGCACTGAAAGGGGGGCACGCAGGTCCCTGTGCATTGAAAGGGGGGCACGCAGGTCCCTGTGCATTGAAAGGGGGGCACGCAGGTCCCTGTGCATTGAAAGGGGGGCACGCAGGTCCCTGTGCATTGAAAGGGGGGCACGCAGGTCCCTGTGCATTGAAAGGGGGGCACGCAATGCCTTAATTACTGAAGCCCCTTTCACATTTTTGTGACCTCAAAGTCACGCAATTTTTTTACAGTGTGTAAAGCAATGCCTATTACATTTTTCTGTTTGCCCCCCCCCCCCCCCCAAAAAAAAATTGAGCACTAGCCGCCACTGACTGGCATTAAATTAGAAATGCTGGGAGATCTCTGGGTGAGGGTCTATAGAGCAGTCATAACTAAAGATGCTTTGTGAGAGAAGGAAAGTGTCGGGGCAGCTACAAACCTACGTGGGAGGGGAAAGAAATTCACCGGGGAGGACTGAAAACAGGGGCAATGCAACCCTGGATAGGACCAGCGATGTGGATAAGGAAAGAAAAGATTGCCCTTATATTCTCAGAGTTTCAATATGCCTTTCCTCCTGCAAAAGTCCCGCATGCAGGACTTCTGGTGTGCTTTCAGAAAACCACCTGATCTAATAGAAGTCTATAGCAAATCGTGGGTAATCCAAACAAAAACAAAATAATGGGTACACTGCACTGCAGGGAAACCACAGCAGAGCAGTGTGCATAGGTGCCTTAAGGGTGGTTAGGGCATTATGCAAAACAGGCAACTGGGTATTCCTAAACCCTTGTATGGGGAGGAAGGGCAGATCGAAACTCAGAGCAGAATCTGGGGGTAATCCAGTCCTACCTTGTCCACATCGCTGGTCCTGTCCAGGGTTCACTTGTCACAGTTTGTATACCCCCGAAGGGGTCTTCAGGGTCTGGGTGTCATAGGAATAGATCACAGGCCTGAACATGTATATAACCTGCTGCTAAATCAATCGTTGCACCATGTACAAAAGGTAGGCACCAAAAGACAGGATTCAGCACCCAAAAACAGACATTACAGGAAGGACCTTCTGCTGCAGGGTATGGCAAAAGTGTCAGTCAAAAGGAAAGTAAAAGCAGGAAAAGAGAAAAAAAAAACACAAAAAAAAAAAAAAAAAACAAACACACTCATGCCCAACAGAAGAGGTCCATCTGAGGACACCAGCAGAAAAACTGGAGCCTTACGGAGTGGGCAGGGTTATATGGGTACACTGGGGGCAACTTTGCAGCAAAGCTTTTGCCAGCATCCAATCACCTAAAAAAAAAAAAAAAAGGTGACAGCATAAAATCCACAGTCTAAAAAGCAATTCCTGTGTCATGTACTGTGTGGTTAAGATAGTGAAATCATCAAGGGTGACAACACCATGGCAGCTCAGACGCAGCTGAGAAAGGAGAAAGAGGCTAGTAATTACAACAAAGCCACAAATGTTCAGAAATACAGAGAGCCATGATAAAAAAACAACAACCAGACAATCCGATTACTCCGAGGATTACAAAAAAGTAGAGGCCATATTTAAATCACATTGGCACATTCTACGTATGGACACCACATTGGGCCCTGTTCTGCCGGAGGTCCCTAATTTTATATATCGGAAAGCCCCGAATTTCGGGGATAGGGTTGTAAAAAAGGTGCTTGATGCACCAAATACCTCCTTTTTCCCAGGTCGGCGAGGGTTCCATATGTGTGGGAGGTGCAGGACGTGTTCCTTCACTACCATGAACCTAAGAAGACGGGATTCCTTCTATGTGCAGGCCATTGATAAGGAGTTTGATGTTAAACATCTAATCACATGCGATACCACTCATGTGGTTTACGCATTAATGTGTCCTTGCAAACTGATATATATAGGCCGCACAAAACGCACCCTGAGTATAAGGGTTGGTGAGCATATTTCTAACATCATTAAAGGCAAAAAAGAACACAGTGTGCCGGCTCACTTTCGGTCACACCACCAACGTGACCCTAGTTGCCTACAGTTCTGGGGCATAGAACGTGTCACGCCATCCTGGAGGGGGGCCAATTGGGTGAGAGAGCTATCCAAGTCTGAAACTAAATGGATATATATGACTCAATCTCTCAGCCCGATTGGCCTAAACATCGAATTGGACTTAAATTGCTTTATAAGTGATTCGTAATTAATTTTATTAAGTAGGTATTTTTTGGTTTATATATATTTTAAACATATTTTAAAATTATTTTTAATAATATTTTTAATATTTTTAAATAATTTTGAAAGGTTTTCTGAGTTATTTCTGTACTGTTTTGTGATGATCTCGGTTCTACTGTATTCACTGTAGTATATATTTTACACGTGATATATGATGTATTAGTATATATTATATTGATCACCTTTTGAGGTGTATTTTTATTCTATTTTATTTTAATTTCATTAGTTTTTCTTGTTGGATTGAGGTACAATGACAACAGTGGTGCTAATATTATTACTTAAGGATGTGTGCATTTATGATGATTCACTATATGGCACAATTAGGAATTATTGAATGCAGCACAATCTATGGCGGTATGCATTTCTCCTGTTCATAGTGAGACGCCTCATTACCCGTGGTACCATGATTTCTAGCTTGATAGCTTTACGAGGCACATTGCAGTCTCCTAATATGGTACTGGGAGCGGGCATGAGAAAGATTTGACCTTGATTCACGGGAGTCGGGGTTGCTAGGCAACCGCGTCTATTGGTGTCCGTCCGGAACAGGAAGTGCTCAGCCATTGACAAATTGCGTACACCACGGCCCCGCCCGGATGGGCGGAGAGTCGTAGGTATTTAGTTTGCTGCCTCACCGCCGTGGCCACGCCCCCGTGAGGAAGTCGGAAGTACGAAACGCGTCGGGGCGTGGCCAGGCGGCGTAACCAAGTCAGAGTGTACGAGGAGAGTGAGCACCCGGAAGGCGCGATCCGCGGCGTGGAGTCAGGATACGGGTCCCGATGGGTATACACCTCCGGTCATGCGAATTTTCAACTGATGTCATGTGAGTGTGATGTATTGTGTAATTTGAAATAAAGCCAGTATTATACGTTATCACACTAGTGGAGCTCTATTCCTTCCTTCCCTTGCATGTCCATTTACTTGATTGAGCCCATTATCGGCCCCATCCCGGAACTCCAAGTGGATGCAGCAGAGCCTGTCTTTGGTCTGATTGGTCCCAATTCGGAAGCCCGAGTGGTAGTGGCTGTATTGTGGCTTGTTTGCTCAGTGGTGAGAATCACTGGGCCAGTGAAGTCGGTGAGTGTGCATTACCTTCCCCCCTTCAGAGCACAGTGGTGGTGGTCAAGGTGATCCTTTATTTCTGCACCGATTAGGATCTTTCAAGGGATACATCAGTGTGAATATCGCTATTTGTCATATGTTTTTCAACGCTGCTTTGGTGGACTGATTCATGCTGGGACTATTTTTATATTTATTTTTATATTTATGTCTACAGTCTTTACAAGTTTTCAGTGAATGTGATTGGGGAGTGAGCTTATCATTCTTTTTTGCGCTACTAGAATTTTTTGTATCTACATATTGCTTGTATTTACATATATTCTCTTATTTCAACAACCAGACAGGAGTCATTGAGTAACTGGTGAAGAAATTCAGATTTTATTAGCAACTCCGACAGTAGTGCAAAATTTACAGACTACCTATGGCAAGCAGTCAGAATGCAGTGGATGTTTTCTTTACAGCAGACCAGGAAATAGAACAACATGCAAGTTTTTACATGCCATGGGAGAGTACAATAAAATAATGGGATTTTTGACTTACCGTAAAGTCCATTTCTCTGATGTTCATTGACACAGCTCCTGATCTTCTTGAAATTGGGTTATACTGCCCCCTACAGGAGTAAGACACTAGGCAGAAAAATAACTTGACTACGCCTATGAGCAGTACCAGGGGGTATACCCCCCATCTCTGCTATAGGTACTCAGTTTTGTTACAAGCAGTGTCAGAAGTATTACAACTCCATAGAGGGGTGGGTGCTGTGCTCGTCAATGAACATCAGAGAAATGGATTTTACGGTAAGTCAAAAATCCCATTTTCTCTTTCGTTCAGTGACGGACAGACCCCCTGATATTCTTAACCATTGGGACGTCCCAAAGCAGTGTCAAACATGAGGGGTGGGAACAGCAAGAAAAAATTCCCAAGGCTAAACCGTAGCCCACCAGGTACCAGGAGCTCAACCACAACAACAACTGGAGCCCACCTGAAAAACACCCCCAAAGAGGGAACAAGCCTGCAAAACCTTTGCGGCCAAAAGAGGCATTCGCAGATGGCAACACATCTACTTTATAAAATTTTGCGAAAGTGTGCACCGATGACCAAGTAGCCGCCTTGAATACCTGCGATACTGACTCCTCGTGACGGAAGGCCCAAGAAGCACTGAACGCCCGCGTAGAGTGCATCTTCAAAGGGAAAGGAGGAACCCAACCCTTAAATCGAATAGCCTGATTCACTGTGTCTGATCCATCTAGAAATGGTCACAGATGAAGCCATAGTCCTTTTCGAGGCCCATCCGTAAGCAAAGTCTGACTTCCTAAAAGACTCCAAAGCTGCCAAGTACACCCGAATAATCCCGAACCACATCCAGGGAATGAAAAGCAATTGCCTTAGGATGTTTTGGCTTGGAACACAGGGAAGGCAACACAATGTCCTTGTCTCATCTTTGTGGAACGTCCACCTCATCTTTGTGGACGACCAAATAAGGGGAATGACAAGACAACGCCGCCAATTCTGCGTGCAGAGGTGATAGCCACCAAGAAGGCCACCTTTTGGGAAAGTAAGCAAGGGAATCTCCTGAATATTTTCAAGGGGAGGCCTCTAGAGCAGAAAGCACCTGGTTGAGATCCCAAGGAGGCAGTGGGGACCGCACTGGTGGAGTCGGATGACTAATCCCCTGAAAAAAGTACTCACCAGGGAGTGCATGGCCAAGGGTCGTTGAGGAAAAAAAAAAAAAAAAAAAAGACGGCCAAGGCCAACACCTGGCCCTAATGGTACTCAAGGCCAACTTCTGATCAACCCCCCTTTGAATGAAGATCAAGACCCGAGCAACCGAAAGAGAGCGAGGGTGAACACCAAGCGATTCACACCACGAAATGTTCGCTTTCCACATACAAATGGTAGATCTTCCTAGAAGTAGACATCCTAGCTTTCAGTAGTGTAGGAATCACCGACCCAGACAAACCTCTGTCCTTCAGCACCTGGCTTTCAACAACCAAGCCATCAAAGCCAGCGACTGTAAAGCAGGATGGAAAATTGGCGCTTGGGACAGCAGATCCTCTCTGAGAGATAGTCTTCAAGGAGCGTCAGTGACCAGCCTCACCAGGTCGGCGTATCCAGACCAGCAAGGCCAATGCGGGGCCACTAGAAAGACCAGGATTCCTTCTACCTCAATCCTGCACAAGAGTCTCGGCATTAGAGCTTTAGGAGAGAAGGCGTAAATCAGACCATACTGGCCCCAGGGGGGCCACCAGCGTGTCAATGGCATCCGCTATTGGATCCTGTGACCGTGCCACAAACCTGTGCACCTTCCTGTTGAGCCGGGATGCCAACAGATCCACATTTGGGGTGCCCCACTAGAGACACAGCTGATTAAAACACCTGCCAATTTTCCACCCCTGGAATGTGTACGGCGGAGAGGCCCAGAATGAAACAAACATTCTGCCCACGAAAAATTGCTGCTACCTCCAGAGCTGACAATACACTTCTTGTTCCACCCTGTATGATTGGATTCCCACTGGACACCCTTAAAAGCAATCCAACCAGTGATTCAGGCACAGCTTGATCGCTTAGGGGTTTCCAGGACATTGATTGGGAGTCTGGACTCTTCCCGTGTCCAAACTCCCTGAGCGGAGTTCTGACCCAAGACTCTTCCCCACACGGGCAGACTGGCATCCGTGGTAACCACTGTCCAATACAGGAGGAGAAAAGATTTGCCCTGGGAAAGAGAAGGAGAGCAAAGCCACCAGATCAGAGACCCTTTTGTTTTTCGGCTCAGCTGGATTTGATTGTCCAGAGACTTCAGACACTTGTGCCATTTGGCCAAGATCTCCCTTTGCAGGGACCTCGTATGGAACTGTGCAAAAAGGGACTGCCTCAAAAGATAGAAACCAATCGGGCCCAGAATCCTCATGCAAGTCCAGAGGGATGACCATCTGCTGGACAACAAGAGATGAATCGCAACATGCAACTTCTGGAGCTTGTCCAGACGAAGGAACACTGGCTAGAGCAGAGTTCGGAGTCAGTACCAGATGGTCCAGTTTTGTGAAAGGAACCAGAGCAGACTTCTGATAATTCAGAAGCCAGCCGAACTCTGTCAGAGTCCGTATAGTGATGTCCACGTTGTACATCAGAGCAGTAGGGGACTTTGCTCCCAAAAGAGGGTCGCCCAGGTAGCCCAGCACTGAGATTCCTCGCTGACATAATGCCAGCACCGGGGCCAACACTTTTGTGAAGATCCGAGAGCAAACGGAATTTTTGTAAAATCTTACCGTAAAATTCCTTTCTCTGAGTCCTCTGACAGTCGCCACCCACTCATACAGTCTTCACCAATGGGTATTGACCTTTTATTCATAGGAGCAAGCTAGGCATAAGACTTGTTAAAAACAAAGTCATTACCTATGGGGGCTGTCCCACTGGTCCAATACCCCCCTGCTATCAGCCATCCCAACTCAGTTTGGTAGCAAGCAGTTAAAGTCCAAAAAACCCCAATAGAGGGGTGGGGACTGTCAGAGGACTCAGAAAGGAATTTTACAAAAATTCTGTTTTCTCTTACGTCCTCTGACAGTCGCCGCCCACTCATACAGTCTTCACCAATGGGATGTCCCAAAGCAGTGTAGACATGAGGGGTGGGAAAACGCAAACGTCACAAAAGGCAACCCAGCACCCACATCAGAGAAAGGAACCTTACATGATCAGAAAGGTATCCTCTGGATAACAAAAAAGCTCAACTGGAGCAACAACCCAGGAAAGCAAATAAAACAAGGGGAAAAACAATCCCAAAAGTCAGGGACCCGCAAAACCAGGGCCCCATCAAGGTACTGCCGCACAGAGAACTTTGCGTCCAAAGGAGGCATCAGCTGATGCCAAAACATCAAATTTGTAGAACTTTGAAAAAGTGTGCACAGACGACCAAGTCGCAGCCTTGCACACCTGGGCCACCGAAACCTGATGTCGGAAGGCCCAGGATGCACTCACTGCTCTGGTAAAGTGCGCCTTGACAGGGAAGGGCGGAACCCGCTCCCTAATCGAATAGGCCTGAAAAATTGTCTGTCTGATCCATTTTGAAATGGCCGCTGCAGACGCAGCCATACCCTTCTGAGGTCCCTCGGGAAGGACAAAAAGAGAATCCAACTTCCGAAAGGATTCAGTGGACGACAGGTAAACCCTGATCGCCCTGACAACATCCAAAGAATGTAACGCAATCTCCTTAGGATTCGCACAGAGCAAAGGCAAAACAATGTCCTCATTAAGGTGAAAATCAGAAACCACCTTAGGAAGGAAGGACTAGTTATATTCCCATTTCTCTTTAAAAGTGTTGGTAACTGCATTCAGAATGGTTAGCACCCCATATCTACCACAGAAGCTTTTTCAATTTACAGGACCTCAGAAGTCACGGCTACCTCACTTGGCCTATAGAAATATGTGGTGGAAATGCCTCGTTCCACGTTTTTTTATCCCTCCCACTTTCAAGTAGCTAGAAATTACTTTTTCCATAGTATTTTGGAACATCCTTCATACAGAACAAAGAGTTAAGCTAACATCAATCTCTTATTTGTGTGCCTCAATTTATCAACAGGATGTAAATGTGCTCTGACAATGAAGAATCAATAGATCTGTGACCCAGTCTTCCACAGGCTGCAAAGTAAATGAACAACATCTGATCCATTATAGCAGATTGATGCAACCAGCAGAGTTACCTTATATAAATAATACACTTGCTGTATAATAAAGAGTTTCCCCTGTGAGTTCATCAATTATTGTGTCCTGTGACCATAATTTTGAGAAAAGAAATGTCTGTGTTACCCCAGCAACCAGTCAGCTTTACTTCTCTCAAATGTTCCAAAGTTGCCATGGAAACATGAAACAGAGGAGCTGATTGATTGCTAAGCAGCACTTTGCTGGTTATAGACATAATATGGCAGTCAAATCACATAGGGCAACAACAGGGATCTGACAGCAACATGAGAAGAGAACTACAGAATGTAATACTTGGTTGGAAATCTCATTTTAAAACGGATTTTGGAACGTCTTGTCATGAAACCCATGGCATCATGTGTAGCCTGTATGTAGCTTTGGGAGAATATTGACATTTTACAGGCCTGCTATAGTTTTAAATCTGATATGGTCATTTAAAATGCCAGTGGTTTAACCTTTTCTCTGGTCTGGGAGGCACCCAGTAACAGCATTTTACTATGTTGCTAACTACAATAAAAATAGTGGAAACAATCCAAACACAGTTTCATTTTGTACTTTCTATATTGTTACACAAGTAGTATACACGGCATTTAGATTTTTGGCAACTCCTACACAAGTCTTTTTTGTAAAATGAGTAACTTTATTTAGATCCAGAAGGAATGATGATAGGATTTTCCCCCTAGATGCATCCGTTTGGGAGGTGTACAGTATATTGTCCTGGCACAGGTTGTACATCCCAACACGTCATTCTGCTAATTTTTTTTTTTAATGAACCCTGTGTCTCTACCTGGCAAAAAGATAAAAAGGCAATTTTCTGAGGACAAAATTTCCACAAAAAAATGGCCAGGTTGGGCACAACAATCCCAATTTGTGATCCTCAGTGGGTGGACCTTGCACGGAGTACACATGATATGACTGGATAGGGGTATGGTTTGAGTAAACTGGGGCCAAACATAAAAATGTTGGATTCTGTAACACTGTTAAAAGTAAATATTGGCTGACACTGGTCTATTGAACATAACCTAGTACCTCAGATGCAAGCAATATCTGGTACACAAAATGGCATGTCAGTGTATGTAAAGTTTTATTTGGTCAACTCCATATACCATTGGGAGTGTTTTGTTTTATCCGGGCTGATCCATTTAAAATGATGCCAATTGATTTAGCTGTAAATCTTGCAAGGTGATAACTGCCTGTGCTTTCTGCAGGTTATCCATTACACTGTTCTCCAAAGCCTACAAAAAACTATGCCCCTCTATGGTATGAACATAATGAGGGGAGCAGGGTTCTGTAGTCCTAGCAAGTTTCTGTTGTCCTGATACATAGGGGGGGGAGGAGTGTGTGTTGTCATCTTAGGTCTAGCAAAAGTTCTACTATTAGAATCACAAAATGAGAATAAAAAGAAAATCATCCATAAAAAGAAAAAAAAAGAAAATGGAATACAGCCACCTCGTGTAAAGAACTGGTATGCTACAATATATTTCATCTTTTTTTTTTTTTTTGTGTTTAGCTTCAATAAGTCAGTGCAAAAATGAAATGCGACCAATGAGATTTTTTTTGCTCCAAATCACACCAGTCCATGCCTCACCATAACACACACGCACAACACACATCTCTCTGCCTCTTTCAGGAGGAAGCCAAATAGCCTGACATCAGACTTCATTTATGAACATCTTGGGTGTCCCAGATCCATAATTATTCATTTTCTTTTAATTGCTACATTGCAGTACAGATTTTAATCTGGCTACCTGATATTGAGCAACACCGATTTCTAAAGAAATGCTTTTTTGATAAACGGAAGCCCAATATTTTTTCCTTCTGGAGGGTTGGGGTGTAAAAAAACCCAAAACCCCCAAGTCCTGCACAATACAGTGGACCCTGTGGACACATGAGATTACTGCACTCTGATCAATAAAAGGTGAGAACTGACTGTTTGTTCTTAGTTACCACATTATCATTGCAGTCTTAGCTGCCGCCTAAGCAAGCCTGGTTATGTACTGTATTCCAGCTACCAACATTTGTCCCCTGTATTAAGACGTCAGTGTGCATATGTTACCTTGCATCCTGCCTGCGGCCGTGGCTTCATGAGTGGAGTCGTGGAGCAAAGTTCAATAGCTTCTGGTTCATGAAATATGACAGCTGGGAGAGGCTCTTTCCGAAGGGTCAATACGTTCAGCTTTGATTTTATCATGGTCTGGAAGTGCTGTGCACAAAAGCAGAAGATTGCATAGATTACAAGTAAAGAACGGAGAAAAGGAAGTAGCTAAACAAGCCTCTTAATTAAACAATAGCCCCCTTCAAACAGTCTTATGGCTCATTTGTGATTGTGTAACAATCAATGCAAAGAAAAAAAAAAATAAACAGCGACCAAGATGCACATGTGGTTTTCCTTATGCAAGCTGCTGAAGTGGTTGAAATAATCCTTTCATCATGCCACAGCAGCAGTCACATTTTGCACGCTGCACAACACATTTTTGGAGGCATAAATAGGGCTCTCTGACCTAACAAAAGTACAGACTCCTCTGCGCAGTAATCCTAGGAATATTAACCTTGCACCAGCCAGAGGGTCGGCAAGGCAAAAAAAAACCTAACTTGCTGGCTACAGAGGGGTACATATAACGATATGAAGTGACAGTCACTCTTTCTGGAATGGGTGAAGATCTCATTCATATCTCTCCAAGGAGAAATAACAATTGGAAGGTCAAAAAAACCTTGCCCAGTAGTTACAGTTTTTACCAAGATGAGGTGGCATGTCTGTGCTCACCTCCATGGTTCCTTTTACTAGTTAATCAAAAACTGCAGTGTTGTTTTCAAAAGACTTCTACAAAACTGCTGTGCAAACTGTTGACACTATATAAATCCTGTATAATAATACAAACTAAAAAGGTGGCCATACACAAATAGCTGTTGTAGCCAATCCGATGCAGGCATTGCCTGGCTATTCTGACAACCGCTAATGTGATTGGCTGCAGGCACTGATCGGACAATTTTCAGTATGGCTCCTTCGACAAAAGTTATTTGAGTAACTAACTTGTCAAGCTGGTGGGGCCACCCATTGTTAGAATTTTGGCTGATAAAAGGAACGGTCAGATATTCTAACAGTGTATGGTAGCTTAACAGCTTATGCTTGCATATCTGTTTTTATAGGTAACATTAAACGAAAAATACCATTCTAGCTATTCACACCAATTATAAATGGCTTCTACAAGAGCTCAAACAGTAACCTATATACACAAAGACAAGAAAAACTCAGGAAAAAAGTTAAACCTTTACACATGCAAGCAGACAGCAAAGTATACAAAATGATAATTCTCACAGCATTTATAGAAGAAACCTTGCGGCATGCCGGTAATGCCATCATCTAAAGCGCGGGGGGATGGGGTCAGCAACCAATAGATTGCGGTCTGAGCTTGCCGACCAGCCATTCCACAGCATCAGAGTGCAACGCAGAGGGACTACTTGTAAAGTTGGAGTGTGAAGTGGGGAACAAGAGCTCTGCAATAAGCCAATGCTTCCTCTTTAGTGCTGGCTCCTGTCCTAGGAATGATACCAACTGCACTCCACCTCTTAACCTGGCTAGCAGTCTCCACAGTGGTGCCAGCAGCAGGAAAGAACAGATTTTCAGGTCAATGTGAAGAAATACACTGGGTATAATAGTATAGGGATGCTTTTACACATGTGCTGCAGTTTACTCACACAGCAGGTGCAGTGCCGCTTTCCTGTGGGTTTGCTGTGCTTAGCCATAGATTCTATTATATCCTGCGGGTTTGGTGCATTTTCTGAGAGCGACCAAAATTCCTGAATGCAGGAGCTTTGGTTTGCTTTCAAAAAGTGCACCACACCTGCAGAATATAATAGAAATCTGTGGTTAAGTGCAGGAAGGTTGCAGATTCACTGAGCTGCAACCACAGTGCAGGAAAACCGCAGCACATCAGTGTGAAAGCAGCCTTATAGGGGGCTCAGAACAAGGTTCATTAACATTTTGCAGTTTGGGGGGGGGGGTAACCCCCATAGTTAAAATGTGTTATCACCCCTGCCCCAACTGCATTCCCCTTTACTGCAGTGGCCAGGGGTGTACACATGTAGCAGCAGGACCTTTACGCCTTCAAATGGTTGGTGGGTGTAGCACCTGCCAAGCATGACATAATTAAGTGAATGAGGCCAATCTGCAACCCCTTGGACCCCGCAGAAGCATGCAGTTGCGGGGCACTTGCAGAGTGGCCCAATTTACTTGAATAGGCCTTGACTGGCAGGCAGCAGCACCCACCAAAAGCAACAGGGGGCCTAATTCCTGCTTCAGCATGTGTACACCTTTGGCTGCTGTCTCACCAGGGATTGGGCGTGGTAAAACTGCCAACTGCAGGGTTTTACCACCACCTGTTACATGTGAACGAACCCTAAGGCCCCTTTCACACTGAGTCCGTCGGCGGACTCAGTTTTTCTCAGCGGGGGATCGATCCGCCGATCCCCCGCTGAGCAGGCGGATGGCAGCTCCGCGCTGTGTGCGGAGACAGAGCTGTCAGGTCCCCGCTGTCCGTTCTCATTTGATCCCATCCGATTGATGGATGGAAAATAGGGTTTCCATCCGTCCAGATTTGGCGGACCGGATGTCAGCGGACATGTCTCTGCTGACATCCGATGCCCCATAGAGATGCAAGGGGCATCCGTTCAGATCCGCCTGAAAAACTGACAGGCGGATCTGAACGGTCCGCAAGTGTGAAAGGGGCCCAAATGTAGATCTCCCCCTTTTTATAGGTTATCCTTGGTATAAAGAGTATGAGGTTACTAAAACTGTAGAACTGGAAACAAAATGCAACATCCTACCTGAAAGATTCGGGCCCCCACTACCTTGCATTTTACCATCTTGTGCAAAACAAGGAAATGCACTTTAAAAAAAAAAAAAAAAAAGAGCTTCTGTGACACAGGATTTTGGAGGGGACTGCAGGCTAGCCTCTTGCCTACTGACTATGGGCCCTAGCTTTTAAGGGAGCCTTACACTTTGGGAGGTGTGTGCCTGAGGAACCTTTGAAGTAAATTTTACTTTGGATTCAAATACGTTTCCCCAAAACACAGACTCTGGGAACTAGAGGACCCATATTACATATTTGGAGTCTCTAGGCTCAAACCAGCAATGGCTGCTTCAGAACGTGAGACTCAAAAGATGGTAATCTCATCAGCTCAAAAGCAACCTGTCTGGGGTATCCTGATATAATTTGCTTATTGTAAGTAGGTATCTCTCAGTGTGCCTTCTAGGTGTCTTCTCCCATTGTTAATTGTAATAATTAAGTCACCTATTGTTTCAGTCAGTCTGCTCATCTCTCGGGAGGTTTATCCTTATGCTAATGCGTAATGTACTTTGTATCCAAGGTGGAGGGGCTTGGTGCCGAATAGTTGGGGTGGGCACAGAGTCACCCAGGTGGCTAGTTGTTTAATTAACTATGTTTATAGTATATGTTGGTTGTTTAGCTATGTTAATTTTATTCCTGTTTACAGTTTGTATTGTTAGGGTAATACGATCAGGAGGGTAATGTCCTCCTGTGGGGTATAAAGTATGTGTCTGAGTTTCAATAAACAGTCATTACTTTGGAGTTTACCTCACATCTTGTCTGTGTACGATGTTTGGGATAAAAAGGGCTTGTATTAGCTCTCGGCCTGCTTTGAATGGTTTGGAGGGCAGAAGGCACTGTTCGGTGGAAGGAAGCACCTAGACGGGGTACCAAGCGGTTCTGTCACAGCTTCTAACACACCTGACGTGATGGCAACCTTAGCAGTTGAATGTTCCTAATTGGTTCAGGGGGGGGGGGGGGGGGGACTCTTGAGGTGCAGAGAACACTGGGTTGTGACCTCAGGATAACACAAGAGGGAATTCGGGGAAATATGAGCAACTTTCTGTAGAAAGGTCCTGATAAGGGATTGTGAGGCAAGAGGTATTTGCAAGAGGATGGATAAAGCTGAAACCTGTCCCTTGAGGCACTTGGTGCCAGACACTGGTTAAGCATGACCAGACTGAAGAATGGCTAAAAAGGACAAGCAAGTATTTCCTAGGGTTAAGCGTTCTATCCTCACACCAGGCAAAGAAGCCTTACATGTGTGATGGTAAATCTTTCTTTCAAAATGTTTTACCTCCTGTGTGGACCATGTACTCTAGCCAGTCAGGCAGTTGTAAACTGTCACATCCTGTAAGACTTGCATCTGCCGTTACCATAATCTAAGTCCAGAGGAGGATTGGAGATCCACCATGCCAGGGTGGATCACTTAACTGGAAAGAAGCATTTGGTGATCGAAAATTGGATTTGCTTGTTCAATGTCTTGAGGAGGTTAGATTGAAGGGGTCTGGGGAAAACCAATGGCAAAAGAAATTGCTGCCAAGGCCTTCATGAGGCCCAGAACCCTCATGCAGAAGTGAATTGAAGGTTGCGATTGCGACCTGAGGGTCCAAGAACTGGACCATAGCGTCGGCAGACTTTGGAAAGCAGATTATACAGCTGTAGGTTTGAAGAAACAATCATTCTCTGAAAGTTGGCAGCCACCTTTGTTACAGGGAAGTCCTTCAGTAGGAGGAGTTTGTCCAGGTAACCTGTGACATGAATGCCCAGGGTTCATAGAATAGCCAAAAGCAAGCCAAGCACTTCTGTGAACACTTAGGATGCAGATTAGTGCCCAAATGACTGTACCACAAATTGAAAATGTTTGGTCCCCCATAGCAAATCCCAGGAAGTGTTGTAATGAAAAAACAGAAATACAGGAGATAGGCATCTTGTATGTCTACTGATGCGAGAAAATCCCCATGTTAGCAATGGAAGCAATGACAGATTTTGTAGATTGCGTCCTGAATTTTGGAACACAAAAATCTGTTGAGGGGGTCTTAGGTAGGGTTGTACAGATACATTTTTTTTTTACCGCCAAGCATGATACCTTTGCGGTGCAATTTGAGGCCATACAAAATGAATGGGCTCAAATCGGGTTGCAAAGAAATGCATGCTATTTGGTGGTGCAAATCCTGTCTGAATTGCATGTGGTTTTCCATACCGCTCCAGTGTGAACTCAGGCTGAAGTCTCTAGGCCTGGGTTCACACAAGAGCGAATTGGGAAACCACAAGCAATTCGGACAGGAATCGCACCACATCCCGATCCGTTTCGTTATTGGAGCATTCGTACTTGTGCAAATACTGGGTATGAGCACCGATACATCCCTAGTTTTAGGTCTAGTATTGGGCAGTTTTACCCATTTCATTTTTGGACTTTGAATAGGTTTGAATAGAAACCCTAAAACCATTTTGAAGGACCTTGTGACTGAAGTTGATACAAACTGGTCATCAAATCTGCCTCTGGCAGATCCCTTTGTGTAAGTAGAAGTAAAGCAATAGGAGTTAAGCTTTTCTTACGGGGGTACCTTTTCCCCAGTTACTTCCTCAATGAGATTGTAAGGGATTCCCCATCAAATGGTGCGTATAGAAGACTGGTGTACAGCCAGACTGTCAAGTTTTTCCCGAACGATCTGCGCCACCGGCTTTAGCCCGAATATTGTATTTTGACAGCGGGGAATCGCTGTCACACTCTGAATGACAATTATACTCAGGTATTTAATACTGTACCCAAATTACATTTTTATCTATTTTTGTAAAGAGTTTTTTTTTTTCGGTGGTATTTAATTGCCACTGTGCTTTATTTATTGCTTAAAAATACATAAAAAATAAAATTCTGAAATGTAAACACTTTTCATTAAAATCGCTTATAAAATGTTGCAAATAAATCTTTCTCCATAAAATTAGGACAAAATATATTATCCTACATTTCTTTTGGTAAAATAAACCAAATTAGTGTACATTTAAAAGTCCCTATGAAAGTTAAAGTCTACAAATTATAAGAAAGATAGAGAGACAGACAGTATAGATTTGAAAATTAATCAATCCTGATGTACTGTACAAGACAGTACAAACGCCCCCCCAAATGACCCCTTTTTGGCAAATTGACAGGGTATGGAGTAAGGCATAGCGAGTTGTTTGAAGTCTTGCTGAGTTTTTTGTTGTTCAGCTATAGAAGAGAATCTGCTGACACCTGCCAAACTACAATGTTCTCCAGTCTGCAAGCTAAATGCTCAACAGGTCCAGAATGAGGAACCTCCCCCTTTGGTGAAATGTCCTGCATTAGAAGATTTAGGGATACCAGGAGGCTTTTTGGAATGGAGTTGATGCTTAATAAGAGGGTCAACAGCGCTCAATTATCGGGTGAGGGGGGTCCACAACTGAGGGTAAGAGGCAGCGAGTGCTGTGTTACCAGTGGAGGATATCTTTTAGCACCCTTCGTGTTAAAGTGCACTTTTGGAGGTGCTTTTTTTTTTTCCAACTCTGAACACCAATATTGGAACTGTGAAGGCGCTGCATTTATATTTTTATTAAACTTATTTTATTACACCCCAAAACACATTCAGTATGCCTCCCGAGAATGGGGATACCACGAGTGAGACTTTCACAGCCTAGATGCATAGAGGCCAAAAAAAAAACCAAGGAGGACATTTTGGTTTTTAACCACCTCAATACTGGGCACTTAAACCCCCCTTCCTTCCCAGACCAATTTTCAGCTTTTAGCGCTGTTGCAATTTGAATGACAATTGCGCGGTCACGCAACGCTGTACCTAAACCAAATTTGTGTCATTTTTTCCCCACAAATAGAGCTTTCTTTTGGTGGTATTTGATCACCGTCAAGGTTTTTTCTTTTTTGGTGCACAAATAAAAAAAAGACTGAAAAGTTTGAAAAAAAAAAAAAAAAAAAAAGTTTTGTTTAGGTTATAAAATTTTGTAAATAGATACGTTTTTCCTGCACTGATGAGCACTGATGATGCCGCACTGACAGGCACTGATGAGGAGACACTGATGGGGTGGCACTGATATGCAGCACTGATGGGCACTGATATGCGGCACTGATATGTGGCACTGATAGATAGCACTGATATGCAGCGCTGGTGGGCACTGATAGGCAGCACTGATTGGCAGCACTGATGGGCACTGATATGTGGCACTGATAGATAGCACTGATATGCAGCATTGGTGGGCACTGATAGGCAGCGCTGATGGGCACTGATTGGCGGCACTGATAAGTGGCACTGTTGGGCGGCAATGATCGGCACTGATAGGCATGACTGGTGGGCAATAATGGGCACTGGTGGGCGGCACTGATAGATGGCAATAACGGCACTGGTGGGCAGCACTGATAGATGGCATTGGTGGGCAACACTGATAGGGAGGGCACTGGGGGGCTCTCTGAGCCCTGCTTGCCATCCCTGGTGGCCATAGTGGGCATCCCTGTTGGTCATGGGTGGGCATCCCTGGTGGCTTAGTGGCACCCCTCCCCCCCCCCACCCCCAGGGCTGCACTGGTAATCAATGTTCTGATTACCAGCACAGACCCCCCCTGTGATCAGTGAGTAATTAGAAATACTCACTGATCACACCCGCAGCAGCACCGATCATCCCTCTTCTCACTGACAGGATCTGTCAGGAGGAGAAGAGATCGAAGCCGTTACAACGGCTCTATTTACATTACATGACGGCTGTGATTGGACACAGCCATCATGTGATCAGGAGGGCCAATCACAGGGCCCTCCTGCCAAATGATGTTGCTCTGTGTCCGAGGGACACAGGCACATCGAGATCGCGCGGCGGGGCGATCTCTCTCCTTCTGAAGGACATTCCGGAACGTCCATTCAGAAGGACGAGACTCCCGCCCGGCCGTATATCTACAATGGCCCGGGTGGGAGGTGGTTAAGGAACATTAATTACGCATCTAATTTCCTGACTACCGATCACATTTTTAGAGGCAGTGGAGCACCAGGACAGTGGAAACACCCAAGGGATTTTCTAAAAGGTATAGGGAGTCTTTTGAAAATGTAATTTTACTACACGTTTTGGGAGAAAGTATTTTTATTTTTTCATAAAATTGTCAAGTAATAAAATATTTCTAACACATCTTAAGAATACTAAGAATTACACACCAAAACACATTCTGCTACCCCTCCTAAATCTGGTGATACCACATGCGTGTTTTTTTTTTTTTTTTTACAGCCAATTATAGAGGGGTCCTAAAATCCAATGAACCCCTTCAGGAATTCCAGGGACATAAATTACACCTCTAATCTCCTGACCGACTATCACATTTTTGGAGGCCTTGATATACTACGACAGTGGAAACACCCTCACAAATTACCATATTTTGGAACGCAAACACCCCAAGCTATTTTCTAATGGTGAGTATTTTGAAGTCTTCATTTTTTGAAGAGAACAAAACAATGGTTTTGCATAGGTTTTTCTTTAGTTAAGAGTGAAAAGTAGACATGTATATATGAAAATATTTATATTAAATATTTTCATATTCAGCCAGAATGAAGAACTTCACGCTCCTTTTTACATTCAGTTTTGGCTCTGCTGTAAAAAGCTAATTTACAGAGCTCAATAGATCAAGCTTAAAATTTTACAAGAAAAAAAAAAAAAGTCAGATCAGTGACTCCCCTCAAAAAGTTCTCTATTAAGAGCAGACAGTCTGAAAAGAAACAGCTCCTACTGTACACTCCATTAGAAAAACCAGACTTCATAATAAGCAACTGTGGTTACAAAGATGGCACCTTCTTCCCTTATTGCCCAAACGACTTTAGGGGGGAATGGAAACCGTGTTCTGCATGTCAGTTCTGATGTAAAAGTGGATGGGGTCCTAACACTACTCCCACCCACATCTCATGTAAATGGGCACCTAAAATTCTTGGGGCTCTTTGGCAGCTTCACAAAATACTCCCAAATGCAGGTCTACCTGTTCCGCATTAGAAGATTGAAAGGACTTTTTTAAAAAAAAAATCCACATATGGGCAACATGTGCTATCTATGCTACAGTTACCCAGGGTTCTTCTTCCCACTTATATGCTCTTGTTCCTAGAATTTAAGAGAACAGATGAATCAATCCAGCATGGTGTTTAAAAATAAAATCTATGTACCTCAATGACTACTGCTATTTCAGAAGTCTTTGCATCTTCTAGTAATAAAGACTAAAGACAAAGTAGCATGCTAATCAATAACATCA
The DNA here is from genome assembly GCF_965119305.1 of Pelophylax lessonae. NCBI lineage: Eukaryota > Metazoa > Chordata > Amphibia > Anura > Ranidae > Pelophylax > Pelophylax lessonae. The sequence continues at coordinate 183,811,951 of NC_138770.1, forward strand.
GCTTTCTAATCAATGTCTTCTCTTAAAATGTCTGCGTTATAGAGATTGTCAGAAGGATATGAGTTATTCGTTGGATGGTGGGAGAAATACAATTTATTATTTGCTCAGCAAAACAAATATTTCTATGCAAATACTCTGTGCTCCTTAACACAATTACTGCCAGGGATCATATTCATGAATTTTTACTATGCTGACCTTTGCCCATACCACAAGAAACCACATAGTGGGTTATTTTCCAGTGTAATCAGCTTAAATAATGTCAACAAGTTTCTCCCCCCCCGCCCCCCCCCCCCCAGACACTCAAGACCGGACGTGCAATTTACTTTAACTTGCTGGAGAGATTTGAACGCTGCAACAAACGGTAAATACATTTTCACAGTATTTTGTACCGTTTGTTTCTACCTCATTTACATTTTTCAACCACCAAAACACCGTAAACAGGGAAGACTCCTGTAGTAGTACAAGTAGTAGCCAGGTATAAAAGATATCGGTGAATATAAAAAAAAAAAGACACAAACCAATTCAGTTTGTTAATTGAAACCATAACATGCATCAACACACATTAAATACATTAGTACGATGTGCGCTATTTATTCTAAATGGCACCCTAATGCAGGGCTCGACAAACCCCAGGCGCCAGGTCACATTGGCAACTAGAATTAGTGGCCTGGCACCTGGGCTACACTGCGGCAGATGTCTTGTCGCCAGACAACCCAAGTCTCCCGTGAGGTGCGGGTGCCTCCCCGACACCCGCACGATGTCCCCGCTGTCTGTCAGTTGTGACAGAACGGAGCCGATGCTTCCTGTATTAGTTCCGGCTCCGTCCTGTCACAGGTGGAGTGATATCAAATGCACTCCGCCTGTGAGGAGAGATACAGGAAGCATCGGCTCTGCATGCTTCCTCCAGCGCTGCTCCTCACACTCTACCAGCATTACCAGCCAGCAGTACGTCACATGTGCTGGGGGTGCAACTAGCCCCCCAGCACATGACTAAATATCCCAGCATGTGCAGGATTTCTGACTCCTACCACCATGACCACTTCAAATCACTGAAGTGGTCATGGTGGTTGGAGTGTTCCTTAAATATCTCTCAGAGGAAGTAAACCAAGTACACACAGGTCCAATGCCCGGCAACATCAGCCGGTACATTAAAAACTGGCCGCCATTGGGCCCGTTTGGATGGCAGTCGGTCTGACAGAAGCCGGCCATTCGACATGAAAATAAAAACAAAAAAAAAAAACTGGCTCCTAACTTTTTTAGCTGGCTCCTAGATTTCATATAAAATTTGTCAATCCCTGCCCTAACGCACCTGTTGAACGACATGTCCTGCTGGGCACAACCATGCACTAACATGCACTGCATCTCACCAACACATTTAATAAGCGTTGCAATGTGTAAGGTGGTCTGAATGGGCCCTAAATGTATTTCTTTAAAGCATGCAGTGTGATCAACAGGAATATGAAATGGTCATCTCATGTTAAACATGCATTGTAGTTTGTTGTTCCTTCCTCCCCCTGTAGCTAGTAAATGCTTTGCATAGCTAGTCCCACCCTCTTAAAAACAGGTCTTTCGTTTTAAGTACATGTAATCACTGGAGCTAGACATACTCTGTTTTTATAATGTACCCCTGATGATGGTGATGCAAAAAAATTTAACAAATGACAAACTCCCCCAAAAAATATATAATAAAAAAAAAAAAAAAAATCAAAGCTGGTAGCTGTTGCCCACTAGTGACGAATCACCCAATAGGCCATAGACCATACATTCCCTAGACATAAGCAATGACAGTGCTTTCCAAACTAAACAGTGAACCAAATGTGATAAAATAAATAATCCACAAATCAAAGTTCATAAGAAATAATGCACACGTGTATGTGCTCAGCATTCAAAACTCCTTTCTGTGCAGGAAAAGTGATGATCGTGTAAAGAACTCCCAGGACAGATGGATCTAAGCAGAGGTAAAGTCCTAAGGATTAAAGTAACATACCGCACCCCCTGGATCATATTGACCCTTTGTTTTACCATGCGAGTCAGCTCTTTATACATCCACTCCTGCTTTTTTGCAGTTCTTCTCTTTAAACCACTTACAGATCGCCCACCGTGTATTTGTGTCGGTACATAACCCGGTATTTTTTTTTAAATGGCGGGCAGTCCGCTTTACCATAAGGGTGGTCCCAGCGCCAAAATCATCGCGATCTGCCTACTTATCCTTCCATACTAGGGTTTTGCGTTGTAGCAAACTGTAGACAACGCTATGCAGATAATGGACAATATATCTTACCATGTGGCTGGCTAACTACCTCCTACCAAGTACACGGTTCCACAGGTACAACCCAACATGTCAATCAACTCAGTCACAGTCAGTGTCCGGTATGAACACCTTTGCGCCACCATACCACCCCAAAGTCTCTCAATCTCAGGGCACCAGTCAGTCAATGTAACTAACTGTTCCCCAAGCTGCTGTGCATCCAAAGTCTGAAAACAGACATGACATATCAGTTTCCTAAACACATGCTTCGCAAGGAGCCCACAATCACAGGTCTCACAAAGTTCAATGACAAACCTGAAAAGTAGAGACTGGAAATCAACCTTCAAAGCCACCAGAGAAACTAGATGTTGCAACTACAGTGAACTAGATGTCACAACTACAGAAGAGCATCTTCAGAAGAACTACAGAAGAAGATCTTCGCTTCAGTTGGTTAGGTTCTGCTGGACATATCAAGAGACTCAAAACCGTTCACATTGACAACCCTGCAGCAGGTCTTAAAGCTGCTTGGGACAGACTTCAGCATAGTTTTGGCAGCCCAGAAGATATGGAGGATGCTTTACTTAAAAGGCTGCAAAGCTTCCCAAAAATATTGGCCAGAGACATTCTAAAGTTTCGACCTTCTCTTGGAGCTTCAACTCGCCAAAGCTGATACATACCTAACCATCCAGCCTCAGTCACCCAAATAGGTTACCCTATGGTATACAAGAAAAATATGTATTACTTGGACTGAAGGTACAAAGATTATATATATATATATATATATATATATATATATATAAAAATAAAAGTTTCCTTTCCTCCTTTTTCCTACTTTTGGGAGTTCATTAGAATTGCAGATACTAAGAATGATCCTCATAAGAAAGTTTCTCCTTTGGGAGTCCAGCCCTCTAGGCCCACATAAAGACCACAGAGGTCCAGGGTTTGTGAAAAGGAATGATATACTACCTACATCGACTACACTCCCTGGAAGGATCAATCAGAAAAAGAAAGTAAAAAATGAGAACTTAGAAAAAGGGTCCGGAGCTTCTTTGGGGCGACCCGGAGCGACCTGCATTTGTCACATTAATGACAAATCACAAATCCAAGGAAATTGGGGGTTGGCTTCAAATGCTGTGCTTCCAAAGAACACCATGATAAAGACTGTAAGGCTATTATTAAGCGCATAGAATGAGACAGTGACAAATCTAGTACACGCACCTCATCCATTTTCAAGAGACAATCCCATTCTGTCTACATATATTCCTCCTGCAAAACATGGTGGGGAGAACACAGACCAAACCACACCTCATACTCCAGTTTTCTCTATATGTACATAGGTCTGTGGAAAAGGACTGATAAATCCTGTGCCAAAATATGCCTAGTTCATGTATACCTCAAGGGTCAACCTGAAAAGGTTGTATACTATTCTAGATGATCAGAGTAACAGGTCTTCTGCAAGAGCAAAGATTTTTGACCTACCAGGAGATGCCTTACCATAACCCTTGAGCACCTATGCTGGCAATACAGATGCTTCAGGCAAGAGAGCCATTGGTCTTATAGTAGCTCTTCCGAATGGCAGTGTAGAAAATTGCCAACTCTCACTGAATGCTAACAGATTTCAACCAACATATAGGAGATCCCCACTCCTATAGCTGTCTCTCACCACTATTACTTGAGGGGCATAGTTGACCACATAGCAGCACTTGACAGAAATGTCGATATTCCCTGCTTCTCAGCAAATACATCCCAAGGGCACACAGGGCTCAAACGCAAATCAACGGGCCACATGATGCACCATATGACCAATGCCTGAACCTAGGCTGGGTCATCCTAGACAGAAATGTATGGGTTGAAAAGAACAGCGTAAAAGGAGAAGTACAGCCAAAGCTAGTTTGTCTGTACTTCTGTGGATCACACGAGTGCAGTTAGTTCTGAATTCCTGTGATCCATTTTAAGCTGACAGCAGGCTGAAGCCCATCCAGGCTGGGTAAAGATCGCGACCATATGGTCGGGATCTGCCCAGAACCCTGGACTGGCACCTGGCTTAGTGAGCTGCTAAAAGCCTGAGCCAGCCGCTCCAACCCACTCCACAGCACTCCAGACAGATGAAGGCAGGGGACGCTTTTTGCTAGCCCATTTTCCCAGGACCAAATCCACCTTGGACACCAAAGTACTCCAGGACCGCCATTAGTACAGTCAGGGATTGTTGGGACACGGAGGGCCTGGCAGAGGGGAATCGGGTGGGGAAATGTGCTTCAGGAACTCCATTAGTGAAAAGGGGGACCCACACAAAAAAGGTGTATAACACTGCTAGGGACACCCCCACCATGCTGGCGGTACAACAAGGCCCAGCACAGATCACTACCACTGCTATAGCAGGGAGAGGGAGAGGGAGAGAGCCCCCCCCCCCCCAAAAAAAAAAAAAAAAGACTGACCATCACCGATTATGCACTTACCGCACCCGGCAACCTGCACACCATGCGGCGATCAGGAAGCGAAAGATCCAGGAGTCAGCATTAGGGGATGAGGAGGGTCTTCCACCACCAAATCACTGCCCATACAGCTCCAAAAAAAAAAAAAAAAAAAAAAAGAAAACATGGCCGATGCCATTTTCAAAGAGAAACCTCAAGAAAATGGCCACTGAGGCTACACAAATATGGCTGCAGATCAGCAGTACCAAAGGGCTACAATAAAATGGCAGCTCCTGGGGGGCCCTGGTAGGAGCCCGTCCCAAAGCTCAATCATCTGGTCGCCAGCGACGTGCTCTCGCCCCCCTCCCCACCTCTAGCTTGACACCCCCAGACCGACCTTAAAGGTATAGTCACCCTATGGGAGGGGATGGGGTGTGGGCAGATGGGGGGGTAACAGTCTGCAGAGGACCCCTGGGAACGGAGGGGGCGTTGCATGGGAAGGAGGGGGAACCCCGGGGGTCTGATCATCCCAGGGAGGGGCCCATGTCCACCCCAAAAACCTCCAGGGTTAGAGGGGGGGACAGCTACCTACCATACCAGGAACAGGGTGGGCACCACTCCTGACAGACCACCGCTCCATCGGAATGGGGGGTTTTCGGCCAGGAGGAACGCTGCGACTTAGGCCGCGGTTAGGTCGTATGCACCCTCGCAAGACGTTTACCTTGCAGGCCAGCCCCCCCATCCAGTGGGGCTATGCCTCGGCTGACCTGGTGCAGAGCTGAGGCCTTTGCGCACTCGCTAGCCAGACTGGGGGGACGTTCTGGATCTAGATTATCCAGTCTGGCAGTTGATAGATTCTCACAGAAAAAAAATAGATAGGAAAAAAATTGCTATCCAGGCTGCTATCCAGGCTGTTTAGCCAAAAGTCAAATCTATAAGCCCCCGTTCACACTGGGGCGACCTGTCAGGCGACCTGGTCGCCTGACAGGTCGCGTTCCATAGAGAAGCTGCGGACCCGCTCTAATAGGAGCGACACAAGTCGCTCCGACTTAGAAAAAGGGTCCGGAGCTTCTTTGGGGCGACCCGGAGCGACCTGCATAGACTTCAATGTTATGAAGTCCGTGCCGGCCGCTCCGAGGTCGCGGTGCGAGCAATGCGCCGCGACCTATGAGGTCGCCTGGCAAAGTGGCGTCGCCCCAGTGTGAACGGGGCCTAAAACTGTTTGGTTACCAAAACTGGATTCAAGGGGGAGAGAGAAAACACTCTACTGCTCTGGTGCCCAACCTGCAGCCCAAGGGCCACATGGGGTCAGTTAGTAATTTTGTGGTCTTCAAACCTCAGCAGTTAGCAGTGGGATCGTTGGTTTGTAAAAGGGGCTTTGCTAAAAGTTTAATTTTACCAGTATTAAATAACATGTCCTCAAGTGTCTGACGGTTTCCTGAAGCACGTCTCTAGCCTTCAACCTCTCCTGTAGATGTCACTTTGACAGCTTTCTTTAGCATTATATATACACTGTGTACTATGTGTGGCCTCCAGGTGATGTCAAGACTGTTCCCAGCTCTCATACATTGACCACCACTGCTCTACTGTATGTTCACAGCAATGTTCTGAAAACTGAAGAACCATTATCTTTTAGTGTGTTCAGTGTGAGGTCACTCCATTAACTGCTTTCGCTCTGTGTGTACACAGTTTTCTCAATTTTGCATGGAAGAGGGTAGGGAACTGCTGTACAGGTCCTCAAGCCCATAGACAGTCATGACAGGTACAACCGTCAACCAGTTGACATTAATTCTTCAAAAATTTCCAGAGCTCCCAAGACCACAGTGCAGCCAATTTTCAGTGGCAGCCTAAAGTGGCTGTACACAGAAACAAAGTAGCATCTGCCTGTTTTTATTCTAAATGCATCTATGCTCTTTATCGTTTTTCAATTACACTGTGCTTTTAGAAAAATTACCAGCTGATCCTCCCAGTCACTCCGACTGCCTTGTTCTCTGTGGCAATAATCTGCAGGCTCATTCAGCCTCTGCAGCATTGCCACTACTGTGCACGTGGTGCTGGTCCACCAACAAGCCGTGTCTAAAGACTTACAGTGCCATAACAATTTCTGTCTAACTGGAATGGCTAAAGATGGATCGAAATTTGTACGGTCCCTGCTGAACAGACCGAATTTCGAACCATCCGTAGGCAGCTTTACCTGGGCCATGTATAGCTAGGGGAGAAAAAATAAATTGTTACATGACCAACAGAGCAAGATAAAAGAAGAAGTAGTTTTGGACATTAGCCATCTTTAAAGCATGTTATTTGCTAGGAAAAAAAAAAAAAAACAAAGTGCCCTACCCTAATACGGTAAGACTAGGTTTCCATTTATAAACAAAAAGTATTACTAAATGCTAGAGATTTTGTAACTCAATTCACTCTTTGCATTACGATAACAGCTCCCCAATACCTTTTTATGCCCCCTCCACCCCAACCCGTCACCAGTTATTGCTGCTGCCTCCAGGATTAGCCCTTTTCTGGTTGGAGAGACAGGCCCTTGCTGCTGCCACTAAAAATGCTGTGACGAGGGCGCTTTAATGGACGCACATAGCCCTGGCAGAGCTCACACGCACAGGTATCTCCTTAGCAGCCCGTTACCTACAGGAGACACCCACAAATAGAAAGTTCGGGGGGGGGGGGGGGGGGGGGTTATGAACTGGCCAGACCACAAAAAAAAAAAAAATGGATTTTTGTAAGATCTTACCGTAAAATCCTTTTCTCTTAAGCTCATTGACAGACGTAGTCTTCTTGATTCTCAAGAGCTGGGTTATGTTGTCTCCGCAGGAGTAGGACTAGGCAGAAAGACAAAACGTTCTGGCTCCACCTTAGGGGCAGTCCCTGAGGGTATATCCTCCCTCTCTCTGCTACAGGGAATCAGTTCTGTTCTAAAGCAGTAACAGAGAATTTAACCCAACCCAACTCAATGATAGAGGGGCGGGTACTACGTCTGTCAATGAGCTTAAGAGAAAAGGATTTTACGGTAAGATCTTACAAAAATCCATTTTTCTCTATCGCTCATTGACAGACGTAGTCTTCTTGATTCTCAAGAGCTGGGACATCCAGAAGCAGTGCCACAAATGAGGGGTGGGATTGACAAAAATCAAAATCCAATCTAGAAGGCCCAACCGGTGCCAAACTAGAAGTTTTAAAGGCTCATTATAAACAAAGAATGAGACTCAAATGAAAATTTCCAACGGAAAAAACCCTCGAGATAGACCACTGGTCTCCTCAAATTGCGGCCTGCAAAACCTTGTGGCCAAACGAGGCATCAGACGATGCCATTACATCAACTTTATAATGTTTTGTAAAGGTATGCACCGACGACCAGGTAGCCGCCTTGCACACCTGGACCACTGACGCCTGATGGCGAAAGGCCCATGACGCACTAAGTGCCCGAGTGGAGTGCGCCTTAACAGGGAACGGGGGCTCCCGACCCTTAATAGAATAAGCCTGTACCACCGTCTGTCTGATCCATTTGGAAATGGTCGCGGCAGATGCAGGCAACCCCTTTTTGGGTCCATCCGGGATCACAAAAAGTGAATCCGTCTTGCGAAACGAGTCTGTCGTTTTTAAGTATACCCTGATCGCCCGGACCACATCCAAGGAGTGTAAAGCAAACTCCCGAGGATGACTGGGCTTAGGACACAGGGAAGGTAATACAATTTCTTCATTCAGATGAAATTCTGAAACCACTTTTGGTAGGAAGGATGGATTCGGACGAAGAACCACCTTATCTCTATGAACCACCAGATATGGGGAACGACAAGATAAAGCGGCCAGTTCTGACACCCTGCGTGCAGAAGTGATAGCCACCAAGAAGGCCACCTTCTGGGACAACGTAGGTAGAGGAATCTCCCTAATATCTTCAAAGGGAGGTTTCTGAAGAACCGACAATACTAAATTAAGATCCCAGGGTGGTAACGGCGCGCGCACTGGCGGAGCCAGATGTCGCACCCCCTGGATGAAATTCCGCACCAAGGAATGAGTAGCCAAAGGCTTCTGAAAGAAGATAGCTAATGCTGAGACCTGACCCTTGATAGTGCTCAAGGCCAGTTTCTGCTCAACCCCTTGTTGCAGAAAAGCTAATATTCGACTAACCGAATAAGACCGTGGACGGAACCCCAAAGGTTCACACCATGCAATGTAAGACTTCCATGTGCGATGATAAATCTTTCTGGAAGTCGCTTTCCTTGCTTCAACTAGAGTAGGAATAACTGAAGCTGACAATCCCTTGTCCTTCAGCACCTGGGTCTCAATAGCCAGGCCGTTAAAGCCAGCGATCGTAAAGCAGGATGGAAGATCGGTCCCTGAGACAGTAGGTCCTCCCTGAGAGGAAGTCTCCACGGGACGTCCGCCACCAGTCTGACCACGTCGGCGTACCAAGCTCGACGAGGCCAGTCCGGAGCTACCAGAATTACTGGAATTCCTTCCTCCTCTATCCTGCGAAGAAGTCTTGGCAGTAACGCGAGAGGAGGGAAGGCATACATTAGCTGGTATTGCCCCCACGGGGCGATCAGTGCGTCTGCGGTCTCTGCTAGAGGATCGCGGGAGCGAGCCACGAATCTCTGTACTTTCCTGTTGAATCGTGATGCCAACAGATCTACATCCGGGGTGCCCCACCGTAGGCACAACTGGTGGAAAACTTCTGGATGGAGGGACCATTCCCCCTGATCCAGAGTCTGACGGCTGAGATAATCTGCCTGCCAATTCTCCACCCCCGGAATGAACACCGCAGAGATAGCTGGAACAAATCATTCCGCCCAGCGAAGAATGCAAGCCGCTTCTTTGGCCGCTCGGACACTCTTGGTGCCCCCCTGGTGATTGACATAAGCCACGGCCGTGGCATTGTCCAACTGGATCCGAACCGGGCTGCCCTGGAGCTGCTCGGTCCAGTGAATCAGACAAAGTCTGATCGCTCTCAGTTCCAATACATTTATCGGCCACCTGGATTCTTCCAGGGACCAAAGTCCCTGGACAGATAACTGACCGAGAATTCCTCCCCATCCGGATAGACTGGCATCCGTGGTCACTATCGTCCAATATATTGGCAGAAATGACTTTCCCTGGCTGAGCATCGGAGACCGAAGCCACCAGACCAGAGACTCTCTGGTCTGTTTGCTCAATCGGATCAGATTGTCCAGGGATTCCGGATTCCGATTCCATCTGAGAAGAATCTCTTGCTGAAGAATTCGGGTATGGGACTGGGCAAATGGGACTGCTTCGAAAGAAGCCACCATCAACCCCAGAACCCTCATGCAAGTTCGAAGAGAAGACCAGCTGTTGGATAGTAACAACTGGACTGCTAATTGAATCTTCCGGAGTTTCCCTACCGGAAGAAAAACTCTTGTCCTGACTGTGTCTAGAATTAGACCCAGATATTCGAGCCTCTGGGTGGGAACCAGAAAATGACTTTTGCTGGTTCACCAGCCACCCGAATTCCTGTAAAGAAATTATAGTAATTTCTATATTTTGTAGCAAGGTCTGAGGAGACTCTGCATGAAGCAGAAGATCGTCTAGGTAACCAAGAATCGATATGCCTCTTTGGCGCAGTAGTGCCAACATTGGGGCCAACACCTTCGTGAAGACCCGAGGAGCCGTGGCGAGACCGAAAGGTAACGCCACAAACTGATAGTGGTTCTCTTCTACGGAAAAGCGTAGAAACCGCTGATGTCCTGCGAAAATGGGAATGTGAAGATATGCGTCCTTGATGTCTATGGACGCTAGGACATCCCCTGGATGCAGGAAGGCTGCTACTGTGCGAATGGACTCCATTCTGAATCTTCTTATGTTGACAAAAGAATTGAGTGCCCTTAAGTCCAGAATTGGACGCACTTTGCCCTCTTTCCTGGGTATTGTAAATAGGTTTGAATAAAACCCCTGAAAACGTTCTGTCCAAGGAACGTGGACTACCACTCCTTGCTGTAGTAAATCCGTGACTGCTCTCCGTAGATCTTCTAAACGATCTGGGGATAGTCGAATATTGGAAGGGAAGAATCGCGCCGGTGGGAGAGATCGAAACTCGATCTTGTACCCTGACCTTATGACTTCGCAAACCCACTTGTCCGGGATTCTGGAAAGCCATGGATCCGGGAACCGGCGAAGACGTCCCCTCACCCCAGTTATGGGTGGGGGCGCACCTTCAGGCTTTGGACGATTTATCTTCAGGTCTGGAGGGGGCGGGCTTTTGCTTGCCCGACCAACGTCCCCTGAAGCCTCCTGAAGGGGCTTTGGAGGACTTAATTTTTTCACCCGCGGGACGAAAAAACCTCTTGTGAGCAGAAAAAGAAGGCCCTCGTCTTTGACGAGTTCCTTTACCTTTAACATTTTGCGGTAAAAAGGTGCTCTTTCCACCCGTGAGATCCTTAATGATCTCATCTAAGTTGGCTCCAAATAGACGCTCTCCTAAAAAGGGGATATTAGCCAATGCTTTTTTGGAACCTTGGTCGGCTAACCAACCTTTTAGCCACAGTGTACGCCTGAGAACCACCGCTGAGACTGATGCTCGCGCCAATAATGGAGTGGCGTCTAACGCCGCATCACACACAAACTGTAACCCCTGTATCATTTGTTCCAACAAATCTGATACCGCGCAACCACTTGGTCCATTCAGTTACAGCCTGCGAAACCAGACCAATAGCAATTATTGGTCTGAAAGCTGATCCAATCAAGGTAAACATGGTGCGAGACATAGCTTCTATCTTGCGATCCACTGGATCTTTAAAAGACGGAGCGTCTTCTAGAGGAATAACCGTGGCTTTATTCAATCTAGCAATTGGTGAATCCACCACAGGTGGTTCTGTCCATTTCTTAATGAGGGTTTCCTCAAACGGATAACGCCTGTTAATGCCTTTAGAAATAGTAGAAGTGCGTTTTGGCAGACTCCATTCTTCTTTGATAGGATTGCCAAAACATTTGGGCAATGGAAAAACCTTCGCCACTTTGATGCGTTTTGTAGTCCCAAAAGGGATTTCAGTTTCAGCTATTTCCGACGGAATACCCTGTAATCTTAAGGTTTCTTGGACAGATACAATGAGTGCGTTTACCAACGCTTCCTCTTTGGCTATGGCTGATGCCGAAACATCCTCCTCACTGTCTGAAGAGACAGTACACGAGACGTCAATCCCAGATGAGGTACCTGCAACTGCAGAAATAGGCTCAGAGTCTGAATCTGACGTTTCAGATAATAAGGGGTTAAGCGGGGGTCGCTTTCTTGCGCCCTGTCCCTGACAAGCCACTTCCACCCGGGACACAAAAGTTTCCATAATAGCTGACAAGGATTCAATCGTCAGTGGGGTGCTGGAGGATCCTGCAGACCCCTCGAGGGGATCCGGAGGAGATACATGAGTGGCAGGGTCCATGTTAATTCAGGACACCTTTGCCAGAAAAAACAAAAAAATTTTTTTTTTTTTTGTGTCTCCCCCTAGCACAATAGCGCCCCTCAGAGTACCTGCTTCTCGATCCCCACAGAGAGAGAGAGGGACCCCCAAGGCTCACCAACCGATGCAGTGAAGTTTCCAACCAACTGCAGTCAGCGTCTGTCTTTTACAGACTGGAAGGAGCTGTTGCTTTTTCCCGGGTAGAAGGACGTGGCTCCGCCCCCTGTGTACGCCTTCCGGCGTTCCCAGCTCTCCACGAGGTAGCTGGGCTCATGAAACATGGCCGCCCCCATACAAGAGACAGACTCCGAAAACATGGCGGCCGGCGTGACCTGAGGACATACATGCACCTGGTCTACGGCAAAATGGCGGCGGACCGCCGAAATCGTTTTTCCCAGCACATCCACCTGCATCTCTGCTAATTGGCGATTTATTGATCTACAGGAGATACACTACAAATAAGGTAGGATTATACCTCCTATGTCTGCTGTAATGCTACAGTCTGCTGGGTAGAGTGTTAGCTCTCAAACCAAGTCCACTTCCCACAAACACATACTGTATTTACAAGGGGGACTTTTAGTGTCAGATATATACTGACCATGTATGGAGGGGCCCATAATTCATACTGCCTCATAACGAGGAAAGAAAAAAGGGAACGTTTACTCACCATACCGAACCGACAGGCACCCTCTCTTCACAATACCCTCTCCACCGGGGTGGGGGGTTGTGGACCACTCCGGTTGCCTCGACTCTCTGGTTCCTGGCGTCCAAGCGAGACTTTTAACTCGCAAGGTCAGTCCCTCCACTGGGACTCCGTCGCGGCCGACCCAGCGCGGAGCTCTGGTCTGCACGCGCTCGTAGGCAGAAACCGGGGTGACCACTGGATCTCAACATCCAACCCGTCGCCCGGCCCCGCATACTTACTTGAATGTGTCGCGACCGACCAAGCGCAATGCAATGGTCTGCGCGCGCTCGTAGGCCGGCTGGGGTGACCACTAGTGTCGCCCAGTCCGGCGTTTTTGCTTGAAGATCTCACAGGAAAAAAACACTGGAGAAAAAACTACCTAAAAAATATCTTTTCTAAAGAAAAAATCTTGCCAGGACCAAAAAGATCCCAGCAAGGAACTTAGGTCCTTACTCCTGACTAGACAGAAAAAAACTGATTCCCTGTAGCAGAGAGAGGGAGGATATACCCTTAGGAACTGCCCCTAAGGTGGAGCCAGAACGTTTTGTCTTTCTGCCTAGTCCTACTCCTGCGGAGACAACATAACCCAGCTCTTGAGAATCAAGAAGACTACGTCTGTCAATGAGCGATAGAGAAATAAAGGCCCTTTCACACACTGAGTCCGTCAGAAGGACTCAGTTTTTCTCAGATTGATCCGTGCATGGGGTGACCGTTCAGATCCGCCAACAAAAAAACTGACAGGTGGATCTAAACGGTCTGCCTGTGTGAAAGGGCCCTAAATAAAAAAAATTATGAAAAAAAAAAAAAAAAGGACATTAAGGGAGCAGACTAAACATAATACACAAAGTGTTAATATTATTTTAAATTTAACCTATTGGCTAATGGCATTATCACATTTGGATAATGGCAAAAGCTATTTAAATTTTAGAGGTATGGAAAATTCATTATAAATAGTTTTCATGTCTGGCCAGTAAAAGAATCATGAGCACATAAGTGAAATTACAGGAGTCCCCTGGAATGACGACAACATTCCACAATCATCAGTGGCCAGTGCAAGAGGGTGGAAATAAGACTCAGGATATTCTAGAAATAATACACAGGAATATATCCTGCTAACTACCAAGATAAAAGAAGCAAATTGGGTGAAAATCCAAAAGAGATTTACACTCAATTTCCCTTTACTGGGAGAGTCACTAAGTTATACCATCAGTTTATGATGAGGATGCAACATGGTTAAAATCTATCAAAAAGCTGAAAGCTTAGTTTCTCTCCCCCCTCCATTTAAACAGAATGGTAAAGAGTTAGGCCCCTTTTACACATGGCAGACTCCAGTAGCAAATCTGCCTGCTCAAGAGGGGAATCTGTCCGCTGATCCCCACTGAGCAGGTGGATAACAGGTCTGTGTCCCCTCCGCTGATGCAGAGCAGACATGGACACAGCCCACTGTTCTCTATGGAGCGATTGGATGGAAACGGATCACCTGTCCATTTCTATCCAACTGTCAAACAATATGCAAGAAGGATGGGTATCCCCATCGGTCTGTTTTTAGCAGACAGGATTAGATTTCGCCGGGTGTCAGTTGACATCTGACGTTCCATAGAGAGCAATGCATGGTCTGATCGGGTCTGCCTGAAATAATGACAGGCAGACCCAATCAGCCCATCAGTGTGAAAGGGGCCATGGAACCTCTGTCAGCTGTAATTATCTGAGATTTACTTATCACAGGGACTGAAAGCAAGGGAAAATCCAAAAATTCTGAATGGTTACTAAACAAAAAAGGGAAATTTTCCAATTAAAACGCTTGCCTGGGTGACAACTCTACAAGTGAGCTCAGATGGGGAGAGAATAAAAATCTCCCCAACAGACCAAATAAACACACACACACTTTTGGTGAAGACTCTTCTGTTTACAAGAAGTGGTTCCTTGGGTATTCACTTCACTACCAGCAATGAGACCCAGAAGAGACTCTGTAGGTGACAGATGTCAGCACAAGACAGACTGGCACAAGTACATAAATGACCCGACGGGATGTAAGCTGGCCATATCTGTTTTTTCTTTTAGTCATCGGGCTAAATATAAAAAAAAAAAAAACCCTAACAGATTCCTCCAATACAAAACGAGGAGGATGGAGGAGACGCTTTTGATGGGACTTAGTATTCTGACAGTTGCACCCACATCAGAATACACTGATCGGAGGTTGCAGCCACTGATCAAGAATGTTTTCTAGCACTAGAACAGCAGCCGATCAAATGGCCACCTTCTGTTGAGCAGGGATGCTACACACTTATCGAATACACACTAAACCAAAAAGCGGGACCCTGCTGAGCCGAGGGGAGCTGCTGTTGACCACACTTTCCCGGAGAGCACACCGTTCTCCAACTGTGCTGGAAACTCTGTGTACTCTCCTCCAATGATCAGACTTGTCCTGACACACCCTCCCTGCACAGCCGTTTACTGCAAAGCTCAGTGTGCTGCTGTTTCTCCTCCCCAAGCTCTTATGCAGCTGAGAACAGGAGAAACAGAGGGAATGTGATCACTTATAAAAAAAAGGGGGGGGGGAGGCATTTGCAATGATTTTTTTTTCATATCTCTAGACAAAATGTTTTGCCTTTCATTTCTATTTTAAACTGAATGGGTTGTTTTACAAGGTGATCATTTACAATCACTTTAAATCGTTTTAATATATGTGGCGAGCGGAAGGAAGAAGAAAGAAGTAGCTATTAATCCAGCTAGAAATCTTGTGAGGCAAGAACTCAAAAACTTCCTGAGCTCCTAGCACAGCATTATGTAGTTCAACACACTGCTGAGAAGGGTTGTCACCTGATTAGAAAAAGTGGGTTAATGGCAGGATTACAAAAGCTAAAATGGTGTAAAGAAAGAAGTGAATGCAGCCACCACAGCTAAGGACAGGTTAGCTAGAATACTCTCAATTGTTGTTCTTTGGTTTAGATACACCAAGTATGTGGCAATGGGGCAGACCTCAGATCAGGGTTCGTACACATTTTTACCAATAAAATTCCATGACCTAATGTTTCATGAAAGGTCTATGTATACATGTTTCACAACTTTAGGCTTCATGTACACTAGCAGCTGGTAAAGGTGAGTTTAGGCGCTTTTTTGCTCCATTGATGTAAAAAAGTCTACACACTCCTGTTAAAATGTCAGGTTTCTGTGATGTAAAATAAAAAATAAATAAAAATGAGACAAAAATACATTTCAGAACTTTTTCCACCTTTAATGTGACCTATAAACTGCACAACGCAGTTAAACAACAAACTGAAATCTTTTGGAGGGACGTAAAAATAAACTAAAATAATATGGTTGCATAAGTGTGCACACTGATACTTTGTTTAAGCAACTTGATTTTTTTACAGCACTAAAGTCTTTTTGGGTAGGAGTCTATCAGCATGGCACATCTTGACTTGGAAATATTTGCTCACTCTTTGCAAAAACACTCCAAATCTGTCAGATTACGAGGGCATCTCCTGTGCACAGCCCTCTTCAGATCACCGCACAGATTTTCAATCAAATTCAGGTCTGCTCTCTGGCTGGACCATTCCAAAAACTAAAGTGGAGTTCCACCCTAAATTTACACTTACCTCCATCTTCTCGCTCCGGGTCACCTGAAAAACAAATGGATAATCGCAATTTTTTTTTTTTTTTACTTACCTTGTAGAGAAAATATACTTACCTTACTTCCTTCTTCCTCCCCTCGGCGGCCACGGCAATTCGTCACTTCCTGGCTTTTGAAATGATTCCTGGGAGCTGAACGTCATCGCTCCCAGGAATCAATGCGCCTGCACCGGCCCCGACGTCAGTTCCGGTGCGCGCGCGTCATTCCCTTCTAAACAGCTTCTGGGCATGCCCAGAAGCTGTGGAGGGATGACGCGCGTGCACCGGAAGTGACGGCGGGGCCGGTGCAGTGCATCGTGGGACCGAAGAAGAAGGAAGAGGACACCGAAGAGGATTGCGCTGGCTTCAAGCTGCCCACACCTGAGATGGCAGCGCTGTAGAATACTTTTTCAAGGTAAGTATTTCTCCTAAAAGGTAAGTGCAACCCGGGACAGATCAGAGGCTAGCCATTGTGGAATGTACTAGCCCTGACTGTCCCGGGGGTATTTTTATTAAAAAAAGTATCCCCTGGGTGGAACTCCGCTTTAATCTTCTTCTGGTGAAGCCATTCCTTTGTTGATTCGGATGTATGCTTTGGGTCGTTGTCATGCTGAAAGATGAAGTTCCTCCTCATGTTCAGCTTTCTAGCAGAAGCCTTAAAGAGGTTGTAAACTCAGTTAATTTTTTTTTTTTTTTTACAAGCTGAAAGAGAAACACACAATGAGCTAGTATGCATCGCATACTAGCTCATTATGAAATACTTACCTTAGAACGAGCCCCCACCGTGCTGTCCGCTCACCTCTATGACGGGCGACATGTCCAGTCGCCCGTCTTCCGGGATCGCGGCATCCAGCCATCTGATTGGCTGGAGCCGCGGTGACGTCACTCCCGCGCACGCGCGAGGGAGCCGACAGTCACAGCATGGGTCTCTGAAGAAACGGCACCAGCGGCCGTTCCTTCAGAGCGCATGCGCCAGTGACGTCACTGGCTGCATGTAAGGTAAATATCTCCTAAACGGTACATGTTTAGGAGATATTTACAGTACCTATAGGTAAGCCTTATCATAGGCTTACCTATAGGTAAAAGTGTCAGAGGAGGGTTTACTTCCTCTTTAGTGTTTTGTGCCAATATTGACAGGTATTGTGAATAGTTTATAACTCCCTCTACCTTGACTAAGGCCCCTGTTAAAGCTGAAGAAAAACAGCCCCAAAGCATGATGCTGCCAATACCATACTTCACTGTGGGTATGGTGTTCTTTTGGTGAT
The DNA here is from genome assembly GCF_965119305.1 of Pelophylax lessonae. Classification (NCBI taxonomy): domain Eukaryota; kingdom Metazoa; phylum Chordata; class Amphibia; order Anura; family Ranidae; genus Pelophylax; species Pelophylax lessonae. The sequence continues at coordinate 183,829,584 of NC_138770.1, forward strand.
GTGCAGTGTTGTTTTTGCGCCAAACATATCTTTTGGAATTCTGGCCAAAAGGTTCAACCTTGGTTTCATCAGGCCATAACATTTTCCCACATGTTTTTGCAAAATGGAGCATGGATGTTTTTCTTCATAAGAAAAGGCTTCCGTCTTGCCACTCTACCCCATGACAAACCTGCACGCCTGGGCCACTGAAGGTCAGAGACTGCCGGGGGCAATCTGGTTCTCTATGGTGAACTTCCACAGCGAGCTGGTAGGAGCACCGGAGGGCAGCATGTTTCAGATATCTCCAAAGTCCAGGACGTTATATGAAGGCCTTGGGCGGGAAATGGTTATTGTTGCTGTAGGCATCTTGGCAGCCTCCCTGACCAGCTTTCTTCTCATCTTTTCCATCAATTTTGGAGTGATATCCAGTTCTTGGTAATGTCACTGTTGTGCTATATTTTCTCCACTTGATGATGACTTTCTACACGGTGTTCCATGGTTTATCTAATGCCTTAGAAATTCTTTTGTACCCTTCTGACTGGTACCTTTTAACTATGAGATCCCTCCAGAGATTTATAGTAACGAAGTAGAACTACTTAAGTACTGTACTTAAGTACCGAAATGCGGTATCTGTACTTTCCTAGAGTAGAATTTTTTTCTCCTACTTCTACTTTTACTTCACTACATTTTTTCGATGATTTCGATACTTCTACTCAAGTATTTTTTTTTTTGTGCTGCATAGTTACTCGTTACTTTTAAAAAAATTACCACTGCCAGAACAGTAGATGGCAGGTTGCATAAAGCTCAAAAAAATGTGTATAATGTCATTTGTAAATCAGCGCATATGAAAATAAAGGCTGTGTATAATAAAAGCTGCTATACCAAATCTTTCCAATAAAAAGAAAATATGAAACAAACAAATAAATGGTGCTACAGCGCTTAAAGTGCATCAAGAAACTACTAACAAACACAGGTTAATCATTTGAATAAATCATTTGAAATAATAAAAAACAATATGATGTTCAAACTTTTGACTTCTTTCTTTAATAACTACATAACACAGTACTTGTACTTCTACTTTCAGTACTTGAGTAGAAATTTTTTTTCAAAACTACTGGTACTTTTTACTTTTAGTACTTAAGTAGCAAATTTTTTGAAAAAACTACTTGCAATACTTAAGTAAAAAAAATGTTGAATACTTTAGTACTTCTACTTAAGTAACTTTTTCTGCGAGCACTTCCACTTCTACTCAAGTCACTTTTTGATCGAGCACTTGTACTTTTACTCAAGTAGAAATTTCGAGTACTTTATACAAGTCTGGATCCCTCTGATGCTTTGGAAGCTCTCTGTGGACCATGGCTTTTACTGTAGGATGAGACTAAACAAAATGTCAGGAAAGGCCTACTAGAACAGCTGAACTTTATATGGGGTTAATCAGAGGCACTTTATATGATGGCAGTTGTGTACTGACCTCTTATTTAACACAAGTTTGAATGTGATTGCCTAATTCTGAACACAGCTACATCCCCGACTATAAGAGGGTGTGCACACTTATGCCACCACATTATTTTAGTTTATTTTTACCCCCCCCACGCCAGTTTGCTTTTCATTTGAGTTGTACAGTTTATAGGTCACAGTTCTGAAAGGATTTATCTTTGTCTCATTTTTTTTACATCACAAAAACCTGACATTTTAAACATTTTAACAGGGGTGTGTAGATCTTTTATATCCATTGTACACATTGGCTTTTAGCAGAGTTTAGGAACTGCTGTGGTTAGGTGAGGTTCAACCTCCCTTTCCTAAATTGGATAGGAATGTTCTGACCACTGGCCGCAGAAAAAAAAAAAAAAAACGCCGTGGGATCTTGCCGTGGTAAAATGACGTCCAAGTGTACATGAAGCTTCACAATCACTTTATGGCAACCTTTTACAGAGGTTTCCAAATAGGTCTGTTAGTGATAATAGGTGAAGTCATATCTGCAGTTGCCATCTCATAAGCTGAAGAGCCTTAGTTTTGTAAAAACCAGGGACATCAAAGCTTCATGGAGTAGCGCTTTTGCAGCATTCCTGCATTCTACATTCAGTATGTTCTTCTAAGCAAAGCGCACCTTCAAAGAAAATCTAATCTCATGCAAAAACAAAATCTGGCTATAGAAAAGTATGCAGAGCATATGGAGATTCCGTACCTAAAAAGGGAAAGACAAAACCCCACATATCAAATATTTAAAAAACCCTTGAAAGAAAAAAAAAAAAAAAAAAAAAAAAAAAAAGGGAAGATGATCTATAAAGTTAGAACAAAGCACACCATTCGTGCGCACACACCAAAATACTAAAACCATGACTAAACAGATGCAGCTCAACACTGATGCAAGCTATGGTTTGCTGTTTTTATATGAAGTATATAACTGTATTTGAAAAAGGCTTTTAACAAATTTTTTTCATTTCCTTTATTAGTTTTTCACATTGTGAATTATTTTTTGTCACAATTTTATTGTATCACACATTTGGCTTAGATAGCGCACTAGTTTTCCTTACCATATAGTTTGTTACAGTTGCAGGACCTCCTCTACCTGTACCTTTTTGCATGAAATTTCTATCACCTTGATGGATACAAATATACATATGACACTATAACAAACAATGTGAGGAACTTCACCCAAAAAGGGAAGCTCCCCTTAACTAATTTGCACCCCCCCCCACCTCCACTGTTTTTTTTTGGGGGGGGAGGGAGTCAGATTGCCGTGGTGATCTACGAGGATGTTCGGTCCCTCCTCCTTCCCTCGCAGCCTTGTGGGACACACATGGGTCCCAGAAGACAGCAGGAACGTTCACAAAGCACGCATGCACAGTAGGAAACAGGTTGTGAAGACGGAAGGCTTCACTGCAGGTTTCCCTTACCTAAGAGTTTGGCGCCTGCACCCGAAGCCGGCTGAAAAATCGTCTCGGGCATCATTGGATCCCTGGACAGTTCAGTTCCCTTATATTAAAAGCCATCAGATATTTGTAGCTGCTAAGTAATTTTTTTTTGGGGGGGGGGGGTGGGGCGTCTCTTCAAAAATGTTCTTAAAAAAGGGATTGTGTCATGAGAAAAGTGGGGCTGCCATTACGGTTACAATCTATCAGAAACACGTGGAGTCACGTCAAGTATATCCACAAAAAAAAAAAAAAAAACATGGGAGCCATCATCCCAAGCAATTGTAAAGAAATCTCGAAAGTTGAAGAGGATTAAAAGAGGTGCATGGAAGCCAGCCAGCCCCCAGTCTGATGTACTCACTATTAGAGTTTTGATATACTAGACCAGTCATGGATGGGGGTGGGTTGGGGAAGGTTTGGGCTGCTCCCTCCCACCTGTCTCCCATCCATCCATTAGCAGCCATGTGCTTCCATTGTGGAGACACTCAAATTAGAAAGTGTTAGGACTGCAGGTAACACAGGGTGCCGTGTAGTGGCCCTGCAGCTTGCACATGCGTTTGCAAATGCGTGTCAACTAATCCCCTGTTCTTTATTTATATCATGAGACAGGTCTACTTGGTTGGTGGCAGACTGGAGGAGGAGTACATCAGACTGGGAGGCTGGCTGGCTTCCATGTACCTCTTTGAATCCTCTTCAACTTTTTTCTGATACAGGGATGGAGACGCTGGGCATTACCTGCTGGTGTCTCACTTAAAGTCCCACATAGCCTACATTATTTATTGTAAAGAAACCTAGCTACAAAAAAAAAAAAAAAAAAAGACACTCCACAATCAATTTAGGGAAGCTGGATTGAGCCACAACATCCAAAACCCACAAGTGCTCAGTAAGGTTGTCAGGTTGGTGTTGCTTTAAAATGAATACAGACCATAGTCTGGTTTATACCGGTCCCCTGAGCAGGCAACACTTCCTTTGACCCCAAATTTATAAATTATTCTCGTTAGACTATGTGACAACATGGTGCAATCAGATGCTGACATCAATCACTGATATTCCAGAGAATGTCAACGTCATCATCCCTGTGTAAAACATTTAAACAAGCTTTAACTTAAACATACCCGCTTAAACTGCCAAAGCACAGACGTTAGGAGCAGCCCAGCTGGCTGAACAGATACAGGACGAGGACTACGAGCTGGGAGAAGGGTTACATCTGGAGAACATAGGAATGACAAGTCACAGTTGTTCAAAAGAATTTTAAAACAAATTTACAGCAGGGGGGGGGGGGGGAATCTAGCTTTTAAGGGTGCTTCAAGCTGTACAAAGAAATACCATGGATGTAGCTAGGCACAGGCCAGGAGAATTGCAGTTTGATTTTCAACCACACCCTGGACCCTCAGGGACTCATCAGGAACAGATTGCAGAACACACACACACACACAAAACAGCGCTGGCAGAACAGTGAATACCTCCATTGTAGTAGTAACAGCAATGAAAGGGACACACAGGGTCCTTAACAGCAATGAACCATATAGCTAAATAATGTGGGCAGGATTATTTGCAGCAATGAAGCTTAAGATGATGATATAGCACCCTACAGGTAGGTGCTAGGTAAAGAAAAGTGGGCCTTGGCTGCTTAACAGCAGGGTCAGGATTTCAGCTGGACTGTCATGTCTCCCAGAGTTACTGAGAGGGGAGTCTCCCCACTGGCTCTGTGAGAGGCAGATCCTGTCGCAGAGGATTGTGGGAGTGGGTATAAGTTTGAAGGGAACGCATGACGCAGCGTCTTTGGTGGGAAGCAGAGTCCCAGGAGGGAGAGTACAGCTGTCTCTCCTCCTGTCAGAGGAAGCGGGTGTCCCGAGTGGTGGCCTGGGAATCCAGAGAGTGTGAAGCTGACCTGCAGAGGGGATCCAGTGTGCCGAGAAAAAAAAGAGAAAGAAAAAAAAAAAAAAAAAAAAAAAAAAGAGAAAGAAAAAAAGAGATCCAGTTCCAGGAAAGCCTACAGAAAAAGAGAGAAAGAGATCCAGTTCCAGGAAAGCCTACAAAGGTCGCGAGTACTGTGGACTGCCCCTGGGGGTCTGCCTAGTGTCAGAGAAGATTCTAGGGATCCAGGAGTGGGCCAATTGTGAAATTGGGTTCCTGGTCAGAGGACCCTGGAGTATTAGAGGGGGTACCTAGATAGAGGACCCTGAATTGTGAAAGGGGGCCCCTGTAGTGTGGGCCCTGAAGAGTCAGTGTACATTGGTAAGTGTACAAGGTTAACAGTTGCAGCAGCACAAGTATCTACACAGAGCTACCTTAGCCAGAGTGCAGGGCTGGAGGGAGCTGTTTACTGACTTTTGAGCTAAAACAGTGTAAGGAGCCAAGTGTTCTACAGTCCTGGATCTTCTGAGTTAAAGTTGGGGTTCCAGCACAGTTTCAGTACTACAGTATCATTAGGTGTCAGGAAGCGCTGATCGGCATTCAGCTGGCATCAGGACAGAGCCAACAGGCATTTTTCTTCAAGTGACCCAAAGTGTACCTAGTTGAGCCAGAGAAGTATCCCACTCATTCCCTTCTCCCATCCCCAAATACAATAACAAACAAACCAAAGATGCCGGAATGGTCATTGTCTCAGTTCTCACACCTGCAGTCACAACTCAAATAAGTTGGAAGTGTCACCGATAACAATGGCAGACCCACATCAGGCATAAGACCTGGAAATACTGCTACAATTACAAAATAATATTATTATTCAGGATTTATTTAGCGCCAGCAGTTTGCTCAGCGCTTTACAAAATGAAGGCAGACAGTTACATATTTGGTACAAAAGGAATCAGAGGATGAAAAAATAAAATTTTAATTCAAGACAAAACCCCTCCCCCCCCAAAAAAAAAAAAAAAAAAACGCATTTCACTTTATTTGCTTGAAACACTTCAAACCAGAAAGATCTTTCATCTGTTGTGGTTAGTAGGTATGGGAATTGCTCTATATGGCACATTCAGATACCCATGTCATCAATGCTATTCAAGAGATGGCCAAGGGTACTCCACCATTACTGTATAACCATTTTTCCAAAAGCTTCTGTCAGCTTTCAAGCAAACAAGTGAAGTCAAAAAGATTGTATGTTCTGGGTTCCTGCGCTATACCTAAAGGCAACCAGTACCAAGAGGGTATGCAGGCTGCTATTGCTGGCTTCTCCTTCCAAACAGGCTACTTTTGCCTGGCTGTCAAGCTGTTCCATTGCTCTTAAAAGGTTAAAGCTTTATTAATCCCAAAATGAAAAATGTAACATACTGTTACAAGTCATTAGATGTGCTGGCTGCATCCGTTTTCTATTCTAAAGGTCCATTCACATGGGCTTTCCGGCTGGCGGACTCCGTTCTGCTCAGCGAGGATCGATCCGCCGATCACGGCTGAGTAGGCAGATGACAGGTCTGTCTCCGCTCACTGTGCTGAGAGGGACCAGTCAGAGGCCCGCTCTCCTCTATGGGAGATCGGATGACAACGAATCGCCTGTCAGTTTTCATCCGATCCCTTCCTCCAGACGGATGGAAAAACGGGGTTACCATCTGTCTGGATTTCACGGACAGGATAAGATCGCATAGCAGCAGACATGTCACCGCTGACATCAGCTGCTCTATAGGGGGGCATGGAGCATTCAATCAGGTCCACCTGAAAAACTGACAAGTGGACCTGATCGGAAAGCCTGTGTGAAAGGGGCCTTTGGCTCCCCCCCCCCCCCCCTCTGTCTGCACCTGGTGATCTGGCCAGTAACACCTCCTGTATTAGAGTTCCACCACTCTAGATGAATGAGCACAGGGGCACCTTTGGACAGCAGCATTGTCAGGCTGTGGGGAGGGGAGTCCGAGATGTACTAGTAGATTTAAATATATTAACAAATTGAAGCAAACACTTTATAAGCAGTTACAGTAAACCCATTTTTCTTTTTGGGATAATGTTTTCACATAAATAGTGGTTTGTTCCATCTCTGCAACGATACATTCTGCTGGACAGCTTGTTCTTTTGAAAAAGACTGTTTTGATCACTAGATCACTAGGAGAAAGTAGAAATAAGAGCCGAAAAAATAAAGTGAATGCAGCCATCACAACAAAGAATTGGTAAGTTGCAATGTAATAAAAGGTTTTCTTTTGGGTTGAATACCACTTCAAGTCTACCTTTTACAACTTATTGGAAGGAAAAACAAAAAAAAAAAAGTTTAATAATTTTGCAAATCATCCTGCATAGCACTGTAACCATGATCATTGGATTGTGGGTACAAAGCCTGGCTCCTGCAGACTCATAAGCTGGCAACACATTATACAATCTTGTTCAATTTCCTTCAACTACGAATCTTGTTCAATTTCCTTCAACTACCAAGTACAAGGGCCTGCCTGATTGCTTACCACATTGAAAGTGTTGGCCTCATATTAAATGGTTTTGGTAAATCTAAAGTAAAGTTGTAGGAAAAATTGTATAATGTATGGCCAGCCTTACTCTCCAACGAGGTAAGGACTTTAAGTTGGAGAGCTGTAGGAAAGGTTATTGCCTACAAGCAAGCTGAACACCACACTTGTGTTCCATTAAGAACTACAGCCGTGGCCAAAAGTTTTGAGAATGACACTAGCCGCTCCCACCCTCTCCGCAGCACAGCGCTCCAGTAAGTAGGTAGGTGGGTAGCAAAGCAGACAGTGGTAACTGGCAGGCACCGAAAAAAAAAAAAAAAAAAAAAAAACAGTTTCTCGTCTGAGAAGATGAAAAAAAAATTAGATTTTTGACTTGATTTACCATAAAATCCATTTCTCTGATGTTCATTGACGGACACAGCTCCTGATCTTAACAAGTGGGTTATACTGCCCACTACAGGAGTAGGACTCTAGGCGGAAGAAAGTCTGGCTACGCCTATGGGCAGTCCCAGGGAGTATACTCCCTCTCTCTGCTATAGGTACTCAGTTTTGTTACAAGCAGTGTCAGAAGAATTACAACTCCACAGAGGGGTGGGTGCTGTGTCCGTCAATGAACATCAAAGAAATGGGTTTTATGGCAAGTCAAAAATCCCATTTTCTCTTTTGTTCATTGACGAACACCGCTCCTAATGTTCTTAACCATTGGGATATCCCAAAGCAGTGTTAAACATAAGGGGTGGAAACAGCAAAAAATTCCCAAGGCTAAACCGTAGCCAACCAGGCAACAGGAGCTCAACCAAAACAACTGGAGCCCACTTAAAAAAATAAAAATACACCGTCAAAGAGGATGCCAACACATCCACTTTACAGATTTTTGTGAAAGTGTGCACAGACGACCAGGTAACCGCCTTGCAAACCTGCATCACCGATGCCTGATGACGGAGGGCCCAGGAGGCACTGAGCGCCCGAGTAGCGTGCGCCTCGACAGGGAAAGGAGGAACCTGACCCCTGATGGAATAGGCCTGAATCACTGTCTGACTGATCCATCTGGAAATGGTCGCAGAGGAAGTGGACAACCCTTTCTGAGGCCCATTCGTAAGCACAAATGAGTTTGACTTCCTAAAAAGACTTAGTTGTTACGACACCCCAAAGTATGAAAGGGGTTACAGTCGTCTAGGATAATCCACTCCCAAACACCCGGACAGCCATCGACCACTCCAATCCGCCATACATGAAGCACATCAATAATCCCCCCCCCCCCCCCCCCCCCAAGTACGAGACAAGGCTCTGTAGTGAGGTTTGATCAAGAGTAACTCTCTTCTCTTTTATTGCAAGAAACACACACTTATATATACTTTGAGAATACCACATGAACAATGACTGTGTAATTACAGCCAGGTGAGCTCATTAACATACTTATCAATAGTCTCAGACCCTATTAACATACTGTCCTATTTTAGACAAAAGCACTTAGTTAATCAATAGACATTCCTCAGGAGGGGGCTGCTGGAAACAATCCCCCCCCCCTCTCTCTCAGCTAAAACTAGTTTTCACAGCGAGACTCCATTACACACATGGGGACCCAAATACATTATTATGCTTTAAAATATATAAAGTTACTTTTTATACATTAAACATAGACATGTTACACTTCCCCAGATAGCTCAGGTCTGAGTGCACATTATTAGGTGAATGGCACTCAGACCCCACGAATACAGTTTAATCGCCAGGGAGTCAAACTCTTTTTAAAGTCTGGTCCATAGTCCAAAGGCAGCAGGCGGGCAACCAGGCTCCTCCAATGCAATGGGGCGAGATTGGTCTCGTCACAGTAGCTGCCAGGTACACCCAAATTGCACAAACCACATCCACCTGGCCTGGGACACAGGGAGGGCAACACAATGTCTTCATTCAAAAGGAAATCAGAGACAACCTTTGGAAGGAATGGCGGACAGGGGCGAAGAACCACCATATCTCTGTGAATCACCAAGTAAGGTCGACAGGATAACGCAGCCAGTTCCGACACCGTGCGCAGAGGTGATAGCCACCAAAAAAGCCACCTTCTGAGATCGTGTAAGCAAGGGAATCTCCTCCCGAAGGTTCTCAAAGGGAGACTTCTGGAGGACCGAAAGTACCAAATTAAGGTCCCAAAGTTGCAACGGAGAGCGCACTGGAGGAACCAAATGTCAAACACCCTGAAGAAAGGTACGCTCCAGGGATTTTACTCAATGCCAATTTCTCTTTAACACCCTGTCTGAGCCACTGAAGAGCGAGGGTGAACCCCAAGAGATTCACACCACGCGATGTAAGTCTTCCACGTACAATGGTAGATCTTCCTAGAAGTAGATTTCCTAGCTGTTAACAGTGTTGGAATCACAGATTCAGACAAACCCCTATCCTTCAGCACCTGGCTTTCAACAGTCAATTCGTCAAAGCCAGGGACTGTAAAGCAGGACGGAAGATTGGCCCTTGGGACAGCAGATTCTCCTGAGAGGAAGCTTCCAAGGAATGTCCGTGACCAGCCGCACCAGATCAGAGTACCAGGCCCGGCGAGGCCAGTCCAGCGCCACTAAGATGATTGGAATCCCTTCTGCCTAGATCCTGCGTAGAAGTTTTGGCAGAAGCTTGAGAGGAAAAGGGATACTGACCCCACGGGGCCACCAGCGACTGTGCCATGAACCTCCGCACCTATCTGTTGAGCCAAGATGCCAACAGATCCACCGTGGGGGTGCCTCGCTGGAGACAACTGATGAAACACCTCCAGATGAGACTATTCCTCCTGGTCCAAAGCCTGCCGACTAAGGTAATCCGCCTGCCAGTTTTCCACTCAGGGAATGTGTGCGGCGGAAAGGGCTGGAAGGAAATGTTCTGCCCAACCCGAGAATGCCGGCTATTTCTAGAGCCGCCAGGACACTTCTTGTGCCCCCTTAGTGATTGACATAAGCCACGGCTATGGCATTGTCTGATGAATAGCACAATGGACATCCTTGGAGACAATCCGTCCAACGTTCCAGGCACAGTCTGATTGCTCGGAGCTCCAGGACATTGATCTGTAGTCTGGACTCTTCCAGAGCACAGACCGCCTAAGCAGAATTTCTGTTGAGAATGCTTCCCCACCCAGACAGCAGGAGGTGAATTGCAGCCTGCAGTTTCTGGAGTTTGTCCAGAGGAAGGACTACTCCGGCTAAGGCCAAGTGCAGAGTCAGACCCAGATATTCTATCTTCGTGGAAGGAACCAAGGCAGACTTCTGAAGATTCAGAATCCAGCCAAACTTTTTCAGGGTCCGTATGGTGATCTCAAAGTTTTCCCCCAGCGCAGTAGGAGACTGTCCCTGCAGAAGATCGTACAGGTAGCCCAGGACCATAATCCCCCGCTGACGTAACAATGCTAGCACCTGGGCCAATACTTAATGAAGACCCAAGGAACTGAGGTGAGACCAAAGGGTAACACCACAAACTTCTTTGCCCTGGGAGAGAAGCATTATCAGAGGAAGCGCTGGTGACCGACACAGATTGGAATGTGAAGGTAAGCATCCTTAATGATATCGATGGAGGCAAGAAAATCCCCCTGATGTAGGGAAGCCACTACCATCCGAATGGACTCCATTCTGAACTTCTGCACCCGCACAAAGCAGGTTAGAGCCTTGAGGTCCAGAACTGGATGCACCTTGCCTTCCTTCCTGAGGACTGTAAACAGGTTTGAGTAAAACCCCACCACCCGGTTGCCAGTCACAGAGCACCAATCAATCCTCAGCAGAGAGGGCGAGGACCCCACCAAACTCACCACCCCCCATTGCACGAGCGGCGATCAGAAAAAAGGATCCAGGAGTCAGCACCAGGTGAGGCTCCACCCAGAAGGCTCCACAGACATGGACACCACTGTTTTCAATTGCAAACGGACTGCAGAAACATGGCCGCCGTACATTGTAGCACAAAGCTACAACAAAATGGCAGTGCCATGAGGATCCCAGGGACCCAGGAGGTATCCCTAGGCCTCAAGAAAAAGGCCCATGCAGGACAGGCGGTCCTGGCAGGATCCCCCACCAGGTACAGCCCCCCCGCACAATTGATCATCAGGTAGCCGGGCGCACCCCGCAATCGCCAGCTAACGCCCTGCCCCCACTCCAGGAGGTGGACTAGACCACCCACACAGCCCCTGCATAAGTGGAGGGGGGGGGGGAAGGATGGGGGGGCAGATGAAGGGGGTGCCTGACGGCAAGGAAGAGAACCGTCCCATGGGAGGGGCCCACGTCCACCCGAAAACCCTCCAGGGGGGAAGAGGGGGGGCAGCTACTCACCATACCAGGAGGGCACCGCTCCAGACAGAACCCCTCGCCATCGAAATGGGGGGCTGTCGGCCAGGAGGAACGCTGCGACCTGGGCCGAGACGCGGTCGTATGCAACCTCGCAAGGCATTTAACTTGCAGGTCAGCCCCCGTCCACTGGGGCTATGTCGCGGCCGACCCAGCGAGAAGTTGAGGTCTGTGCATGCTCACTGGCCAGACTAGGGTGACCACTGGATCTAGATTATCCAGCCCGTCGCCCAGTCCGGCAGTTAGATCTCACAGGAAAAAAGAAAAAAGAAAAAACAACAACAACAACAACAACAACAACTTGCCAGGACAAGAGATCCCAGAAGGTGAACTAGGTCCTTACTCCCGACTAGGCAGAAAACCCCCCCAAAAAACTGAGTACCTATAGCAGAGAGAGGGAGTATAGTATACCCCCTCGGACTGCTCATAGGCGTAGCCAGACTTTTCTTTCTGCCTTGTGTCCTACTCCTGTAGGGGGCAGTATAACCCAATGGCTAAGAAGATCAGGAGCTGTGTTCGTCATTGAATGAAAGAAAAAAAATTATTTTCACAAGGTCTGCTGCTTCAGTGTTTTTAGATCTTTTTGTCAGATGTTACTATGGTATACTGAATTACAAGCATTATGTGTCAAAAGCTTTTATTTACAATTAAATGTATGCAAAGAATCAATATTTACACTGTTGACCCTTTTTCAAGATCTCTGCAATTCACTATAGCATGCTGATAACTTCTTGGCCACATTCTGACTGATGGCAGCCCTTTCTTGCATAATCAATGTTTGGAGATTGTCAGAATGTGTTTTTTTTTTTTTTTGCTCATCCGCCTTTTGGAGGATTGACCACAAGTTCTCAATGGGATTATGGTCTAGGTCTGCAACTAACGATTAATTTGTCTGTCGACTAATCTATCGATTAGTCGACTAATCTAACAATTATTTTTATTTTATTTTTTTTGCTTAATTGAGTGTTTTTTTGATTAGCTAATTAATCCTGTAATTAATACAGACCCCTCAGTAAGCTCCCTCCCAGTGCAGACCCCACAGTAAGCCCTCCCACCTAGTACAGACCCCACAGTAAGCCCTCCCACCTAGTACATACCACTTAGTAAGCCCCCCTCCCAGTACAGACCCCACAGTAAGCCCTCCCACCTAGTACAGACCCCACAGTAAGCCCTCCCACCTAGTACAGACCACTTAGTAAGCCCCTCCCCCCCCCTCCCTCCGACGTGTTGTGGCAGCCCTAGATCAAATACCACCAAAAGAAAGCTCTATTTGTTTGGGGGGGGGGGGGGGACATTTTATTTGGGTACAGCGTCGCATGACCGCGCAAATGTCAGTTAAAGAACTCAGTGCCGATCGCAAAAAACGGCCTGGTCATTCAGCGGGCAAATCCTTCCGGTCCAGAAGTGGTTAATAGAATTTAAATAATTTCTTCCCAGTTAAAACTATAGAAATAAAAGAAAGTGCCCCAAAACAAAATACAGGAAGAGGGATTTGCACCCACATCCATATTCAAAAAAGTTAACAATCTCAGCTGTGTGATAAACAGACAATCATGAGGGAAGCAGAAAACAGTAGGAATAAATGCAGCCAATGAGCGCATAGATTAAGTCACCCAGCCAATCGTGGAAACCTAGAAGGCTTGGCTATCCAGATTCCTGTGTTGGCAGCGCAGGCCACAACAGCCAATACGTAAAGGGAGACAAGGAGCAGCAGCCAATCAGCTCAGCGCTATCAGTAAACCGCTGCAAAGTTTGTGGCGCTTCCTTTCAGTGTAAAGTTCGGCCCCCCCCCCTCGTTCCCGGGTACCTGAAGTAGTAGACATGGCTCAGCCCGAGCTGCCTAATGACCTCCTCCTTCTTCCAGCCTGGTGGCAGAGCCGGGCACTCCATCCTCCGCTTCTCCATCCAGCAGCGCTCACTGTCCTCCTACACCAGCATGTCCCACTCCTGCCGCCACTCACAGAGTCACAGCACCACCTAGCAACGCCGTACCCCTCCGCATCCTGAGCTCCCAGCGGAGGGATACGCGCTCATATACACAGCCAGGGATAGCCGGTGATGCGGCCAGCCAGGGGGCGTGTGACGTCACGTGTTGCCGCGTCGACGCCTTTCACGCACTTCGACGATTTTTAGTAGTCGACGCGTCGTGGCAGCCCTATTATGGTCCCATGTCACTAAACACTTAAGGAAAAGTCTCCTAAAGCCTGCGATAACCGACCCTTCTGGGAGAGTCACTCTCCTAATTCCACTGCCATTTGATTAAAAGGAAAGGACAGCGTCAAGAACATCAGCAGGCGGAACCACTGGAGAATCCTATTCTTTGACTAAGCACTGCTTGACAAAACACAGTAAAAGTCTGTTGGCATTTCCATCCGTACCACTTTTAATGACCTAAAAAGATGCATGTAAATTACACTGGTTGTGTTGTCATCCACATCCTTTGATACTGCTGCTGAACAGCAGTGAGCCCACACGCACCCACCCAGAGTGGCATAAACCAGTATACTGAATAAAGAGGATTCAGTGATAGCTGTGGGAGATCCAGAAGACTGATGCCACTGAAAGTGTGACTTTGTAGACATTCGGGTACTATTCCTCGGAGCAACAATGCAGGCAATGAAAAATAAATATTTATGGATTTCTTTTATAGGTATAACTTGCTTGAGTTATTTTTATGTAGCGAAGGAGATTTGGAACTTTTTGGTAAGCAGTGGTGCAAAATGTAGCATTAGCTAGTGATTATGTACTTTGGCAAGATTAAAAATACACCCTAAAAACAGTTTACATATCACATAAATTGTCCAAATTATAAGTATATATATATAAAATTATGAAATTACCATTTTTCTCTGGTGCTTTCTATTTTTTTTTTTTTTTTTATTCTTATTTTTCCATTTTCTGGTAGAAAAATACATTAATATGCATTTGAAGTACAAATCCTATTCTTGAATACGTGGCCAGTTCACATCTATTCACTGCAGTTTAGTGCATTTTTTAAAGGGCAACATTTAGGGGTCAATTCACACACGTGTTATGTGCACGCAGGTGTGAATAGGCCCTAACTATCCCCTATAAAAGCAAGGATGTTTCTTATTCTTACCACGGATATCAAACCCAATTTGGCATGAAAAGCAGATGCAAATTCAGATGGATACCATGTAAAAATTAAAAATATAAAATTAGAATAGAATAATAATGTTTCTTGCATTATATTCATTCTTAACCCTATTTTTTTTATTTCATCTTATTTTATCAAATTTTATTTTTCTATTTTTCACTTTTATTTTTTTTTTATTTAATTTTATTTAGATTAATTTTTAAATATCTTTATATTCAATTTTTTTTTTCCATTAAATTCATGTTATTCTCTAGTCTCCATTTTTATCCACGTTTTACACAATTTTTTTTCATTCATTGATTTGTTTTATATGATGTTATGTACTGAATTGTCATATTGGGTTATTAAATGTCATTTGTTTTCAGACCACTAGATGGAGCCCCGTTTGGGTGTGCGGTTAAAGAGGTTGTAAACTCGTTTCAAAGTTTTTTTGTTTTTTTTTACAACCTGGAAGAGAAACACATAATGAGCTAGTATGCATCTCATACTAGCTCATTATGAAATACTTACCTTACAGCGAGCCCCCGCCGTGCCGCTCACTCCCCTCTATGACAGGCGACATGTTCAGTCGCCCGTCTTCCGGGATCGCGGCATCTGGCCATCTGATTGGCCGGAGCCGCGGTGATGTCGCGCGCGGGAGCCGACGGTCACAGCACGGGACTCTGAAGGAACGGCACGAGCGGCCGGTCCTTCAGAGCGCATGCGCCAGTGACGTCACTGGCTGCATGTAAGGTAAATATCTCCTAAACGGTGCATGTTTAGGAGATATTTACAGTACCTATAGGTAAGCCTTAATATAGGCTTACCTATAGGTACAACTTGCCGAGGAGGGTTTACTTCCTCTTTAATCTCTTGGCCATTTAAAGAGGTTGTAAACCTCAGAATTTTTTATTTTTTTTTTAAAACGAACACCTGAAAGACAAACACATTATGAAATACTTACCTTGGAACGAAGCCTCGCAGTGCCGACCGCTTACCTGTCTCATGGGTGACATGTTCGGTCATCCTTCTTCCAGGTTTGCGGCATCCGGCCATCTAATTGGCTGGAGCCGCGATGACGTCGCTTGCGCGCGGGAGCCGACAGTCACGGCACGGGTCTCTGAAGGAACGGCACGAGCGGCCGTTCCTTCAGAGTGCATGCGCCAGTGATGTCACTGGCTGCATGCAAAGTAAATATCACCTAAACGGTACATGTTTAGGAGATATTTACAGTACCTATAGGTAAGCCTTATCATAGGCTTACCTATAGGTACAAGTTGCAGAGGGTTTACTTCCTCTTTAAAATGTAAATGGTTTAAGAATATATACATGTTGCCTATGTTTTAAGAGATAAAATGTTTATCCAAGCTTTTAGGGCTTTTTAAGTTGAGCATTCTTGTTGAGGTTCCGGTGGAGATTAGTCGTGTCTCGGGCTTCATTCCTATTCAATTGGACTTGGATGCTTTTATTTCATTTTTTTTTTTTTTTGGGCCTCAATGCTCTATGGTTGTTGAGGGGAGAGGGAGGAGAATGCCTTCTTTTCCAGCTTGTGGAGCACAACTAATTTCCGGACCGCCGCCCAGGTAGCCTTATAAATACTGCGCGATGTCTCGTGCTAGCCACACCCGACATGATTGCTGACGAAACGCATAGGGAGGACTGGCGACGCGTGACATCGTGCACCCGGACGTGGCAGCCATCTTCTTGGGTTTGAAACAGGAATGTTTTACACAAGGCGCGATTTTATCTCCATTTCAAGTGAGTAACTTATTTTGGCCCAATAAATTTTACTTGAACATACTACACCATGATATGCCCCCTTTTATGTTCGTGCACTATATGAGACTGGGGAGAACGTTGTGAGCATTCACTCTTGGCTCCATATGGGAGAAGCTGACCATCTGATGCAGTGGCTTGCTCCAGGATTATTATAACAGTGCCTGTTTGACCTTCCAGGATTGGGGGTCCACAGCAAGGGGTAAGAGGCAGTATGAACGGGTGTTGGTGACAGCTCCTTTCTGGACACCCCCTCTTCCTCACAACATCTACTAGCAACTGATTTTGAATGTTGCTAATCAATGGACTAATGCATTTACTAGCGCTGCACTCTTCTGTATCATTAATATAGCACAGTAATGCTAACATTGTCATGACGGGGTATATAAAAAAAATAATTAGCTTCAATGCTTTAAGCCAGGGGTCTCCAAACTTTCCAAACAAAGAGCCAGTTTACTGTCCTTCAAAATTTTAGGGGGGCCAGACTGCATAGTAGCAAATTGGGGGGCAAAGATTGTCCTGGTGTCAGTGGAAGTAAAAAATACATCTTTGGTATAAAGGAGGAGGAATAGCTCCCCATCGTGGGTGTTCGTGGTAGGAATTTGAATTTGGTCTAATCCTTGGATTTAGTGGGAGGAATAGTGTCCCATCATTGGTGTCAGTGGGTGGACTAGTGACCCATCATTGGAATAAATGGAAGGAATAGTGTTGGTGTCAGTGGGAGAAATAGTACCACATTGTTGATGTCAGTTTGCAGAATAGATCCCCGTAGTGTCAATGGGATAGTGCCCCATTGTTGATGTCACCACCAGAAATTATGTCCCACTGTTGGTCTCAATGGAAGAAATAGTGTCTTGTATCAGTGGGAAGAAAAGTAACCCAATGGCCAGATAAAAAAAAGGCGAGCAAAGGGCCGCATCCGGTCCTCAGGCCACAGTTTGGAGACCACGGCTCTAAGCTATGCCATGGTGGATGTTTTTCTGTATTTTGATGTAGAAACCACTAAATATTTCTACAGTAATTGTCATAATTCCAGTCATGAAAACAAACCAAAATGATTCAATATGCTATATAAACGTAGAGCATCCAATCTGCAAGTTAAAAATGGTTCATACTTGAGTAGTCCTATAAATAAAAAAGGGTCCTTATGCGCTGGGACTTAACCCCAAAAACAATTACAAAATAAACCCCTAAAACCTCCCCTGTTTTCAGAGTTGTACCAATCTTGGAACCATGATCCACATCTTGTACAGAAACTATGGATTGGAATGGTTTACCTCCTTCGATCCCCCTTGCACTGTAACCTCCCATGAACCCTTTGAGAGTCCCCTTTTAAAACAAGAAACCATCATCCCTAATAAATTATGAAGTAAAATAAGTCACCATTGTATTTTTAGATACGCAGAAAACAAATATAGCAAACAAAGGAGATAACCCTCCCTTAAAAAGGAGAAGTACAGCCAAAGCCCATTTAGCTGTACTTCTCCTGTGGATCACAGGAGTGCAGTTCGTTCTACACTCCTGTGACCCCTTTTCAGCTGGCAACAAGCTGAAGCCCTCTGTCGGCTGATGTCAAAATGCTGGTCCAGGCTGAGGAAACATTGTGACAATATGGACAGGATCCATACACAACCCTGGACCAGCTTCTCAGCGAGCCGACGGGAGCCTGAGCCAGCCACTCCCATCCCCTCAACAGTTCAGTGCTCCAGTGGGTGCGTGGGGGGCAGAGCAGACAGCCGGTGACTGACAGTCACCAGCTCTCCGCTCACGGGAGTTCTGAGAATCGAAGGATCAGCTGTGTTTGTACTCTCGGTTCTCACCCTTAGAGCCGGTGGGGGACAGATGCAGCATCAGCCCGAAGCTGCGTCCACCTAGGCAAGTATAATTCTTGAAAAGGAAAAAAAAAAAAAAAAATCCTGAACTTCCATTTTAAATTTATTAAGGTTAAAAAAGGGTTTACAGGCCCCCTTAATTGTCAAAAGGTGCATGGCTATACTAAAGGATTCTTACATAAAATTTCTCAGGATCTGGTCACCCTGGATTGACTGACTATCTACAATCTTCTGGTCTAGACCAAGTCCTTTTGCAATGAAGAAAAACTGACCAGATTCCCCTGCCAACACATTTGAATACTTTTGTATTCGGATAGCGAGGAGACTTCCCCTCCATCAGATTACACTGATCAGCGATGCAGGCTATAACCTACATTGCTGACTGGGTAGTGAAAATCAACAGGGCAGTTGTACGGAACTCAGTCTACAGATCAACTTCTGTACAACCTCCCTGCCCATTTATGGATTGAAATTTGGTTGGTCCCTGCTGAAGCAGCCACATTTCAATTCATGTATGGCTGGCTTAAGGGAGTATGGAAATCCAAGACTCCTGGGATGTTCAGCCAGCAAATCTGATGCCAACATGTCAGAGAACCCAATGAACTGAACTATACCTGCACAGCAGCTGTGAGACCTTCCGAATAAGCCACAAGAAATGTTACTTTGCAATATTTCTAACTTGCAGTTATATACTGTATACTATAAGGCCAAATATCTGGACCCCCAATCATCCCAACTAATGCAACATGGTCAATGGTATGTGGACATCTTCCAGTGACGGATATTTTTAATGCTGCAATATACAAAGATGTTCCGTGCACTTTCAACCTTGTGGTAAACATTTAGGAAAGACTCTCTAAGGCTTCATAAGTTTGGCGTGAATGAACAGGAGTGACCTGCACCAACCCCAACCCTACTGAAGATCTTTCGGATGAATTTGGATGCCAAACGCAAGCCAGGTCCTCTTGTCAAATGGTGTCTGACCTCAAATGCCTATTTGGCTGCAAAATCACAAATTCTCAGACATACTCCAAAATCTTAAGGAAAGCCCAGAAGAACGGAGGCCTTTATAGCCACAAAAGAAAGGCAAACACAGTATAATGCCCCATACACACGTTCCGATTATCGTGAGACTAGGTCGAAAGCGATGTTTGTCGTACGATAATCGGGAACGTGTGTACGGGGCATTAGTGCACATGGTTTTGAGACACATGGACACAGCCAACAAGTTCATATAGGTGTGATGGTCAAGTGTCCGCAAACTTTTTAAAATACAGTCCAAGGAAAGTAAAGTATTGTGTTGGTTTTCATTTCACCTGAAAAGTACTGAGCAGGTGACCAAAGAAGTGGAACCCACTGCTTTGCACCTAGAATAAAAATACTTGGGACAAGAAAACAAATTTTAACCTGCTTATAAATGTATACAAATTACACTAACAAAATGTAAACATTAGGTATATGGATAGTGTAAGCTGTATGCATGGCAAATGCACAGCTGTGTCATGTTAAAACTTAAAATGAGAGTCATCACGTGCGTGGGATGCAATATATTTCACATTGCGTGCACAGCAGACGACCATTATTCCACCCTAAGTGAAACCTAGAAAGCAGCATGGAGAAGACTGTATAAATATATATGCTAGATTGTTTACAATACAAGCTGCAGTGGCTGAGATTCAGAATGGTTTCAACTGAAGACAGCTGATAAATGACAGATGCAAACAATACACCATCAGCAAAACATTTACCATTATGTAAGCCACAATTAGGTTTATAAAGTTTAGCTTTCAAAACTTCCCTCAAGTCAAGGTCGACATGGTTTGTCCACCTGGCAAATTTACACTGAACATTTGAAGAAAAAAAAAAAAAAAACCGCCAAAACAATCAGATCCAGAGATATGGTTTACCAATTTATGCAAATATTGACTTGATCCTGCCCCTTCCCACACCTCCGCATTTGTATAAAATATAGCTCAATGTCTACATGAAAAGGCAAGGTTTGCAAAGACAATTCTGGTGACAGCTCGGGTTCATGGCTGTATTCACAAATTTCTGACACAAATCAGGCTCTGCAGCATCCTTCAGCCTTGTGGCCTGCAGCAAAATTACAATGTTGCAGTCTGAACTCAGACAGGAAAGATTGAGGAAATGCTCTCTCCTGCCTGCAAACTGACAAAACCATCTCAGCCAAGGAAATCTAACTTATCAGGAGTTTAAAGGAGTTGTAAAGACAGGTTTTTTTTTTTTTTTTTATCCTAATGCATTCAATGCATTAAGAAAAAGCTTTCAGTGTGCAGCAGGCCCCCTAACACTTACCTGAGGTCCCTCTCTGTCCAGCGGTGTCCACAAGTGTCTCAGCCATCAGATTCTTCTCCCTGCCAATTGGCTGAGACACAAAGTCAGCTAGTCAATCAGGAAAGGGGGGGGGGGGGGCTGGGCTCTGTGTCCGATTAGACACAGGGAGCTGTGACTCCGCTCGGGTGCCCCCATAGAAAGCTGCTTGCTGTGGGGGGCACTCACCAGGGGGGAGGGGCCCGGGATCACAGAAGAGGGACCCGAGAAGAGGAGAATCCTGGCTGCTCTGTGCAAATCCACTGCAACAGAGCAGGTAAGTATTACAACATTTTTCTATATTAAAACAACAAACAAGAAGACTTTACAATCACTTTCAAAAAGTGGATGTAAACCCTCGCATATACCCAGTGAAGTAAACAGCCTCAGATGATACAAATCCTCCTATATAAGTTTTATTTGTATATCTGCTGTCCGTCCTCAGCTTTCTACACGGTTTACAAATGCCTCGTTTCCACTGAGTGGTACGGTTCAGTTCAGTACGGTACGGTTCGGAACACCTTGCGTTTCCACTGCCAATAGTACCCTTTCATGATAGGCGTGGTGTAGCCGGAAAGCTGTGATGGAGGATTCTCTGTCAACCAATCAACGTTCTACAGAGTGTAGCTCCACCCTGTTGGTACAGTACTAATGTGCTTGGTACCCCAACGAAAGGGTCCCAAAAAAGTGGTACGGTACAGTTAGGAATTAGGGTACCATCCACAATGGAAACAGCAAAAATTGCGTACCGTACCAAATCGCTCAGTGTAAACGAGCCATAAGTGAACATTGTGTTAGAATCTTTTTCTTCCTTTTCCAGCACTGGGTGTGGAGTCTTGGCATACACTCTGCCAGCTGATTGGAGGAAAGGCACAACCCCCCCCACCCCTCCACATAGGCAGAGAAAGGAAGAAACATGCAGAGCTGTGCTGTGAATAGACCATCTCTCTGATAATCTCTCTCTATGCACCCACTCAAACATATTTTCCAGCTGCTTTTATCTCCTGTGTCGGATAACTTGTCAGAAGTGATCACGCTGAGAACAGAGGAACTGAGCAGCAGAAAGACAAGGTGCTTAGGGATTAGGGCTTGGAAGCTAGATAAGCAAACACTACAGATGTGCCCAGGTCAAATTTCATGAATGGGGTTTACATCTACTTTGAGGACTGTTTTATTTTGTTTTAAGTGAGATTAAAATTGGCAGTTTTTTTTTTTTTTCTTAAATAAACATCTTATACTTACCTGCTCTGTGCAATGGTTTTGCACAGAGCAGCCCTGATTCTCCTCTTCTCAGGTCCCCTACCAATGTACCTGGCCACCCCCCCCCCCCCTCCTGTCAAGTGCTCCCAAAGCAAGCAGCTTGCTCAGGACACCTGAGCAGGCTCAATCCCGAGCTGCTGCTCTGAGAGTCCATTTTCACACGGTGCATGGCTTGGCCCCGCCCCACTCTCCTCATTGGCTGAGAATTACAGTGGCTCCTGCTGCTTTCTCAGCCAATGAGGAAGAGACCCTGAGAGAAAACGCTGCTCTCGTGCATCGCTGGTTCGAAATAGGGCTCAAGTATTGGGGGGGGGGGCTTCTGCATACAGAAGGGTTTTTACTTTAATGTATGGAATAAATGAAGGCAGTGGCGTAGCGTGGGGGGTGCAGAGGGGGCCACTGGCACCGGGCGCAACATTTAGGGGGGGCGCATCCCACGCCCACCATCTGCAAGATCATAGTGTCCCCCATCCCTTTATTGTGAAAGTGCCCCGGCCGGCCAGCCCGCTCGCTCGCCCGCCCGCTCTTTCCTGCACTTGGCTCCTTTCCTGCTTCTTTGTGCAGGACGAGCGGCGGACGCTGAAGGTGTAGCGTGCGGCCAGGGGGCGGGGCTGGTCATCGGTGAAGATGGCAGCTGGCGGCTTGGTGCATGTGCAGCACCGCTCTTGAAGTCTCTCTCTGCTGTCCAGGCCGGCTGCCTCCATGCTGGCCGCTGCTGCTGCTGACACGCTGTGTCTCTCCTCCACTCCGGATCCCATCCTCAAGTTTACAGTGTCTGAACACAGAAAGAGGTGAGTGATGTGCTGCCTGCACCGGGGGCCCCGGGAAGTGGACATGAGAGGGGAGAGATAGGTCAGTGTAGTTGTCAGTGTAGGGGGTCAGTGTAGGGGGGTGTCAGTATAGGTGTCAGTGTATGGGGGGGTTCAGTGTAGGTGTCAGTGTAAGGGAGGTCAGTGTATGGGGGGGGTCAGTGTAGGTGTCAGTGTATGGGGGGGTCAGAGGAGGGGTCACTGTAGGGGGTCAATGTAGTTGTCAGAGTAGGGGGGTGTCAGTGTATGGGGGGGGGTCAGTGTAGGGGGGTCAGTGTAAGGGGGAGGGTCAGTGTATGTGTCAGTGTATGGGGGGGGTCAGTGTAGCTATCAGTGTATGGAGGTCAGTATAGGGGGGCAGAGTAGGTGTCAGTGAAGGGGGGGGTCAGTGTAGGTCTCAGTGTATGTGGGAATGTAGGGGTGGTGGTCAGTGTAGGGGAGCCAGTGAAGGGGGGTCAGTGTAGGTGTTAATGTAGGGGGGTCAGTGTAGCTGTCAGTGTATGGGGGAGTCAGTGTAGTTGTCAGTGAAGGTGTCAGTGTGGGAGGGGGGGGGGGGGTCAGTGTAGGTGTCAGTGTATGGGGGGGGGTCAGTGTAGGGGTTGTCAGTGTAGGGGAGGTTGGTGAAAGTGTCAGTGAAGGTGTCAGGTAGGTCAGTGTAGAATTCAGGAATGTCAGTGTAGGGTTTTGTGGAGGGGTCAGTGTAGTGATCAGGTCGGTTAGTGCAGGAATAAGGTAGTTCAGTGTAGGTGTCAGTATAGAAATCAGGTAGGTCAGTGTAGGAATAAGGTAGGTCTCTGTAGTGGTCAGCTAGGTCAGTGTAGGTGTCAGTGTAGTGGTCTGTGTAATGGTCTTGTAGGTTTGTGTTTGGGGGCGCAAATTACTTACCTTGCCCCGGGCGCTGACAACCCACGCTACGCCACTGAATGAAGGTAAAATACCTTGAGCCTCTACAACCAGTTTAAGGAAATAACTTGACTAAAGTTTAAAGTCTACTTTTTAAACCTAAAAGTGTAAAGTAAAAAATCATATAAGATATCCGCGCTAAAACAAATTTAAAATAAGCAGCTGCTTGAGCAATCTGCGACACTAGATGCATGATGCAAGAATTGTGATAAATATATGAAGCAGCGCTAAAAAAAATTAACTCAATGTTGTGAAAACACAGAAATCAATCAATATAATGACATCAAACTTGTTAGGTGAAAAACGTTTAAAAAAGAAAATCACACCAAATATATATAAAGTGTCCATAAGGGCCCATACAAACAAATTGTCCACCAGTGTCCCCACAGTCACAATTCGTAGTGTTTCCACCACCAGGTGACACCAAGTATTAAAGCCTCTTACCAGATCCTGCGGACCATCATATAGTATAGTAAAATGCGTGTGTTACATTGCCTTATGAAAGGAAACTCCAAAGCGCCAAACATGATCCAGTTGGTCCATCAGCAGGCCCCACCCCCCCTGGACCATACCAGGCCACATGCCCTCAACATGGGGGGGGGGGGGTGTTGCTGCTTTGGGGCAGAGGGAGCTCTGCACCCTCCACCCCAAAGCTCCTTGCCCCCATGTTGATGAGGACAAAGGCCTCATCCCCACAACCCTGGCCGGTGGTTGTGGGGGTCTGCGGGCAGGGGGCTTCTCGGTATCTGGAAGCCCCCTTTAACAAGGGTGGCCCCCCAGATCCCAGACCCCCTCCCTATGTGATTGGGTATGGGGTACACTGTACCCCTACCCATTCACCCCATAAAAGGCAGTGTATGTAAATAACGACAGGAGGCGTTTTGGAAAGTTTATTAAAAATCTTCATCCGCTCTGGTCTTCTCCCTCTCTCCTCTTCTGCTCTTCTCCCCTCCGCTCTTCTGCTCTTTTGCGGTCCGCTCTTCTGCCGTCCGGTCCTCAGACGATGTCTCCGGTGATTATGCCGGTCTCTGCAGCTTGTTATATAGCCATTGTGGGCGTGGCCGCCAGGTGACGTCATCAGGAGACTCTGCCCCCTCATGTCACATATGACGTCACAGATGACATGAGGGGGCAGGGTCTCCTGATGAGATGACATCACCGGCGGCCACGCCCACAATGGCTATATAACAAGCTGCAGAGACCGGCATAATCACCTAAGACATCGTCTGAGGAGGACCAGAGGAAAAAGAGCCGAGGGCAAAAGAGCAGAAGAGCGGACAGCAAAAGAGCAGAAGAGCGGAGGGAGAGAAGAGCAGAAGAGTGGAGGGGGAGAAGACCAGAGCGGATGAAGATTTTTAATAAACTTTCCAAAACGTCTCCTATCGTTATTTACATACACTGCCTTTTATGAGGGTGAATGGGTAGGGGGTACAGTTTACCCCATACCCATTCACATAGGGAGGGGGTCCGGGATCTGGGGGGGGCCACCCTTGTTAAAGGGGGCTTCCAGATACCGAGAAGCCCCCTGCCCACAGACCCCCCCCACAACCACTGGCCAGGGTTGTTGGGATGAGGCCCTTGTCCTCATCAACATGGGGGCAAGGTGCTTTGGGGTGGGGGCTGCAGAGATCCCCCTGCCCAAAAGTACCAACACCCCCCCCCCCATGTTGAGGGCATGTGGCCTGGTATGGTCCAGGGGGGGATGGGGCCACTCGCTCGTCCCCTCCCCCTTCCTGCCCTACCGGGCTGCATGCTCGCATAAGGGTCTGCCACGGATTTTGGGGGGGGGGGGGGGGGGACACCATGTCGTTTTTTCGGCGTGGGGCTACCCTCAAATTCCATACCAGACCCGAAGGGCCTGGTTTGGAACCTGGGGTGGGGGCCGCCACGCAGTTTTTAATACCATTTTGGCGTGGAGTTCCCCCTCAAGATTCTCACAGCGCAAGTTGCACCGCAAGTCGGATCATCCTGATCCGACTTGTGGTGCACCTTCCATTCAAATCAATAGGCTCACATAGGGAACCATTGATTTTGAATGGAGGCAGAAAAAACGCTGCTAAAAGCAACGTGGCCAAACGTGCAATAACGCCAATGGAAAAAGCTACTGAAAGCATGTTTAACAGCTGCTTTTTCCCGGCGTCAGAACTAGCTTTGCAGAATGTTTTTTCTAACGTCCCGTGTACATGGAGCCTTATGGACACTATTTATATATTTGGTGTGATTTCTTTTTACACGTTTTTCACCTAATAAGTTTGATGTCATTATATTGATTAATTTGTGTTTTCACAACATTTAGTTAAATTTTTTAGCGCGGCTTCATATATTTAGAATAAAAGTGTAAAGTATTGCAGTTTACCAATCCTCAGAGGTAGTGGCTGCGGTATTTTGCCTTTCTTTCCCCATTTTCACCTGGTAATCCTGCACACACTTTCCTTCATATCTACACTCATTGTCCCACTGTATCTAGAGAGCCATGGTTGTCACACAAGCTGGACTACTTAGGAACTAGCCAGCAATTGTGCATACAAGATGCTCCCCTAACTTCAGAGTACAGAAAGTAAACTTTTCATTCTTACGTTTACTTATTTACTTTATTTTAACCAAAATCCTTGTATGCCACCAATAGAGTAAATAATGTGTAAACTCATAGCTCAGGGATAATGCTACTCGTAGGTCTATTTATCAATGGTTTCCCACAAGATGAACACATTTTTGAAGAAATGTGTGAATCCCAGGTGAACGTTGTGTGATTATTACAAAAAAGAAAAAAAACACTAAAAATAGACCTGCTCGTATTAGAATATGCTACATCAGGGCTTACAATTGCAAGTCCTGAGCTACTAGCCAGGACTTACAAGTCATTTGCCACCAGCTGCCCCACCCTTCCCCACCCCTAAACACGCCCTCAAATTACATTGTTAAATGTTTTATGCAGAATTAGGTTACAAACAACTTTAAACAATATTAATATAAAAGCATCAGACTCCAGAGTTCCCCTTTACATTACAGTCCACAAAGTTGTCCCTTACATCAGAGTCTGCAGCATTCCCATAACATTATGGTCTGTGGCATTCTTCTTTACCTCAGACTTCCCACTTACATCAGAAACTGCTCTCTGCAGTATTGCCCTTTACAATTCAGTGTCTGCAGAGTTCCCCTTTATGCCCAAATCCTTTCCAGTCCTTGTGTGTGGGCCGATGTGTCAACTGGCTCTTCTATGGGCACATCTACATCGCACCAGAGGGGCAGGAGACTGTCCAGAGCAGGACCAAAGATCCACTTTAAAAGATTGTAAAGTGTAAGGCCATCTTACAGGAGATTGTAAAATCTTATTGTATAGTATATAGTTATCTGCAATCAGACTGGACCATGTACGGCCATCTGCAATCAGACTAGACCATGTATGGTAGGGGTGTTGAATATAATAGCAGCATCGATGCATCGTGACTCAAAGACTCTCGCGATTCTGCATCGATGCGGAGAGTCGGCCGAGTCAATTGAAAGCGTTCTGTGCAGTGCTCTGCCTTTCCTGGAGAAACAGAGGCAGAGCCTGCCTTGGTGACCAAAGCCCCCTTCCCTTCCAGATAGACCCACATCAGTAACCCACATCAGTATAAGCATCACTGGAGGCACCGGAAAGAAGAAGAAAAGCACAGACACACGGAGCATGGAGGAGGGTGAATCAACTGACATTGAAAGCAAGTGAGTGCCAGTGTAACTGATCTCATCCCTCTATCACTATCCTTCTGCCTGATCCCACCCCTCCACCGCCCTCACTCTGTACCCGATCCCATCCCTCCACCACCACCCCTCTGTGCCCGACCCCCTCCCTCCACCACCACCCCTCTGTGCCCGATCCGATCCCTCCACCACCACCCCTCTGTGCCCGATCCCATCCCTCCACCACCACCCCTCTGTGCCCGATCCCATCCCTCCACCACCACCCCTCTGTGCCTGATCCCATCCCTCCACCACCACCCCTCTGTGCCCGATCCCATCCCTCCACCACCACCACCCCTCTGTGCCTGATCCCATCCCTCCACCACCATCCCTCTGTGCCCGATCCCATCCCTCCACCACCATCCCTCTGTGCCCGATTCCATCCCTCTGTGCCCGATTCCATTCCTCCCCAATACCATCCCTCTGCCTGATCCCATTCCTCCACCACTATCCCTCTGCCTGATCCCATTCCTCCACCACTATCCCTCTGCCTGATCCCATTCTTCCACCACTATCCCTCTGCCTGATCCCATTCCTCAACCACTATACCTCTGCCTGATCCCATTCCTCAACCACTATCCCTCTGCTTGATCCCATTCCTCAACCACTATCCCTCTGCCTGATCCCATTCCTCAACCACTATCCCTCTGCCCGATCTCATCCCTCCACCACTATCCCGCTGTCCGATTCCATTCCTCCACCACCATCCCGCTGCCCAATTCCATTCCTCCACCACCATCCTGCTGCCCGATTCCATTCCTCCCCACCACCATGCCTCTGCCTGATCCCATTCCTTCCCACCACCCTCCCTCTGTCACTTATATTTTGTGCATTTAGGACAGAAACAATCTGCTGAACAGCCCATAACTAGTTTGTGAGAGAGTCCGTCTATTCAACATTTTCACTGCTCTTACAGCACAGAAGTCTGGCTTGCCGTCCATTTCTGGCTTGCGCAGTTCTAAAGCCTGCCCGTGGCCATATTTTTTTTTGTAAAGTAAAGCTTTATCTTATTTACTAAGCTCCTAAACAACTGCACTTGCAGTGCATAGTAAGTTTGCCTTTAGTAGGCAAAGTGTATGAGTGCTTGTGTATTTCACTAAAGATGCAGGTTTTCTACATTATTATATAGTGGTTTCTTGTGTGCCTTTTACATGCAAAGCTTTTTTATGAAATTGCAGGCTTCGTTATGCCACTGCAACAATTCAAAAAAACGATTTGTTCCAAGATCACCACCACTTCGATCATCAGTCAGTCAATCTACAGTACCTATCTGGGTTCTATTGGAGATCTTGCATGGAATGCCCAGACAGACATTTTAAGCAGTACAGTAGCACACTTTGTCCAGCACATGAGTCTCGGTGATGTTGTAAAAAACCTCTAGCGCCACAAGCTTAGTTTTGCCTTGTAAGATGTTTTATTTCAGCCCTCCAGAGTTTAGCGAGAGATTTAAAGCTGCTTGGGATCTGCCAAATAAACTCAGTCTGTGGGATTGTGTAAATGCATCTGGCAGTGCGTCCGGCCCGCCATCTGGAGAAGATTTTCCAGCGAGCGTGAATGAAGCAGAGGCTCCAGCTGAACAGGACAAGCAGCCCTTGGTCCCCCTGGGACCTTCCTAATACGTGTCGCTCAGGACAGCCCTCTGAAACAGCCAGAACACTATCCAACTTTCCAGATTGCACAAGCACCCACCTGAGTGCAGCGAACGAATAATATTCATCACAGAAGACAGACATTGAAGAACATGAAGCGTGGGTTTGAATACCACTGCAGATTCCAGACTAAGCACACCGCAAACTGCCTGAATGTGCCTTTCAGACACATCACATTATTCTGCTACGGAGAAACAGGCACGTTACATACTGTACAGTGCAAATGTTGGCTAATCTAGACCAGCCATTCTCAGCCACAATTCTGAGGAACCCTAAGGTTCCTCTAGGGGTTTTGTGAGCATTGGCTGACTGGCCTCATGCAACAGTGCCTACATAGTTTCAGAGCCCAACGTCATTCAACAGGGTCAGCAGTGCCACACCAATGAACGCTCTAGATGTCCATAAGGGTTGTATTCTTCCCAGCGACCCCCAGTTAATGAACGCATTTTTTTCTATGGACTACCAACATAAGTCACATTCTTTTCACTGAACATAGATGGGGGAGGAGGCACCTCTCAATAACCTTGATGTAAGGGGTCACTTCTCCAATGTTAGAGGACCCATCACTAAACATCAATGCAAGCTGGCTTTTTTTTTTTTCAACTGGAGCATAAAATCATAAATTATTGTTTGTTTTACATTTAAATTTCTCTATTATTCCTGAAAATTATATTACCACATAGAATATATTTGTTGCCATTCTTTATGCTTTTAATTATTATCATCTACAATTTACAGATCTTGCTAAAGTACCATGAACTGTCAATACAACTTTTAGTAGGGGGGTCCCTGGAACGAGAAAAATGTCAGGGGTTCCTCTGGGGGTAAACTAACAGTTGAGAAAGGCTGGTTGTCTCTAGCACAACTGAAAAAAAAATCGGGTGTCAAAATGAAAACATTGTCAGTGTAGCTGGAAGTGCTCTGGGGTCTCGGCTCACAGTCCTCAATGATCATTGTACAAACAACCACACTAAGTCTACGTTTCCACTAGTAATCAATGGCACCCGTTCCCATCTATGCGGCTTTGAAAAAGGTACCTGCACTACTTCGATGTAACTTTTGATGCGACTTTGATTCAGAGTGTAAAGTTGCATCAAAGTCTCTCTGAGAGAGAATCCCACCAGACTCACCACCCAACGGAAACCAGCCACCAGGAGATTCTGCACTGCACGAGAGGTGATCAGGAAACAAAAGGATCCAGGAGTCAGCACCAGGGGATGAGAAGGGGCTCCCACTGCCAATAACGCCACCCAGAAGGCTCCACAGACATGGCTGCCGCTGTTTCTATGTCAGACCACCGCAAAATGGCCGCTGGGCTAAACAAACATGGCCGCTGTGCATTGCAGCACCAGGCTACAACAAAATGGCAGCCTCAGGCAGCACCACGAGGCTCCCAGAGACCCAGGAGGGATCCCTAGGCCTCAAGGGCAGGCCTAGGCAGGCAAGGGGGCCTTGCCAGGAGCCCCCCCACCAGGTACAGCCGATCGTCCCACATGCCCATCGCCAGCATAGCGCCCTGCCCCCACCCCAGGTGTTCAGTGATGGTTAAAAGGTTTCAGGTTAAGGAGTTTCTCTTAAAAAGTTCAGGGGGATCTGTTGAAAAAGGATATGCATGGGAAAAAAAAAAAAAAAAAAAAAAAAGGAAGGAGGAGACTAAGCCACTGACAAAAAATACTTCCCTCTGAAAAACGGGAAAGAATTTAAATGATTTCATGTCTAGGGCTGAATGCTACCATTAAAAAAAAAAAAAAAATTAACCAGTTGAATTTTGTGCAATCATTTTCCTTGTAAAGGTAATAAAATGGTCTGCTTCAATATACTGCCACGATCAGTTAGGTTCCCCCCCTCCCCATCTTCTTTTCATTGGTATACATTAATTTACACCAGTGCTTATCCACATGCAATCCTTCTCTTCAAAAGACAGGGCAACATCTGGAGCCACATTCCCTCTCTAGACTGCATGTTTTCATGGGGGGGGGGGGGGGGTTATGAAAATTTACCTAACTGGCTGAAGATTTACCAAAACAGTTATTATTAAGGCCAAACCTAAAACACTTTCAAGTTGTATTTAATTGATCAGGCTCTTGCACTACATAGTTAAAAAGGTGAATCTAAAAGGAAATTAAATGAAAGAAAGTTGTATAATGTATGGCCAGCTTTAGACCATCGGATAGGGACATTTTCATGCTACCAGTTGCGAGTTTTAAAACCCAGCTTCATAAAGCCGATTCCTTCAGCAATGCATTTAGTCAGCCTTATTCACATACAGTAGACTAAGCAGTTGTATTTTAGGATACGTTTATATATCTTTTACATTACATGGCTCTTTTCAAATAATACCAATGGACAAAATAACATACAGACACATCCAGACTATACTGGGTGGTCTTTGCTTCGAAACCTCATTCATGTACACACCCAAAGTGAACAGGGATGTACCCAATGTACCACTGGTGTTTTCATGACTATGCCATGTGGCTGGAGTGCCATTGCTCACATCTGCACATACATAATGTCCTGCTGTGTTGGACAGCAGTGTATATGAAGGCATCTTGAGTTCTAGATTAACTAGAGATCCATAAAAGAAGTCTGAGAGACAGACCTCTGTTTGCTACAGATATACAAGTCCTGGTGGAGAACGATTGAGTAAGTTGGTGAGGAGGTCACTGTTATTGGAGATTCCACTGGATTGCTGACCACTGCACATCTCAACCTTTGTTATGAGAGTCTGGAGTGGAGGGTAAAGGCTCATACACACTTGACAAAAATAGGATGAAATATCCTCCAATTTTTCACTCTCATACTCAGCGGTCATAACTGTTTTTAGTTGACAGTGCATAATGTTCAAAAAATTTCTCGTCTGTTTTTTTGGGACGTTTGTACCTAGACTTCCAGGTCGTCAGCAACTTCAGATCATGCGTGGTCTTTCGTATCCAATTTTTCGTGGATGTACTGTATATATACACACATTAAATGAAAATTGGTTGTCTGGGGACGGACGATAAAAATTTTGGCGTTTGTTCCTCCGTTTTTTTTTTTTTTGTTGAAAAGGTCGGCATTGGCTGCTGAATGTTGGGTACACACTAGCCGAAAAATCGTACGATTTTACCTTGGACGGGAATTTTTGGCAGATTTTCTACTAGTGTGTACCCCACTTAAGAGGCAGGGTGATCGGATGTCGGTGGTGGCTTCTTCATGTACATTCAGCTGCACTTAAACATATGATTTTCTTCAGACTTCTTTTATGGATTTCTATGGATATGGACTTTTAGCAGCTTCTTATTTTCTGATTGCATCAGCGCTGTGCCACCTTTCTCTTTTATATGCCTATATTGTTATTCCGCAATATTGTGCCAGCAGCTTAACTAGATATTGTGTAAAGCCATCATACATTTTTCACCAAGCGCAGCAGATACATGCTCGTTTTATAGATTAACTAGGATGGGATGATATAAGCAATTGGGTCATAGCAGAGTTTGCCCGAATCACATCAATTTAAAGCATGAAAAATGATGTTGGGGTAATTTTGGCACAGTTTAATTTATGAACAACAATGACTTTTGGAAACAGAATTTGGACTAATATCAAACTGATTTCATAGATCACAAACGCATCAAGTGTTCGGCTCAACATGCAGTTGTTACGCCAGCAAGTATGTGTGCACATGACTTATTCCTGGACAATCATATATAGAAGGCAGGGGTAAATAGTTTGTTTGCCCCAGAAATTTGATTAAAATATTGTGTGCGTGTTGATATTTGGATACAAAGAAATCCATTGTCACGAAAATTGAAAGAAATATGGTTTGTACTAAAGATGTACTTGGAATATTTAGCCATTTTCTATTGAATGATCTTTTTGCGGGTATATTTTTAGATCTCAGGATAATTACTCCTTTCCTATTCCTGGAGAAATCATTCAGTTACCATCTAAAAATGGCCGCACATGCATTTTTGCAAGTAATAATTTCATTTAAGGTAAAATTGCTACCATTTACTGAAAGATCCTTCGCAGGAAAAAGAAAAAAATAGATGATAGATAGATTAGAGAAGTCTGGAGAATACCGGTTTCTGGCCATGAAGGCCATAAATTGTAAATGCATGCATCTACTACTTTCCAGGACAATTAAGAACATTTATCACTAAAAACTTCCAAAGCCTGTACAAACATAAAAGTACAATGCAGGTAATGAATGATATTTATAAAGTTATTTTCCTCTTCTTACAATACGGCTATTCACATTTCCGTAAAAGGGTTATGTTCTGTAACCCTGTATGAAAGCCACGCTTTATTTCCACTGTATGTGTGGCCAGCTGGATCCCACAGCTTTGAATATCCAACAAGAACATGAAAATCTGGAGAAAAACAAATGGACAATTTGTATCCATATTTTGTAAACCACCAATATTGGCTTTTCTGGGTCTTCACATAATATAATGCACCTGGGTGTGAATAATAGTGACCATGTGCTTCGTTTTAAACTTTAAGCCCAGGTTCACACTGAGGCCGTTTTGAAATCGTGCGAGTTCAACTGAACTCGGACGATTTCAAGCTGGCATTTCAGTCCGGCTTCGGACTTCCTGCACAGATGTGTATTGAAATCACCCCCCGAAGTAGCCAACAGTAGTACAGAAACTATCTTTGGGAATCGGTGAGGCGCACCTATTCCGACGGTGCAACTGCAGGCTATTGGCTCCGATTTGACATGTCAAATTGCATGTCAAACAGGACTAATGTGAACATGGGCTTAAAGTAAAAATTAAAGTTGTGCCATAGAATAGACACCATAAAGATGATGTAGTTGTACCTAAATGCCCATTCACACCCTGGCATACAGGTGTTTTGCATTAAACCAGCCCAAGCAATATACTAAAAATGCCATATATAAATTCTTGGATGAACTGTTAAAGCACGGGCTAACAGTCCAGGGAATGAAAATGGGGCACAGCAAAAAGGGGGGCAGGTAGGTTGAGGGACTCAAGCTTAGGATGCCTGATGGCCCAGGGCCACTGGCGAGCTGGTCTGGGTGATGAGTGGCTTGTTCTGGGGTATTCAGAGTGCTGGATTCAGGAGAGAGAGGAGCAAGAGGTGCAGGCAGAAAGTCAGATTAGCAAAGAGTGTCAGTCCTGGAGGCCCGATCTTAGTCTTTAGTCCTTACAGGCACTAGTAGCAATAAACTTGCACAGTTTACCCCAGCTCAGGTAGATATACCTAAAATGGGGCGCAATTCAGGAATTCTGATGCTTAGCATCAGATTGACCGGGGAAGAGGCTCGAGCACCTGGGGGTAAGCACTTTGTCCTCCAGCAGGGCACAGTGCGAGAAGAGCGTGCTGTCCCCGTCAGGCCATGGGGGAAGGAAGTCTGTTGCCGGTGTGAAGTGATTAATACACTGGCCACAGCAGGGGGATCTGACAGCCTGGCACCTTGTACACTTGATGTGGAGCGACGGGACTTGTGTGCAAGGGGCCAGGTGTCAGCTGCATGATTACCCCCACATATGTGATGTGGAGGAGTGGGGGACATGCAGAGAGGGATGCGGAGAGAAAAAACCCGGTGATGTGACACGTGCGATCAACCAGATTGGATGTTTGGAGAAAGAAATTGGTTCAAGAGACGTTCCAACTCATAGGTACCATGAATTCCACATCTTTCCCCAATGTTTGTGTTGCTTTTCACCTACTAAGTAAATTAGTTTACATGTTTTGTACCAACTACCTTGCTTGTTTGCATTTCAAAAGGACTGTGTACTTTAAAGTGGATCTGTCAGTAACATTACAAGGATGCATGAATACATTCTTGACATGTCACAGTATAAGTTTTCAAAACAATCCTTGTGGTTGATTTACTAAAACTGGAGTGCAAAATCTGATGCAGCTGTGCATGGTAGCCAATCAGCTTCTGACTTCAGTTTATTCAATTAAGCATTAACAAAAAAAAAAAAAAGTGAATCCCATTCGTTACCATGCAGAGCTGCACCTGATTTTGCACTCTCCAGTTTTAGTAAATCAGCCCCCTAGTGTCTGTTCACAGCAGCAGGTACATTTATGGTGCACATAACAAGCACGGACATGCGCACACACGCACTAGGGTGTGTTGAGCACCTACCTGCACTGTGTTGTAACAACGCATCACAACATTTACTTTTTTCCTGACGGTATGTAAAAAGGAAACCTTTTACCCTTTGTTTTATTCATGTTGCGATGCATTAAAAGGTGTTGTAATGCACTGATGGCGTGTGTTGGAAAAAAAAAATGTTTGCACACAACGCGCCTGTATGGTCATGGTGTGAGCAGGGCACATAGAAAACTGCTGAGTTGAAACTGCTTTAACCAATGCAGATCTGCACATCTGGTTTTTACAAACCCGAGGCATTGATCATTAAAAATTAGTCCTCTAACTTTGACAAGTGACTTTGCCTAGGCTAAGCTGATGCCATCAGTCTGGTGCAAGCTAGAGGAAGCATTACCTCAGTCACTTCTGCCCAATGATCAGACTACAACAGATCAAGGCTGTAAGCAGTGGGCAAGCCATGCAAGATATACAGTACAGTATACCATATGTACACAACCAAGGACAAAGTTTGACCCTGGATACTGCCTGGACAAAGATGGCTCCTTTCCTCTGGAAAGAAAAGCAGATGAACACATTGTGAAGGGAATGGGAGTACTGTGCTCTAAGTGAGAGGCAATACCTTAAAGGAGATGTAAAGTCAGGAAGGATTTTTTTTATCTTAATGCATTCTATGCATTAAGATAAAAAAACCTGTGTGTAGCAGCCCCCTCAGCACCTCATCTCTGTCCAGCGAGGTCCACGAGTCCCTCGGCCGTCCTGGGACTCTCCCTCCTGATTGGCTGAGATACACCTGTGGTGAAACAAACAAAGGGGAAGCCGCTCAGGTGCAAGTTCAGGGCCTGGTGCAGGTCAGATCCGTCATCCAGAAGTACAAAAAAATCCAAATTGAGACCGCACTCAAGGTGATATGATGAAATCAATAAATTATTTTATTCCTCATAATTGAAGCAAACAGACAGTGCACAAACAGATGTGTCGGGTTGACGCGTTTCACGATGCTGTAGATCGCTTACTCATAACCACACAGAGATACACATGTGGTGCCATTGGCTCCCGTGGCTGTTAAAGTCAGTGACCCAATCAGGAGTAAGAGGGGGGGCAGGGCCAAACAGCAGCTCTGTGTCTGAATGGACACACAGAGCTGCAGCTCAGCTCAGGTGCCCCCATAGCAAGGTGCTTTCTGTGGGGGCACTCGATAGGAGGGAGGGGCTAGGAGCAGAGAAGAGGGACCTAAGAAGAGGAGGATCCGGGCTGCTCTGTGCAAAACCAACTGCACAGAGGAGGTTGAAAAAAAATTATGAGCACTTCCAATCACTTTAAGTGTTGCAATTAGAACCCAAGAACACTTGTGCAGTGTGCATATGTAATAATGCACTGCTATGCCACTACGGTACAAAGTAAAAAATGCTGCATGTCTTTTTCTTTCTTTCATTCTTGTGTCTTGGTAGCTTATTGAATTATTATATCTTATTTGAAATGTATGGGATGCTTTGCTATGTGCAGGAACACAATGGAAAAGGACAGCGAAGTGTAAATGGGCTCTAACACACGGCCTGGCAAGCATGTACGTAACAGAAATAGGAGAAATAACAGACATCAAATCTGCTTTAAGAAATTAAATTTCCTCTGCAATTCATCCATTATCAGTCAGAAGGGGTTTTGTTCCTCGGCTTGAACAGCTGTACAAATGTAGGGTGCTTTTCTAATGCAACAAAACCCATATACACAGGCTTACCTTATTTTCAACACTAGTCAACCATTACAAAAGGTGATAAACTCCATTTCTGTTACTTTAAAAGTAGAATTCCACTAGGTTTCTTGGATAGCTTTTGTAGTTCAAAGATTGATTTCACATGTTGCGTGGAACCACTTTTTCCTGCCAATAATCTTATCAGTGTCTATTGAGTTTTAAAAACAATTCTATAAATAAAATTGTTAGGATATTGTACTGTGCAATAGTCTTAGGCAACCCAACGCAAATAAACTTGTCTTAGTCATTTTAGCATTAACGTGTCAATAAAAAAAAAAAAAAAACACACGTACATATTTGTGTTCCAAAGATTCCTTTTGAAATTGGTAAAGTAATACAAGATGTTATTTGAATGTCCTCGAAGAAAGAAACCCAACAC
Organism: Pelophylax lessonae; assembly: GCF_965119305.1. Lineage (NCBI taxonomy): Eukaryota > Metazoa > Chordata > Amphibia > Anura > Ranidae > Pelophylax > Pelophylax lessonae. The sequence continues at coordinate 183,866,743 of NC_138770.1, forward strand.
AGTAATGAACAACTATCAAAAATTGTGATATCTTATTACAAGTGAAGGAGCTCATAGGGCAGGCAGACAATGTTGCTGCTAAATGGAAGGCAGTGGCTTAGTGCTGTGAGCCAGCAACAGATTAATTAAAAATTGCTTTAAAGTAATGGGGACTATGGTTCATGAGAAGCTCACTTCTATACTTCAAGACTCACATGCCAAGTTCCTGAAAGTCTGGGACCCCTGGATAGCCTACAGTGCCCATCTCAACATACATAGATCTCTGCTTTTGGTGTGATGGCCCATGTGGGGCTTTCCCCTAACCCTTCCTCCCTCTTAGTCTACCCCAGGCAAGTACCCTCTTTTTTGCTCCCCCCCCCCACTTCTCTCTGATCGTTTTGGCTTCGCCTCTCTCTACTTCTCTCCTGAACTGGTAACACTCCCCCTCCTTGCTTTTGAAGATAAATAATTGGTACCACAGACAATTCTTCATCGGAATCGCTGGTCCTCCTACATCTTGTGCTAGACCTACAGTTCTCATTTTGTCACTGCCCATGCTGCGTAATACCAACTTTTACATTGAGCTCAGATATCCTTCTTTCATGGTTACACCTCTGTACACATGGTTGTTCTATGTATTAATTATTATTAAAAACGCTGTCTAAAATTTCAAAAACCCAATACATTTTGTGAAACAAATAGTGCTTAAAAGCACAAATTCACCTATTTAGAAAAAAAATAAATAAATTAAGTAAACACCGTACACCATTTCCAACCCCACCTCCAGACCCCACTGCATTTACCTTCGTGGGTAATGAGCTGTCACTGCCCATGAAGTTGGTGTAGCAGTCTACAGATTTGAAACCCCTCGCTCTTCTTTTTGCAGCACTTTCAGGACAGATCAAATTTGATTTTGATTGGTCAACAGCAGCACAAAGGATCACTCGGATTAGTTCCAGAAGCACTGCAGAAAAAAGTGGGAGACGAGCAGGAGTTTCAAATTCACAGACAACTGCACCATCTGCATAGGCACTAGGGCTGTGCATCTTCACTTACCTCATGATTCGATTACGATTATTAGGGTCGCGATTCGATACGATTCCGCGATGCATCACGATTACTGCCCAATGCCCATGCCCAGCCCACTGCCCAATGGTTTTCAAAACTTTATCAAAAAAAACAAACAATCAAGCAGTCACAAATAAAAGAATCCTTTTTATTTTCATTTGCTTCAAAGGACACTTTCCTGGACCCTGTCATGGCCTGCAAGCCCTGCATGCTTTAGTGCACTTGCACTGCAAACATATAGGAAGGTCTGAAAATGCAAACAGCATAGCAGAGACAGACAACAACACTAGTATTTTACTAGAAGTAACAGTAAAATGAGTCCCCCCCCCTTGCTCAGACCCCCATAGCTGACTGACACTGACAGAGACCCCCAGGCCCCCACTGACACTGACTGACCCCCCTGGCTGCCAGACTGCCACAGCAGAACAGTACCCCCGGGCCCCGACCGACCGTTCCCCTGTCCCAGGCCCCCCCCCCCCCCATCACAGACATCCCCCAGAGATACAGACGAGAGACCCCCATGAATGATTACACAATTATTTGTTCGGACATACCTGCTGTATGACTGTGTGGGTTGTTGAGCACTGCATTGCAGAGGAGGACAGGTGCTGTGCTCTCTGGGCTCTGTGGTGGGCGGCTGGCGTCACTGGCAGTGGCGTGGCGGCTGGGCCTCCAGGGCCTGTCGGCTACGGTGAGGTGAGGCTGGAGGCGCTGGCTGGCTGCGATGGGGACGCACTTGGGGCTCCTCGCTCCTGTGTGTGGACTCACTGGTCTGGCGGCTTCTGGCTTGGATGGCTGGCTTCTAGGCCGCAGGTGGGACGCCGATACACGCGGGGGATGTCTTGCTGTGCCTCGGCCCGGGTCAAAGAGGCGGAAGGGGAGGGGCGGAGCCTTTTTATTAAGCTCCCGCCACTAACCCACCAATCAGCTGCCGATCCTGCGATCTTGTGTTTTTTTTTTTCCCTTGCGCGATAGGGCGTGGCCGCGGCTGATGACGTCATTTCGTATAATCGATTATGCCGGCAGCCCGCATCGATGCAGAATCGCGAAGGGTCGAATCGCGATGCATCGATCTTTCGATTATATTCCCCAGCCCTAATAGGCACTGACAGCTCATCACCCATGGAGGTTAAGTATAGCGGGGCTCAGGGGAGGGGGGGGGGTATACGGTGTTGGTTCCTCTTTCTATTTTTTCTGAAAAGTTGAACCAACCATTTAAAGCTCCACTCAACTGCTGTTAAATTACCCCGTGCAGTAGGATCCACACCAGCACTATTTCGGTTAAATGCTTGTTTGGCTATAGGGGGGAAAGGAAGAAGTACAAATATTTACATTATTCCTCACTCTTGCAAGCATCCTTTTCTTCATGTGACCTACATACTGTAGCTGCTGACTTAATATTAGGACACTTACCTGTCCTGGAGTCCAACGATGTCGGCACCGCAGCCGATGTTTCCATGGGCTGTCGGGTGCTGCCACCGCCATTGCCGGTAAGGAAAGCCGGCAGTGAAGCCTTGCGGCTTCACGGGCGGGTCCCTACTGTGCATGCGCGAAGCACGCTGCGCATTCCTATTGGCTCGGCGGCGGAGGAGGGGGGCCAAACTTCTGAGGGATCATATCGCAGAAGTGGGGAAGGGTACCTGTCAAAAAGAAAAGAGCGGAAGTTCCACTTTTGGGTGGAACTCCACTTTAACAGCAGCCTTGGGACACAGCTGATCACAGATCATGGTTAAGAGCCAATCACAGTGGCTCTTTACAATGTGATCAGCTGTTTCCAATCACAGTGTAAATAAGATTTGCCCAGTATCAGCATTCCTCTTCTCACACTGACAGCACGTGAGGAGAGGAGCACCAATAACCGGCAAATCCACACTGGGGACATCTACACTGATAACCGGTGCACTGATTATCAGCACAGCCCCAATAGTGCAGCCTCATCAGCGTAGCCTAATCAGTGCCGCTTCATCAGTGCCCACCAGTGCAGCCTCATCAGCATAGCCTAATCAGTGCGCACCAGTGCAGCCTCATCAGCGTAGCCTAATCAGTGCACAACAGTGCAGCCCATCAGCGTAGCCTAATCAGTGCACAACAGTGCAGCCCATCAGCACCCAACATTGAAGGAGAAAATTTATTTACTACATTTTTTTTTTTTTTTTTTAAACAAAGTAAAACTCCCCCCCCCCCCCTCAAAAAAAAATCTTCAGTCTTTTTTTTCGTTTGTCTAGTAAAAAAAATAGGAACAGGGGTGATTAAATATCACCAATAGAAAGCTCCATCTGTTTCACAAAATGATAAAACTTGTTTGCGTACAGTGTTGCATGACCAAGCAATTGTCAAAGTGTGACAGCACTGAAAGCTGAAAACTGGCCTGGGCAGGAAGGGGGTTGAACGTGCCCAGTAGGCAAGTGGTTAAGAAAACTGTAAATACTTAGACAAGATATCAAAAATACTGAAAAATAGTATTTGGGTTACATAAACTAAACTCATAAGCCCCAATATACAGCTTAGACATCTTATCCAAATGGCTCAACAGGGTACCTCAGTACTGTATACTTTGGCACTTCTTAGATCAGGTCCGCTTTAGGTTTTGGATTAATGGTCATCAACTGATTGAAAAGCACAAGAATTCTAAGCAGCTATGCCAAACAGAATGCATTTTGAGTCTTTGTATCAGTGAAGATTACTGTGAATCAAAAATAACTATAAACTGCAGGCACAGCAAGTTCTTTGAACGCACAAGACGGTCTTAGCTATACTGATAACGAAGTTCAATTAAACAAAAAAAAAAAAAAAAATGGCTTATTCGGCAAAACTTTTTTTTTTTTTTTTTTTTTTTTAGGCAATTGGAAAAAAAAAAAAAAAAAAACTTAAGCGGAACTTTACTTTTAACCCCCACTTACCTGGTTGCAGCAGGTCCTGCACGTTTAAGGTACTCATCCGCCCAATGGATTCAGCATTGCCCTGCTGAAATCCACTTCTTCTCTGCACCCCCTCAGTCCCGCGCCATCTTCTGTGACCTCATTGGTAAGCTGCCGGCTCTTTTCCGGGTAAAAATGATGGCTTCACTGACGATCCGCCGCCTGGCCCTGCTCCCTCCTCTTTTCCCAATGAAGGACTATGCCCCCTGGGATAGAAGACGTACATATCCCAGGAGGCAATGCAGGTAAAGTGCACATCATTCACCAGACGAATAATGTGCAAGGGGGCCGCCCCAGGCCTTTTTTTTTTTTTTAACAAGGATTTTAGATTGTATGATCCTTGTCTCTGTGTCAACACCGTTGATACCTCAGGGTCCTCCCTTTGTTAGCATTCTGGGATATATGTTAAGTTATACTTTTGATAGTGTCCTCTACACCTAAGCTTGCAATATTAATGTTATTTTTAATGGACTTAAGCACTTAAGGACCAAGCCTATTTCTGACATTTGTTGTTTACAAGGTAAAAATCTATATTTTTTTGTTGGAAAATTACTTAGAACCCCCAAACATTTGTTTTTAGCAGAGACCCTTGAAAAAAAAAAATGTAGATCATTGAAATACTTTATATCACACTGTATTTGCACAGCGTTCTTACAAAACACAGTTTTGGAAAAAAATGGGATTTTAGACTTTAACGTAAAATCCATTTCTCCAATGTTCATTGACAGACACAGCTCCTGATCTTCTTATCCATTGGGTTATACTGCCCCCTACAGGAGTAGGATACTAGGCAGGAAAAAAGTCTGGCTACGTCTATGGGCAGTCCTAGGGGGTATACTCCCTCTCTCTGCTATATGTACTCAGTTTTGTTACAAGCAGTGTCAGGAGAATTACAACTCCAGAGAGGGGTGGGTGCTGTGTTCATCAAACATCAGAGAAATGGATTTTACGGTAAGTCAAAAAAAAAAAAAAAAAAAAACATTTACTCTTTCGTTCATTGGACGGACACGGACACAGCTCCTGATCTTCCTTACCATTGTGATGTCACAAAGCAGTGTTAAACATGAGAGGTGGGAACAGCGAAAAATAAACTCCCAGAACTATAGCCAACCAGATAAAAAGGAGCTCAACCAAAACTGGAGATCACCTGGAAAAAAAAAAAAAAAAAATACACCCTCAAAGAGGACCAGGTCCTCTAAACAGCAGCCTGCAACAAACCTTGAGGCCAAAAGGAAGCATCCGCAGACGCCAAACACATCCACTTTATAGAACTTGGTGAAAGTGTGCATCAACGACCAGGTGGCCGCCTTACAAATCTGTGTCACTGATGCCTGATGAGGGAAGGCCCAGGAGGCACTGAGCGCCCGAGTAGAATGTGCCTTGACAGGGAAAGGAGGAACCTGACTAAACCGTTTAATCGGCCTGAACCATCTGAAAAAGGTTGCAGAGGAAGCGGACAACCCTTTCAGAGGCCCATCAGTGAGCCTTACTTCCTAAAATACTTTGTGGCTGCCAGGTACACCATAAATTGACCAGACCACATCCAAGGCATGCAAAGCAATTTCCTTCAGATGTTTTGGCCTGGGACACAGGGAAGGCAACACAATGTCTTCATTCAAAAAGAAAAAAAAAAAAAAAAAGCAGTCAACCTGAGGAAGGAACGACGGACAGAGGCGAAGAACCACCTTATCTCTAGTGAACCACCAAGTAAGATGGACAGGATAAAGCTGCTAATTCTGACACCCTGCGTGCAGAGGTGATAGCCACCAAAAAAGGCATCCTTCTGGGACAGCGCAAGCAGGGAAATCTTCAGAAGATTTTCAAAAAGAGGCTCCCGAAAGACTGAGCGCACCAAATTTAGGTCCCAAGATGACAACAGAGAGCGCACTGGAGGGGGTCAGGTGTCTAAACCCCTGAAGAAAAGTATGTACCAGGGAGTATGTAGCCAAGGCAGTTGAAAGAGGACTGCTAAGGCACACACCTGACCATTGATAGTACTCAAGGCCAGTTTCTGCACAAGCCCCCATTGAAGGAAGGTCAAGATCCAAGCCACAGAAAAAGAGAATGAACCCCAGGAGAATCACACCACGCAATGTACGTCTTCCACGTACGTTGGTAGATCTTCCTAACTTTTAACAGAGTTGGAATCACCGACTCAGACAAACCTCTATCCATCAGCACCTGGCGTTCAACAGCCAAGCCAGCAACTGTAAAGAGGATGGAAGATTGGTCCTTGGGACAGCAGATCCTCCTTGAGAGGAAGCTTCAAAAAAGGAAAATTGGTGATCAGCCTAACCAGATAGCCAGTCCAGGGCCACTTCTGCCTCGATCCTGTGTAGAAATCTTGGCAGAAGCTTAAGAGGATGGAAGGTGTAAATCAGACGATAAGGACTCCATGGGGCCGACAGAGCATCCATGGCGTCCGCCAGAAGATCCAGTGACCGAGCCACAAACCTCTGCACCTTTCTGTTGAGCCAGAACGCCAACAGATACACCTCGGAGATGCCCCACCGGCAAACACCTCCAGATGAAAGGACCACTCGCCTGGGTAATCCATCTGTTCTAGTGTCCAGATCTCCTGAGTAGAATTTTGCCGAAGACGCCTCCCCAGCCAGACAGGCTGGCATCAGTGGTGACCACTGTCCAATACAAGGGGAGGAAGGATTTTCCCAGCCGAAGAACGAAGCCACCAGTATCAGGGACTCTTTCGTTCCCCGGCTCAGCCGGATACAATCGTTCAAACACTGTGGATTCTTGCCCCATTTGGTCAGAACCTCTCTTGCCGGGACCTCGTATGGAACTGTGAAAAAACGGAACCGCCTCGAAGGTAGACACCATTAGGCCCAGCATCCGCAGCACCCGGAGAGATGACCATCTGCTGGACAGCAGGAGACAAGTTGCAGCCTGCAGTTTGTCCATAGGAAGGAGCACTCTGGCTAAAGTGGGGTACACACTAGTAGAAAATCTGCCGAAAATTCCCGTCCGAGGTAAAATCGTACGATTTTCGGCTAGTGTGAACACAACTTTCAGCAGCCAATGCTGACATTTTCAAGGAAAAAAAACGGAGGGACAAACACCAAAATTTTTATCACCCATCCCCAGCACGACCAATTTTCGTTCAATGTGTATGCAGTACGTCCGTGAAAAAATTAGATAAGAAAGACCGTGCTTGATCTGAAGTTGCTGATGACCCTGAAGTCTAGGAACAAGCGTCCAAAAAAGTAAAAAAAAAAAAAAAACGGACGAGAAGTTTCGTGAACATTATGCACGGTCAACTAATGAGAGAGAAAAATTGGAGGATATTTCATCCGATTTTCGTCAAGTGTGTACGAGCCTTTAGGCCGAGTCCAGAGTCAGACCCAGATAGTCCAGCTTTGTGGACATAAATCACAAACTGATAATGTTCTTCTCCCAGCGCTGGAGACCAACACATATTGGAATGTGAAGGTAATGTCGATAGAGGCAAAAAAATCCCCCTGATCCAGGGAAAGCACTACCGCGCAAATGGAGTTCATTCTGAACTTCTGCACCCGCACAAAGCAGTTCAGCGCCTTGAGGTCAAGAATTGGATGCACCTTGCCTGCCTTCCTTCCTGGGGACTGTAAACGTTCCGATGTCCGAACCAGGACCATCACTCTTTAAAGTGAAAGGTCTTGCACTGCCCCAAAAAAGAGCCTGTAAGCGGACTAGGAACAGTCGCACGTTGGAAGGAAGAACCTTACCAGTGGGTAAGAAGGAAAATCGATCTTGTAGCTGGACCGAATGACCTCGTGGACCACTTGTCTTGTACCAGGGGAGTCAACGAGTCCAGGAATCAGCAAAGAGGTCCCCCCCCCACCCCAGATACCTTCAATATCTTGTCAGTCAACCCTGAGGGAATGGAAAAAAAAAAAATTGAGCCGAGAAAGAGGCCCTATGTTTACGACGAGGGTCCTTGCCCTTAGTAGCCGCCTAGCCGGCGGAAGAAAATTAAAGTACTCTTCCCCCCCTGTGAGACATTTAATGATGTCATCCAGGGTATCACCAAAACAGGCGGTCTCCTTGAAAGGGAAGATCAGTCAGGCCTTTTTAGAACTCTGGTCCGCAGAACAGCATTTGAACCAAAAGACACACCGAGAGCCGAGCCACTAGGGGAGTCGCATCCAAAGAGGCATCACAGGTAAACTGCAGCCCCTGAACCAGCTGGTCTGCCAGCTTATCAAAGGCAGGGGGAAGCTACGCCCTCTCCAGGTCACAGCGCAAAAGCTTAGCCCATTCAGTCAGAGTCTTGACACCAGGGCAATGGTGAATATCTGCCTCAGCGCCGAACCAGCCACGGTGTACATATTGGGGGGCCACAGCCTCCTCCTCCTTCCTGTCAGTCGGGTCCTTAAAGGCGGGGACTCTTCAACCAGAATCATGGTTGCCTTGTTTAACCAGGAAATCGGAGGGTCTTAAGAAGGGACTCCTCGAAGGGGTTATCGCCTACGAAATCGCTTAGGGACTCCAAGGTTTTGGTCGTCCCCACTCTTTAGTGACAATTCTGTCACAATAGGAGGGGAAAGGGAACACCTTTGCCGCTCTGGACGGCTTGCGAGTGCCAAAGGGAACCTCCGCCTGTCGCCTCCGTGTCCTCCAACATTAAGTCTCAAGCACAGATACAATCAGTGCGTCCACCAGCGCTTTTTGCACGCAGTTGCAGAAGTGGAGGAATCATCCTCACTATCTGAGGATTCAGGGTGTGTGGTCGCAGACCCAGCAGGGTGACCCATGTCCGCAGCAGCCAAATCGGATTCAGGATCTGATGAGACAGATGAGGCAGGGGTGCTTTATGCCAGCCTGTCGCTCAAAAACCACCTCCACCCGGGACACAAAGGAATCCAGGACCACCGTCAGTTCATCAATGTATAGATGTGACCCGGAGGGCCCAGTAGCCCCGTAGAGGGGATCAGGTGGGGAGATGTGCGCCAAAGACTCCATGAGTTACCAGGGGGACCCCACAAAATAGGTAAAAACACTGCTAAGGGATAACCCCCCACCGCTCTGGCAGCACCCCCCAGTCGCCAGTAACAGAGCACCCAATCGATCCTCAGCAGACAAGGAGGGGACCCCCACCAGACTCCCCACCCAGCAGAAACCAGGCACCACAGCCACCAGGAGAATCTGCACTGCACGTGCGGCGATCAGGAAATGAAAAGACCCAGGAGTCCGCACCAGGGAATAAGGAGGGGCTCCCTCTGCCAAAATCATCACCCAGAGGGCTCCACTGTCATGGCTGCCACTACTTTTGATGGCAAACCATGGCAAAATGGCCACCAGACTACAGAAACATGGCCACTGTGCAAAATGGCGGCCCCGCATAGCACCACAAGGACTTTGTTCCCTTACCATAACAGGAACAAGGCAGGCACCGCTACAGATAGAACCCCTCTCCATCGAAATGGGGGGCTGTTGGCCAGGAGGACCGATGCGACTTGGGCCGAGACCAGGTCGTATGCGACCTTGTGAAGTATAACTCGCAGGCCAGCCCCTGTACAGTGGGGCTATGTCGCAGATGACTTAGGGAGGAGGCCAGACTGGGGTGACCACTGGCTATAGATTATCCAGCCCGTCACCCAGTCCGGCAGTTGAATGTAGATCTCACAGGAAAAATCAAGGAGAAAAAAATGTCTATCTAAAAAGAAAAAATTGCCAGGACCAAAGATCCCAGCAAGCAGCTAGGTCCTTATTCCAGACAAGACAAACCAAAAAAAAAGAAAACTGAGTGGCTATAGCAGAGAAAGGATGTATACCCCCTGGGACTAGTGTCCTACTCCTGTAGGGGGCAGTATAATCCAATGGTTATGGATTTTAGGAGCTGTGTCCATCAAAGAACAAAAGAGAAACGTCAGTTACTACTTAAAGGAAGATCACTGATCTGAGGCTACATATTATTAGAAATATTAGATTCTATAGATAATAGCCATTTATAGAACATTCCAACTGAATTACTATCCTCACCATGACCAGAGCTCAGTACCTAAAAGACACATCTAACAGCCTGCAGATGCCCATCAACTGTGCCCATTTATAAAATCATTATTAAAATATTTGAAATCTAAAAAAATCCCTACAACTAACAAATGGTACGACACTCACATTTTATCACTTTAGAGAAGCACTATACAAGAGATCCCCTATGCAAAGTATGGTACAAGCCAAAACTTGGCTTGACCAGATCAATAAGACAGCATTAATTAATGCTATGTCTCTTCTGCATTAAAGTTACTAAGCTGCTTGTGCACCCCTGTACAGTGAGCTGCGCACACACAGCTCATTGTACAAATTCAGAAATGCTGAGCTGACTGAACTCCCACACATGTGCGGGAGCAATGTCATCTAAACCCAGACAATAAAAGGGGCCTCCAATAAAAGGCCATATTGCCACATGGGCACTCTGCAGAAGGGAGAAGCCAGGGCCGATCCGAGGCGGGTGCTTAGGGTGCAGTGCGCCCAGGCGCCGCAAGGTGGGGGGCGCACTATCCTCTCCCGGCTGCAAGTCTCTCACTGCAGCCTCGCCTTTCACTGAAAAAATACATTGGTTATAGCTGCTCCGCCTCTCTGCTGCCTCCTCAGCCAATGGGAACACAGTGGACACGCCCCCTTCCCCAGCGCACCTTGTTTGATATCTCAGCAGGAGATGCCAACCTGGAGAAGAGAGGAGAGTACACAGCCTGCAGTGTGGGACGGGCTGCAGCCTTTATAGAAGAAGGTAAGCTGGGGAAAATAAAACTAAATGTATTCTTGTCAGTGCTTCCCCTGCTGAGGAGGGGGGAGAGCTGTGTTTTCTCTTCCTGTCTGAGTCAGTTTTTTCTGCGTGAGTAGCAGTGCACTGCTTCTGGATGGAGGATATGCTCTAACCTTCTCCTCCAATCTCTACTGCACCTCTCTACTCCTTACCTGCCCACCTCCCTCTCTTCTGCATTACCACATGCAATGTCTGAACTGCTGGAGCACTACAAGTACCAGCATGCCAGGAAATGGGGGCAGCAGCAGTGTGTTAAATCCGGCAGGCTGATATTTAGATGGAAAGTGCTGGTGTGCTTGTGTATACTGTGTGTGTGTGTGTGTGTGTGTGTGTGTGTATACGTGTGTGTACTGTGTGTGTATACTGTATGTGTGTGTATACTGTGTATATATATATATATATATATATATATATACTGTGTGTGTGTGTGTGTATATATATATATATATATATATATATATATATACTGTGTGTGTATACTGTGTGTGTGTGTGTGTACTGTGTGTGTGTGTGTGTGTGTGTGTGTGTGTATACTGTGTGTGTGTGTGTGTATACTGTGTGTGTGTGTGTGTGTGTATACTGTGTGTGTGTGTGTATACTGTGTGTGTGTGTATACTGTGTGTGTGTGTATACTGTGTGTGTGTGTATACTGTGTGTATACTGTGTGTGTGTGTGTATACTGGGTGTATATATTGTGTGTGTGTGTATACTGTGTGTGTGTATTGTGTGTGTATATACTGTGTGTGTGTGTACTGTGTGTACACTGTGTGTGTGTATACTGTTTGTGTACTGTGTGTTTGTGTACTGTGTGTTTATACACTGTGCGTGTTTGAGCTTTGGTTTGAGGTGCACACCCTAATGCCATAGGCTGCGCACGCCTATGTTTGTAGTTGTGAGCCGAGGGAAGGGGCGACAGTGGGGGAGGAAGACAGGACAGAGGGAGATGCCAGGTGAGAGTTCCAGCTTTAAAAAGGCAAGCACATGACAATGACAGATCATCAGGTGAGGAGAGAGGTGTAAACATTGATCGGATGGATCGCTGAGTGTAGTGCAGCAGCTGCCTCTCCTTACAATCTTCCTCTCAGTCTGTTACTGCAAGCAGGCTGGGGGCTGCTCAGAGAGTTCCAGTCCAGCCCCTTTTTCCCATGCGGAGCTGTGGAAGAAGTCTCATGGCATGAGTGTGACTCGGCCATGCCATCCCACAGCCTGAGCCTGCTGAAGTTTTAGTGTATGCTGGCAGTTTGTGAAACTGATTAGCAGAGCCTGGGAGGGAGGCAGACTTTCCCAGGGGACATATCTCAGTCCCACACTGACAGATGAATTAAAGT